>NC_084895.1:16497500-17168333 GCF_958979055.1 Alnus glutinosa | reverse complement strand
TTTGCACGAATGATTTAATAGGCATTTTTTATGGCATTGAGCCATGCTCACCTAAGTTCATTTATGGTCCTACTAAGGACACTCTTGACAAATTGATTTCCGAGTTTGTACTGTAGTAAAAATAAAAAATAAAAAAATTAATACCTTTTTTTTTTTTTTTTGAACAAAGTAGCATGTGCTACCCAATATATTGCTGAAAAAAGCCATAAGGCTTACAATGAGAAGGAGGTACAAGACCCCTACAACTCTAAGCCAGAAGGATCTGACTTAAAAAACAGCTCCCTTAGTAGAACCCAAACCTTACAAAAATTACATTGGAGCCTCTCTTTACATTAAAGCACACTCTCAAAATAAAAGAGGGCCGATCTAGCATTTAGCCACTAAAAATTCCAGTAAAATTTAAGCAATACAAAGTCAGGCTGTACTGGAGAAACAAAGAAATAACACATCACAAGGCAGAAAAACAACCAAAACAGGACGCCGGCAGCGGAGAACCGGCAGAAAACTTCGTCAGAGCTCTACACGCGCCGACACCGGGAGCACCCAGCAGCAGATCCGACGCCGTACACCCCAGGCGCCGACAAGCACGGCTTAAAACGACGGAGTGTGGCCTTCACGCGCAGTCAGAGCGTAAAGACACTCTGGCGCGTGAGGACCACACGCCGAGCTCCGGTGAACCACGCGGCCGATGCTTCTGACAGGAGGGGCGGAAGACGCCGGGGAACACAGCTGGGTGGCGCGTGTCTAGCAGAAGTCGACGGAAGTGCGTAGATCTAGCTTCGAAATCTGAGAGAAACAAAACTTAAAAACCGGCCAAAACACTCTGTCGACGACACCAGAGAACCGGCCACTCCCCAAATCGGACTTCTTGAGTTGGATCTCACTGCCAAAACCTAATGAAAAAACAACAAAATAAAAAATAAAAAAACAAACAAACACAAGCCACCATAACCCAAAGGAGCTAGGGGAAAAACAACCACCACCGGTTCAACCTGAGGGAACAAAATCTCTACAGCTCAAAAGGCTGAGAGAGAAGCAAAAGACACAGCCGGGAGGAGGGATGCATGCCCCCCTCCTCTGGCCAGATGGGACTCTTTTTCCTGGACTCTCAGAGAGAAGTTTTTCTAGACACACGCAGACGACTCTTAAATATTAATACCTTTTCAATTGGTTCATTGTCACCTTTTTTGAAAAAGTGATATTAACTGTCCATGAGTTAAATACCTCACGACATGTATGGTCTGCCTTAACCAATAAAACAATATAAAAAGGATACACCTCTCTACTTGGAATTCAGCTTCCAAGACAATTCATATATATCCCTTGTTTTTTACTCAACCTCATGAAGAAGTACTGAATGACACTAATTCCATGTAAATTATACATTAATCCTGTCTACAGGTAGACCATGCTCCAACCAAAATGGATAATGTATAATGTTAGAAATAATCAATATATTATTTAAACTAATATGCATAGCGAAAATAAAATAGGTTTTAGGCTTACCACTGGCTATTGTTGCTCAAGCGTTTCCCAAGAACTTCTGCAAAAATAAATTTTGAGGTATCTTCTAACATATGCCTTTTGCTTTATGGTTGTACTGATGGTGTATATAGGCACTCTATTTATAGGCTAGGTCAGGGACCCTCAAAATAGTAAATACCATATTATTCATCCCATCAAGGAAACAAATATTATTAATTGATTTTTGAAATCAATTAAACGATTCCATTACGGTAATCTAAATTAATAGAAATTACCATAACCATAATACCATATATTATATTTATTTATTAAAACATAATAAATATAATAAATACTGTAATATGTGATATAAATGTCACATAAGGGAATAATATCTTACATATAAAACCTCTGTCAAGTTGAAAAGAAGGCGGAACAATGTGAATTGAGAAATTTCTAGCCACAAAAATGATGTTGGATTTTGGTTCAACTAGCAAATTGGAAAAAAAAACATTTACTACATTTCTTGATTTGTAAATTTTTTTTTAAAAAAAAGCATTATATTGCTTAACTTTAACCCTTTTTTTCTCGGATCCCGAATTATAAATAATTATGAAAATACTGATAAACTTTTACAAAATGCTTGTATCCCAGCAATGCTCGGAAGATTGTAGTTCCCGAGATGATAAAAAAAAAAAAGAAATAAAAATAATAAAAATAAAAGTTTAATAAATAAGGAAATGTTTTTTTTTTTTTAACAGAAACGGTAATATATCATTGATATGGTGAACAGCCCAAGGCTTACAACTTGAAAATAAGGGACAATTCTCCTATTCTCTAAACCAGAAAGATCTGGCTTAATAAACTGCCTAAGTAGAAATACAACTTTTACAAGAAAGACATTTGAGCCTCTTTTACATTAACGTTCACATTCAAAAGAAAAGAGACCAGATCTAGCAATTAGCCAACAAATATTCCCATAAAAATTGAACCCAACACATGCAGACTGTGACCCAAGAAAAGAGAAAAAACACACGAAACTGAAGTAGAGACCACCCAAAAACAAGCTGCCAGCAGTGGAGGAAAAGGGCCAAGAAGCCGGAGGGCAGTACGTGAGGGACACACCCCAACACCGGCGCTACCCAAACGGAGGACCGACGCCGAACGACCGAAAATCGCCGAGATCGGCCAGAAAAAAAGCGATGCATGGCCCACAGGCGCACCAAACAACGGAGAGCCCACTGGCGCATGGGCACCACGCGCCGGTCACCGGCGACCGACAGGGCCGGATCTAGCGGCGGCTAGGGCGGAAGGCGACGGAGAACACGGCTGGGGGGTGCGTGTTAGTCAGAAGTGGGCGAGGAAGATTAGATCTGACTTCCAAAATCTGAAGAAAAAATGGTGAAAGAACGGGCCAAAAAAATCCTGCCAACGACACGAACGCTCGGCCAATCCCCCAACGAAGACAACTTGAGATGAGAAATTCTGCCAAACAAAAGAAAACAAACAAATAACGATACATAAAAACCACCATAGCCCAGAAAGGCTCGGGGAAGACCAACCTCCACCGGATCTAGCCAGGAAGAACAAAAGCTCTACAACTCTAAAGGTTATGAGAAAAACTAACTCCACTGAACCAACCCAGGGGGAACAAAAAAACTCTCTGACTCACGAGGAGTCAGAGGGAAATCACCACCGGGAAGGGGAGGCAAGAAAAAGCACCCCCTCCTGGCGAAAACCATGCTCTCGAAATGTTTATTACTCGTATGCATTGGAATAAGGTCATGATTTGCGGGATGTCTATCATAAATCAGCTCACAAATTTGTAAATTAAAAATCTGTACATTCTGGATATTCGTCACAAGGAATTAATGTGCATGAGGCTAGTTTTTCACGTTTATTTTTACACTTTCTTAAGTGGCTTTTACAAATTATTATTGAATTTGAAATAACTTTTTAATGGATTTTATTTCATGGTTTTAAAATCATCTAAGGGCAAAGAGACGGACCCATGTACAGACCAAGGGAGACCATCTCCCTTGGCTTTTAATTTTTTAATTTTTTTAGATTAATTATTTATGTATTTTTAGGCTAAAAAATTAAGCTTGATCCCTACTAAAAATGGAAAGGTTGAATTGGTCATTTCTCTAGGATCAATAAGCTGTGTTTTGATACCAATTTGTTGGAAATGGGAAACCACACACACACTAAGAGAGAGAATGAAAAGGAAGAAAGACAATAAATTGATAGAGGACTTTGTATTTGTAACTCCTATGTAAAATAACTCTTGAAAACCCAAAAGATACAACCTCTTCAAGTCACTTATTAACTTACAAGAATAATAAAATACTCAAATAAAAGTTATTAAAATTAAGTTTATTATTCAACATAAATGAGCAAGTTATGGAAATATTTTTTTGATGAACTTTAGCTTTAAAACCAAATACAACAAACTACACTCAAGTCAAAACTGGATTTGAAGTTTCAATAAGAAACAAAACCTAAATGCATGCAGCTAATCAGCAATCCAAAACACACTCAGCTCAACAAGCAGAGCAAACATCACAACAAAGCAACACATTACAACCAAAGAAGCAAGGAAGCACACAACAAAACAGAGTAACAAAACCACAACTTAACAGATTAAAAGCAATGAATCATTCTAGCTGGAAACTTGGAAGCTATGGAAATATTGCTTCATACTTTCTATTAGTCAAACATTTTGCACCCTTGGAGGATCAGGGTCAGCTTGCTGTGTTGGATTGCAAATCCATTTGAATGCATCATGTAGTTTGTTGAATACTCGAGCTGATATACCATGAAGCGACTCAGAAATTTGCTGGTATTTATCATGGAGGCTATGGAGAGACTCAGAAGTCTGTTGGTATATATCATGGAGAGACTCAGAATTTTGTTGGTATATTTCATGGAGTGACTCAGAAGTCTTCTGATATACATCATGGAGCAACTCATAAATCTTCTGATATGAGCCATGCAATACCCTTATGGACTTGAATGCACATGGACATAAAATGATCCACCACCAAATGGGAGGAAGGAGGATCGATAGCAATAAACCACAGGCTATGACACCCGAAATCTGACAAACACAAGTTTAGTGAGAGGGAGGTATCTCGTGTTTTGAATTGGTTGGGTCATCTCCTCTAGCAAATATTTGGCGTAAACTTGTGCGGCTAGTACTAGAATGAAAAGCAACATGATTGGACCATGTGTGTCGAATGGAAAAGCCTGTGCGTTTTGATAGTTCACTTGGATGAGGCCAATAAGCACTTGAACAAGAAACTGGACAATACCAGCTTGGATATTGTTGGAGGAACCATGGGTGCCAATCCGTCCTTGCTCACTGGCAAAAACAAAAATAGAAAATGAAAATCTTTTCTAGTTTCTCACTTATATATTAATAAGTTTAGTTTATTTAAAGAGTATAAGAAATATAAAGATATATTGATAGGCCGGGTACCAATTTTCTCTCAATATATACACTATCGATCTCATGTTAATTGAAATTTTTGGCGCCTCAAGATTCAAGTGTGTGAACATAAAAACTTGATAGGATATAAGTTTTGCAATTCAAAACAAAACATGCAATAATGCAAAATATTCAAATAATTAATTTCAGGTATTTTTTTGTAGGCTTAATTGATTTACAGTAAATGGTGAATAGGGTCTTTTATATTAAACATATATAGAAGAAGAGTGTATAGAAAATGTATGTTCACATTGTGTATCAATAAGCTTATAATAGATTTATTGGAGTGGGCGCTTGCTTCCAAACCTGTAAGTAGATTTCCGTCCATATATGTATATAATTAAAATTTGTTTGGGATTCAATCTATTATTTTGTGGGTTGACAACATAAGAAATTCTGAGAATTAGATCATATGTCTAATTAAAAAAGAAAAAAAAAAAAAAAAAGAAAAGAAAGAAAAGAAAGAAAGAACCATTTGACACATCAATCCGACCTTCATGTATGTAAGACTTATTGTCCCAAATGATATAGCACAAATATTTTCACATACTATTATTAGTATTATTGGGTTTAAATGGTAAGGTTACCTAATCCTAACTTTCTAAACTCTTCTATTTTATTCATTTATTTGAGAAAACTCTCCTATTGATTTTATTAGTGATATATCAACAAGAAACCTTCTGGTCTTATAATTAAAATCATAGTTTAATGATAAGAGGAACAAATGAATAAGAAAACAGGTCTTTTCTCTACCCGTTAATGTTGAAATGTGGGAAACCAATTTTTTTGTGGCATTAACCTATAATTCATTTGAAGTTTGTACTAATAAATACATGTCTGTCTTTTGATCTATATTTTTTAAATTGTCGCATTATTGATATGTGAAAATTATGATAGTTGTAAATCTTGAGATTGAATGATTGAATTTGATTATTGAAGAAGTTAATTACATTCAAATCTTTTCAGTTGGCTCCCCAATTCATCTATATATACATATATAAAAGATTGAATTTCAATCTTAAATGCTCTCCCTTTTTTTTTTCTTTTTCTTTTTTGCGGGAGGGTGGAGAGGGGAATTATAGGATTTTTTTACCTTATAATATTTATTTTGTAGTGATTATTATATGCTTAATTTTGGTTAAAACCATGGCAATATAATAGATTTGTTAATATGTGGAGCTTAACGAAAGAAAGTGTGAAAACCTACAGATGATACAGAATGAGACAATAATAAATTGGTCATTTAATTTTATTTGAAATTCAAATATGAGTTTAACCCAAAGTTTTAAGTTATTTGTAATTCAATAATGAATGCTCTCTATTTCAATTTTTTTAGACCATTTTATCCTTCATAAATACACAAAAATGTCCCCTCCAACATAAGGTCTACCAACAACATGCAATCACGACCGAAGCAATAATATGAACCAATGTCCAAGCTCCAATAGGCTTATAATACTAAGTTACCATACTAAAAATTAAAAGATTACGACATTAAATTAAGAGTTTTTTTAAGTTTAGAGCAGTAATTGCAAAAGCGACGACAATTCAGGTAGGTTAAGTGAAGTTTTCTCAACTTTCTTTTTTCTAGCAAATACAAGGAAAAAAAAAAACACTATTTGGTAGATTGCTAAACAATTGGGATGACATGACAGTGAAATCAACAATTTTTTTTTATTTTTTATTACAAGCTCATATTGATCCAAATGTTGATTTCTACTACACTGTCATTCAAATTATGTAATAATCGTATAGCAGTCTACTAAATAACAAAACTCTTTTATTTTTTTGTCTCTTTCATATATACTTGTTAATTATTTAGATTTTAATGTGCATTCTGGAATTGGTCATAGAGAAGATTAAAAAGTACTTTTAGTACATAAAATGTTAAATAGGTCTGTTTGGTAAAATAAACTCTTTATTGACCTTTTTTTTTTCCTCTAAAACAACTTAAAACTGCGTTTTGAAATAAATAAATAAATGAAGCTTTTTTTTTTTTTTTTTTTTTTTTTTTTGTAAAAAAGCTCTTTCAAGTATTTGCCACAGATAAAAGTTGTATTTCTCCGTACAGTTCCAAACCAACTCTAAAGCAGTGAATTGAGCTTGTCAAAAATTAAAAAAAAAAACACTACGCCTCTCTCATTTTTGCCGAGCTTGGTGAAAAGAGAGTGAAGAGTGTTGAAGTGATCACGTGATGGGAATTGGCAACGAACAGTTTACGGGAATGTGGTTTACACGTACAGTCGTACATTGTTTTGGGCCACACCTACACCCACGTACACACGCCGCCACGCGCACCAATATTTGCCTTAAAATACAACAAATTAAAAACGCACCACATGACGACCCACCATTGATGCACCGGAAAACCCAGCAGGATCGACTCCTCTCCGTTTCTTCTGATTTCGCCGGGAATGGTCTCTAATCTCCCGATCTGAATCTCTCTTCTCTTGTTCGGTTGAGAGATGAACAAGAAAGAAGAAATAAAGGGCAGGGAAGGGAAGGGAAATAAAAGAGGAGAAAATAAGAATATAAAGAGTGAAAATTTTTGAAAAAAAGATGGGGGGATACGCGGGACACGAAAAATTTCGTGGACACGAAAAATTTCGTGTCCCGCGCATCCCCTCCAAAAAACGACTCCAGTTGGAGTCGTTTTGCCCAAAAAGGTTCCAATTCAATATAAAAATTAAATTTCAAAAAAAGAAAATTAAAAAATTATATATATATTTTTGCTATATGAGTCAAATTCTACTAATTTTTTATTTTTTATTTTTAAAAAAAAATTACAAAAAAAGTGATTTCCTAAAATAATTAAATCTAATATTTTTTTTTTTTTTTAAAAAAATGAGTTCATATTTTTATTTTGAGAAAAGATTAAAAAAAAAAAAAAAAAACGAACTCAGCCATCAATTGAGATTATTCTCAATTTAAAAAACCAAATTTGACGCATCACTAATTTAGTGACATGTTAAATTTCTCTATGTCACTAATTAATTATGTGTTTAAAAAATATTATTAAGTAACAAAATTTAGTTGGTATACCCTCTATAGTGTATAATTATATCATTGTAGTTTAAGGGTTTTTTCTCTCTCTATATATATAATGATTATTTTAATTATAATTAAATAACTTATTATAGATAAATTATAAAGATAAATATAGTATAATTGTATAACAAAATAAATAATGTGCATGCCTACGTACTTCTATCGATCCTATGATCCTGTCATAATCGATCGGACTAATGTAATAGGATCGATTGGATGTTCGATCAATTAGAGTAATACACTTAGTTCGGTCCTATCAGACTAATGCATTAGAATTAATCAGATCAAACTCTATCATGGTTGATGAAACCTTTAATTGTGTCAAGTTTGATCGATCATTTGATCGTATCACGATCGACTAAACTAATGTACTAGGATCGATTGGATGATTCTATCGATCCTTTGATTCTATCGATCCTTTGATCCTATCATGATTGATCGGACTAGTACTTACGATCAATTGCATGTTAGACCGAACATTCACAGTGTCAAGTTGGATTGATTGAACTCTAAAAAATAAAATAATGACTTCTAACAACCAAGTGTGTGTTTGTGTGCAACAAAATATCTTAAATGTGAAATTTAAAGAAGACAAGATATTTGTTGAGGAAGTGGAAACTCTGTGAAGAGAAAAACCACTTCGAGGCAGCCAAACCCAGGAACTCCACTATCCAAAAACAAAGCAAGTTACAAAGCACTCGTACTCACAAAACCTATTGTAGTAGTCATACCTTTAACTATAACACGAAGCTCATCGTGAACGCTTTCCAACCAAGTCTCATACTTGAAGGGGTCTTTGGTGGATTCCTTTACCTTATGGCCGACTCCTAAGATAGACTTCACACAAACTGTTGAGCACACACCGGCAACGGTTTGAGAGCTAGCGAATCTTCGATTCTCCCTAAACACCCTCTCAAAGATAAGAGAATTCAATACCAAATTCTATACAATTTACAAGCCTAGAGCCTTTTATTTATAGGCTTAAAGAAACCCTAAATCTGCACAAATTTGGACTCTGGCTGTCTAGCATTCGGACGGAAGCTAGCCACGTCCGGATGGTCTTCTGCGACTGCCTTTTAGAAACAACGCAATTCTTACTATAACAAGTCCACGTCCGGACGGTTTGACCGAGCGTTCGGACAATCTTAGCTATAACTCCTTTTCGCGTTCGAACGGAACACCGGAACATTCTGAAATGCTGGACAGCGTCTGGATGTCTTGCCATGTCGTCCAAACATCTTGTAGAAACTTCACAAACAGTGTCGACTACTGAAATCCAACTCCGTATAGAAATTAGAGAAGCTTACCTAGTGTCCGAACAGTGTTGCTCTGACGTCCGGACGTCTTCAACGCAATCTGCTAGACACTGCGGGGCGTTTGGGTGCCTTCAAAGGCTCGTCCGGACGGTTGCATAGGAACCGATTTTTCTGTCTTGGAATGTGCAAGGAATCTTTATGGACATCTTGTAGAAACTTGTAATCAGTCACATGTTTTGAAATGAACACTGTCCGAGTAAATGAAGACTCTGAAATGAGAACCGACCATCCTGTTAATTTGCAACCATTACATAAAGTGTTTTTGTCATTGTGAATGTAGCCAACTTTAAATACTAATAAACTCTCCATTTGACCATTTTGGGACAAAAAACACTTGACCGGTTTGGAAATACATTCCCGGTCCAAAAACCAAAAAACACTCTCATTTTTTGTCACACAAGGACAAATGGTAAACAAAGTATTAAGAAAAAGACCAAAACAAAAACAAATATAAGAGAAACAAACAAGGCTAGGTCTTCAACGAGAAATCATCACGCACATGTATCTAAACCTGTAAAAACAGTCAGATAGCTGGTCAAAAATACGCAAGCATATAGAAAAGAGTTAAGTAATCAATTAGCATAAATTTCCTGCAGACAAAACTTTTTCAATACTAAACTTAACTTATGCAATGCGTGTGTGTGTGTGTGTGAAAGCTTTCTCAATAAGGTATGAAGTTCACTGATATGAACTAAATCACCTGGATTTTCTAAAGAAGAGAGAAAATCAATGTTAGATCAGTCAAAAGTCAAACCTTATTTTATTAGGCCCTGGCCACCATCATTTGATACACTCCCCCTAAGTTGCAGCACTTTTCTTTTACTTCATCCTTTAGTGACCGTCTATTTCTGCAATGATTTGGTCACTAAATGTTTCTATAGGGACAAGCTAAGAACAAATTTATAACATAAAAGCAATGGATCTTTTTATTTATCCATATTTATTCAGAATTGAATGTTTTTTATCACTTGGTGCTGCAATCTAAAAAGAATGCTAGAATTTATGGGTTCTACGTTCAACTAGCGAGTTGGTCAATTTGACCGTCTTAGAAAAAAAAAATCTCTCTCATTTAGAATTTCCAAAAGCTAAAAGTTAGAGGAGAAAAAAAAAATACCTTAGGAGAGCCTTAGATAGTGCATATTTTTCATCGCATGAGAAAAGCAACTATCTAAAAGAATGCAGCAGGAAAACTCAGCACATATTAGATTTAGAATCTTAATCAAATGAATATATATTCTATCAAAGCACAGAGAACTGTCAAAACAGATAAATATACACGGGATAGCTGAAAATTTTTTAAAAGAACCCTTACATCAAATCCCCTCATTTTTTTTTTAACAATAAAAAAAAGGGGTAATTACCTTTTTCCCCCATCAACTACCAGCCATTGTTAACATGCCCCCATAAACTAACACCTCGACCAAAAGAGAGCATCCAACTACTAACTTTACATATTTTGTCCCATTCTGTCAGTTTAATTCGTAAAAAGACTTAAATACCCTAACTCAAATTCAAAAATGACATAAATGCCCTCAACTTTTTTAAACATATTAATTTTAATATTTTTTTATTAATTACTGTTGGATGGCATTTTGGTCTTTAAACCAAAATTAACGCCAAAAAATGGAATATTCTGTCCAAGTTAACTGGATTCCCTGACGGAGGGGGGCAAAGTATATAAAGTTGGTAGTTGGATGCTCTCTTTTGGTCGAGGTGTCAGGTCATGGGGGCATGTTGACAATGGCTGGTAATTGATGGAGGCAAAAGGTAATTACCCCTAAAAAAAAAAAAGCATGCAACCCACGGAAAATACTTAGAAGAATAGAAGAGTCTGATTTGGGCATGAAGCAAGACATGTCTAGGACATGTTACAAATACCAATGGCTTTTCTAAGAGATTCAAACCTGCTTCCATCAAGAAATTTGGTGAGGATGTTAGTCATTGATTTTCTGTGGCAATAAAAATAAGATCTACTTCCCTAGACTCTACAAGGTCACGGATGAAATGATGTCGGATGTCGATGTGCTTGGTTCGAGAATGTTGAACTGGATTCTTGGAAATATTTATAGCGCTAGTATTGTCACAGTGAATAGCCATAGTGTCTTGAGTGAAGCCATAATCACAGAGCAATTTCTTCATCCACAATAACTGGGTACAACTTCCAGCGGCAATATACTCGGCCTCTACAGTGGAAAGGGAAATTAAGGCTTGTTTCAGACTCATCCAAGCTCTTAGATTAATACCAATATAAAAACATCTGCTAGAGGTGCTTTTCCTATCATCAGCGTTTCCAGCCCAATCTGTATCAAAGTATCCTACAAGCACAAGATTTGTTTCTCGAGAAAAATATATACCACAATGAACAATGGCATTTATGTACCTAATAATGCGCTTGACAACGGTGAGATGAGATTCCTTAGGATTAGCTTGGCATCGAACACAAACTTTGACACTGAAGGCAATATCTGGTCGACTTGCTGTAAGATAGAGAAGACTGCCAATAATACTTCTGTAAATAGTAGAATCTACTTGCTTGCCTGTCAGATAAGCACTAATCTTGATGCTTGTGCTCATGGGAGTATATGTGTGGCTTTTCCCATCTACACCAAAACGTTTCACCAGATCTTTGGTATATTTAGCTTGAGAAATAAAGATCCCATAAGAGGTTTGTTTGACTTGCATCCCCAGAAAATAGGTCAACTCACCTATCATACTCATTTCAAATTGTTGTTTCGTTTCTTTGGCAAACTCATGAGCTTGAGAATCTAAGGTTGCTTCGAAGATGATATCATCCACATAGATTTGAGCAATGAGTTTGTGATTCCCTTGATTTCTGATGAATAGAGTCCGATCTGCTTGTCCTCTTGTTAACCCATTATTCAGAAGATAAGTGGTTAATCTCTCATACCACGCTCGTGGAGCTTGCTTCAGACCATACAAGGCTTTCTTCAGCTTGTAGACATGTTGAGGATAGTGAGGATCTAGAAATCCTTTTGGTTGTGCCACATAAACTTCTTCCTAGAGAATGCCATTCTGAAAGGCACTCTTGACATCCATCTGATAAAGCTTGAAGCCTAGATGATAGGATATAGAGAGCAAAATTCTGATAGATTCAAGGCAAGCAATTGAGGCAAAAGTTTCGTCAAAATCTATCCCTTTAATTTGAGTGTACCCTTGAGCAACAAGCCATGCTTTATTTCATATCACCGTGCCATGAGAATGGTGAATAGACATGCCAGGTTTGATAAACATAGTTCTATGAATAAGCATAGCATGTGAAGAAGATGTAGCATTATTACTACTCATAACAGATTCACAGGGTTTTTCCAAAGGTAGTTTTGAGTGCATTAAAGCATCTTCTAAAGACTTAATTTTTTTAATAAACACATCTTTTTCTTTTTCAAAACTTTCAAGTCTTTGAAGATGATCTATGCTGGAAGTTTTACAACTTTCAAATTGTTCAAACAATTTGTGACACATCCTTTGGAGTTCACCTTTTTCCATTATAAACAAAGAAGTCAATAAAAGATCACACTCAAGAACATAAATCTAGAATAGAGTGTACCAAACTCTTATACCAATTGAAAAAAAGTGTGTGTTTATGTGCAATAAAATATCTTAAATGCCGAATTTAAAGAAAACAAGATATTTGTTGACGAAGTGGAAACTCTATGAAGAGAAAAACCACTCTGGGACAGCCAAACCCAAGGACTCCACTATCCAAAAACAAAGCAAGTTACAAAGCACTCATACTCACAAAACCTATTGCAGTAGTCATACATTTAACTATAACACGAAACCCATCGTAAACGTTTCCCAATCAAGTCTCATACTTGAAGGGGTCTTTGATGGATTCCTTTACCTTAGGGTCGACCCCTAAGATAGACTTCACAAGAATTGTTGAACACACACCGGCAACGGTTTGAGAGCTAGTAGATCTTTGATTCTCCCTAAATACCCTCTCAAAGCTAAGAGAATTTAATATCAAATTCTGTACAATTTACAAGCCTAAATCCCTCTACTTATAGGCTTAAAGAAACCCTAAATCTGCAAAAATTTGGACTCTGGCTGTTGAGCGTCCGGACGGAAGTTAGCCATGTCCGGACGGTCTTCTGGGAATGCCTTTCAGAAATAGCGCAATTCTTACTATAACAGGTCCACATCCAGATGGCTTGACCGAGCGTCCGGGCAATCTTAGCTATAACTCATTTCTGTGTTCGAACATAACATTGGAATATTCTGAAATGCTGGATAGTGTCCAGACGTCTTGCAAAAACTTCCCAAATAGTGTTGACTACTGAAATCCAACTCCGTGTAGAAATTAGAGAAGCTTGACCTAGTGTCCGAACAATGTTGCTCTGACATCCAGACGTCTTGAACGCAATCTGCTAGACATTGCGGGGCGTTCGGACGCCTTCAAAGGCTCGTCCGGACGGTTGCACAAGAACCGGCCTTTCTATCTTGGAATTTACAAGGAATCTTCATGGACATCTTCTAGAAACTTGTGATCAGTCACATGTTTTGAAATGAATACTGTCCAAATAAATAAAGACTCTGAAATGAGAACCGACCATCCTGTTAATTTGCAACTATTACATAAAGTGTTTTTGTCATTCAGAATGTAACCAACATAAAATACTAACAAACTCTATCACGATCGATCAGGCTAACGCACTAGAATCGATTAGACTACTACACTAGGATCGATCGGACATTGGATCGAACCTTCACTGTGTCAATTTTGATTGATAGAACATTCGTATCACAAAAGATCAAACCGATGCACTAGAATGAATTACATATTCGATCAAACCTTCAATTGTGTCAAGTTTGATCGATCATTTGATCGTATCATGATCAATTAGACTAATGCACTAGGATCGATCAACGTAATACATCTAGATGGATTGGATGATTCTATTGATCCTATGATCCTATCATGATCGATCGAACTAGTACTTAGGATCAATCGCACGTTAGATCGAACATTTACTATGTCAAGTTGGATTGATCGAACATTCGTATCACAATAAATCGGACCGATGCACTAGGATGAATTACATATTCAATCAAACCTTCAATTGTGTCAAGTTTGATCAATAATTTGATTGTATCACGATCAATTAGACTAATACACTAGGATCGATCAAAGTAATACACCAAGATCGATTGGATGACTTTATCGATCCTATGATTCTATCATGATCGATTGGACTAGTACTAATTAGGATCAATCGAACATTCATTGTGTCAAGTTGGATTGATCGAACATTCGTATCACAATTGATTTGACCGATGCACTAGGATGAATTACATATTCAATCAAATCTTCAATTGTATCAAGTTTGATCGATAATTTGATCGTATCACGATCGATTAGACTAATGCACTAGGATCGATTGAAGTAATACACCAAGATTGATTGGATGATTCTCTCGATCCTATGATCCTATCATGATCGATCGGTCTAGTACTTAAGATCAATTATACATTAGATCGAACATTTACTGTGTCAAGTTGGATTGATCAAACTCTATTACGATCGATCAGACTAATACACTAGAATCGATTTGACTACTACACTAGGATTGATAAGACATTCAATCGAATCTTCACTGTTTCAAGTTTGACTGATCGAACATTCGTATCAAAATTGATCAGACCAATGCACTAGGATGAATTACATATTCAATCAAACCTTTAATTGTGTCAAGTTTGATTGATCATTTGATCGTTTCATGATCAAGTTGACTGTTGCAATATGATCGATCGATTAATCTTATCATGATTGATTGGACTAGACAAGCTCAGCTCAACTAGAGATCGAGCAAAGTTGTGAACTCAAATAGCATTTTCAACGAGCTCGAGCTTGTGCTCGCCCGAGTTTTAAACGAACGAGCCGAGCTTGAACATAAATTTCATAGATTGGCTAAAGTTCGATATCTACAACCCTAAATAGAACTTATGTAGTGCTCTATATATATATATATATATAGTGGGTTTATACAAATATGATATATGTATATATTATATTTAAAGAGGGGAATGAAATAATTAGTGATGTGTCCAATTTGACACATCACTACATTTAGTGACGTTTTGAATTTAAAACGTCACTAAATTAGTGTTGGTCAAATTAGACACGTCACTAATTATTTAAATTTTGATATATTTTTTATTTAAAAAAAAAATAAAAATGTGTAAAATTTAGTGATGTGTCAACCATAACACGTCACTAAATCTAGTGACGTGTCAAATTTGACACGTCATTAAAGTTTACATGTATTTTTTATTTATAAAAAATATATTCAAATTTAAATAATTAGTAACGTGTCATATATATATATTTGAAAAGTTTTAGGTATGTAATTATTTTCAAATTTATTATTAAATAATAAAAATGTCTATTTAAACTTTGATATTTAGATTGATCTTTTAAATTAATTATTTATGAATATGTATAGTTTTCGATACAACAATTAAATTTTGTTAAATTATTTATTTATTTTGTTAGTTAGATTCTTTAATATTTTTTCTTATCAAGTTTTGTTTAACTCTATTGTTTAATTTTACCCCGTGCAAATCAAAATCCTTGCTCCGCTAGCAGTAATGGTGGCAGAGCACGCTATTAGAGTGATAACTACATAATTCATATTCTAAGTGCCTCACCATAGCTCAGAAAATGAGATTGAGAGAGATTTTCTGCTCGTTGTTGATCTTGAACTATTACTGCATGCATTTCTTGATTTGTAAAAATAAAAAATGCATTGCTTAACTTTAACCCTTTTTCCTGAAATCCCAAATTATAAATAATTATGTAAATACTGATAAACTTTTCAAGATGAATGATGGTTTTCTGAGTTTGCATGTATCACAGCAATGCAGTAATGAGATGAAAAAAAAAGGGGATATAATGAAGGAAATGTTTATTTTACTAGTGTGCATTGGAAAGGTTTTTTTCTTTACCTGACCAAATGCAATTGAAATAATTCAGGATTTTTGATTTTATTTTTCTTGCAGATGAACAAGGTCATGATTTGTAGCATTTTTTAGATTCTAGTTCTAGACTTGAAATTTTATATATAATTGCAATTGCTTCGAAAATACCGTTTAGTTGACTTGTGATAATTTGTTTGAACAGCCTCATTCAATTCTGTCTTTCTTCGATAAGAATCAATATGATTTTTGCCGAAATGACCATTAATTTGGAGGTTCAATTCTCTCAAAGCGACCAATTATCTTTATTTTTTCTTTTGTTTTCAAGCATTTTATACGAGAAATGTACTCTAAAAGCCCCAAATTTTAAATGTGCTCGTTAATTAAGATGGATTAAAAGTTGACAAAATTGAAAGGTCAAAAGACATTCAGTCAATTAACACCATGATTATTGGGGGTATTTGGTAACAAACCCTCCATTCTCCTGCTTTATTTTTATTTTTATTAAAAACAATCAACTTTAAAACATTTAAACTTTTTTCACTTATTTATATCACATTAATAATTTTTTATTACTATTCAAATAAAAAAACTTATTACAATACAAATTTTTATCTCTTTTCCATATAAATTCTTTATACTTTATATCACATCAATTACTTTTTATTATTACTAAAAAAAAATTCAACTAAACCATCTTTACCAAATACACCCGTTATCTTTGAGACATTTTTTATAGGTCAATTGTTGTATCATTGTAGCAGTACTGATGGTGTCATGACGAAGCTCATGATTCATAGAATATTAATGGAATCTCTCCTGGTTTCACATTTGATGTGCCAAAAATGTCACAAGGGATATATTATATTAAATACATACTTGCCCCATGTGGTTTGTAAACTTTATTTTTTGGCCCTTCAGTTTTATTTTTTTACCATAGGTGGTATCTGTGCTATAGGAAAAGATGCAAATGGTACCTCCATCTATTTTTCCATTCAAAACCAACAGAAATCCACGTCAGCACCACGTGGTACCATTCAAAATACGACACCTGGCCATAATATTTTTTTTTTTTAATTTTAAGGCTTTTTTTTAAAAATAATAATAATAATAATAATTTTTAGGGTGGCTCCTTTTGGGCCACATGGAGGAGGTTCGGCCACTCCCAGACAGGCCGATCTGGGGGTGGCCGAACCACCCCAGTGGCCCATGAGGGTGGTTCGGCCACCCTCAAGGGCAAAACGGGAAGCAAAAAAATTTAAAGGTTTTGCTTTGGGGGTGGCCGAACACCCCTGTAGGCCACAGGGCTAGTTCGGCCACCCCTAGACCGGCCGATTTGGGGGTGGCCGAACCACCCTCATGGCTCGGCCACCCTCAAGGGCAAAACAGGAAGCAAAAAAATTTGAGGGTTTTGCCTTGGGGGTAGCCGAACACCCCTGTAGGCCACGGGGGTGGTTCGGCCACCCCCAGACCGGCTGATCTGGGGGTGGCCCCACCACCCCCGTGGCCCATGGGAGTGGTTCGGCCACCCCAAGGGCAAAATGGGAAGCAAAAAAAATTGAAGATTTTGCCTTGGAGTGACCGAGCCACCCTCGTCGGCTACGGGGGTGGTTCGGCCACCCCAAGGGCAAAACGGGAAGCAAAAAAATTTGAGGGTTTTGCCTTGAGGGTGACTGAACCACCCCTAGGCCAAATGGGGTGGCTGGCCACCCTCTTATGGCCCAGCCACCCCTACAATTTTTTTAAAAAATAGCTTAAAAAAAAAAATAAAAAAAAAAAAGGTGTGGCCACGTGTCGCATTTTGAATGGTGTCATGTGGCGCTGACATGTATTTCTGTTAGTTTTGGATGAAAAAATAGACGGATGTACCATTTGCATCTTTTCCCATAGCACAAGTACCACCTATGATAAAAAGTAAAATTGAAGGGACAAAAAATAAAGTTTGCAAACTCTAGGGAGCAATTTTGCATTTAACCCTTTTATTTAAATAGGCCATGCCATGAGTATACATATTTAATTTCCATATAAATACGCCATCTATGTTTCCTTTGGAAGTACATATATGAATTTCTTTTGTAACGCCCTTGCCCAAAAGGGTCCGGTTTGTTAACTCTAAAGCCTCATAGGCAAAAAGTTACTTATTAAGATACCATAGCACTTGTAAATCACTACAATCCATGTCATGAGAAAATAATATTTTTGTAAAAGTATAAGGTCTTAGCATAATAACTGCATAACAACATAACTTAATAAGTCAAGTAGTGTCTTGTTTTGTCGGTGCCTGAGGCACTTACAAAAAATACTCCTATATATATATATATATATATATATATATATATATATATATATATATAAGTAAATTTTTATTTAAAAAAATGAAAATTTCAATTTTTTTAAACACTACGAAAGAATTTAATTTTTTTTAAAACAAAAAAAAAAAAATTAATTTCTAAAAAAAATTAAAACAAAAATTTAAATTTAAAAAAAAAAAATCAAAACTTTTAAATTTGGCCACCCTTGATTTTTATGTATTTACTTATTATTATTATTATTTTAAGTTTAATTTTTGAATTATTATTATTTTATTTTATTAAGGGTATTTTCGTAATTAAGAGAACATTGACAAATTTAAGAATTTTGGAAGGGATGTTGTCCAAATTAACAGTTTGAAAACAACATTGTCAATTAAATGATAGTTTAAAGGGATACGTAGGCTTTACTTTTTTTCTTTTTTCTTTTTCTTTTTTTTTCTACAACCAAACAAGATAAATCTGTTAGGATATAAAAGATTAAACTCATAAAGGCCCCCATCAGTGTTTTTATGTAAACGTTGAGGGGCCGAAAGTCTGTCCCAATTACTTGCCCATCATCCTTTTGCCAAATTGTGGGTATTACTTGATGCTGGGGAACACAAATGTCTCGTCTTGTTAATTGGGCTATAGTCTCTAGGCCCAATATTTTGGGAGGGTAGTCCTTCAATGGAACGTAGCCCAGTTGATTTGGCCTTTCCTTTTTCTCTCTCTCTTTCCAACAAGCTCGCTAAACATGGATTTTAGGCATGAAATTAGGGGTGGGCGCGGGCCGGATTGGGCCGGAGTTGCATGTTTTCCACAATCCGCCCCGCAGTGAACGGGTTTGAAACTCAAGATCCGCAACCCCCAAATTTTAGTTTTCTAATTTTCCCCCCATTTCCCCCAGCGACCACCTTTCCCCTCCCCCACTATCCGAGCGCCACCCACTAAACGGCCCACCGACCGAACGCCGTCCATAGACTGACATCTCCACCATTCACCCTCCCCCACCGATCGAGCGACGCCCACCAAGACACGCAGACCACCCCTCTCTCTCTCTCTCTGACTTATTATTCATGGGTTTTTCAAATGATTTCTCGGTATGGATAGGTAAGAAATAAGCTTGTTTAAAGTTATATTTTTTCTTGAAGATTTGGTTTTGTTCTTGAAGGTGTTTTTTTTTTTGGTTTATGGGGTTGTTCTTTTTTTTTAGAAACATCAGGTTTTTTTTCCTTGGATTGTTGTTACTTGCTCTAAACATATGTTATTTTAGTGACCAAGATCCAAGAATTCCACATATATGTTCATGGATTTTTCTTGATTTCTCTCTCTATGTGATTTATCCATGAATTTTTCTTGATCTCTCGGTATGGGTAGGTGCTAATTTGAGTTTTGAATGAATTTTGGCCGTGGGTTTTTGCCCCACCTATATTCTGCAACCCACTTCCTCTAGCAACTCCTGAAGACATTTTTTTACAGGAATGTAGAGTTGTTCGAGTATTGAAGTGGCTTGAATATTCATATTCCTGAGATACATGTTCTATTCATTTGTGTTTTGGTATAATAAATTTTTGTTCTCCAAATATTAATACTTATTGATTCATTTACTAAAGATATCTCTTGGCTTGCTTTTCATGAGATTAAGATTAGCCTCTCTGAAAGTGCCTTCCGGGCTTTGAATGGATTACTGTCCTTTTACTTGAAGTGACACTCAGTTTATATTTATCATATGAGAAATCCGGTTAAATATTCAGTTTTCTTTTAAAAAATATTCAGGAACTATGAAAACATGCTCTCTCTGTAAGATCTGATTTACTGCTTTAATTGTGTATGTTCAGACAGTTCCACTTAATTTGGTTATTTTGTTTCTGTTATATATTTTTAAATTGTCAAGTATCAACCAAAGACTAGTATGTTTTGTTTCGCTGTTCCCATGTAATATATATTAGTAAGACTTTTGTTTCATAAAGTATTCTAAATTAATCCACTCCCATAAAACACTTGAAGGTATTTACTTTTTAGAAATTCTATTCAGAATGAAGTGCATGGAAAATGAGATTTACTACGGCAGACCCATTTGAAGTCACCTTTAGCTAATGTCAGGCCTTTCTTTCTCGCTTGGTGAATGCATGTGAGCTACATCACATTGGCTTTAAGTGCCTAGGCAATTACCTCAGTTTTATATGCAAATGTGTATAATATATGGAAAAGATTTCTTTATCATTTATGTGTGTGCCTTAATGCTGTATTATAGTGTTACTTATCATTGCAGTTCTCCAAGAGTTTCCTCTGTTTTATGTTAATGGTTTGCAATTATGTCTTTCTGATCTTTCAGTATCTAACTTGACCAGAATGGATAGACAGCACCGTGAAGAAGAGCAAAAGAACAGTTCTTCCAAGAAGGCACCTGAGGCAGAGCAGTCCATAATTACATCCACTCTATCCCACCAATCATGTAGTTCTCAAATTACGTTCTCTGCATAAATAACAACCAACATATATATCTGAGATCCCTTGATGTACTAGAAACAATTACCAATAGCTTAAATTCCAACAGCCCAACAAGAATGACATATCATAAGAGAATATCGTTCAATGTACTCCAGCAATAATATCACCTGAAACATGTAAGATAACGTTGGGCAATAGAAACAATGGAATATCAACTTTGCTATATAAGAGGTCCAAACAGTTTATACAAGATCAAACTGACTTAATTTTTAGTTTTCTTTTTACTTTTTTCAGGTAAGCCATAGCTAAAAGTAAGAAAAACAAACATCTACATATCTCAGAATTAAGAGATGTTTCGAACTGCACAGGCTAGGGGCGTTACAAAAGGGGTCCAGAAAGGCCAATCCAATAAATAGTCCTTCACTCTCATCAAAGAAAGGAGCAGACAGAAAGTAGAAAAAGTTATGGGACATAGTGTAACAAATGAAACGATAAGTTTATATAATTAAAGGAATTCAAGTTTAACCTAAAACAATCAGGCAATCAGCTCACAACAAAATTTAGAAAGAATGTAGAAGGTACCATTAAGTGAAATATTGTAGACAAATAAAAGAAAAACATTCTAGTTAGTTTATCACTTACCAACGTTCAACGAATTTTCCCAGGTTTTAGTTTTCCATTATTGCCAGAATCAACTCTTTATTCTCGTCCAGGTACTGCACCAAGCATACAAACATCAAATTCCTATAAAGGTAGCATGCCATCAAATCAACTAATTTTTCAGTTCAAACAAATTCAACTTTCAACCGAAACATGTCTCTCCAGCCTTATTCATGATCAAATCCTAAATGACATGCATAAAAGCAACAATAGTTCAAGCTCGCCATAGTCAAAACCATTCCAGATACTTAAAACATGGGAAGAAACCGCACTCTTCACAACATGTTAACATATGAAAGCCCACCATTAGTGCATACTGCATGCTACTGAAAACTAATGCAGATAAAAACATCAAAGGAAGTATCAGGTACATATTCCTGTAAGATGCAAATACAAATTCCCGTAAGATGAATCGGTAGACACTCGCATAACTTGGGGAAAATTGCTGCTTCTAATGTATGCATATGCATTGAGATAACCATGTTTATATGTGAAAAATGCACCACTTGATCAACTTATGGTGCCATTTTTTATGCATCAATCATATGACCCTATAAATCACAACCACAGGGCGTAGTTCAATGAAATATACATTACCACAAATTAACCCTTGTCATCAAAATGCAATTGATCGAAATGCATAAGAAACAGTGTCCAGCCCTCAAGGAAAGATGTTAGATTTCACTTACACAATGTATCAAACACTTCAGGATCAATTTCATGTTTTATGCATTACCATGTCAACCCCCCAAAAAAAAAGTAGATTACTTATTAAAATAACTACCCACAAACAAAAATAAACAGGACTGATCAAATTTCAATATAAAAGCCAACTGGATTCTAGGTTTTCTCACGCTTCTTCTATCATATTGCATGTTATACCTAAGACACCCTCTATACAAATATGCACACATTTTACACATACATAAATATGCACTTATATACCCACACCACACACACACACACAAAAGAAGTATGGGTACCTTTTGAATTTGCTCAGTTGTGATATTAGCAGTGAGAGCACCATTCAACAGTTGTGACTGCTGCATCTCCACAAACTAGTCCGGCTCTGGAGAGAGAGATCCGGCCATGGAGAGAGAGAGAGAGAGAGAGAGAGAGAGATCCGGCGAGAGAGACTGACCGTAGAGAGATTCGGGAACGGCGGCCTGCTCGGGGTGGTCGGCATGGTCGTGGGCGACAGTGGTCCGTGCTGTTTGTGGCCGGCGTTGGGCAGCGTTGGGCAGGGGAGAGGGAAGATGGAGATGGCGAGAAGGATTTTTGGGTGAAAACCAGATCTGAAGTCGCAGGAGGTTGGGTCGGCGTGGTCACCGGTGCTTGGAGGTTGCTGCGATGCGTGGACGGCGGTGGGCTGAGGCCTGAGTGTTTGGGTTGGGAGATTTTGAAAGTTTTGGGCAAAATTTTCTGAAATGAAGGGAAAGTGGACGGGAATTGTGTTTTCGGGAAGTTTCCTGATTTATTTTTTATTTTTTTTTTTATTTTTTTTTTGTTTTACTTGACGTGGTAGGGTGCCGCATCAGTTTGGTCATAGCCCGGGTCTACGAAATAGCAGCCCACGAATGATATTGAGCTTATTTGGTAGAGGAAGGAGAATGGCCTCACTTATCTCAAAAATAATTAATTTTAAAACATTTTAATTTTATAATTATTATTTAAATAAAAAAATTTAATACAATACAAAATTTTTTCACTTTTTTATATAAATTCTTTTTATTTTATATGACCACTTTTCTATATAAATTCTTTTTATTTTATATTACACCTACCAATTTTAACTTCCACTATCAATTCTCCTCCTCTTCCCCTTCTCTTGCCAAACAAGCTCATTCAGACTTCCTATCTGAGTGTCTTCCACGAGGTTGATGAAAGCATGCATTATTATCAACCAATTAATAATGTTTTCTTCCTAAGTTTTAATTGGGACAAATCTGTTACCCTTAGTTGTCATTGAACTAGTTTTTTATTCTTGCAGAAATCAATGAAGATTCTAGAACTTCACCAGAATTGATTATGCATTTCTTAATTAAGCTTCGACGAGATAACCTTGAGCACCCAAGATCTCCTCCACTTCAGAATCCATTTCTGGAAGGGATACGTTCAAAAAGTCAATGGGCAAGTTTTATTTTTTAATGAATAGGAACAGGAATAGGAATAGAAATAGAAATATTATTGGAAAAAAAAAAAAAAAAAAAAAAAAAAAAAAAAAAAAGCCAAAGAATTACAGCGCAACATCAAGGGCCTAAATCAATATAAAATAAAATTAAAAAAATCAAGGGCCTAAAGAGACGTAGCTACTAAAATAAAAATTAAGATCATTTACAATTATTTGTTCAAATTTAAAAAAATTCAGGCAGATGATTGTGATACACTATTTATAAAAACTACTTGACCAAAGAAAAATTGAGCTACCCAATCACTTATCCGGTCAGGTAAATCTTATAAGTGATCTCTTATAATCACCTATTCAAATTTAAAAGAATTTGGCCAAATTATTTTTAGGATCCTGATTGAGATGTCAACATGGACAAAAAGTTGCCAACTTAATAAAGCACAAAAATTTTGAATCATTAGCATTTGTATTCGACACAACAAATGAAAAGTTAAAATTTAGTTAAAAATAATAATTTTTTATTTTAACTATCCACTTTTTAAAAGTATATACATTCAGGACAACTTTTTAGCTATTTACTTTCACTATTCTATTAAAATATTAATTTGTTTTTGGATGAACTAAAGCAATTTTTAATTGAGGCTTTGTTGAGATCTAGTTTCAAAGAAGTTTTGCTCAATCTCTTTGCTACTCTCTTTTGGCATTTTAAGATGCAAAGAACTTAAAAGATTCATCTCATCGCAAAACCATAAACACCATAAACTAAATACAAAAAAAATAAAAAAATCAAATATACTCTTTTGCAGCAAAGGAATATTGAACTCTAGCTATCACCTAGCAATTGGAAGCACGACGAAGACACAGTCCTCTATTTTTCATGACATTTGAGTCTTTTTTCGTTTTTTTTTTTTTTTTTTTTTTTTTTTAAATCAATCTATAGGGGTATGAAAAAAATTTGTAGCTTGAGGGGTCAGTCGCAATCTAAAGTTTGGGGGTACATTTGTAATTAATGTGTATTTGATAATATTATTAAAATAAAAGTAGAGTACTATTTTAAGCAAACATTTGTATATAATGTTGAAGAAATTGACTATTATTTATGTTTTTTTTTATTAAAAAACAAATCTTCATAAATACTTAGCCAAAAATTAAAATATTATATAATCCAGTTTATATTTGAAGAAAAGTAGACAACTATTTTAAGCAAACTTTTGTTCTTCATAAATACTTAGGGAAAAATAAAAATAAAAAATAAAAAAAAAATACTTAGGAAAAAAGTCAAAATCAAAACATTCTAATTTTTTTTTTTTTCACTTTTTATATCACATCAATTACTTTTTATTACTATTCAAATAAAAAAAATAAAAAATAGAAAATACACTATAAAACAAAACTTTTTCACTTTTCCATAAAAAAATTTCAAACTTCTTTCTACTTTTTTTTTTTTTTTTTTTTGAAGCTGATTCTTTCTACTTTATGTCACAACAATTACATTTTATTCCTATTCAAAATATATATATATATATATATATATATATATATATATTTCTCTCCATAAGAGTTACCAAACAGGGCCAAAGTATTTAGTTAAAGCAGGTAGTACCTTTAAGTAGAACATATGGCCTAGTAGAACATCATTCATTGGAACAATTTGAGCTTTATGAATATCCTTATATTTGATTAGGTTTGTTGTCAATTTTTTTTTTTTTTGTTCTGCAAATATGGGTGAAAGTTTTTCAACATGGACAAAGTGGTCCTATATTTACTTAACATAGTTTGATAAGTTAATGCCCATTACTAAACTAGCATTATATCATGAATTTGTGAATTAGTTATAAATATTAGAAGTGTTCCATGTAACGCATGAAACAAGATATAGGTAATCTAATTATTCATGTGTATTCACTGCCGATAAAATAGATAGTTAAACACGATGCGGCAGTCCAATTAGGCATGTTGCTGACTAAATTGTCTTAACACATGTCGTTTGTTTAATTAGATATAATATGGTAGCACCCATAATAATTTAGCAGAGGGTGAATGAAGGGATCATTCAATTGACAAAGATTAAAGCTTTAGGGAATGATTTGATAATTCTTAAACCTTATGAAGCAATTTGATAAAAAGTGAAATCCCATAGACTAATAGAGCTAGCATTTTTCCCATTCTTTTTTCATAATTAGTTCCACACTTTCCTTTCATGCTAACCCAATAAAAGCCCACGTGCACGATTGGTTTGATTTTTAATTTCTAGCTTTGAAATAAATTGCAATTCAGTGTTTGATCATTTTGAGCATTAAACTCTAAAATAAGATATCAGACTTGTTTGTAAATTAAGCATACGCATGGATCATTCCATCATCTTAAATTAAGTTTGCTGATTTCCATTAAATTATATTTAAGTATACCATGCTTGTGGAGATCCTACTATCTAATAATGTATCTGTTGGAAATACCATTTGAATTCCTTTCATGAGTATACAGTACTATACACTCACTAATCTTGCTTTGTTCAATTTTGCCTTGTAATAATTGGGTGAAATTATTTCCAAGAGTCAGTCCTATATATTCTTCAATTTCTAATGTTATAGATTTTGCTGTGATGTACTTGCCCATGTACAGATGTACTAGTACAGTATCTCATGAACAAACATTAATGCCTAGAACATGCATATGTTCATGTTGAAAGACTTAGAATATTGCAGGAAATATATTCTTATTACTCAATGAAAACATCATGGTACATCGGGTATATATAGTGTTACAGAGTTGTCTATATTCTATCTATGGACAATATAGCCATTACAGGAATAAATGGGACAGCATAATTACAGAGATTGCACAACTAATATGCATTCTCTATTTATGTTGAGGGTAGACTTGGGATCATAGCAGCAACACTTTCCTTATGCTGCTGTGATCCTTTCCTTTCTTTCATGATGCTGGCAGCTGTGCGTGTAATTACTTTGATAGTGCCATGATTCTTGGTTGCATGATTGTTGGGATGTATATTGCTGGAATGATGCACAGGCGCTGCATAGGCGAGACTTGCCATGTTGGGAGATTTGCTTGGGGAAGAGTTTCCTTATTGGGTGCTGAGGAGATACGTACACTAACATCCCCCCGCAAGCGAATGGGGAGTGAAGTGACCATGAGCTTGGATTTGAGTGCAGCAAACCGGGCCTTAGACAACCCTTTGGTGAAGATGTCAGCAGTTTGATCGAGGGTAGAGATGAATTTGAGGAGAATATCACCATTGACAACTTTTTCCCGAATGAAGTGGTAGTCCACTTCTATGTGCTTTGTGCGTGCATGGAAGACCGGATTAGAAGCAAGTGCCAGGGCACTGACGTTGTCACACCATAGAGTGGGAGCTCGATGCAAACAGATGCCAAGCTCTTTGAAGAGCATTCGTAACCAGAAGAGTTCGGCAGTAGTGAGGGCAAGGGCTCGGTATTCAGCCTCGGTGCTGGAACGAGACACCACTACCTGTTTCTTGGCACTCCGGGATACTAGACAAGGATCGAGGAAGACTCCAAATCCTGAGGTGGAGCGGCGATCATCAGGGCTCCCTGCCTATTCTGAGTCGCAGAAAGCTTGGAGATGAAGAGAGCCTTTTGTGAAGAGAAGACCATGGTCAATAGAGTTCTTTAAGTATCGGAGAACCCTTTTGGCAGCAGAGCAATGTGCAGTGGAAGGATTGTGCATATGTTGGCACAATTGGTTGACAGAAAAGGCCAGCTCAAGACGAGAGACAGTCTAGTACAGCAGTGCACCAACCACTTGCCTGTACTCAATAGGATTCGGGAGCATAGTGCCATCAAACTTGGACAATTTGGAACCAGAGGAGCAAGGGGAGGCTGCAGGCTTAGCACCAAGCATGCGGGTGCGATGCAAAAGATCAGTAATATATTTTCCCTGACTGAGGTGGAGAGAATCTGAAGTCCGATGAGCTTCAATGCCAAGGAAGAAGTTAAGAGGACCAAGGTCCTTGACAGGAAATTTAGTCTGCAATTGAGAGATCAAGGAGGTGATAACAGCACTATGAGTCCCTGTGACAATGATATCATCCACATATATTAAGAGATAAATTTTAATATTGTTCATGATGAAGATAAAGAGGGAAGAGTCCACAAGAGAAGCCACAAAACCAAGGTCCAATAGTGCTGATGAGAGACATGAAAACCAAGCTCGGGGAGCTTGTTTGAGGCCATAGATGGACTTGTGAAGCCTGCAAACGTGATCAGGTTTGGAGGGGTCAATGAACCCCTGGGGTTGCTCCATGTAGACCTCCTCCATCAAGGATCCATGTAAAAAGACATTGGAGACATCCAATTGCCGAATGGGCCAGTCAAAGTGAACCGCCAAAGCTAGAACAATTCGGATTGTAGAAGCTTTGATTACTGGACTGAAAGTTTTAGTGTAATCAACCCCATTTTCCTGCTCAAACCCCTTAGCCACAAGCCGAGCTTTGAACCTCTCAACACTGCCATCAGGCTTGTGTTTAATGCGATACACCCCTCTGGTGATTAAAGCTTGAAATTCATCAGACATGGCAGCCCTTCATCGAGCATCAGAAGTAGCTTTAATGTAACAGGAAGGCTCAATCTCAGAGGATCCTGTGGGCAATGTAGCTGGGGGGTGATTGGTGGTGTAAAACATTTTGTAATCAGCAAAGGTTTTGGGCTTGGTGGACCCTGTGCAGGTCCGGGTGAGCATAGGATGTGTTGATACAAGGGGCAAAGGGGGTTGGTTAGGAGGTGAAAGTGACTGGGAATCAATAGGACAAGGTGATGCCGTAGGGAGATAGGGCAAGGCAGGGTTGGATGTCTCAAGTAAAGGTAGGGGTGAAAAGGGGGCAGGAGAGTCAAAGGTTGGACTGTTGGGAGAAAGGGTTGCAGGAGAGATAGGTTCTGCAAGAGGTAAGGGATCAAGGATGATAGTAGGTATAGCTGCAGGAGAGAGAGGTGCTGCAAGGTTGGGATCAAAGGAAAAAGGATCAGTGATGACAGTAGGTATAGCTGTAGGAGACTCAGCAGGCAAAGAGGACTGTGTTGTGTGTGTAGCAGGAGATGCAGGGATCTAATGTTATAGATTTTGCTGTGATGTACTTGCCCATGTACAGATGTACTAGTACAGTATCTCATGAACAAACATTAATGCCTAGAACATGCATATGTTCATGTTGAAAGACTTAGAATATTGCAGGAAATATATTCTTATTACTCAATGAAAACATCATGGTACATCGGGTATATATAGTGTTACAGAGTTGTCTATATTCTATCTATGGACAATATAGCCATTACAGGAATAAATGGGACAGCATAATTACAGAGATTGCACAACTAATATGCATTCTCTATTTATGTTGAGGGTAGACTTGGGATCATAGCAGCAACACTTTCCTTATGCTGCTGTGATCCTTTCCTTTCTTTCATGATGCTGGCAGCTGTGCGTGTAATTCCTTTGATAGTGCCATGATTCTTGGTTGCATGATTGTTGGGATGTATATTGCTGGAATGATGCACAGGCGCTGCATAGGCGAGACTTGCCATGTTGAGAGATTTGCTTGGGGAAGAGTTTCCTTATTGGGTGCTGAGGAGATACGTACACTAACACATGTAGAGTGCAGTAGTAGTATCTATTGTAATTAATTCACAAAACGGAAACTTTTTATTTTCTTATTTTTTTTTTGGTCAAATTTACTATGGCAACGAAACGAATCAACAAGAAAACATTAACCGGTCTTGAAAAATGACGATACGAAAAGTGAAATATCTAACATGTTCTATAGATGAGTCAAACGTTTTGCACCCTTGGAGGGCCGGCTTGCTGTGTTGAATTGCAAGTCCATTTGAATGTGTAGTGTAATTTGTTGAGTACTCGAGTTGAAATACCATGGAGCGTCTCAGAATTCTGCTGATATTTTTTATGGATCGACTCAAAAGTTTGCTGATATACATCATGGAGCGACTCATAAATCTGCTGATATGAGCCATGCAATGCCCTTATGGACTTGAATGCACATGGACATAAAATGATCCACCACCAAATGGGAGGAAGGAGGATCGATAGCAATAAACCACAGGCTATGACACTCGAAATTTGACAAACAAGTTTAGTGATAGGGAGGTATCTCGTGTTTGGAATTGGTTGGGTCATCTCCAGCAAATATTTGGCGTAAACTTTTGTGACTAGTACTAGAATGAAAAGCAACATGATTGGACCATGTGTGTCGAATGGAGAAGCCTGTGCGTTTTGATACTTCACTTGGATGAGGCCAATAAGCACTTGAATGAGAAACTGGTCAGTACCAGTTTGGATATTGGTGGAGGAACCATGGGCGCCAATCCGTCCTTGCTCACTTGCAAAACCAAAAATAGAAAATGAAAATCTTTACCAGTTTCTCACTTATATATTAATAAGTTTAGTTTATTTAAAGAGTATAAGAAATATAATGATAACCAATTTTCTCTCAATATATACATTAATGTGTGTCACATTGAAACTTATTTCCGATTTTTTTTTTATTATTTCTTAATTAATTTTGGTATTTAAGGGCCAAAATAAAGTGGCGTCACCACCCTCAAAGTCAAGTGTATGAACATAAAAATTTGATAGGATATAAGTTTTGCAATTCAAAAGAAAACATGCAATAATGCAAAATATTCAAATAATTAATTTCAGGTATTTTTTTGTAAGCTTAATTGATTTACAGTAAATGGTGAATAGTCTTTTAAATTAAACATATATAGAAGACGGGAGAGTGTATAGAAAATGTATGTTTACATTGTTTATCAATACACTACAAAAAACCCTGCAATTAGCCACTTGCAGTTCGACACGTGTAAATGGCCACGTGTTCGGGGTGTGGTAGATCTGGTTGTAACAAATTGTACAATTCGCCACGTGTATAGTGAAAAACGTGTCTGTTGTGCCACGTGTACTAATATACACGTGTCAGACAGTCTGCCACGTATACTAAAATACACGTGGTAGACAGTGTGCCACGTGTATATGAGTTCACATGGCACAATGGCCACGTTTATTGACTTAAACGTGTCCACTATGCCACGTGTACTGGCACACTGTCTGCCACATGTATTTTAGTACACGTGGCACAGTAGACACGTTTTTAATAGTAAACGTGTCCACTGTCAGCCACGTGTACCTACATTACACGTGGGCGCCTGCTTCCAAACCTGTAGTAGATTTCCGTACATCCATATATGTATATAATTAAAATTTGTTTGGGAACCAATCTATTATTTTGTGGGTTGATAGCATAAGAAATTCTGAGAATCAGATCATATGTCTAATTTAAAAAATTACAAAAAGAAAAAAAGAAGAACCATTCACTACAAAAAAAAGCTATAATTAGCCGCGTGTCTACAGTAACTGTTACTGTAGACACGCGGCCAACTAGCCACGTGTCTTAATGACAACATGGCAAACTGTTTACGAAAAACAAGTAGCCACGTGTAATAAATTCACGCGGCCATTTGGCCACGTTTATTTTTAGTTGGCCGCGTGTATATTTTACATGTGGCCAATTCCAATTTTCTCACTTTTATTTTTTTCTTCTACAACCACCGCCTTCTTTGACTTTTCTTATCCTTTATTTTTTCTTTTTTTTTTCTCTCTTCGACGGTAATGGATGGACGGCACATACTGAATATTCAGTATTATTTTTTTATTTTTTTTTATAAATGGCGACGTGGCTTTGAGCCACGTCGCCACTGGTCCAGGTACTCTGCGCGGGACAATTCCCACGCGGCACCTGGCCACACATTTCGAACAAAAAAAAATAAAATTATTAATACTAAAATGGACGGTACAGTTCCCTCTCTCTCTCCAGTCCGGTTTGTAATATTCTCCTCAGTTTCTCTCTCTCTCTCTCTCTAATCCTCCGATTCAGTTTCTCTCTCTCTCTCTCTCTCTCTCTCTTTCTGTCACAGTACCACCGGGCAGCGAATCCGACCACCGCACGTTCCGGCCTCAACTGGAACTCGCCGGATCGATGACGTAGGAACTCGCCGGATCCAGTGAGTTCTCTCTCTCTCTCTCTCTCTCTCTCTCTCTCTCTCTCTCTCTCTCTTGTGTGGATCTCTCTTTCTTATCCCTTGATGTTTCAGTGATGTCGGGATCGGAGGACTGGCCGAAAGAAGAAACTTGATTTTTGTAGTTTTGAATCTAATTTCCGGCAACTGGCGACTTTGTTGGTGATTTTTTGCTGTTTTGTTGGTATTTTGGGCCAGAATGAAAATTTTCGAAGATTTTGCTGTTTTGTTGAAATTTTGCTGTTATGTTGGTATTTTTTGTTGTTTCGGTCCTGTTAATTTTGTTGGATTAATCTGTTGTCACCGGCCTCGAAGATGTTTCCGGAAGGGGAAAAAATAATCTGTTGTTTTGTTGGTGGTTTTTTGGCCAAAATGAAAATTTCCGGAGATTTTGCTGTTTTGTTGATATTTTGCTGTTATGTTGGTATTTTTTGCTGTTTTGGTGTTGTTTTGTTGGATTAATCTGGTGTTTTGTTGTTGCTGGCCTCGAAGAAGTTTCCGGCAAGGGGAAGAAAAAAAAAGGTTGTTCCGGCGAAAGAAAATACTGGTGAAAAGAAAAAAAAAATTAAAAAAAAAATTAAAAATTAGAGAAGCCTTCTTCTCTTTTTTTTTTTTTAAAAAAAAAAACTGAAGCATTTGGCCACGAATATTTAAGTACACGCGGCCAACTGTTAGCCGCGTGTACTGTAGTACACGTGGCTAATTGTCAGCCACGTGTATTAAAATACACGTGGCGAAATGTGCATTTAGTGTCATCCGGATTCACCACGTGTTTTCACGTGGCTACTTGCACGTGGCCAACTGTTCGCCACGTGTACAGTGACCATACACGTGGCGAAATGCAAGTGGCTAAAAACAATTTTTTTTGTAGTGATTTGACATATCAATTCGACCTTCATGCATGTAAGACTTTATTGTCCCAAATGATATAGCACAAATAATTTTTCATACTATTATTAGTATTATTGGGTTTAAAAGGTAAGGTCACCTAATCCTAACTTTCTAAACTCTTCTATTTTATTCATTTATTTAAGAAAACTCTCCTCTTGATTTTATTAGTGATTAAGAAGAAATCTTCTGGTCTTATAATTAAAATCCTAGTTCAATGATAAGAGGAACAAATGAATAAGAAAACAAGTTTTTTCTCTACCCGTTAATGTTAAAATTAATGTGGGAACCCCCCCCCCCCCCCCCCCCCTTTTTTTTGGCATTAACCTATAATTCATTTGAAGTCTGTACTAATAAATACGTACATGTTTGTCTTTTGATCTATATTTTTTAAATTGTCGCATTATTGATATATGAAAATTATGATAGTTGTAAATCTTGAGATTGAATGATTGAATTTGATTATTGAAGTTAATTACATCCAAATCTTTTCAGTTCAGAGAGGAGTTGAGGGAGCTGATGATGAGAGGCCGGGAAAGTAGGGGTGTAAATCCGGTCTTGGTTCTCGGTTACTGGCCAAAACCGGAAACCAGAACTGGGGTCCCCGATTATTGGATTTCAGTAACCAGAACCGGGTACCCTGGTTAACCAGGGACCCCGGTTAACCGGTTTTTACCCAGTTACTCGGGTGAAAACCGGTTATCCAGACCGGGTAATTTTTTTTTCTTAAAAAAAAAAAATATATATGAAAAACAACCAATCGCCTGAACCTGCACGACCGCTCTCATCACCTCACCGCCTCAACAAATTTTAGCGCCAAGATTAAGGAATGGCAGAGGTTGCCGAATGTGGGGCCGTATTAGGAGATTGGAGAGAAGAAGAGCTCTAAGGCTAGAGTGAGGGCATTGGAGAAACAGGAGGTTGCAATCGTTCATGAATTCTTGAGCTTGACGGTGGAGAAAATGGTGGAAGTGGAGAAGATCAGCTACTTTAGGAAATGGTTTGGGAGACACGGCTAAACATATCCATGAGAACCAAAACACCACAATTCCAACAACACCCAACATGAACTTTATTCGGCCACTCCAACCAAAAACAGGGGATTTTATCAAAATAAATCAACAATAATAAATCAAATCAACTATTTTACAAGGATTACTATTTTGAGGATGTACCTAGAAAATCCACCAAAAAATGTGTTGAACGGGTCACGGAATGAATCACCAGAAGTTTCAACCCTTGCTCCACCGAAGTTGACCCATCACCAATTGGCTTGACCCACCGAAGAATCGGGTCTACTTTGGTTCCTCTCATGTTCGACGGGTCATGGGTCTTCTCCGACATCACGGTGTCGTCTACTCCGATAACTGGCGACCTGTGGTTGATCATGTCTCACTTTTTGGTTCACAATTTCCCTCCCCGATCTCCTCTCTGTCACTCCCGATCTCTTTCTCAATTGGACAAAGGAAAGCAAGAAAGATAAATGAAAGAAAGAAGGAAGAGAAAGGTAAGAAGGTTCCGGTAGCAAAGAAGAAAGATGAATGATGTGTGTTTGTCCAAAGAGGAATGGTGTATTTGTTTTTTTAAGAAAAAAATATGTTTTGGAGAATGGAGATCACGAGTCGGTGCTGGAGGCTAGAGCGGCGCAGGGACTACGGGCGGGTAAGGTCCAAAAGAAACAAAAGGAAAAGGTAGGGTTTTTTAGTTTTTACGGTGCAGGGACGAAACAAAAGGGTTTTTTTATTTAATTAAGTGTAAGACCCGGTCCCGGGTTCCCGGGTATAACCGGGTCTTGTGAAATCAAGAACCCGGGACCTGGATCGGGTACCTAACCTGTTACTGGTTTCTTGGTTTTTTGGGCCCAGTTAGTGCCCGAATCCCGTTTCGGTCCAATTATAACCGGTCTGGATTTACACCCCTGCGGAAAAGTAGAGAGAGACACGTAATCGTGGCCCCAAGAGTACTGTTTGTGAAGGGGATGTACGTGGAGTTGTTGAAAATAGCGGACTAGGGGTTGCTGGGTATTAGACTACATTTTACACGTGTTTATTTTTATATAGTGTTGGGGATAAATCCCACTCAACCCGATCCAAAAAGAAAATTCAAAAGTCAAATAAGGTCCAAACAGATAAGAATAATGATCATATCAGAAGTCTAAGAAGATATCAGATCAGAAGTCTAAGAAGATATCAAATTAGAAGTCTAAGAAGGATTAAAGTCCAATTAGAACTCTGACAACAGTTCTAGATCGACAAGGAGCAGGAATTCTAATCCAGCTTTGACTCCACCACTTTGCCTATAAATAGGCTCATACCCCAGGTATAAACGAAGACTCAGTTTTTATGCACAGAATATTATTTTCTTACAGAAGCTAACTTAGGCATCGGAGCGGGACCCCCGGAAGGGTCCATAGTTTTTGTTGTTTTGCAGAATTATTGAGAGGCGTGAAGAACATCAAAGGAACGTGCAGATTCACACCATACCGGAAACTGTACCAACAGTTTGGCGCCGTCTGTGGGAACGATTATTCGTTCCTTATAAAAGAAAAAGAAGATCTAGCATGGTGATGAACACACGTTCCGGAAGCCAGACCAACCAAGAGCCCATAGTCCGAATGGAGCCAGTTATTCAGAATAATTCGCAGCCTCCACCGAACCCTCCCCCGGGGGGTGGAGATCAAGATCGCATAGCAGCGTTGGAAGCCCAGATTGAATCCTTAACACAGCGGAATGCCGAGTTGCTGCGTAGGAGGCCGGAACAGCCCAATCCCGAGATGAACAGGGATGAGCGTGAGGAAGAAGATCACAACAGCAACACTAATCCTCGGAGGGAGGATGATCGCCAAGGAGATCTGAGCAGAGTTATTGCCGAGCTGGAGAGAAGGTGCACGTACATGGAGATGGAAAGAAAGGACAAAAGCAGATACGTAATGGTGGACAAGCTCTTAATGGGTACAGACTCACCCTTCACCAGATGGGTGGCAGACTATCGGCTTCCCGATAAGTTTAAAATACCCCAAATTCTAAGTTATGCAGGAGACAGAGATCCCTTGGATCACCTAGAAAATTTTCGAGCTCATCTAGACCTTCACGGGACACCCGATGAAGTAGCATGTCGGGCCTTCCCTCTTACTCTTTCGGGGAATGCCCGAGACTGGTTCAGGAAGCTGCCCCCGAATTCCATTAATCAGTTCAAGGAGTTGTCCAAAATATTCCTAACCGAATTTCTAGCTTTCCGAACAAGGAAGAAACCTTCGGGATATTTGCTATCATTGCACCAGCAAAGCAACGAAAGTCTTAAGGAGTTCATGGCTCGGTTTAACCGAGAGAAGGTAACGGTCGAAGATCCAACCGAGGATATGGTCTTTGCTGCCATTTATCAAGGAATTTCACTCGAGGAGCCTTTGATGAAGAAGTTGGTCCGAAAGCAACCGAGTACCTTGCAGGGCCTCATGGATAAGATAGAAGAATTCATCAATCAGGAAGAAACGCTGAAGTCTATGGCCAGTTCTAGGCCACCCCGAGAGACAGCCCCAGAAAAGAAAAGGAAAGAATTCAGGAAAGTTGATGGGGAAGAGCAGAGGCAGGTAAAGAAGTTCAAAGATTACAATTTTACACCTCTCAATGCCGAGATATCAGAAGTCCTTATAATGATAAAAAGAGATCCAGCGTTCCGGGAACCACAAAAGATACCAGGTAATCCTCCTTACAGGAATGCAGGTAAATATTGTGATTTTCATAAACAAGCAGGTCATTACACCGAGGGGTGCGTAACCCAAAGGTTGTTAATAGAAGAATTCATAAAGAATGGCAAGCTGGTTCGGTTCTTGGGAGAAAAACGGAACCAGCAAGGAAATAACAGGCCTCGGAATCATCAGGACTATCAGCCCCGAGATCAGCAGCCACCGAATTACTATCCCCGAGACCGTCCTCAACTAGGAGAGAGGCATCAAGAGAATGATCCCCGAGATGACATAGAAAGCATTCTCGGATCAATCATTGCCGAGAAAAAGAAATAAAGAGAGTCAGGGGGGTCGGATTTAACCCTCGAGTTTTCCAGGAGTTAGCCATTTCAAGAGACAGGGAGAAAACCCTAAGAAAAAACAAGAAGGTAATGGGGGGTAAGATTTAACCCTCAGGTTTTGCAGGTTTTCAGAAGGAGACAAAGATCAAGTTTCCTTAGACATGGAATTCCCATTATTCAAGCAAGCTTCGGATAAGGGAATTGGGTGGTAACTGTTGGGGATAAATCCCACTCAACCCAATCCAAAGAGGAGATTCAAAAGTCAAATAAGGTCCAAACAGATAAGAATAATGATCATATCAGAAGTCTAAGAAGATATCAGATCAGAAGTCTAAGAAGATATCAAATTAGAAGTCTAAGAAGGATTAAAGTCCAATTAGAACTCTGACAACAGTTCTAGATCGACAAGGAGCAGGAATTCTAATCCAGCTTTGACTCCACCACTTTGCCTATAAATAGGCTCATACCCCAGGTATAAACGAAGACTCAGTTTTTATGCACATAGTATTATTTTCTTACATAAGCTAACTTAGGCATCGGAGCGGGACCCCCGGAAGGGTCCCTAGTTTTTGTTGTTTTATAGAATTATTAAGAGGCGTGAAGAACATCAAAGGAACGTGCAGATTCACACCATACCGGAAACTGTACCAACATATAGCCACGTGACTTTTTTGTTAGTTAGAAAAATAACTTTGTTAGTCAAATATTTTGTTAGAATGTAACTTACAATGTAAAATGGTTTGTTTCGGTGTAAAATGGTTTTCGTCGTAAAATAGTTTCAGGGAAGTCATTTTTCAGAAAAATATTTTTCGTCGAAATTATTTTTCGGTGTTTGGCGCGTACGGAAAATTACAAATTTTTTTTTATATTTTAATTTAATCATATTAATTTAAAAAAATTAAATTTTATTCACAAAATAAAAAATATTAATATAAAATAATATAAAATTATTTTTTAAAATTTGGCATATACAAATTCCGGCAAAAGTTGCCGGGATCCGGCCATTTTCGTCGGATTCCGGCGAACTTTGCCGGAATCCGGTAGAAAACGGCCGGATCCCGGCCATTTGACCGGAAACTGGCCGTCCTGGCCAGTTTCCGGCCAGCTGGCCGGAGATTTGGCCAGAACAGCCGGATCCGGCCAGATGCCGAGGGTCCGGATCTTCGGCGTTCTGGCCGGATCCGGGCCGGGATCCAGTGAGATAGCCAGAGATCCTACGCTCCGGCGACATCTGCCAGACGTCGCCAGATTCTGGCTTAATTTGTTGAATTCCGGCACTGACCGGAGTTGGAATCGGACTTGTCAAAATTCGGCAATAGTCAACTGTTTGAACGTAAAGGTCGACTGCGTTGTTTAAAAAAGTATCGACTGCATCTACCATTTACGGAAAATGATTTACGTTTTTAAAAAGCGTAAATCATTTTCCGAAATTTATTAAGCATTTTTGGTCAAACCGAAATCATTTTCCGGTTGACCATTATTTTCACCCCTACCAAATACCGAAAAATACCGAAATCATTTTTCAGAAATCATTTTACGCCGAAACAAACGGGACAACATCCGATTAATGTTGCCGGAATCCGGTCAGCCAGATTCCGGCGACCAATCTGACCGGAATCCGGCAGACCGGCCGGATCTGGTCAGACCGAACGGATTCCGGCCATCTGGCCGGATCTGGCCAGAGAGGCTGGATTCCGGCCGGCTGGCCGGGTCTGGCCAGAGAGGCCGGTTCCCGGCTGGCTGGCCGGACGGATCTGGCCAGATCCGGCCTTTTGTGCCGAATTCCAGCGAAACTGCCGGAATCCGGCCACTTTCGCCGGAATCTGGCTATCCCAGATTCCGACAAAACTGTCCGGATTTCGGCCTTTATCTCGAATTCTGGCTATATTAGACGGAATCAGGTAAAAATTGTCAGAATCTTGTCGGTCAGTGACCAAATCTTGTCATCGATGATTTTTATTTTATTTTACATTAATATTTTTATGTTGTGAATAAAAATTGATTTTTATAAGTTAATATGATTGAATAAAAATATAAAAAAATATTTGCGATTTTCCGTACGCGCCAAACACCGAAAAATGCTTTCGACGGAAAATGATTTCCTGAAAAATGACTTCCCTAAAACCATTTTACGACAGAAACCATTTTACAAGACTTGTTCTGGTATACCTCATGGCTCAGAGCGAATTAATTAATTAAACATGCATGTAAAACCATAATTAAAGCAAAGAGATTTGCACCTACCAGTTGACGAAACCGCTCACTGCTTCCATTTCCCCGAGCTATTCCTACTATCTTGTAAGTAACTGAAACACTGTGTCAGGAATGGAACTGGTTTTGGAAGATGGTGGGGATATTGAGGTGAATGAATTATATGGTTTTGGCAAAGTGCAAGGAAGGTTGATAGATCGAGTGATCATCAACGCGGGGGACAATGGGCGAAATGGAACTCTAAATACCAAACAGGCGGCTGCACGCGTGGACGCGGATCGTACGCGTAACCTAGGTGTCTTTGGTTATTTTTTCCACAAATTATAAGAAAATCGCACGTTGCCAATTAGCCACATGACTAAAATATTCATATTTTTTCCATTTTTTTTTTTCCAGAAATTGAAATTTTTTCCAATTTTTTTTTTTAGATTTGAAATTTTAGCCACGTGGTTTATTGGCCACGTTGCCAATTAGCCACGTGGCACATAAACCATGTGGCTAATTTATTAAAAATTATTTTAATTTAATTATTAAAATTTTTTTTTTTTTTTTTAGATTTAAAATTTTAGTCATGTGATTTATTGGTCATGTGGCACATAAAGCATGTGGGTAATTACTTCCCTCCAATCCATTTCTGATTTATTGGCCATGTGGCACATAAAGCACCTAGGTGTCTTTTCTTATCTCTCAAGACGCATATAGTAAGGTTTCACTTTTATTTTGAGTTTTGCTATCCAACTAACCAAAATAATTAACACTTTAACCATTTTAACAAACCCAACTTGAATGCTTCCCGTTTTCCAGCTTAATTAAGTTCAATCCGGCTCAAAATTAAATAGTTTTCCCAGTTGATATGGTGTTAAGAATTTAATCGAAGGGAATTGAATTTCAATCTTAACTGCTCTCCCTTGTTTTTTTTTTTTTTTTTCACCTTATAATATTTACTTTGTAGTGATTATTATATGCTTAATTTTGGTTAAATCCATCGCGCAATAAGAGATTCATTAATACGTGGAGCTTAATGTAAGAGAGTGTGAATACTAACAAATGATGTAGAATGAGATAAGAATAAACTGATTATTTAGTTTTATTTAAAATTTAAAGATGGGCTTGACCTACTCTTCCAACCAAATGGTCTAAAAAAATAATTTGATCATTTTACCCCTACTAAATACACTAAATGGATACTCTCTACCTATTGTAATTTTTTTAGACCATTTTATTCTTTCTAAATACATTGAATGAAAGCTCTCCATTTCAAATGAAATGGACAGAAACATTCTCCCTTGAGGTACCAAGAAAAGGTCAATTTGAACCAAAAGAATTAAAAAAAAAACGTTTTGAATATGCAAGTTCCATCACTAGAGCATTTTTTTTTGTGGGGAAAGAACATTGGGGCCTGGATTCATTTGTGGGTCCCGATGTTTGTGTCAGAGAACCGTGCCACTTGAGCTGTTGCATGCATTTGTGTGCATCATTGCTGTCGTCAAAACCAAATCTATGTGGGGCCATTAGTCATCATCCCGATAGTAGCACTAGAAAATGAAGGTGTCGTTTGGCAAAGATAAAGACAGAATATAATAATAAAGGTTACTAATTGTTAAGTTGGTACGACTGAAAATTTTTTCTTTTTTTTTTTTTTTTTTTTTTGGTGTTTGGTACGACTGAAAATTTTTTGTTAAGTTGAAAACATTTTCGGTTGACCAGAAAAACCTAATTTTTAAGCTGCATAACATGATTTCTCTTTTTATTTGTATAAACTATTTTTTTTGATTTTAAGCTTCACCTTCTTGACCCATAGTATCCGACGTTATTCTTGCATATACTCTCTCTTGCAGTTTATTCTTCGTCACCACCAGAAGTCGTTGTTCAATGTCGGAAGCTACCGGAAGTCACAAGCTATCGGCCAGAAAAGAGTGTGGAAGGAAAACTTACATGCACCACATGTCCACAAGTAATGCTTAGTTTAGTTGACCAGAAGCGCAATATAGCTCCCAATAAGAACTCAAGACTAAAGTTTGCTCCCAATATGCACGGATTGTTTTTAAAATGTTCTTTTTTATTTTTAGATTTTAATTTATAGAAGAAGAAAATATGTAATTTACTTTACAATCAACCTTTTAATTTCAATCTAAATTTCTTTAAAATTAGACTATAATAAATCATTTGCTTATTATAATCTATGTACTTTAACAAATCTTTCTTCTGAGACTGAGAAATCAGTAAATGATTTTAGACATATTTATTATAATTTTACAATTAGTTAGCTACAACTTGACGTGATTATCTATTATGATATATATCTAAGATACAAACAAAATCCCCATATATATTGTTGAGATTTGACGGGTAAGATTGTAGTAATCCTTTTGTAATGAAACCTTGCTTAATTAGCCGCTAGCTCTACATTCAAATTCTCTAAAGGATAAGGTTTGCTCTACATTCAAATTCTCAAGAATATTAACTAATAAAGATAGAGCTCCAAAAGTAAAAGAACAAAGCAAAGTATCCAAAAATGATACTTTACATAGTACCAAAAATGACCCCTCCAATGTAAGGCCTACCAACATGCAATCACGACCAAAGCAATAATATGAACTAATGTCCAAGCTCCGGTACATAGGCTTATAATACTAAGTTACCGGCCATACAAAAAATAAAAAGATTGATACATTAAACTTGGAGTTTTTTTAAGTTTAGAGCGGTAATGGCAAAAGCGGCAACAATTTAAGTGGGTTAAATGAAGTTTTTCCTACTTTCTTTTTCTAGCACATACCAAAAAAAAAAAAGAACTATTTAATAGATTGCTAGATAATTAGGATGACGTTACAGTAAAAATTAATAATTGAATTTATTTATTTTTTTACAAACTCTTGTCGATCAAAATGTTAATTTTTATTATTATATCATTCAAATTATATAATAATCATATAACAATTTACTAAATAATATTACTCTCATAATTTTTTTAACCTTTAGTATATACTTTGTTAATTATTGTGGTTTACCAAAATAATGGCCGCACCTAACCCCACGTACGCACGAGCACCAACATGACCTGAGGACTTCGGCCTTGTTTGTTAAAGAGCATAACAGAACACAGTAATGCGTGTTACTATTCACGTATTTTTTTTTTTTTTTTAACTTTTTCACATTTTCTAATACCAATCAACATCAAAACATTCTTACTTTTTTCATTTTTTATATCACATCAATAATTTTTTATTATTATTCAAATAAAAAAATTCACTATAATACAAAATTTTTTCACTTTTTTATACAAATTTTTATTTTATTTTATATCACATCATCACTTTTTACTCATTTCGAAATTAACAATTTACTATTCTGTTCTATTCTGTTATGTATTGTTATTTGCCAAACAAGCCATTCATTCCCTAATGTTATTATCGGGATGACGAATTATAATGGCCCACATAGATTTGGTTTTGACGACAGCAATGAGCAAACTATGGGTACCCACTATGCACACAAAGTCATGCAACAGCTCAAGTGCACGATTCTCTGACACAAATATAGGGACCCACAAATGAATCCAGGCACGAATGTTCTTTTCCCACAAAAAAAATGTTTTGAATATGCAGTTGCCATAACTACAGCCATGCAAACAAGTGCATGGTGGGTACCCATAGTTTGAGGTCCTCTCATTTTGTGGTGGATGACCTCAACCTAGGTTTGACGTCCTGTTTGCATTTTGTACGACGTCAACCTGCATTTTGCCTCTCTTAAAAAAACATTCAAACATGTTTTTGGAGTGATGATGTTTTTTACCAACAGGATGATTATTAACAGTTAATAACAGTTAACGATAGTTAATCAGGTAATTGAATATTTTGATTGTGATTATCGGTCATAAGGTATTAAGAAACCAATTAATAATTAGATAATTAGTAATCAGTTTATATATAGATAGTAGATGGCTTTCAAACTCAATCTTTAAATTTAATGAATGAATCATTTTAAATTTTTTAATACGAAGTTTTGATATTTTTTTGAATTTGTAATCTTATTTTAATTACAATACAATTCTCATTATATTTTATAATATTTGTTTGTTTGATTTTCTTTACAATTGTTTTATTTAATCTATGGACTTGATTATGAGCTCATTGAGATAAATAAATGATAAATGATAAATAAAATTATGAAAAATAATCATAACCGCAACCGATTATACACCCCTAATAACAATCAATTAATAAACTTAATTTGTTAGAGAAGGTCATCACTACAAAAAACTTGTATTTTAGCCACGTGGTGATTACCCACATCACGATTTTGCCATGTGAGTAATCCTCCACGTAGCGAAATACTTTGCATAGGTAATTAGCTACGCGGATTTTGTCACGTCGCCAATTAGCCACGTGGATGATTGCCACGTTGCCAATTAGTCACAGGGCTAAAATATTCATATTTTTTCTTTTCTTTTTTTCTTTTTTTTTTCAAAAATTGAAATTTTTTTCAATTTTTTTTTTTTTTTAGATTTGAAATTTTAGCCACATGGTTTATTGGCCACGTTGCCAATTAGCTATGTGGTACATAAACCATGTGGCTAATTTATTAAAAATTATTTTAATTTAATTATTAAAAAAAATTAATTTTTTTTTGGATTTCAAATTTTAGTCATGTAATTTATTGGCCATGCGGCACATAAAGCACGTGGGTAATTACTTCCCTCCAATCCATTTCTAATTTCCCTCTTCTTTAATTATCTCTCTCGTTCTTACTTTTTCTAATTCCCCCCCCCCCCCCCCCCCCCTTTTTTTTTTTTTTCATTTCCCCACCCCTTTTAACTTTTCTTTTCATTTTCCTTTTTTTTTCCTTTTTTTTTCCTCTTCTTTTCTGTTCTTTTCTTCTTTTTTTTTTTTTTTTTTTTTTGTAGTTTCATTTCGCTATGTCTTCAGTAAACATTCATCTCCACCGGTAAAATAGGAACGACGACGTGGTGAATTTTGATTTTTGTTGGTGATTTTTTGGTGTTTTGTTGGTAATGCGGTTGACCGATATTTTTGGTGATTTTTGGGGGATTTTTTTAAATTAGATTTCATGGGGGGAAGGAAGAGGAAGATTTTTTTGAATTGGCTAAAAGTGCCTATTTTTCTTCAAAAATAAAATGCATTTAGCCACGTGTGAGTAGCACGCGGCTAAAAGCCATGTGTCTAAGTAACTATATGTATAAAAAGAAAAATGATAGATTTACAACAACACCACAATAAGTGTACAACACCCCCTTACATGGGGTAGGGTCCAGTGTATGGGGCCTACCCTCATGTGAGGGGGTGTTGTGCACTTGTTGTGGTGATGTTGTGTAGGAATCAAATCCCGTATAAAAATACCACGTTGCTAAGTGACATTTAGCAACAACCTGATTAATCACGCAGGGCCCACGTGGCTAACGATTAGCAATGTGAATAACCCTCATCCACGTGGTTAATTAACATCCTATAATATTAAGTTTTTTTGTAGTGTGAATGCTTAACATATCAACGTCCTATAATATCAAGTTTTTTGTGGTTGAGGCTAAATATCAAGTCTTTTCGTAGTGTGAATGGTTAACATATCAACGTCCTATACTTCCAAAAGAAAGAAAAGAAAATTATTTATGTCGCCACTCAGATAGGAAGTTTGAATATTATTACCTTGTTCTTTGGAAAGCCTGTTTTGACTTTTAGTGAGACTTTCTAATTCTCCTGCTCAATTATTAAAGTAGCCACTCATGTAGGAAGTTTGAATAATATTATCTTGTTATGTAGCAAGTCTGTTTTGACTTTTAGTGAGACCTTCTAATTCTCCTGCTCTTTCACACGACACGTCAAGTGAACTCCAACGGCCTCTTGCCACGTCTTTAGATTAGAAGACTAAATACATAAGAAACTTCCGGCTACGATTCATTTTTATTTATTTATTTATATGTCGGTGGCAAAGATGAAAGATCCCTTTAAAATATTGACTTTGGGGATATCATTATCCCCTATTGACTTAGGTTTCTTAACTAACATGTTGAAACGATCTTTTTCTTTTTTCAGCTTCGTGATTTTTAACCAATAAAATATTTAAATCTTTCTTTATTTTTTTTTAAAAATAAAAATAAAAAATTGAACTTGCTAAACAATTATAGTCCGTTTAGGTGTTAATTTTTTTTTGAATTAGAATATTATTTTAATTTAATTACAAATTTTGACTTTAAAAATAAAATTTGAAAAAAATAAATAAAATATAATTTATTTAAAATACATTTTAAATTACCAACTTTTCTCTCTCAACTTATGTCATCCTCTAGGAAGACAATGTCAAACCTGAGTAATGCTACATGTCATACTCATGTCCCTCTTGTGTCCCTCTAAAAATGAGGTGGCTTTTAAAATTACTATTGAGCTTGTGATTGATCAAAATTGAATTTTGATCACATGGTGATTTTAAAAGTCACCTCATTTTTAGAGGGATACAAGAGGGACATGAGTATGACGTTTAGAATTACTCGTCAAACCTAGGTTGAGGTCATCCAGCACAAACTGAGAGGACACAGTGATGGTACATCTTTTGTGTTGTAAAAAATGCAGCTTAAAATAGGAATCACACCCATTTATTTAGTGAAATGAGTGATTCCAAAGAGACAAGGGGAAGAGCCATCTAATTAGGCCCAAGGCCTAAGGTGTTCCAAAATATATATATATATATATATATATATATATATATTTTAAAAAAATTAAAATTTTACCTCTAAATTCTTTTTATTTTTTTTTAGTTTTGGCCTCTTCAAATTTATTTATTTATTTTTTAATTTACCCCCCCAATTTGCAAAGGTAGACTTCTAAACTCTTGTAGAGAGACTATATAATAGCCGCTCCGGCTATGAATCCAATAGCAATAGGAGTAGCTTTTGAAAGAAAATATAAAACCAAGGCTGGGCAAGTCATCCAAAAAACAATATCCAAGAATGAAATTATTAATTGAGAACATATCAAATGGGTTTATTAAAAGTTCTTGCTTAAGTACTTGCAAATTGTATTAGGTTATGTCCAGATTAAGTTAGTAGTACTGAAATTAATTAATGTGAGAGAAAGTTAAGAGGTTGGCAATGTGAGAAATTAGTCACTCTTACCTTCCTCTCCAAATTAGATTTGAATTTTTTTTAAAGAAAAAGATCTATTCTATTAAATTGATATTTATCTATGAAATAAGTGATTTTTACAAGTATTTTTAATTGTGCATATGAGAATAATATGATTTACATAAAAAGGACACATATAGAGTGACTATATATATTTTTGTATTTATTTATTTACGTAGGTTCGGACCTCCAAATAAAAAAATTATAATTCCACCCATGATTCAACTCTATTTTTTGGTTGCCTGTACCATATGGATATAAACCCTTAAGCACCCAAGATAGAAAAAATAAACAATTACATGGCAAATCTTATTGGTAGGTAGGGTTATGACAATGGATCTGGCTTTCACCACACCACCGCATGCATGCTGTAGTGGAGATCAGAACTGTTTTTCACTTAAAAAACTTGTTTTATAAACTTAATGATAAAAAATTTATTAAAATTTAATAAGTATAGAAAAAATAATAATTAAAAAGTAAAAAATATTAAAACTAAAAAATAAATTGCTCTAAATACTCAATAATAAAAAATGAAAAAAAAAATATAAAAATTCCTTCAAACTATCCCTCAAACCACGCCAGCCGGTCAATATTACGAGTGAAATTATACGTCAAATATGACGCAAATTCGTGCAATCAAACCACGTCAGCAAGCAGCGTCGTGGTAAAGCAGGTCAACACGCGAAGTTGAATGGGTCAAATGATTAACATTCCGAACTTTATGGGAACGTACGTAATATTAAAAATGAGTATTATATTTGACTTTTCAGGATTCCAAGTCTAAAGCAAATACCACATTAATCCACGTATATCAACACTATGAAGTCTTTTCGTAGTGTGAATGCTTAACATATCAACGTCCTATACTTCCAAAAGAAAGAAAAGAAAATTATTTATGTAGCCACTCAGATAGGAAGTTTGAATATTATTATCTTGTTCTTTGGAAAGCCTGTTTTGACTTTTACTGAGACTTTCTAATTCTCCTGCTCAATTATTTATGTAGCCACTCAGATTGGAAGTTTGAATAATATTATCTTGTTCTGTAGCAAGTCTGTTTTGACTTTTAGTGAGACCTTCTAATTCTCCTGCTCTTTCACACGACACGGCGACGCGACAAGTGAACTCCAACGGCCTCTTGCCACGTCTTTAGATTAGAAGACGTAATTCATAAGAAACTTCCGGCTACGATCCATTTTTTATATAAAAAGGACACACGTATATCGTTACTATGTATGTTTTTGTATTTATTTATTTATATAGGTTCAGACCTCCAAATAAAAAATTATGATTTCACCTATGATGCAACTCCTACTTTTGGTTGCCTGTACCATATGGATATAAACCCTTGAGCACTCAAGATAAAAAATAATGAACCTTTACATGGCAAATCTTGTTGGTAGGTAGTGTTATGATAATGGATCTGGCCTTCACTACCGCATGCATGTTGTAGTAGAAAAATGTACCATTTTTCATTTAGAAAATTTGTTTTATAAACTTAATAATAAAAAATTTATTAAAACTTAAAAATTATAGAAAAAAAAATAATTAGAAAGCAATAAATATTAAAACTAAAAAAAAAAAATGCTTTAAATACTTAATAATAAAAAATTGGAAAAAAATATACGTATTCTCCTCAAACTACCACTCAATTGTCCATGTACCTCTCAAATTATTAATTGTGTCAGTTTGCCATCTCAAACAATCTCAATGTCCCGTCTAATAGTAACAAAACGACAAAAATAACCATAAATTTGTTTGAATAAGACAAAAATGTCATTATAAATTAAAAAAAAAAAAAAAAAAAAAAACTAAAAAAAAATTATTATTTTTTTTAAAAAAATTAAATAACAAATTAAAAAAATGGAAAAATACTGAAAATTATAAAAACATTTTTTTTAAAAAAAAATCAAATAAAAAAAGAAAAAAAGAAAAACCAGTTCTTTATTAAATTAAAAAAATGAAAAAGAACAATTTTTTAAAAAAAGAAAAAAAGAAAAAAAGAAAAAGGAAAAAGAGTTTTAATTTTTTTGTTAATTTTTGGTATAAATTTTTGTTATTTTATATTTTTTTAATAATTATTTTAGTTTTTATTTTATTTTAATAATTTTATGAAGGGTATTTTTGTTATTATGGGGACATTGACATTTTTTGGTAGCTAGTTAAAGGGAGGACATCGACACAATTGATAGTTTGGGGAGTATATTGACAATGAGGTAGTAGTTTGAGGGGATTATGTGTACTTTTTCCTAACAAATTCATTAAAAGTTATATAAAATAATAATAATTAAAAAGAAAAAAATATTAAAAACTAAATAAAAAGAAAAAAGAAAAGGTGGCCGGTTGGACAAGGGAGTGGCCAGCCACCCCATTTTTGGCCAAGATGGTGGCTAGGCTGATTTGGGGTGAACGAACCACCCAAGAAAAATACATAACAGCCGACCACCTCCTTGGTTAGCCGGCCACACCTTTTGTTTTTTTTTTTTTTTTTAAGTTTTTAATTTTTTTTGCATTTTTATTATTATTATTTTGTTTATAACTTTTAAGTTTAAATAAATTCTTATTTTTAACTTTTTAAAGTAATTTCTTTTAGTTTTTAATATTTTTTGCTCTTTTTATTATTATTATTATTTCTTTTATAATTTTTAAGTTTTAATAAAATTTTATTATTAAATTTTGAAAGAAAATTTTTATAAGTGAAAACGGTACCATTTAAAGGAAAACAATACTATTTGTCACTACTGCATGATCCTAGGATAATATAGAGAATTTCATGTAGCCATATTGAAATCTATTTACTTCGTAAGCTATTCCTTTACATAAATTTTATATAATACATTCACATGGGTCTCATCCCATGTGAGTGTGTTGTATAAAAGTTGTATAGTGTGTGTTATGTAAGGATCACATTTTGAAATAATAGAAAAATGTTTTGTACACAATATTTTTACAAAATTCCTCTCGCATGGGGTGTGACCCATGTAATGGGGGGCCTCATCTTATGTGAGAAATGTAGTGTAGTTGTTGTGTAAAAATGTTGTGTTTGTATCATTACTCGAAATGATATTTATGAGATTTGATTCTTACACTTCATGGGCACAACAACCCCTCATATGAGGGTGAGCCTCACACACTTGGCTCCACTCCTATGTGAATGAGTGTTATGCCCATGTTATAAATCTATCATTTCCGATATTTATAGAACACACTTTACACAACAATTAAATAGCACACTTACATGTGGTGGGTCCCACCACATGTAAGTGTGTTGTGTAAAGTGATTTTTTATTTTTTATTTATTTTTTTACATGTCCACACAAAAAGAGGGAGTAGGAATTCGAACTAGTGACCTCCACTTCATGAGGCGTGGTCCCCAACCGATTGAGCTACTCCTTGGGAACGTTGTGTAAAGTGTGTTGTGCAAGTATCCCTTCCCGTCCCACTCACATGGGTCTCAAAAAAAAGAAAGTGTGTTGTGCAATGACCAATTTTTCCCTAACTGATTTTAGGTTTTTTTTTTTAAAATATATATATATTAAAAGTTGCAAAGTAAGTAAGGTGGTCAAAAATTGTGTCTTGGAATAACAAAATATCATTTTGCCATCCCATGACACAATTATAGACTTTTTTTTATTATTAAAAAAAATCACAAAACCATGTAAATGGGTTGAAGTCTAAGTTTATGATTTTTTTTTTTTTTTGGAAAAAAAAAAGTCAATAATTATGTTAATAATTGTATTAGTTGTAATAATAATGTTATATGTTTTGCTTGGTTCTATACTCCTATTGATCCTTTCCCATGACGCAAACCCATGCAACCAAACCACATCAGCAGGTCAATAATATTACGAGTGAAATTATACGTCAAATATGACGCAAATTCGTGCAATCAAACCACGTCAGCAATCAGCGTTGTGGGAAAGCAGGTCGACACGAGGAGCTCAATGGGTCAAATGATTAACATTCCAAACTTTATGGGTACGTACGTAATATTAAAAATGAGTATTATATTTGACTTTTGGGATTTCAAGTCTAAAACAAATACCACAATCCACCTATATATATATATATATCGAGATGCAGGCTCTTGGGCCTTGCCGAGTGAAGGCGTAACCCTCCCTTGACTGTGCCCCCAAGCAAAGTTAAGGAGGTGGAGTCTTTTGTGATCCCAAACTCATTTTGGCAAAAAATAAAAATAAAAATTGTAGAGTTCGTGGCTTAGGGTGCATTTGAGATTGTGATTTCATAGATAGTAAGTACAATTTTAAATCAAATTGTAGAATATAAATTATTTTGGAACTGCACTTTTAAAAATTGCAATTTGAAAACGCAGAAAAGCTATTTTTTCAAATCACAGGTAACAAGATGTTTTTTTGAAAAAGCAAAATTTTAAAGGCTGATTTGCGATTTTAAAGGTAAAACTGCGATTTGGCCAAATGCAATGCTTAATTGTGTTTTTAAAAATCACTTTTTTCAAATCACATATTATAAAATCGTTATTTTAAATTGCACTTTTTAAAATCACAAATCTAAACCTACCCTTAAATGACTGGAAAATGAATGCTTAACACTTGGTTGATTCATTAAGTACCGGTTTAGTATGAGATTTATGGAATAGAATTGTTATTCCTATGAATAAGTATTCCTCCAAATAAAAAAATAAAAAAATAAAAAAAAGAAGAAGAAGAAGAAGAGATGAATAACTATTTCTTGAAGAATGGAATGAGTTTTTAAAAAACTCCTATAAACTCTTTTTTTCAAACATAAATTGAAAATAAATAAATAAACAAATCAGAAAATCACAACTTTCTATGGGAAGACTCCTACCATCACTAAGGATGGGGGGGGGGGTCTTTACCACTTACAATAGGAAGTGAAGAAAAAGGATGGTAAGGATGGGGGGGGGGGTCTTTACCACTTACAATAGGAAGTGAAGAAAAAGGAAGGGGAGAACTGAGAATGCTACCAGAAAAAGATCTGGTTGCAGCCCAACGTGTTACATGGTGGGCACAGAAGTTTGCACTTCTAGAGATTTTGTGAACTTCCCAAGAGGAAGAGGCTGAGATGGAGCCAACTGTGTTCATGATGAGAGAAGAAATCCTCCAATCTTGAGTGATAGACAGATTATGTAAAGCAGAAATGACAACTTGTGAATCACCTTCCAAAATAAAAAGATCGAGATGATGAGATGAAGCCATCGAGACAGCTAACTTGGCAGCAAGAGCTTCTCCATAATTTGGTTGACAAGGGGGGAGAGCAAAGAAGCCATATGAATAATTTTTCCTTGTGAATTACGATAGACCGCAGCTTGGACTGAGAAGGAGCCTCTGATAGCTGTATCAAAATTAATTTTCACCCAAGGATGTGGAGGAGGCTGCCATTTCTCTATAACAATGGGAAGAGAAGGATGCCAAGCATTGAAGTGCTCCATAGTAACCTTATTGATATGTTGAGAGATAAGGCGAACATCAATGTTGATTCCTTCATGATGAGATTTATTTCTGTAAAACCACAGGAGATCACAAGCCACCGCTGTAAAGATCTGAAATTTATGATGATCCGTTGGAGGAATATGCAGAGAAGTCCCTGGAGAAATAATCTGTTGAACCCAATGTGTCATAGTGCTGAAGTTGAAGGCTGAAGAATCTAGAGGCCAAAAGGAATTTTGCCACACAAAGCGGGCAATAATATAGTTGAAAAATAAGTGATGTAGAGAATCATCACCAATTTTACAAAGTGAACAAACTGGTAATCTATTAGGGAAAGGTAATATGGAATTAATTCTGGAGGTTGTGGGAAGGATATTCCAGGCAACTTTCCACAAGAAAAGTCTCAGCCTATCATTTAGTTTTAATTTCCAAAGATGTTTCCAAAAGGGTTGGGAAGAAATGACAATCAACTCAGGATGATTAGTAGTTAGGATAGAAAGATAAGCTGAGCTAATTGAAAATTTCCCTGAATTAGCAGGAGTCCAGATATAATTAGGAGCGAAGAAGGAGATATGTGAATTTTGAGAATTTCATGTGCCGAAAGATCGTCAAACAGGGACAAGATTTTAGAAATATTCCACATAGATGATCCTGGAATTAAAAGATCTGAAATAAACAAAGAAGGTTGCTCCCTATTACCTGGAAATTTCGGGCTAGGTTTGAAATTTGGTAAGGTAGGAATCCAAGAAGTGGTCCATATAGGGAAGTGAGAATTGATAGAAACCTGTAGACTGCTCCAGAGGTGAGGAGTGACTTGTAATGAAGAATATCTTTCCATAACCAAGAAGCATTAGACACCACTGGCGAAGATAAGAAGGTTCCATAATAAATTTATTTCTCTCAAAGCTGATTAACCCAAAGACAATCAAGATTGGATAAAAGCTTCCAACCAAGTTTTGTAACCAGAGCTAAATTGACATCATACATATTGCGAATACCCAAGCCTCCAAGATGACAAGGATTGCAAATAGAGCGCTAGGATTTGAGAGAGAGATTACGAGATTTCCCTTCAGGAAATCCCCACCAAAAATCTTTGAAAGATTTATCCAAAGCTGTACAGAAAGATTTTGGAAGAAGGAATGTACTCATTGTGTATGAAGGGATGGAAGAAGCAGTAGCTTTGATGAGTACAGTCCTACCGGCTTGAGATAAAGTTTTGGCTCGCCAACCTTCAATTTTCCCGAGCACTCTTGTAAAGATATCTTGGAAAGCTTTCTTTTTTGATTTCCCAATGAATAGAGGAAGTCCCAGATATTTAGCTGTTGATGGGCGAAGTTGTAGTATTTTTACTTTGAGAAGACCAAGAGAGAATTGTCTTTGAAGCAGCCTGGAGAACACTTTCATTCCTAAAATAAATAGGAATGAAGATAAGGGATCACTTTGCCGAAGACCACGGGCCGGATTGGAAACCCAACTTAGCCAAGATGGCAAATAGAAAGTTCCATTCCATACGGTCAAAGGCTTTTTCCATATCTATTTTGATAGCCATAAGACCCCCTCGTCTCTTTTTTTTCTTCAAAGTGTGGAGAAGTTCATGAGCAAGAATGGAGTTATCTTGGATATTTCTAGAAGGGACAAAAGCAGATTGGAGAGGGGAAATGAAATGATGTAAGAGAAGTTTAAATCTATTAGCCAAAATTTTAGAAATAATTTTGTAAATGATGTTGCAGAGGCTAATAGGTCAAAAGTAGTTAACAGAAGAAGATCCTAGTTGTTTGGGAACCAAAGCTATGAAAGTATGATTTTGTTCCTTAAGGAGATGATTTTTTGAAAAGAAATCCCAAACACTGCGGAGAACAACATCTTTAACAATACTCCAATATTTCTTGTAAAACAAAGCTGTAAATCCATCTGGGCCAGGAGCTTATAGATCCAATACTAGAAAGAGCATTAAAAATTTCCAACTCATAAGGAATGGTACAAAGAGTAACATTTTCATCAGAGGAGATGGAGTTCTCAAAGAGAGATAAAAATTCATTAGGACAAGGTGGATTTGAGGTGGTGAAGAGGGAGGTAAAATGCGAGGAGAAGCAGTTCCCAATATCCGCCCTGTCAGTAATCCAAGCTCCCGTGGGCAACTTGAGAAAATCAATGGAAGTTCTTCTTCTTTTGATAATAGTAGAGACATGGAAAAATCTAGTATTAAGATCCTAACAGGTGAACCAAGTTTCTCTAGATTTATTCTTCCAAAGAATCTCTTCCTAAAAATAAAGATCATCCAGAGTTTTTTTGATAGTCCATTCTTCAGTAGAGGTATTAGGATAAGTCTGGGATCTCTGAAGGACATCAAGTTGACTTAACAAGGTGTGGATCCGAAGTTGAATATTCCCAAAATAAATAGAATTCTAGACCTTAAGAGCAGCTTTAGTAGATTTCAGTTTCTGTGCAAGAATAAAAGAAGAGGTGCCCACAACATTCGACCGCCAGGCAGAAGCTATAACCTCAATACAAGAAGGATCTTTAGTCCAAAATTCCTCAAACCTAAAAGGTGTAGGAAGATGGGAGTTGCTAGAGGAAGTATTAAGAAGCAGAGCATTATGATCTGAAGCTTGGGCTGGAAGATGCCGTACTGAGAATAAAGGGAATAGATGAATCCATTGAGTGGAAACAACACTATGATCCAGTCTTTCTCTAATAAGATGCCGGCCATGCCTGTGATTTGACCAAGTGAAGGGGGAACCAGAGAAACCAAGATCAACCAACCCATGTGAATTCAGAAAATCCTGAAATGGATCATTTGAAGAACAAGCATAAGGCTGACCCCCAAATTTATCAGATTGGCCCATAATACTATTAAAGTCTCCAATACATAACCAAGGCCCATAATAATCAGAATTAATTGAAGCTAAGTAATTCCAGAAATCAGAATTGTTCTTATTGAAGCTGCGACAAAGGCGTGGAAGAGATTTTGAGTGACGGAGCGCTTGGCGGTGCGCAGACGACTAAAAAATAGAGGTTGCCGGAGGGAGGGCCAGGAAACTTCAAAGATGTTTATTGGAGGCCACAAGACAATGGCTCTTATACCATATTAAAATAAATATATGAAATAGAGAAAGATATGTGAGAGAGAGAGAGAGAGAGAGAGAGAGAGAGAGAGAGAGAGAGAGAGAGAGCGAAAGAGAAAGAGCGGAAATATATTAAGGACTACATTGTATTGAGTCTTGATAATATTGTATTACAAGAGACCTCTCTCTCTCTCTCTCTCTCTATATATATATATATATATATATATATATATATATATATATATATAGTAGACAAGAAATTCTAGACTAAACCCTAGAATACATTATGAAGGAAATAATACTAGAAAGGTAATAAACCCAATAAGGAGCATAACGATATTATACAATTAGAATTTGCGCAAATTATTTGTTTAAATTTGAGAGAATTTCGGAGGGTAGACTATTTATGAAATCCAACTGAACCAGATAAAAATTGGGCTTCCCAACCATTTATCCGGTCAAATGGGTTCCATAAGTGGTCTAGCTCTCACAATTATAAAATTACAAGCTCAAATTCTCTTAAATTTGAACAAATTATTTGAGAGGATCCTGATAAAAAGAATTGTGAAAGAATAAAATACAAAGTACTGAAAATATGATTTTATTGAGTACTTTTACAGCAGTACAATCTTATGTCATATAGACGTACGGCTATGAGCTGTACAGCGGCTATAAGCTATACTACAAGGAGTGATACAATGATTTGTGGAATTATGTTTGTACATCCAATACAATCTAGACACATTGGATGAGACCCACGTATATGAGTTCTACATATAGGTTCTGCATAGATTCTACCTAACGTGTCTAAATTGTACGAAAATTGTGCAAAAATGTTGTACCTGAAAAATCATTTTTTTGACGTAGTAACATGCCTTTCGAGTGTTTATCCTTTTCCCTTGAGATCGTTATACGAGTTGTAGTGTGGAATTGCCTTTACAAGCTTATTGCATTCCTTGGGTGGTTGAGCAGAGGAGTTCGTGCAAGGATAGCTGTTATTTCCTTTTGTAGCTTTGTTTCTTTGTGTGTCTAAGGTCGCAAAAAGGGTCCAGTGAAGCTATATAAGGTCACATACGTATGGTTAACAAATTGGAAGGGAACTGTATAGTGAATTGCACTAATTAACTGTTAATAGTTAGTGCAATTTCTCTTAAAATGTTTTAATATGGTTGTACGTTTTAAGGATCATGTCTCATGAAGCGAAGGTCATTAGCTTAAATTACTTTCCTATTTTCCTCTTCATTTGCGGAGATATATATATATATATATATATATATATATATATATATATGGTTTTATATTTTTCTATGCCAAGCCATGAGGTCTACGAGTTATTCAAAAAATAAAAATAAAAATTTGAGGTCTACTTGTTCAAGTCTTTGTAATATAATATATTTTAGTACTAAATTTTTATGACGAACAAGTAGTTAAAGGCCTAACTAATGATCCAAGCGTCGCCGGACTTTTAGGTATTGATTTGATTAAAACTTTTAACCGTTAAGATCTTCTCATTTTTTAGGTTTTAAGACTTTGGGTTAAATCTCTCATGTTTAAATTAATTTTAAGATAGTATGACTCTGCTATATATTTCGAAGTGGGCCTAAGCCTTACAAGACTTTTAAATATTGATTTGATTAAATGGTTAATACTTTTTTTTTTTTTTAGTACGCATGGTTTAACAACTTTATTAATGCCGACCTTGATTTTAATTTATTGTATATAATATCTCATTCAAGGTGAAAAATAGAGATGGTCTTGATCCATTTTATGCCCATAAAATTAACAAAAAATCACGTCAAGCCAATAAAAATTTGTTATGTGGCATGTGTCTCTTTTAAAAAGAAAAATAAAAAAATAAAAAAAACAAAAAAACAAAAAAACCACTCCTTTAAGCAAAATAGGGTTATTCGACCCCAAAGAGGCCAACCCTCCAAATAAACTTTTAAGAGTTGGCTTTTTGGAAGAAATCGAATCATCTCTAATGGCCATGAGGTGGTTCCACTACCCTCATTAGGGGTGTGCCGAACCCGCAGAAATCGACCTGACTCGACCCGAATTTCAACAAAAACCAAACGCTCCGCCATTGCCACCCAAAGCCGCCCATCACTGACCATTCGTCGTGTCGCAACAACCTCCAAGCATTGGTGACCCTGCCGACCCAACCTTCAGTGACCTCAGATCTGGTTTTCACCTAACTCGTTCATTGACTTGGGATCGACAATGATGGACGGACTTCTTGGCATTCAAAATGAAATTTGCCGTGTATCCCTTCCCCTTTCGTTTTCACTGAAAATCTCCCCAAATCTCTCTTTCCATCTCCATCTTCCCTCTCTTCCCCCACCCACCACCGACCACTAGCAGCAACACCGACCCAAAGGTCGAGCACTGGTGACACAACAACTCCATCTCCGGCAACCATGCATTTCAATTTTTTTGTTTTCCAACAGTGCCACCTCCCCCACCGTGCTCCTCCCTCTCCCCCCTTTACCACCGATGATTCAAGCCACCAAAATAGGTAAGGTTTTCTCCATTTTTTTCATTGATTTCTGACACCTGCACTTCACTTCCTCACTTTGATGTTGGTAGATGTTGGGTTGATGAGTTGGGTTGGCTTAGCCTCTGGATTATTAATTCATAATTTGTCTAAGAAAGTTTGCATTTTTTGTTGAATACTCTAATGTTGTAGTAATTGGAAGTAATCAAAGTGATAATCTAAACAAAGGTTTTATTTTTATTATTATTATTTTTTTTTAATTTCTGTAACGGATATATTAGTTAATGGGCCGGCTTAGTAATTTAATGGGCCTTGGGCCTTATTAGTTAGTGGCCTATTAGTTTAGTGGCCTTTAAGTAGGTCTATATAAATAAAACTAGTTAAATGTTTTAGGCATGAAAATTGGTTTCCAGTCTTTAGCTGAAGAGAAATGATCCCTACACTCATTTCTCACAACAGCCCCACAACAAGCTGACGTGGCTGGTAATATTTTATTATTTTTTTTTGTTTTGTTTTCTTTTCTTTTTGTAAAAAAATAATAAAATATTACCGATCACATCAGCTTGTAGTGGGGCTGTTGTGAGAAATGAGTGTAGGGATCATTTCTCTTAGCTGAAAATAGAGGGAGAGTGCCTCGAATCACTCATGGAGGTTTTAGGCGTCTTCGAATTTGCCTAATTTCAATATAATATCATTTTCTAATTTTATTGTTTTTCATTGTTCTTACATTTCTTCCATTCCATTTCCCTTTTCCTTATTCAATTTCTATTTCAGTAATCTGTGTGTAACAATTAGTATCAGAGCGTTAGATCCATGGCTTTTTTCTATCAAGCAGCCGAGCAGCAACGATTCAGGGCATCACTCGATGATTTCATGTCAAGATTGGAACAAATTCAAAATGAATTCTCTAGGAAGTACGACCGTAGGACAGCTACAATTCTAGCAAAAATCCAGGACGAGGCAGAGGCGGCTCAGGCAGTCCGATTGGAATTCCCTAAGTTTAATGGTGAAGATCCGAAAAAGTGGTGCTCCTGTGCAGCACGATATTTTGATTTATATGGCACTCGGGATGCCCAACGTCTTTCCATCTCTTCCTTACATATGGATGGTAAGGCTGATGTTTGGTTTCGGGAAGTGAACGCTATTCATACTGTTCCTCGGTGGGATGATTTTGTTTAGGCTCTTATAGCACAATTTTCAGCTCCTGCGAAGGTAGAACACCTAGAAGAATTCAAAGACGAAGAAGAGGAGCATAGTGACGATGAAACCAACCCAACATTAATTCCGGTACCGGATCCGGCGGATGACACAAAACGCACAACAAACCCAGCAACAGAACCGGCTGAAGATCCAAAGCACGCAAAAATTACAGCGGTAGATCCGGTTGATGACACCTACCATCTGTTCGACGAAATTCCTCCACGAATTTCCGAATCTTTTTTGGAGAGGCCATTTCCAGATCCGGCAGTGCCTAATGTGATCATACTAGAGGCCATAAATCACTCTGTGAATTCCTTAGTTCCTCGGAATTCATATGAAGACGGGGTGGATTTTGTTGTTCTCAAACACCGATGGCGTTGGAAAGAAGAAGAGGATGCGACGAGAGCTGGGCGAGGAAGACGGCATTGCTGTTGCCGGAGCCGCGCAAGACAGGGGACCCGAGGTCCGAGAAGCCGAGCTAGGGGCTGGAGACTTGGACCGGTTCCGATGCTTTTCTTTGTGTGTTCTAGAAGCTGCAGAGAAAGCGGAGGAGTGGTCCGTGTGGATGACGAAGGGCAATTTCGGGCTGTGCACTTTACGCCTAAGAAGATGGACAGGTGGCATCCACATGATTTATTTTCAAAAATGAAAGACAGCTGGAGTCCATTTCATTTCAAAGCTGAAGGAGGCTTTTTTTCTTCTTTTTTTTCTCTCACGCGTGAAGATGGCTTATCCTTTTGCTTCTAGAAGATTGTAGATTTTACGAGCCCTTCTACACATCCTCCCCTCATCCCCCCTTATCACCCTTTTATAATAAAAAAATTGATTTTTATTAAAAGTTGTCTCTGATGTCACATCAGAGACAACTTTTTAATAAAAATCAATTTTTTTAAAGAAAAAAGGGTGTTGAAGGGAGGATGAGTGGAAGATCTTTAGCATTTCCTGGATTTTACAATGGGCTGGATCTTGTGCATGGGACCACTTGCATCGGGAACCAGTACTGCTTATCTTGAGAAAGGGCTGCTTTTTGTGGGTTAATGGGCCTACAACAATTGGAGCCATATTCTTGTTCACAAAGAAAGGGCAGCAACAACTTTTGAAGCTTTTATTTATTTTTTTATTTTTTACTCAAAAATAACTGCACCTTGTGGGCAAGGTGTTCCTTAAAGGAGTTGGTATTGTAACGGATATATTAGTTAATGGGCCGTCTTAGTAGTTTAATAGACCTTGAGCCTTTTTAGTTAGTGGCCTATTAGTTCAATAACCTTTAGGTGAGTATATATAAACAAAACTAATTAAATGTTTTAGGCATTAAAATTAGTATCCAGTCTTTGGCTGAATGGAGGGAGAGTACCTCGAATCACTCACGGAGGTTTTACGCATCCTCGAATTTGCCTAATTTCAGTATAATTTCATTTTCCAATTTTATTGTTGTTCATTGTTCTTACATTTCTTCCATTCCATTTCCATTTTCCTTATTCAATTTCCATTTCAGTAATCTGCGTGTAACAATTTCTCTCTTGCTTAGGGTTTGTGCACATCAAGACCCTTGGATCTAAGCTTCTAATTCTCCTAAACGTTCCCAATACTCAGCTTCCAACGAAAAGGTTAAGAAATAAGGTAGTCCAAGGCTTCAAAACATACCTGATGATCAAAAGCCTTTCTATGGTAGTAATAGAAAGAGGTTATCAGATGGCCTCGAAGAGAAAGTTCGCGATAAAAGGACTATAAAAGTGGTGGTCGGGGAAGACATTCGTTGTAGAAGCGATCTGGTGACGGGTCATAACAGTTTTCGTGCTCAAGTTGATAATTCAGATAAAAGTGTGGCCAGAGTGAAAAGGACATTGAGGGTTTTCAACAGGTTTTACCTTCGCTTTGTTCAGGTGATTACAATATGTGTGTGTGTGTGTCTATGCATGTATGTGTATAGTTGTAGTCAAGTTTCCTTCAGATGTGTTATTTTATGAATATTTGGATGTGCTTTAGATATTAGTATGTGTTTTTATCTAGGATAGAAATTTGTTTGTATCACTTCTAAAGTTTCTTCAAACATTATTTATTTATTTATTTTTTTATGTTAGCTTGCTACTATGTGAACTAAATTAAGGACAGAAAAGGGAAAGTTTGGAATTGGACATGTCTACAAATAGCTGAGGATTAATAAAATTCAAGAAGAAAACAACAGTATAATAAGAATGTAGCATTAGCTTCATAAATGCCAATTGTGCAACAGTGAAAGTAAACCAATGGTGCTAATACTTTAACCTGCCGTAATTGCTTTGTTGGTTACTTTTGTCAATCAATTGTATGAACCTCTTATTCGCATTTATTCTGAATTAAATGCTTTTTACCTCCTGAGCTAGATAATACCAATTTGCAGTTTTGTATCAGTAAGGCTAATAATTCATTTGCGCACACATCATGCATTGGTGCCTCAAATCCGTGTTGAGCCTTTAACACTGAGATTGAACTAGTACTTTATACAGAATTAACAGTTTAGGGTGATCATATTGTTGTCTTTTGACTAGTTTACTGTGTACATTTGTTAAATCTTGTGAAACCACAATGAATACTTTAATTAAAGGTATAAGAGCCCTGTAGTGACCAAAATCTCTTCTAAACTTTTCCATATGTTTTTGATTTGATTAATCTGGAGTAGATATGGTTGCGACTTTTTTTTTTTTTTTTTCTTTTTGTCTACTATAATCATCTTAATAAGTAATCTTTTCCTTAGCCTGTCTATGCTTGTACTGTTTTTTATATATCCGCAGATTTCTAATACTTGTGCAAAAGAAGACAAAACACAGCTTGTTTTGTCTATTTTAACAACTTGAGCAAATAATCTTTTATTGACATAGCCTGTCCGTGATTGTCTACAGGAAGTGGAGAAGAGATGCAAGAAGCCTAAGGATAAGGATATGCAAGTTTCTAATGGTTCAGAAAATAATGTGAGTATCTTCAACTTCAGTTTCCTTTTTTCTCTTTCTTGGTGGTTTTGTTTTTTGTTTTTTTTTTTAAAAGTTGTTTTCAACATGCTGAAGAAGTTCTAGTTCCCTGCACTGCCTTGCGCTCTCTCTCTAACTCTCTCTCTCTTTTAATGTCTTTTCTAAGTCTAGCTATTGACAGTTTTGGAGAAAGCACGACGCTGAAGTTGAATTTGACAGTTTGAAAGGCTGGGCTCTATTTCCACTACTACAGTTCTGTATGTGGTTCGGGCCCTTAAATGTTACTAGGCTAGCCTCGCCAGTTGATGCATATATGTCAACATGACCTTTATATTTGACATGCTTTACACTCTGTTACACTAGGCTGTAGTTCCACTAATTCACTTGTGTATATGGTTTGAGCCCTTAAACGTGAATAGGCTAGCCACCCTATTGATCCATCCATTTCAGTTTGACCTTTATGTGCGATATGCATCCCGCGTAGCCTTTCAGATGATTGCTAAAGTCTCTTATTTAAATATTCTCAACCCTTAGTTTGTTATAACCCTTATTGGATTCATGGTTTCGCCTTAGCAATTTTGTTTTTTCAGTTCTTTAATCTTCTAATTTCGATGCTGGCTCTTTTCAATTGGCCAATTCATGCATTCATAATTCACACACAAAGTGTTCATCTGCCAATCCTAAATCACTCAAGGATCAGTATGGTTTCTAGTGATCCTGTTCCACAGACATATTAAAGCAGTAGATATTAAAGTTTTATTGTCTTGAAATGTTAGTTAATGAGAAGGATTGGATCAGCCTATTGGGTGGAGGTCACAGAGTTGGTGCAGTGGAAAAGGGGGATCAAAATAAGAGCCATTGAGAATGGCCCATGTAATATCTTTCATAAATTGTCGAGTGCCTTCAAAGATGGGAGAAAACTTGTATCTTGGTGATTCTTGATCTTTGTGGTTGTTTACATTAATGCTAAAAATGTTTGCAGAATGGAAATGCATCAGATGATTATTCAAGGAGATGTTCCAAGCGACTTAATCTGAAGGCAATTTCTGAGGCAAGTTGCTGGCTTATGTGTTAACATATGTGAATTTCAGATATGGAGGAGGATTTCAGTCCTGTGGACGTGGATGTGAACCTTGTGAAGAGCTTTCTTGATTCCTTTTCTTCCCAACAAGGACTTCCCGGTCCTGCTTCCAATTTGCTTGGGCTAATGGATGTTCAGCTCCCACGCGATGACATGAAGGGCGAATGATTCTCTCTATGGGCCTTGTACAGTTTTGTATTTTGCTTCCGGTTTAGTTGAGTGGTTTCAGGTGTAATTCTTTTGAAGAGAAATATGGTTTGTTGGTTTTGGAGCATCATGTGTATTTCTTAGAATTTTAATTCCTAAAAGTACTCCTAAAGTCTGTTGGTGTTTGTAACAGTTAGGTGTTATACCATGCACAAATAATCAATTGATGTCATGTTTCAATTGATATTATCTTCATGTATAAGAACTACATGATTTTCAAAGTTGCTGGCCAAACCAATTTGATCATTTTTCCAATCTTAAAACAAGTAGATAAATGTTTTTCTTCTTTCTCGCAAAATTTACTTGGTGCAGATGCAACAGTTCTAATTGAGAAGTTCTAAAACAAGATGTGCGCTGGCATTTATCAACAAGCTACCACTATAAGGCATAAAGTGAAGATATGTGTTCGTCACATTGGTAAAATGAAACCCCGCCCCCCCCCCCCCACACACCACAGGAGATAACCAATTTGTACTGGAATCCACCATTCAGTCTCTTCAAATCTAAGTTTTCATCCACAAGGCCAGAAAAATAAAATCAGAACTTTTGACCACCTTGATTCTCCAAATACATCTATACTTAAAGCACGAGAGCATGTAAGTGTAGCAACCCAACGGCCAGTTGCTTAGGGGCAAAAATGAGAAAAATAAGAAGAGGACCTTGCTGAGTGGGCCCAAGGGTGGGGGGAAAAATTGGGGGGAGGAGGGAAAAAGAGTTTTCATACACAGCCAACATTACCTGAAGGGACCATGCCTGAGAGGCTGAGAGAGAGTTGTTTTGTATGTTAAGAACCTCTGGAATGGGAGCATTAACTAACCATACTGGAATAGAGCCAAAAAAGTAATTAAAGCTCAAATCCGACCTCGTTAACATTTGCAAATCACCCAAACTTGCAGGAATTGCACCAGTCAATTGATTGTATTGCAACGCAAGAACACTTGGCCTCCTCATATTTCCTATTTGTGTTGGTATGCTGCCAGTCAACTTATTGTAGCACAGCTGCAAAACTGCAAACAAAGAAAACCCCAATTGAAATTTTGTCAGTTATGTTTAATTAATTGATGATTTTGTTCACACTATAAGAGCTAACTGTGAATTACAGGTTTAAAAGCTTTTCACTGGACCCAGTTTCTAGCTTAATCTCTACTCTCTAGAATTACAGGTTCATAAACAGAGTATGCAAGTGTCGCACCAGATTAAACCCAAACCAGTGGCAGTGAATAAAACGAGATAATACAAATTGGGAAAGAAGAGAAAGGTATTGCAAAGATTCGAGCTTTTTATTGCACAGTCAGTGAGGGGGAAACAAAGTCAGTGAATAAAATTAAACAAATTCAAAGTTTAAAAAAAAAAACAAAAGTGGACAAGAATGAAACTTTCCTCTAAAAACACACAGGCCAAGAACCAAAAATGCAAATCAAATTGGAAATTGACCATAAAAAGATAATTTAAAAAAGCAACCTTGAAGATTATGCATAACAGATAATATCCATACAATTTTTGCAAAATACCCATACAACACGATATCTCAAAAGCTCTAGAACGAAACAATAGAATTTCTCCTACCAACACAAGAACCCAAGATATGTTAGATATAAACAACAGAGGCAGCTTGTTATATGAAAAAAGAATCCCTAATGCAAAAACAGAAAAAGAAGCAGCATAACATCAAAAGGAGACATCATAAACATCAGAGGACAAAACAATCAGTAATAGAAAAACAAAACATTGGCAACATATTGGAAGAAGAAAGTTATTTAATGCTTTAAGACAGTTCAAGGAAAAGAAGCAAGAAGGGAAAATGTATCGTATTTCCCAAAACTCCAACTTAGCTAATGCTAATCACTGCAGCAACTATGTGCACAAACACATTGTTTTGATTTCCACCAAATGGCCAGAGTTGCAGCAATACCAGGTCCCCAGGCAATGAAAATCCCAAAACATCAATTTCTTACCTCTTCCAAGCTGTAAAACCAACCTGTAGCAATATTTTCAACCTTTCCAAAGGAGCAACAGCTGTGCATGACCTGCATAGACATCAAAACTTTTCAGACTGTAAAATGAAAAAGGCAGTACCACTAATACAGGTATTGGAAAGAAATGCACAGCGTGTTCTTGCAGTTACCAACCAGAAATGCAAATAAGAAAAATATAAACTAGGTACTAGATATTTACACTAAAGCAAGTTAATAAAACTTAGTGATGCCATAGTTTGCCAAGGCAGCTCAATTTTATAAAAGTTGAATAATTGATGATCTGCCCAAACACAGTTTTTCTGATCACTTCTTACGAAAAATCAGATGGTCCATCGAAAAGTCAGAAAGTAACAAAATTTACAAAGTAGGGAACAAAATCCTTCACGAAATTTTCCCTTCACTGTTTCTTTGGTTTAAAAGATTCATATTTTAAAAAGTCAAACATGTAGATTGCATCATTTCAATACACTGTATAAATTTTCCAACCCATCATCTATACAATTTATGAAAACAACTACATAACACATGCTTAACTCTAGCAGTAAACACATTCACAACACAAATATTTCAAGTCTCCAAGCAAACAGTCCATTACTTTGTAAAGACAAGAAAAATGAAAACCACATAGCAGCAAAGCAGAGACTTGTAGACCTTGTTTCATATGCTTTATATCAATTACAGGATAGTTGTATTAGGCTCAGCCTAACAGACTCCTTTCTCTCTGAGGTCCAATATGTCAACAACCAACAAGATTCAATCATTTCTCATTTATTTCTTCTCCCACATTATCAGTAACCAATCAAAATCTTAGATTCAGTTAATTCTCCTGATTTATTCTAGTTCCTATCATAAGACGCGTCTAATGGGAAAAAAAAATTAAAATCTTTTTTTTTTTGGATGAATAAAATCTGTATAAAACCAAACTCATCAAAAGTACATCATCTCTCCAGTTAAAACTGGAAACACCTCCCCAAAACAAGGGACAAAACGCAAACCGCTAACAAGAGCAGAAAAAACAAAGCAAACATCACACAGAATACAACTCAAACTACAAAACTCTGAAACAGCATACAACTCAATCAACAAAACTTGCTTCTAACATAGATTCCAGTTTTGCACCAGTCTGGAATTCTGGTCTGAACTAGAAACAGCACCTCTAGCCATCACCTTAGTTCGAACTTCCCACTGAATTTGTGCCACAGTCAACTCCTCGGACCTAGGAGAATTACCATGAAGCAAATAGTTCCGGTGTTGCCACAGGTGATAGACAGTAGCTGCAAAACTTAGCTTACACAAAATATTGGCCAAGCTCTTGCCTTTCAATTCAGTTGAGCACCAAACCGAGACTTCCTCCCATTCCATTTTCGGATAAAAAATTAAACAAGACTCCATTAAAGCCCTCCAGATCCGTCTACTAAAACTGCATTCAAAAAACAAGTGATCCCGGCTTTCTTGTCTAGCATGGCAGAAAAGACACAACATATTGTTAGTCACTCGCCAACTACACAATCTGTCCCGAGTAAGCAGAGCATCCTTAAAAGACAACCACAAGATGAAAGCATGCCGGGGAATGGCTAAATCAAACCAAACTACTTTCCACCAATGAAAAATAGGATGTTTCGCTCTTAAACTCTCCCAAGATTCAGCACACGAGTAAAATCCTTTCTTAGAATTCCATATAGGAGTATCAGTACCCCCCCCCCCCCCCCCCCCCAATCTCCACCTCAGGGAGCCGACTCTGAATAGAAACAATACTATCCGATCGACCTCCTGACCAGAACCAATCACCCTTACGAATTATAGAAGAGACTTTAGCTTCTTAGTGACTTGCAGCATCATGGATGACTCTTGGCCCATACTTTTCAAATAAAGACCCAACAGGATGCCAGTTATCAAACCATAAAAAAGTCTTGCTCCCGGCCATCTCCAATTTCGATCCGGATAAAATCTTTTGCAAGCTCTCTAAGATTTAGTAACTTCTTCCAGCTCCACGGGCAGGGGTTAGGAATTGCAACCTGCCAGAAACTCCTGCCTTTTAGCCAATTTTCTTCAACCCATGCCACCCAAACAGACCCTGCTTGTAGAAAAAGGTTCCATATATGGTTTAGCATTGCAGCCTTGTTCCAAATTTCCAACCTTTTTAACCCTAACCCTCCCTCATTCTTAGGAACACATACCTTCTCCCAAGCCACTCCAGCCTTTGCTTTAGAGTCTTGACAATTCCAAAGGAACCTGTTCATATTTTGTTCCAGCAACCGAATGACTTGTAGACTGTACAAAGCCGAAGAGATAAGCTGCAACCTACCAGCGAAGGATAACCTTTTGACTAACCAAGAATCAACTCTAACAGAAATAATTTAGAATCTTTTCCTTTATACTCTTGCAAACATCCAGACATAAAAGATTTAATTTTTAAATTTTGATCACCCAAATGTCCGGAAACAAAAATAAAATGTCCAAAAGCAAAGAAAACGAGAAAACATTTCCCGGGAAACTTTACGGGGGATTGTTATTTACATAGTCAAATGAGTACGAAAATGAGTATCTAATGAATAAATAAATACATAACTTTGATTTTTTTCAGTAAACAACGAGAGAGAGAGAGAGAGAGAGAGAGAGAGAGAGAGAGAGAGAGACCTGGTCGGAGAGGGGCAGCGATCGGTCTGCTAGGCAGCGCTCGGTCGGTGGGTTTGTGGCCAGAGCTCGGTCGGCGGGAGAGCGGGACAGTGGAGATTTGGGCAGGGATCGCAACTCGAGCAGGGGAGAGACTCAGAGAGAGAGAGAGACCTGATTGGAGGGTCAGGGTTCTATGAGCCTGATTATTAGGGGCCCTAAAATGAAGGGAGTAGCTTGTGCAGAAGACGTGTAACGTTGTGCAGAAGATGTGTGGAAGTGGGAGGTGAAGTGAATGCGGCTGAACTCAGGAGTGCAATGCAGTAGTGGTGCGGTGAACTTAGGGTCTTTTAGGGTTACGATTTAAAAAAAAAGGTGTAATTTAAAATCATGATTTTAAATGTGTAGTTTAAAAAAGTAATTTTTAAAAATATAGTTAAGTATTTAATAAAATCGTAGTTTAATTTTTTAAATTATAAATTAATCTTTAAAATTTTGTGTTTTTAAAAAAAACACTATCTTACATGTAATTTTAAAAAGTAGATTTTTCTGCGTTTTCAAGGGTGGAACAAGCTTTTCCAATTTGGGAAGAGGGAGGCAAATTGAAAAAATAAAAAATAAAAATTGGAGGGGGTAGAACTAAAAAAATAAAAAAAAAAATTAGGAATAAATTTATTTATTTATTTGAAAAAACCTTGGAGCTTGGGGGAGCCAGCCCCCCTCCCCCATTTTACTACTTCCGCCCCTGCCCATACCGAATATAGTGGTGGCCAAACCAATCCCAAGGCCCTTGAAATGGGTTTGGTGACCCCCTTATTTATCATGGGTTGGCTCTGACCACCCTTTCATCTTTTGTTTTTTTTTTTCAAAATATTATTATTTATTTTTTTTTAAAAAAATTATTATTATTATTATTATTATTATTTTATTCTATTTTTAGTGAGACATATGCCACGTGGCAAAATTCTTGGGCCACTCTCAATCAAGACAAAAGTCTAGACCCACGATGTGGCTGTGGATGATCAGAATTTTCAATTTTTTATTTTTTATTTTATATATATATATATAAAGACCAGCCAATCTTCCTAACTCTATTTTATCAGCACTGAGCACTGAGTACACATGAATTAGATTACCTATATCAATGTTGTTTCTTACGTTATATGGAACACTAAAAATATTTGTAGCTGATTCACAAATTCAAAATTCATGATATATTATATATTCACAATTATATAATCTCAAATCCAAAACTCATTATACTTTCTTTCTTTAGTCGATCTCCTCTTAGCTGTATACGGTTGAGCATATTGCAACTTACCATACTGAATCACACTGGATAACAATATAAAAGGATACCCCTCTGTGCTTGAAATTAAGCTTCCAAGACGATTCATATCCCTTGTTTTTGCATCGTATCAAAGCCTTACAAATTCCTACTAGATGAACAAAACAATATGGCTTGGGTTTACCAAGTTCGACTACACGAATGATCTAATGGGCATTGTTGATGGCACTAAACCATGCCCACCTAACTAAAGTCATTTCTGATCCTACTAAGGAAACTCAAGACAAATTGAGTTCCAAGTTTGTACTGTGGGGAAAAAAAGGATCAGTGCCTTTTCAATTAGTTCATTGCCACCCTTTTTGAAAAAGTGATACCTCACAACACATATGGTCTGCCTTAGCTAATATAACAATATAAAAAGGATACACCTCTCTACTTGGAATTAAGCTTCCAAGACAATTCATGATATCCCTTGTTTTTTACTCAACCTCACGAAGAAGTGAATGACACTAATTCCATCTAAATTATACATTAATCCTGTCATGCGGGTCAATAAATCTGGACAAAATGGCTCTTCCTTTTCTAGAAGGAGACGCTCTTGAAATTTCTAGAGAAAGAGAGCCAAAGCGGCCGGGTTTTACCCCGGCGCGAGGGGGGGGGGGGGGGTGGGAGGCGCTCCCGGTGATGAGTTCCTCCCAGTCCTCTAAAGCTTTGGAGGTTTTTTGTTTCCTCCCAAGAGTGACCAAATGGAGGTTTAGGTGTCCCACCTATTAGGACTTTGGAGTTTTGGTTCCCCGGGTTGATCCGATGATGGTTGTTGTTCCCTTGCAGAAGACTTCACGAAATGAATGTGTCAGGGAGTAACTTCTGGTGTGTCTTTGGCGAAGTTTTCTAACTGTGCTCTTTGGTTTCTTTTCTTTGGAGTCAAATCTACAAACTTTGACTAGGTCTCTCAAGACACTCGCCTCTCTACTGTGGTTGCCAGCTTCTTCCTGTCCAGCAGTCCCTAGCCACAGCCATGTTGGCCCTTCCTGCTCAGTGCGTAGCCAGCACGCGCTAGGGAGGTCACTCCTTGGTTCGGCGCGTGAGGACCATAACTTGTTTTTCAGGGCATAGATGGTGGAGTTTGGTGGTTCCGGTTGGTTCTAGCGGTCATCTGCTGCAGAGGATGGTCTCCGGTGGTGTCTCATGTTCTACACGTGTTGTCACCGGTGATGGTGTTTCCCAACGCCAATTCCATTTTGCCTTCTATTTTTTTTCAATTCACTGTTTGCCTTTGTGATGCTCAAATTTTACTGGACTGTTTGTCGGTTTAGGTGTTAGATCTGCCATCTTTTATTTGTTGAATGTGCTTAAATGTAAAGAGTGGCTTAATTAATGTTGTTCTTATAATATTTGTGTATTGCATGTTTAGATTGTTGTTTTTAGTCGGATTTATTTGGCTTAGGGTATAGAAGATCTTATACCTTTATTTTGTACTTTGTCCTTAGGCTTTCCACATGATATTTGGTATAAAAAGAATAAAATAAATAAATAAATAAACCTATCTGGACAAGATATTCTTGTATGGACAACGACTTTTATAACAAGAATGTGCATCCAATATAACAAGACCCTGCCGTGACACCGTCATTCCAAGATCAACAATTCCGTCTTTTGGAATGTAAGGAGTTCAATTTGTTTCGGAATAAACCGTTTTTTTTTTTTTTTTTTGGAAAATCATTTTGCAGAAAAATGTAAAAATATTTTTCATATTATTCGGTGTTTGGATCGTGTGTAAAATCACAAATATTTTTTATATTTTCATTAAATAATCATATTATCATATAAAAATCAATTTTTACTCACATCATCAAAATCTTAATATAAAAAAATTAACCTAATAATTTTGGTTATAATCAGCCCTAAATCTGGCTGGGTCGGGTGAACTGCAGGCCATGGTGGCCACTCCCATGGGCTGATCGGGTGGCTCGCCACCCGGTCACCTCTGATCGTTAATGATATTGAGAGCAAAATGCCAATATATGCTTGTTAAAAAAGACAGGAGGGCCGGCTAGCGGCAAATGAGCATTGCTGGGTAGACACAAAAATGATGTTGGATTTGGGTTGAACTGGCTAATTGGAAAAAACATTTACTGCATTTCTTGATTTGTAAAAATTAAAAAAGCATTATATTGCTTAACTTTAACCCTTTTTTTCACAGGTCCCGAATTATAAATAATTATGCAAATACTGATAAACTTTTACAGAATTTATGTATCCCAGCAATGCCTGGAAGATTGCAGTTAACGAGATGAAAAAAAAAAGAAAAATAAAAAGGTTTAATAAATAAGGAAATGCTTATTACTAGTGTGCATTGGAATTGGCCTATATATTAATGGTTTTACTTTTACCTGAACCACATGCAATTGAAATAATAATGGATTTTGGATTTTGACTCAGATGAGACGTCGGGTTTAAGAACAAGTAAAAAAAAAAAAAAAACCTTCTTGCCAGATGATCAATAAGGTCATGATTTGCGGGATGTCTGTCATAAATGAGGTCACAAATTTGTAAATTAAAAATATGTACATTCTGGATATTCGTCACTAGGAGTTAATTTGCATTAGACTAGTTTTTCACGTTTATTTTTACACTTTTTTAAGCGGTTTTTAAAAGTCATTATTAGATTTAAAATAAAATTTTAGGTAAATTTAATTTATGGTTTTAAAGTCACCTAAAAGCAATGACGAACCTATGTATAAACCAAACAAAGCCATGGTCGACCTTGGATTTTAATTTTCTTTTTTATTATATATATACTTAAAAATCAGGCTTAACTCCTAAAAAAAAAAATTGACACCTTATTCATATTTTAGCCCCTTCAAATGAAAAGGTTTGGTTCTACCATTCCTAACATTACTCTTTTCTGCCTAGAAGCTTTAGCTCAATTATCAAGATGAACCATGCTTTTGTTATTTTTGAGTAATTTTAAATATTAATTTTTTATCTTATTACTATTAGATTAATGTGATAGTATTTATTAATTTTTTAATTTTTTTATAAAGTAATATTAATTCAAATACCGATTTACACTCCCAAATCAGTCAAATCAGTCCAATATTATATAATTGAGATGGAAAATGAGTAGAGAAAAAACATTATTCCTCGGGTGCCGTAGGATATATATATACTCAGTATAGTAGCAGCCAAGCTTTTGGTGGATATTATCCGCAACGTGGCAAAGGCGGATGGAATGAAATTGGTGGATATTATTTTTTGAATCAAAACAATGATCGAGGGTCCAATTATTGTCGTCTTTGCACTCTGCTTGTGGCCAGGCAACAACACATTCCATAAGCTTCTTTCACACTCAGCAAGGAGAATGGGTAGAAGGTCTAGGTTTGGTAAGTCTCTGTCTCAGCTCTCTAAGAAATTTGTGATGAATCTTAATTTGCTGTTAGAGATGTTAATCTTGTTTTATTATAATTATTCTTATTTTCTTTTTAATTGAACCTTAATTTACTGCATGTTAAATATTAACAAGTCTTTTTTTTTTTTTTTTGGTGAGTAGTATGGACCTAGGAATTCAGTTAAACAAGTATGTGACTATGGGGTGCGCTTAATAGCGCCTAGCATCACTGCAATTTAGCCTGTACGAGATATGTTTCCGTTTCGCATTATTTTTTTGATTTATGTGCTTAATATATATTATCCACGAGAGCCACATGTGGTTTCAGATGCTTCCTTGGTTCTGGTATTTTTTACGCCTTTTTAGTTTCTCCGATTTCTATCATTTTTCTTATTTTATTTTATTTTTCACTCTATCTGCATGTGCTTGTGATTGAGATTTTGTTATTTTGGTCTGATTAACACTGATAGCCACTCTACATGTGCTTCTGATAGATTCCTGACGAGTGCCATGCATGTGAAAAGATTGAGCACACTGGGACATGCAATAATGGGAAAACAAAACATCTTCTGATCACCCTATCAATTCCTTCACAGCCCTATCCCTCACAATTATTAAAGATTTTTTTTTAAAAAATAAGATCTCTGCGTGTGTATGTGGCAGGGCATGCAGTGATATGGTAACAAACCGTTGTCATATATGTCTATCCATCTAAATGCAATAATAAAGTAGAACAAAACATATAAAGAGGAAAAATAGCACATGAAAACGAAAGGAATACAATATATATTAGCAAGGTTTGGTGAAGTGCAGTCCCACAGCTTCTCGCTAGTGCGGCTTCCACTAAAAGCTTTTTTCCAAAAAGTCTTGATGATTCTCTATCAAAGTGCTTAAAAGTAGGAAGGATTTACAGAAACGTCTAACTCCACCGATCTACCATGAAGTCTCTCAAATTCTGCTTCCTTCTTGTCCTTGCCCTTGTCTCTCTCTTCGACCCTTCTTCCTTGGCGACCCATGCTTACAGTAGTACCCCGTGCAACGGTTGGATTGCAGAGTGCAATGAAGAAAATGAGCAGTTGATGGAGTCAGAGATAAGTCGGAGATTTCTTGCACAACAGAAATCCATATCATATGGGGCACTAAAGCCAAACCGCCCTGCCTGCGACTCCGGAGCTAGAGGTCAAGATTATAGGAGCAGTGAAGGCTGTCTCCCTCCCCCAGCTAACCCTCCCAATAGAGGGTGCCCTAAATATTACCGTTGTAGGTCCGGCTCCTGATCATCTAAACTCCATGGAAGTTATTATATCACATGATGATGATCCGAGCTTCAAACCCATATAGTTGAAACAAATTTTAATTTTAGGTTCATGTAAATCTATCTGTTGTCGTTTGTAATATGCAGTGATTTTCTTATTCTTGATATCAACCACGAATCTATATTATCCAAACTATTGCTAGAAATTAACTCTTAAATAATCTCAATTTGTTGGTACTTAAGTTCTATTTTATCATTTGTTTTCCTTAGCTTTAATTTCATTTTGTCGTAAATAATTAACAACTCAATTGCTTTCATATTATTTTCAACCATTTCTTTTTCATCTAATTTTCATTCAAACACAGTAATTAGTTTGATTTGCATCGTTCTGACTCTTTTCATATTTCTTTTGAGAAACTTCATAATATAATTTTGTTTGTTGATTTTACAATTTGCTTATTATGTTAGGTTGTCCTTTTAATTAATGGGCCATTGTCGTGCCGGATGTGAGTAAAGGTAGGTGATAATGCCCTTTTGTGAAGGATATCATTTGAACCTAGCTATAATATTGTTGTTCATTATAAGAATTATACAAAACACATATAAAATTGGAAGTTCAAAAATTAAGATACATTTAAGCTTTTAGTGGGATTGGAAGGTAGAATCCAAAATTACTTTTCCAATTCATAAACACACCCCACTCCATCACAAAATAGAAACTATTTTATGGTCCAGATTAAATTTATAGTATTTAATAATCTATATGCCCCCTACATTGGCACATCATTTCATCATTTAAATATATTAAATGATGTAGCATTATATACACAGTTAAATATTGTAAAGCGTAAACCCCTTAAGAAATGTATGAGTTTTCTACAAACCGGTTTCTTGCAAATCAATAAATTTTCTACAAACTAACCTCTAAAAATGACATGTACTTCGATTTGAACTACTGAAAAAAGAAACGTAACCCTCAAAACCGGCTTTAATGATCTACATGTTAACCCTATAACTACTTCGATTTGAACTACTGAAAAATGAAACTAGCTAAATATTCATCAATTTATCTCATCGGTCATCACACAGCACCTCGAGTATTATCACTTATCCAAGAGCTCAAAACGACGTCACTAATGTCATCATTTCTTAGAACGAGAACAAAATCATATCCCATAAGCACCCAAGCAACAGAAATTCTGGAACCCAGCAACAAAAAACAAGATGAACAATAATCAAGCTGGTTAATTAAACACCACATTCAAAAAGCATGAATACCATGGGAGCTTTAACAAAGGGCTTTTTTTAAAAAAAAAAAAAAAAAATTTAACACCCAATACAGGGACACTATACTAAAGATGCAAACAAACAAACAAAAAAAAAAAACATTCTCTTTAGAGTAATGTTAGACTTTGGACAATCCGTTTACTTGTCCATAATTCAGATACTAAATAAGTAAATATGAGAAATTTTTTACGGAGTTTAAGTTCAAGCATGTTTTAATTTGGAGAAAACAAAACAAAATTTCAAGCATTGCATTTCATGGGCAATAAAAATGAAGCTGATGAGAAAATAAACTACCTGAGAGATAGAAAGACGGGAGGAAGACGAGCCGCGACCAAATCCTGGGACGGTGGCAGTAGTGGCAGAGAGAGAGAGAGAGAGAGAGAGAGAGAGAGATGTAGTGGTGGGTGGCCAAAGCGGTGGGTGGTGGGTGAACAAGTGGCGGTCGGATCCTGTGACGACGGCAGTACTACTATCGCCGGAAGAAGAGATAGAGAGACAGAGAGTAGAGTGAGAGGAGGCGGTGTGATGCATGGGACAGGTGAAATGTCCCGCACAGCACACCCCCCCTAGCAAAAATTTGGGACGTGCCAATTTGGCACGTCAAAAATTAGTGATGTGTCAATTTGACATGTCACAAATTTAATGACGTCTCATTTTATTGACGTGCCAAAATGACACATCATGTCACTAATTATTTAAATTTTAATATATTTTTTTAAAACTATCTTGATTTAAAATTTAACAACGTGGCAATCTTTGACACGTCACTAATTAGTGACGTGTGGAATTCGACATGGTCTAGTAAAATTACTTTCACGGGGGTTCTAGAATCAAACCTGCAGGCAATAACAATATGCTTGGAAAATCAGCCTCTTGAGATTTAGAGATTATTCAATTATATATACGAAAAACCATTTTCATATATATTTACTTAACATAGTTTGATAAGTAGTTAATTCTTATTACTAAACTAGCATTATGTGAATTTGTGAATCAGGTATAAATATTTTCAAGTGTCTCATGTAACGTAAGAAACAAGATATAGGTGATCTAATTCATGTGTATACACTGTTGATATACTAGCTAGAGAGTTATATGATCGATCGGCTTGTCTTTTATCATCTTGATCCATATCTTCCTCTCATGCTAACCCAATCAAAATCCACACGATTAATTTAATTTTTAATTGCTAGATTGAAATAAATTTCAATTTAACATTTGATTTAAAGCATTAAACACTTAAAACAAGATGCCAAATTTGCATGTATAGTAACAAATAATCATCTCAAATTGAAAATACGACTAATACATTAACAGAAGTAGATGAGTTTTTTTTTTAATTTTTTTTTTTAATTTTTTAAATTTTCATTTAAATAGGCCATGCTATGAGTATACATATATATATATATATATATTTAATTTCCATCTAAATACGCCATCTTTGTGTTCTTTGGAAGTACATATATGAGTTTCTTTTGTAACATCCTGGCCCGCAAGGGTCTAGTTTGTTAACTCTAAACTCTCAAAGACAAAAGGTTATTAGGATGTCAGAAGAACTTATAAATCACTACAATGCATATCAAGAAAAAATTAATATTTTTACGGAATTGTAAGTCTTAGTATAATAAGTGCATAACAACATAGCTTAATAAGTCAAGTGGTCTCTTATTTTGTCTGTACCTACGGCATTGATTAACGCATAACATAGATGCAACAAAAGAAACATATATAAGTGGATGCCATGATTCCCCTTAAAAGCCTAAGCATCTTAGCCACTTACACCATGCATCCATCTAAAAACCTAAAAAAGGGGGAAGAAAATAACGGGTGAACGAAAGGCTAAGTAAGTAATAATCTCAGTCGGGTTAAACGTTAAAACGATTGGTTAGGGAAGACATTTAACAAGATAAGTAAGATTAATTGGCATAAAACTTTTAACTTTGAAATAAAACGCAATTAAACTTCTTACTAACTTAAACCTAATGTCATTTGTAACTTTAATATTGTGGTCATGTATACAATTACCCTCGCATGCATGAAATTGTGTAATCCAACCTTCGAGGATCTAGCAATATCGTGGCCACAGATATGCCCTAGTCAAATAATTAACATATTGGTACACTTAACATAGCAACTTAGTGATGGTCACACCTTCACGTAACCATAACCTCAATGTAGTGCAGTTCATCCTAACTTGATTCCGTGCTACTAACTTTTCCGTAAGCCAAAAGATACTTCAATAATTAAGGTTTCACCTAAATACATGCTTATCTTACTTCTTGATATTCTCTTTATTCATCTAATACATACTTTTATGCGTATAGGATGCCCTTTATTTTGCAAATACGTTCTTGTTCCATAAAGTTTCCTAAAATGATTTTTTTTTTCATAATTTGGAAAGTTTCCTAAAATAGAAAATTTTCAAATTTGGAAGCCTTATTTCATAATTAAGCATTTGTACCCATGTTTGAGTGACAACTTAGTTATAAAATATCTCAAAACCTTAAGCTTTTAAATCATGTGGCAACAACATGTAATAATTGCAATGACAAGAATGTAATAACAAAACATTTTTAAGGTAAAACATGGTATCATAGTCATATATAATTAACACATTCACATGAGATATGAATCCCTACTTATTCAATTACAAATATTACTTTGCAAGATAATTAAACTTTTAAAGAAATTTATCATGACATGCTTAAGAACCAAAATTGAAATACATTTAAAAGGAGTAAGGATATCACTTATCTCAATATTGCACTAACACTACAAAAAAGAAAAAAGAAAAAAAAAAATGAAAAAGAAAAAGAAAAAGAAATGGATTTCTCGACAGTTTTAAACCGTCCAAAAATTGAAAAAAACCATCTAGGAAAAGGTCGAGACGGTTTTTTTGGACGGTTTAAAACCGTCCAAGAGAATGGGTCGGTATTTTGAGTTGTGGATGGTTTGGGCCGGACTGTCAGCAATTATAGATAGTTTTCGAAACCGTCCAGAAATAATTCCAAATCCATTTCCAAAATCATCCAAAATAATGTATATTTTTTTTAATATATATATATATATATATATATATATATATATATATTAATAATCCCTAATACAAAATTCCAAATTCATTTCCAAAATCCCAAATTCAAATCCAAATCCAAATCTATTTCCAAATTCAAACTCTTCACAACAATAGTCTATTAGCTTACATATTTCAATAATTGATGCATACCTATTACAGAATACAAATATAAATACATAATTAAAATCCAAAAAAAAAAAATATATATTCCATACACCATTATAATCATCAATGCATGCAAGGCCAGAAGAGAATCCAATTTATGGCCTTGTGTGCAGTGCTTGCTTTAACCATCTTGTTCATTTATGCTTCTAGTGTTTGCTACAATAGGTATATAAATCCCAAATTGTTAGGTAAGAATCATCTTGATGAGGCTATGATTAACATGTTGCAAGGTGAAAACTAAACACAACTAATGATTATAATATAACCGCTTGGATACTCATACAAGCAACTTCATTTTTTTTTTTTTCGCTTCAAAGGATAGAATAGATCCTTGAACTAGTAGTAGCATTAGGAATTAGCCATATACTAGGTACATAGACTACCTTTATAAAGGTAGGTGACAATTGTTAAAACCTGAACAATAAAATTTAGTTAGGTTAATTAGCCATATACTAGGTACATAGACTCTAATTAGAAGTCCGTCTTCACTTAATTAACCTTTTTGACATTTTCCCCTATTAATAGAAGAGTTTTCTTCTTAGGAATAAGTCCAGGGCTTAACCCTAAGTTCCTCAATTTTTTGTTTTTTTTTTTTGGACCTTGGTCCAAAATTATGTATTTTGATCACTTTCCTAAAAAAAAAAATGTTATAATTTTACTTATTTTATTAATATTTTTCATATTCTTTGAATAAATTATCAAAGTAGGGTTGGTTTTGGCCCAAAACACAAGAAAGGCTTAAGACTAGCTAAAATTTGGATCAAACACCGACCCAAACATGGCATAGGCAGAAATTTTCAGATTTAACTCAAAGCTTTTCATGATGCCATTCATTACAAATAACTTATTTTCTTGGAATACTTTTAACACCACTTTAAGAGTTAATGTTTAGAAATGTTTTACCTAGGGGTGTACAAACGGAGCGGTTATAACCGCTTTAAAACCGTTAACCGCTAACCGCTTTTTAAAAGCGGTTATAAATAACCGCTAACCGCTATACATATATATATATATATATATATATATATATATATATATATATATATATATATATATATATATATTAAAAAAAATTAAAAAATTGAAAACATTGGGGAGGGGCGTCGTTTTGGGCATTGCTGAATGCCCAAAACGACGCCGTTTTTAACAATATATATAACCATCTTTTAGGTTTAGGTTTCATTTCCTCAATTCCTCACCTCTCGTCTCCTCTTGCCGCTGCACAGCCTCACCCCTCACCTTGGCCGCCCACGTTTCCTCCCTTCCCGGCCCTCACTTCTTTCTTCATTTTCGTTCCCTCACTGCGCCTGTGCGCCACTTAACCCCAAAGTACCTCCCTTCCTGAGCCGCTTAACCCAAACTTCTTTCTTCATTTTCGTTCACCTCTAACCTCTCACGTTTTAGGCTTTCATGTTTCACCCCTAGGTCAGCAAGTGCTTCAAACCGCAAAAGGTAGGCTAGGTCCCACTCTCGTCCTTTCTCTTTCAATTCATTTTTTCCATTCTCTATCTCTCGCTCGCTCGCTCCTTAGCTCTGAGAGCAATTAGGGTTAAAAATACAAACTGAATTTCAATTCCTAGCGAATCTTCTAGTTTTTGGTTTTACTTCTCAAGAGGTGAAGTTTTCTTAGTGATCTCTCAGACTAAGACTCGAGGAGGAACGACAAGGCATTGTTAGAAGGTAGGGGATGGAGATCTGGTGCTTCACCGATGGAAAGGAACGGCAAGATATTTCAAGGAAATATGACTTTTCTTTTTTGTGTGCTCAAGTTCTTTGGTGGATCTTTCTTGAATAATTAGTTTCCTCTTGAACGCTTCATTTCGATTTATTTGGAAGAGGAAAAGAAAAGTGTTTTCTTTGAAATCGAAACATTTTTGTAATGTTTAGGTTTTAGATTTGTTTGTATTTAGTTATTTAAATTTGTAATGTTTAGGTTTTAGATTTGTTTGTATTGGTTATTTAGATTTGTTATGTTTTGGTTGTAGTGTTTGGAATTTGGATTTGTATTTGAATTTTTGGATTTGGATTTGTTTTAGAATTTGGATTTAAAAACTGTATTAAAATCAGCCCAAAAGTAACCAAAACAGGCCCAAAAGTAGCAAAATTTGGCCAAAAAACTAGATCCAAAACCAATTGAAAGCCTAAATTAAAAGTAGTTATATAACCGCCGGTTATTTAGTAAATAACCGCTAACCGGCGGTTATAAAAATAACCGCCTCCGCCTAGGCGGTTAGCGGTTTTAGCCAATAACTGTCGGTTATAACCGCTTGTACACCCCTAGTTTTACCGTTCAAAAGAACTACATTATAAGAGTTTTTTTTCTCTAAAAGTTTATGACCTAGCCTAAAATCTATGCTCATGACACATTAAAAATGCACTTTTCACATCAATAACCACTATGGGCTTTAGGAATGAAATCCTAGGTCTTTTTAATAAAAGAACATTATAATAAGGACTATAATATTGAGGCTCATTTTTAAATGTCAAATCTTTTCTACAAAGAGCAACATACATGCTTGGTAAGCATAAACTCATTTTTAAAGGACAAATCTTTTCTACAAAAGAGCAACAATATTTTGTCAACATGGATTTAGATAATAAATCCCCCCCCCCCCCCCCCCCCCCCCCCCCCTCTTTTGTTGTTATAGACTACCATCTTACAAAATCATATATTTTGGCTAGTAAATGACCTTACAAATTTTTCTTAAAGTATGGTGATACTCATATGTTCATGCGCGCCCTTAGCTAATGAAAAAAGAACTCGTGGATTTATAAGACAAGGTAACAGAGTTTCATTTTTCTAGTTTAAATATCATTTTCATTACTTAAGCAAAAAACTTCCACACATTATTAAGCATAACATAGAAAATAACTTTGAAAGATCATATAAAGAGTTACTTACAAAGGTGAGGTAAGCCATAGTACAAAGGTAATGCACTTAATTAATAAAGAGTTATGCTACATTTAAATCATAAGGTTTGACTGTCTATTGTTCTATATGTTGTATGTTATGAATCAAATTAACATTAAATCATGAAATCAATCATTTTTCATAATCTATTTTAGGGGGCCTTAATCCAATATTTACTAAGTTCACTAGATCCAATGACATTAATTCTAATATCTAAGCCCGATACCTAGGGCTAAAATTCTTATACCAAATATGAAGGTGTATCGCATTGTTTAACTTTAATTTCACTTTAATAATTGGGTGAAACTATCAGCAAGATGCGTTCATATATATTCTTCAATTCCTAGTGTTATGATATGCCGTAGGTACATAGCACATCAGTGGTATCTATTCAAAAAAAAGTTAAAAAAAAATGGTTTTTTTTTTTTATTCTTTTTTCTAGAAATTTTCTATGGCAAAGCAATCAAAACCCACATGCATGTAAACTTGATTTAGAGTGGTGTAAACTTTTCATTCTATCAAAACTACGTGATTGATTGATCCAAGTCATGATCAGCTTAATTTGCATTAAAAGTTGTTAGGTTTACATTGAGCATTAAGCACTAAAATCAGATCCCAAACTTAATAATTAATCATCTATAATTGAGAACACTTCATTGATAAACATAATTAATTAGAGTACTTTTGTTAGTGATCTCCGTTCCAAAGCGAGATCAAACCAATTAATGGGTCCATTTGAAATTCTTTAATTTTACCAGTACTACACACTCAATGTTGCATAGTTCAATAGATTAATTAATGTAATGATTGGGCGAAATTATCAGGAAGAGCCAGTCCAATATATTCCTCAATTTCGAAGGTTATAGATTTTGCTGGGATGCACGAGTACAGTACATACAATCTCAAGAAGCGCATATCACTACATTGAATACAAACAGTGCGTACAACATGTTCATGTAGATGTTATATATAAGGAAATACGTACCTTTTCACACTACTGTCGGTGGCGTCTTGTTAGATGTTTGAGGGGCTGCTTCTGCTTGTTGAGATGGACGGAAAATCTGTTGGAATCGACAAGATATAGCAGTGAGCCACTCAATAGCCTTTTGGTAATAGTGTCAGCTGTGTGGTAAACATAACCAGATCAACCACCCAAGGAGAGGATGGAGGATTTATGATAGAAAAAATATGGCAAGGAAACAAAACATGAGAAAAATACAGGCAGAGATAAATATAAAGTTTGAAATTGGTGGAGTTATCTGGTTTGATGTTATGGGGAGCTCGCTCGTGTTTCGACTTGCTAATTTCATCTTACACCATGCCATGAAGGCAAACAATTGGGCTACAAGGACAGCATTCCAGGCTACAGGGTTGTCGATTGATGAATTCGGAACCGTGTTTATTGGGATAAAGGCAACTAACACAGCAATGTATTGTAAGAATGTTTTTCCCAAAATCTGAGCAAAACCTCTGCACAACCAAAAGTAAAAGAAATGTAATAATCTTTTAATAAGCTACCTGCAATATATACATTAATGCATGTAAGACACGTTCAAATTGACTTCTTTGTTCATTTCCATCTCTTTATTAGGTTTGTTCTTATGATCCAAATTCAATTTCGTTACCAGTGTTTCAGGTTGAAATTTATGGTACTTTTAGGCAATGAACATACATCGATCAAAGAAAGCACACTAATTAAGTTAAGCAATAATATTTAAAGAGAAATAATAATGCAACATATATTCAAAGCAAATGGTGCATGAACCCAGCCTTCCCTCTAACATCACGTAAATTAATTAGATCAAAGATTTATTTGCAAAATAGAGTTACGAAAAGTAAAATATTTTGTGCCAAATGGGGCCGGTCCTAGCTATTGCACTAATTTTCTCACATCATATATATATATACTCTCTTGTGCATTTCAATCTCTTTATCAATTTCTTTGTTATGAGTAAAAAATTGGAAAACTTCATTTGACCTCTTTGAACTTTCATCACATTGGTAATTATCCTTTCTAAACTTAAAAAACTCTTAATTTTAGTGTATTTATCTTTCAACTTTTTTTTTTTATTTTTTTTATTTCACTCATTTATTAGGATTTTATGAAAAATCTTAAATGAGGGGTATCAAAATTTCCAAAATACCCCTCATTTTTTTTGGAAAAAAAAAAAAAAAAATTGTTAGGATTTTAGTGTTGGCAGTATTTAAAGAAATTTCCAAAAATATCTACGCCTTAATATTTGGAAAAGAAAAAATTAGATATATTTTTTTAAAAAAAATAAGAATTTTGAAAAATTTTATAAAATTTAACAGAAAATCATAATGAATTGGTGGAATTTAAAATAAAAAATAAAAGATAAATAGACTAAATTAAGAATTTTTGAAGTTCAGAAGAGTAATTACAAAAGCAACTACAATTTAAGGGAAATTAAGTGAAGCTTTTTTCTTTTTCTTTTTATTTTATTTTTTTAAATATGTATACCAATATACATCTTGAAATTTATGATGCTGGATCAATTCAATTAACATCAAAGAATATATAATAGCATATAAATTGAGCAATTGAACATAAAAATTGAATAATACAAAATATTCACACATGGAATCTTAGGAATAGTCTGTTTTTATTCATTTTCGATCATCTCCAGCTTTCAGTAAAGCTGTGGAACAATATTTACTGGTAAATTAAAGAACATAAGCACTGTTTATTTGTGGAAACGCGGGAAAAGAAAATAGTCATGTACGTACGTAATTAAGAAGAGCCAAAGGGAAAACTGTAAGTGAAACCAAAATCAGATAAGTTGATACTTACATTAGTGCGGAACGAAGATTGAGAAAGGTGTTGCCCTGATCATCCATTTCTCGTTATTCTCGCACAAGCTGCTATGCAGGAAGCTCCCCTATATTCTTGGACTGAAGAAGCTGGTTGTAACGAGCAGCAGGAGAAGCTGTATATAACATTGCTAAAGCTCATGGCAATGTTATTAGTAATCATGCTGTCCTAGTTTATTATTTTATTTTATTATTTGGCTAAAGCTGTCCTAGCTTTCCCACGGAATTTTATAACTTTTTAATTGGGAGATTTAAGCTTTTGTCCCATTCCTTTCTAAAAAATTTCATAAGGATTACCAAAAAAGGAATGGGACAAAATTTCATAAGCTTGGTTTGACTTTGAAATTGTAAGTTGAACGCAAGTTACAAAATTGCCATGAGCATTTTTTATAACTTTCCTTAAAAGGCCTATCTGCCTCATTGGAAGATCATGTTCCTAGTGGTGGGCCCAGCTGGTTACTTGTGTTAAGTACTTCCAACAGCCAGATCGTGTTTAGACGCATAAATTCCCTTACCTATTTGGAAGCTAGTCCACGGGGATCCGGCTTATGTGCTGTAGTAAAAACTACAGCACATCTGCTGTAATAAAAACAAACGGCTCAGATTTTATACCATTTCATTTAACTATAAACGATGTCGTAGAGGAGGCTGAATGCAAACGTTAAAGAAAACTAAGTATCACACCGTTTGTTAAGATTTTCTTCACAGCACTGCATCATGTCTTCTTCTTCGCAAACCAAAATTTCTTCCATTGTGCTTTCTCCAAAGAGATCGAGATTATTTAACAGCAAAAACAATATAGAACAAAAAAAAAAGAAAAGAATGTAGAGCTTCAAGGAGAGGAGAGAAAGGCCATGGAGGTAGCAAGAACACAAGGACAAATCATTGACTCAACGGAATCTAGACAGAAAAGAAAGAGTTTCAAGGTCGTTCAAAGGGAGATAAGAGAGAAAAGAAAAGAAAAATAGAGGAAAAAAAGAAAGAGAGAAGAGAGTAATGGGTTAACAAGAAATCCTTTTTCACGTTCGGTTTTGAGGGGTTTTTTTTCTTCATATAGCTCTTATATTTCATCTTCTTCAATTTCTACTTCTTTATGTCTGCATAATTATTTTTTTCAAACTTTGGTTACAGAGAGAGTAATCTAAGAGAGAAATATCCCTTAGATCGACCAAGGAATCATCACTCCCCACCTCTGTTGCCGACTAAACTTCGGTTAGAGAGAGAGTGGGTGGAGTGGACTAATATGGTGGCCGAGTGCTGGAATGTATGCAAATTCCACCACTCGACCATTTTCCAAGCAGCTGGAACAACAGGAGCCGTTGAATTTTGACTGAATTTTTTTAGTGAAACAACAATGGCGGCCATTTTCATTTCCAAGCAACTGGAACAACAGGGGCGGCCAATTCCATTTCCATTAATTTGTATGTTGAATTTTGAGTGAAATTTTTTAGAAAAAGAACAAGGCTCTTGATGCCAGGGGCTCATTGAGAGGGAGAAGTGAAAAACACTAGAGAGAGGTGGAGGTGGTTCTATTTGTACTGTTGATGCCGGGCTGTTGTTAGAGCTGACTACACAGTACACATATAGAATATAGAAGAAAGAGAAAAGAGATAACTCATGGGTATTTTTCTTTGAAACGGCGTTAATGTGTTTTTTTCTTAAAGACGCCGTTTGAGTTCAAATCAACTGAAATTGGATCTGAGCCGTCAATTTTTCTACAGCAGATGTCCGGTACTTCTCTCTACAGCATGTAAGCCGGATCCAGTCCACGGAGTAGCAGCTTGTGCCAAAAAGGATGTTGAAAAAGAACACTTTTTTTTTAACATCCTTTTTGGAAGTCCTATGGCATCCTTAAGCTAGTCCCTTTCCCTCCCCTTTCCTTATGAGGAGCATTTTTTTTTTAACTTTCCTTAAAGGCCTATCTGCCTCATTGGAAGATCATGTTCCTAGTGGTGGGCCCAGCTGGTTACTTTGTGTTAAGTACTTCCATTAGCCAGATCGTGCCTAGAAGCATAAATTCCCTTACCTATTTGGAAGCTAGTCCCAAAAAGGATGTCGGAAAAGAAAACTTCTTTCTTAACATCCTTTTTGGAAGTCCTATTGCATCCTTAAGCTAGTCCAACGAGGCTGACAGGCAGGGGCAGAGGGAGGGGCTCGAGAGGGGTTAAGTGCCCCCCTCACTCCCGAAAAAATTTCGTAACTCCTGTAAAAAATCCTCCTGACCCTTTAGTTGCCCACCCTTAACCATTCATCGGGGACAATCATTGTTCTCAGCCACCCACTCATCAAACATCAAGATTCACCGGCAAAGACTTACGCAGCGACGTCATTGATTTTTTATTTTTTTTTCTTGTTAGTTTCAGCTTTTAGGTTAGATGAATGTAGAAGAAGATGACACAGTGTCGTTTAGTATTCTCCAAAACGAGTCGTTTAAATAAACAAAGGTCCAAATGATGCGTTTGAAGCCTGCCCAGTACGTTGCTTCCTTTTTCTTTTCTTTAAGGCATCACTATTTATTACCGACTTAATATAATATTAATATCTTGATCTATTAAGATGCCGACAAACTCACAAAAGCAAAAGTAACTCAATGGTCTTTTTTTTTTTTTTTTTTTTTTTTTTTAATATCAACTCAATGTTTTAGTTGCAATTGAAGTATTGAACCAAACTCAAGAGTCTGAAGCAAGTTCAAGCCATCAAATTGTCATTCTTCTTACACTAGTTATTTTAGCCTGTCAATTTTTTTTTTTCAAGCCGTTCTTAATTCAGATCATTTTTTTTTTTTTTGAAAGCCTCGTATGTGTACAGGAAAAAAAAAACTAGCATATATATATATTTTTTTTTGAATGTGCAAATTCTCTTTCTTGAGAAGTTTCAGATATTCATTTAAACTTTTACATTGATTAAGTTTTTATATTTAGATTGTTCTTTTAAATTAATATATATTTAGTTCTTGTTACATATTTTAATTGTATGAAATATATAATTGTAATTTGAGTTACTTGAGAATGTGATTATAAAAAAAAAAAAATGATTTTGTTGAACTTCAATCACATTCTAAACGAGCTCGTGTTGAGGTGGATCGTAGATCATTGCTTAAGAAAAAAAAAATTAATTTCATTTTAATGATAAAGACCAAATCCAAAAAACATATGTACAAAAAGAGACATTGTCAATCAGTTAATCACGATTTTTTAAAAATACAATTTGAAAAAATATGGTGACGTTTTGATTGAGCATGATTCAAAAAAATATGTTGATTGATTATTTGTTTACTTAACCGAATGGAAGTTCAATCTATGCGTGAAAAAAAAAATTATAAACTATATTTATATGTTTTAAATAATACTTAAATTTTATTGACTTGTTAATTTATTTTATTAATTATAATTTTAAATACTTATAATTAATTTTTATTCAATTGATTTTTTAATCTTGACCCTCTCAACTAAAATTTTGACTCCGCAACCACTGACAGGGCCTCTAAGGATGTAATAAGAAAGTGAAAAAAAAAAAAAAAAAAAAATTGCTCCCTTTCCCTCCCCTTTCCTTATGAGGATCATTTTTTATAACTTTCCTTAAAAGGCCTATCTGCCTCATCGGAAGATCATGTTCCAGGTGGTGGGCCCAGCTGGTTACTTGTGTTAAGTACTTCCAACAGCCAGATCGTGCTTAGAACTTAGAAGCATAAATTCCCTTACCTATTTGGAAGCTAGACCACGGAGTAGCAGCTTGTGCCAAAGGATGTTGAAAAAGAACACTTCTTTAACAACCTTTTTGGAAGTACAATGGCATCCTTAAGCTAGTCCAATGAGGCTGACAGGGGCATTTAAGGATGTAATAGGAAAGTAAAAAAAAATTCTCCCTTTCCCTCCCCTTTCCTTATGAGGAGCATTTTTTTACTCAAACATTTTCATTTAAATTGTTAGAATATAAATACTCCGGTCTCCTGCTGCTCGTTACAACCAGCTTCTTCAGTCCAAGAATATAGGGGAGCTTCCTGCATAGCAGCTTGTGCGAGAATAACGAGAAATGGATGATCAGGGCAACACCTTTCTCAATCTTCGTTCCGCACTAATGTAAGTATTAACTTATCTAATTTTGGTTTCACTTACAGTTTTCCCTTTGGCTCTTCTTACCTACATGAACATGACTATTTTCTTTTCCCGCGTTTCCCCAAATAAACAGTGCTTATGTTCTTTATCAGTAAATATTGCTCCACAGCTTTACTGAAAGCTGGAGATGATCGAAAATGAATAAAAACAGACCATTCCTAAAATTCCATGTGAATATTTTGTATTATTCAATTTTTATGTTCAATTGCTCAATTTATATGCTATTATATATTCTTTGATGTTAATTGAATTGATCCAGCATCATAATTTTCAAGATGAGATATTAGTATACAAACTTTTTTAAAAAAAAAAAAAAAAAAAAAAAATTCACTTAATTTCTCTTAAATTGTAGTTGCTTTTGTAATTACTCTTCTAAACTTCAAAAATTCTTAATTTAGTCTATTTTTTTTTTTTATTTTTAATTCCACTCATTTATTATGATTTTCTGTTAAATTTTATCAAAATTTTCAAAATTCTTATTTTTTTAAAAAAATATATCTATTTTTTTTTTTCCAAATATTAAAGCGTAGATATTTTTGCAAATTTCTTTAAATACCAACACTAAAATTCTAACAATTTTTTTTTTTTTTTTTCCAAAAAAAATCAGGGGTATTTTGGAAATTTTGATACCCCTCATTTAGGATTTTTCATAAAATCCTAATAAATGAGTGAAATCGAAAAAAAAAAAAAAAAAAAAATTGAAAGATAATACACTAAAATTAAAAGTTTTTTAAGTTTAAAGAGAATAATTACAAATGTGATGAAAGTTCAAAGAGGTGATCAAATGAAGTTTTCCAATTTTTTACTCATAACAAAGAAATTGATAAAGAGATTGAAATGCGCAAGAGAGTTTATATTTATGTATATATATGATGTGAGAAAATTACTGCAATATATAGGACCAGCACTACAAAAATCGCATCAAATAGCCACGTGCAGTTTGACACGTGTACAGTGTCGTACACGTGTCAAACATTTAGACACGTGTAGTTTGACACGCGTATTACGCGTGTCAAATGTGCAGGTTACAAACTGCACAATTTGACACGTGTATAGGAATACACGTGTCAAAACATTTTGACACGCGTATTGGAATACGCGTGTCAAATTTGACACGTGTATTCCTATACACGTGTCAAATTGTTTTTAATTGGAAAAAAAACCAAATTCAGTTTTTTATTTAATTAAAATTTTTATTTAATTTTTTAATTGTATTTTTAATTAAATTAAAAACACAATTAAAAAATTAAATAAAAATTTTAATTAAATAAAAAACTGAATTTGGGTTTTTTTTTTTTTTAAAAAACATAATTTTTTTATTGTTTTTTAAAATTTATTTGGGTTAATTAAAATTTTTTTTGAATTTTTCAAATTTTGTAATTTTCGACCACAAATAACGCAACATTTATTTTACCCAAAACCAACACGAAATCATACTACACAAACAAATAATTAATAACATATTCGTTAACAAGCAAATATTTACGAACAAAAAATAATTACACAAAATATCTACAAATCTGAAAGGCGTCTCTGCGAATCACGAGGTACCGTCCCAGGCGTGTTCTCGCCCACCGGCGATTGCTGCGCAATGAATGGTGTAGCGGGCGAAGGTGTAGCGACAGTGGAGTGCTGGCTCAGCTGTCGTCCAACAGGCGACAACGTACCAACCGTTGTCGAATTACCTGCAAATAATATAGACAATTAAAGTATATAATATTACTTGCAAAATTAAAGGGGTAATGAAAACAAATTGAAATTAATTGTCCTATACACAATATAAATCATACCTGCAGATGCACTACCAACGGACGACGTACTACCTACGTGTGCAGGAGAAGACTGATTACCAACACATGGTGCTGGTACTCCCATGGAGGACATGAAGACCTCCATCTCTCGCAAGCGCTGCTCTATGCCGTCGAACTGTTGCACGCGCTGCTCCAACCGGTCATTCCTCGCTCGCTCAGCATGTAGCTCCGCTTGCATCTCTTCCATCTTCCGAGACTGTTCGGCCCAATCCCGAGACGTCCCCTGAGATGGTCCCCCCTGTGACCGAGGCCTATATGAAAAACATGTCCCTCGAACAGGTGTGACGTTCGGCCCAATCTGCCGAACCCTCCCTGCATACTCAGGCCTCCCAATCGCCTGTTCGTAAGCGTCGTTCGGTGCCCAACGCACCGTGTCTGCGGAGACGCTTTGCGTGGCGGCTGGATCACTGGCTAAACTCTGCGTCATCCTCTCCTGTACGTCGTCAACTATAAGAAATTGTTTTTTTTTTTTTAAAAAAAAGGGTTTAGGGTTAGGGTTTAGGGTTATAACCCTAATTAGGGTTTTATTTTTTAGAAAGTGTAGGATTATTTCATTTTTTATTTTTAAGGGTTTAGGGTTAGGGTTATGGTTTGTTAGGGTTTAGGGTATTTTTTGTTTTGAAAGTGTAGGATTATTTTCTGTAGGGTTTTAGTTTTTTTTTAGAAAGTGTAAGTGTTTTTATTTTTTTAATTATTTTAAAGGGTTTAGGGTTAGGGTTTGTTAGGGTTTATGGTTAGGTTTTATTTGTTTCTTTAAAAGTGTAGGATTTTATTTTTTTATTTTTAAGGGTTTAGTGTTAGGGTTTAAGGTTTAGGGTTAGGGTTTTTTTCCTAGAAAGTGTAGGAATTTTTTTTTTTCGGTTTAGGGTTAGGGTATTTTTTTAGAAAGTGTAGGTTATTTTTTTTTTAAGGTTTAGGGTTTAGGAGTTAGGGTTTAAGGTTTAGGGTTAGGGTTTTTTTCCTAGAAAGTGTAGGATTTTTTTTAAGGGTTTAGGGTTAGGGTATTTTTTTTAGAAAGTGTAGGTTATTTTTTTTTTAGGGTTTAGGGTTTAGGATTTAGGGTTTGTTAGGGTCTAGGGTCTAGGGTTAGGGTTTAGGGTTTAGGGTTTTAGGTTTTTTTTTTTTTTTTAGGGTTTAGGGTTTAGGGTTTGTTAGGGTCTAGGGTTTTTCTGGTTTTAGGGTTTATGGTTTAGGGTTTAGGGTTTGTTAGGGTCTAGGGTTTAGGGTTTTCGTTTTTTTTTTTGAAAGTGTAGTAAGTTTTTATTTTTTTTTAAGGGGTTAGGGTTTTATTTTATTCTTTTTATAAGAGTTTAGGGTTTGTTAGGGTTTAGGGTTTAGCAGTTTAGGTTTTTTTAGAAAGTGTCGGATTTTTTTTTAGGGCTTAGGGTTTAGGGTTTAGGGTAAGGGTTTTTTTTTAGAACGTATAGGATTCAAAGTTTATTTAAGGGTTTATTATTGTGTTGGTTTTATGGTTATGATTTTAGGATATAAAGTTTATATATGCATATGAGAGAAATTTTAGTTTTTTTTTTTTGAGTTTTTTTATCCGAATATACCAAATTCTTCTTATAAATCTGTAGTCTCTTCACATGAATAGTTAACGTTAAAAATGGAAGATAAAAAACAAATTCGTCGCAATTGATGATTTATGACGTTTGTTTGAAGGTTTTTTTTACGAATATGATTGTAAATGGTGGATAGTGGAATATTTGTTTTTTTGTTTTTTTTTTTCCCGAAAATACCACAATTTATATATATTAGTAGCACAATTTATTTTCCCCACAATTTATATATATTCATAGCACAATATGTTAATTATAATTTTGTATTTTAATTTTACTTTGCCATTATTGCTCACGATCATATTTTTATAAAATTAAAATGATAGCGGATATTTTTTCTTTTTGCCACTTCATAAAAATACCAAAATTCACAATAGCACATTAAATTCATAGTAGCACACTAAAATATATCTCAAATATCCTCACATCAAGAGTTTATAAAAAAAAAAAAAAAAAATTAAATATAATCACCAATAAATTCCATATTTCCATATTCCATATTTTCCATATTTCCACCAACTAGACAATGATTCAGTAATAAAAAATCAGTAATAAAAAATCTACAAGTATATATTCCATATTTCCACAAACTAGACAATGAAAAAAATTAGACAAATATCACAAAAAAAATTAATAAAATATACAAACTTATAGCAAAAAATTCAAAACAAAAATAAAAATAACTCACAGTGATTTTTGTAGTGCAAGCTTGTACGTGTACCTGGAATTTTTGACAGAAAAAAAAAAAAAAAAAAAAGCTGAAAATGTTAGAACATATATGCACTGTAAACCGAGAGAGAGAGAGAGAGAGAGAGAGAGAGAGAGAGAGAGATTGAGAAGATGAGTGAGAGTGAGAGGAAGTGGAGGGAATACCGGTCCGGACGCGAGGGCTGTGGTGGGCGGGGGACAGTGGCGAGAGCTGAGAGAGAGAGAGAGCTAGAGAGAGAGAGAGAGAGAGATAGCCGGTACCAGACAGTACTGGCCGGAACGGGAGGTGAGAGAGCTAGGGAGAGCGAGAGAGAGGGAGGGTCGCCGGCAGAGGCACCGGAATGGGCTGTCGCCGGCCAGAGCTCGACGGAGAGAGAGAGAGAGAGAGAGAGAGAGAGAGAGAGAGAGAGAGAGAGAGAGAGATTTACGTAAGAAATGGGTAGCTTCCTCTGGAAGCTACCCATTTCTTCTATATAAATTAAATATAAAATATAAAATTTAAAATATAAAATATATTTAAAAAAGTATATAATTTGAATAATATATAATTTAAATATAATATATAATATTAAATTATATCCTCCGATTGGCCAGGTGGCGCGCGGGAGAATTCCCGCGCAGTACCTGGCCAATCAATTGGACACGTGTACGTAGTACACGTGCCCAATTGGGGACGTGTATGTAAATACACGTCTCCAAATGTCATTTTTTTTTTTTTTTATATATATTATATATATATATATATATTTAATATAAAGTTTATATATATTTTATATAAACCCATGCAACCCAGAACGTGTATGCACTGCATGTACTGCATGTACACATTGCTAAACCCTAAGACCTAAAACTAAAACATAAACTATAAATTAAAACTAAATATAAACCCTAAATTTAAATCATGACACTAAGTATAAGTATATATACTATACTACCCTAACCCTAAGTATATGTACTATATATTATTTTGAATTTTAAAATGGCGGCGCGCGGGAGACGTGTAATTAAAATACACGTCCCCATTGTAGAAATTGTATGTAATTAAAAAATAATAATTATATATATATATATATATATATATAATTTAACAACGTAAAAAATTGTTAGGGTTTAGGGTTTTAGTTTCTTAGGGTTTAGGGTTTAAGGTTAGGATTTTTGTTTTTAGTGTTAGGAATTTTTTTTTTAGAAAGTCTAGGATATTTTTGTTTAAGGGTTTATGGTTTAGGGTTTAAGGTTAGGATTTTAGTTTTTAGTGTTAGGGTTTCTTTTTTTAGAAAGTGTAGGTTTTTTTTTTCTTAGGGTTTAGGGTTTAGGGTTCGTTATGGTTTAAGGTTAGGGTTTGGTTTTAGAAATTGTAGGATTTTTTTTATTTATTTTTTTTTTTTTTTAAGGATCTAGGATTAGGGTTTAGGGTTTAGGGTTTTACTTTCTTAGGGTTTAGGGTTTAAGTTTATGATTTTTGTTTTTAGTGTTAGGAAAAAAATTTTAACAAAGTGTAGGATATTTTTGTTTAAGGGTTTAGGGTTTAAGGTTAGGAATTTTGTTTCAGTGTTAGGGTTTCTTAATTTAGAAAGTGTAGGGTAATTATTTTTTTAGGGTATAGGGTTTAAGGTTTAAGGTTAGGAATTTTGTTTTTAGTGTTAGAGTTTATTTTTTTAGAAAGTGTAGGATATTTTTGTTTAAGGGTTTAGGGTTTAGGGTTTAAGGTTAGGAATTTTGTTTTTAGTGTTAGGGTTTCTTTTTTTAGAAAGTGTACGATATTTTTGGGGTTTAGGGTTTAAGGTTAGGACTTTTGTTTTTAGGGTTTAGGATTTAAGGTTTGGGTTTAGGGTAAGGGTTTTTTTTTAAGAACGTGTAGGATTCAGAGTTTATTTAAGGGTTTATTATTGTGTTGGTTTTATGGTTATGATTTTAGGATATAAAGTTTTGGGATACAGTTTTTGTTTTGTTTTAAGAGTTGAATGTTCTTTATTTAAAAAACAAAAACAAATACGGGTTTAGGGTGTTTCTTCTTTTTATAAAAAGGGTTTATTGTTCCGTGTTTAGGGTTAGGGTGTTAGGGGATTTTTTTTAAAAAAATGGTTTAGGGTTAGGGTTAGGGTTTTTGTTTTGTTATAGGGTTTGGGCACGTGTACTGAGTACACGTGTCCAATCCGGGACGTGTATTTAAATACACGTCCCGAAATGTATTTGCATGCATAAAAATATATATATATATATGTATTTATATAATTTAACAAAAAAAAAAAAAATACAAACCCATGCAGCCTGAAATGTATATACCGTACATATAGCTAAATAAAAAATAAAAACTAAAACCTAACCATAAAATTAAACTCTAACCCTAAGTGCATAGACTATATATAGCTATAAACTACAATCCTAATTAATGGTACGTATTGTATATAGTCATAAACCCTAACCCTAATCCTCGTGATTTAATATATATATTTAAAAGTATATAATAATAACACATGAAAAATATATTGACATTATTATTCATAAAATGTAAAATCAATTAAATCATAACCCATAGCTTTAAGTGTATATATTATATATACCTATACAACATAAAACCCTAACCCTAAGTGTATATACTATATATAGCGATAAACCTTAACCCTAAGTATATACTATATATAGCTATAAACCCTAACCCTAAGTGTATATACTATATATAGCGATAAACCCTAACCTTAAGTATGTATACTATATATAGCTATAAATCATAAGTTTAAGTGTATATACTATATATATCGGTTTTATTTAATTTTGAACTGCTCATGATTTAATATATATATATATATTTAAAAGTGTACAATAATGAAACGTGAAAAATATATTGACATTATTATTCATTAAACGTAAAATCAATTAAATTATAATTCATAGCCCTAAGTGTATATATTATATATACCTATAAACCCTAAAACCCAAACCGTAAGTGTATATACTATATATATCGATAAACTATAATCCTAAGTATATATACTATATATAGGTATAAACCCTAGCCCTAAGTGTATATACTATATATAGCTATAAACCCTAACCCTAAGGGTATGTACTATATATAGCCATAAACCCTAAATGTATGTACTATATGAGGGACTAAACTATAAGTATTTAATTCATTATGTAGCGCAGAATTCTAAAAATAATTGCATTTACTATATATAGCCATAAATAAAAAGGTTACTGTATATAATTTCTAAACCGTTTACATGCATGCATATCTATATATATAGTATTAATTATAGGTTTTTTAACTTTGTTATGTTTAAATTTTTTTTTTTTTTTTTTGTTTCTAAACGTAGATGGTGTACAAAACTGAACCCTAATTTGAACTATTTGGTTTAATTAGATATATAGCACCAAATTTGGTTAATTATGTATATAGTACAATATAGTATACTATATATATATAAATAAAGAACCTAAAAAGTATAAATTTCAAATATAAAATTTACATATAGCATATAGTTTTCAAACTTAATTTTATGTGCATAAGTTATGTACACGGTATTTTCAAAGATTTGTATGATTAATAAGATAATGAGTTTAATTTTTTTTTTTTTTATTTTAAAAAATTAATACAACACTGATTTTTTTTTTAATGTTTATTTTGGCAAAAAATACCAATTTGCCACGTGTAAAAATACACGTGTCCAAGTGGACACGCGTATGAAAGACACGTGTCCAATTGGACACGTGTCCTATTACACGTGTCCAGTTCGACACGAGTATTTTATACTCGTGTCCACTTGGACACGTGTATTTTTACACGTGTCCAGTTAGACACGAGTATTTTATACTCGTGTCGAACTGGACAGGTGTCTTATTACACGTGTCCAGTTAGACACGAGTATAAAATACTCGTGTCCAAATGGACACGTGTATTAAATACACGTGTCCAATTGGACACGTGTATTTCATACGCGTGTCCATTTTTTACGCTTGCACAATTTGACACGTGTCATTTGTGACACGTGTCAAATTTGACGCGTGTCTACAGTAACGGGTACTGTAGACACGTGTCAAACTGCAGCGATTTTTGTAGTGCAGCCCCATTTGGCACAAAACATTTTACTTTTCGTAACTCTATTTTGTAAATAAATCTCTGATCTAATTAATTTACTTGATGTTAGAGGGAAGGGTGGGTTCATGCACCATTTGCTTTGGATAATATGTTGCATTATTATTTCTTTTTTAATTATTGCTTAACTTAATTAGCATGCTTCCTTTGATGTTCATTAATTGCCTTGAAGTACCTACCATAAATTTCAACCTAAGACACTGGTAACGAAATTGATTTTGGATCATAAGAACAAACCTAATAAAGAGATGGAAATGAACAAAGAAGTCAGATTGAACGTGTTTCTCACATGCATTAATGTATATATTGCAGGTAGCTTATTAAAAGATTATTACATTTCTTTTACTTTTGGTTGTGCAGAGGTTTTGCTCAGATTTTGGGAAAAACATTCCTACAATACATTGCTGTGTTAGTTGCCTTTATCCCATTAAACACGGTCCCGAATCTATCAATCGACAACCCTGTAGCTTGGAATGCTTTCCTTGTAGCCCAATTGTTTGCCTTCATGGCATGGTGTAAGATGAAATTAGCAAGTCGAAACACGAGCGAGCTCCCCATAACATCAAACCAAATAACTCTACCAATTTCAAACTTTATATTTATCCCTGCCTGTATTTTTCTCATGTTTTCTTTCCTTGCCATATTTTTTCTATCATACATCCTCCATCCTCTCCTTGGGTGGTTGATCTGGTTATGTTTACCTCTATTCCTGTTGGACAAGATACCACACAGCTCATACTATTACCGAAAGGCTGTTGAGTGGCTCACTGCTATATCCTGCAGATTCCAACAGATTTTCCGTCCATCTCAACAAGCAGAAGCAGCCCCTCAAACATCTAACGAGACGCCACCGACAGCAGTGTGAAAAGGAACGTATTTCCTTATATATAACATCTACATGAACATGTTGTACGCATTGTTTGTATTCAATGTAGTGATAGGCGCCTCTTAAGATCGTACATATTGTACTCGTGCATCCCAGCAAAATCTATAACATTAGAAATTGAGGAATATATATTAGACTGTCTCTTCCTGATAATTTCGCCCAATCATTACATTAATTAATCTATTGAACTATGCAACACTGAGTGTGTATTGGTAAAATTAAAGGATTTCAAATGGACCCATTAATTGGTTTGATCTCAACAAGCATTGGGGCTTTGGAACGGAGACTAACAAAAGTACTCTAATTAATTATGTTTATCAATGAAGTGTTCTCAATTATAAATGATTAATTATTAAGTTTGGGATCTGATTTTAGTTCTTAATGTGAATTCTGATTGTTCAGCTTGTAAACCTAACAACTTTTAATGCAAATTAAGCTGATCATGACTTGCATCAATCAATCATGTAGTTTTGATAGTATGAAAAGTTTACACAACTCTTAATCAAGTTTACATGATGCATGTGGGTTTTGATTGCTTTCCATATATAGTAAATGTCAAGACCAAAAAAAAAAAATTCATTTTTCTAACCTTATTTGAATAGATACTGCTGTTGTGCTCTACCTAAGGCATGTTATTATATCAGGATCGAATTGAAGAATATATCGGACCACGTCTTCTTGGTAGTTTCACCCAATTATTAAAGTGCAAAGTTGAACAAACGCGATATTAATGTGTTTGTTCATGACAGGTGTAACACCTTTCATATTTGGTATAAGAATTTTAGCCAAGGTTTTGGGCTTACATATGAGAATCAATGTCATTAGACTTAATGAGCTTAGTAAAGATTGGATCAAGGCATCCTAAAGGAGATTATAAAAATTGATTGCTTTCATGATTTAATGTTTGATTAATTAATAACATACGGCATATAGAACAATAGACAATAAAACCTTATGATTTTATTTTACCATAACTCTTTATTAATTAAGTGTATTACCTACCTTCAATCATACTTAATTAAGGAAACCTCTTTCTAATTAAGTTGTCCTAGTAACACCAAATTCTACATTCAAATGACTACCTTGGTAAGGGAAAGAAGAAAACCTTCCATATAGAGGACTAGTTAATATATTAACTACAAAAAACATTGCACTTAGCCACGTGGCTACAGTACCAGTTACATGGTGATTTAGCCATGTGGATAAATACCACATGGCTAAATGATTTGTGTAGGTGATTCGCCACTTTAATTTTTACCAAGTTGCTAATTGGCCACGTGTCTGATAAGACACGTGGCCAATTTATTAAAATTATTTTATTTTTTATTTTTTAATATTTATATTTAAAATTTTAGCCATGTGGCTTATGTGCACGTGGCCACATAAGCCAAATGGTTAATTTATTATTTTTTTTTAATTTTTTTTTTATATTTATAAATTAAAATTTTAGCCATGTGGCTTATATGCACATGGCCAATTGGCTAATTGATTAAAATTATTTTCATTTATTTTAAGATTTAAAATTTTAGCTACTTATTTATTGGCCATGTGACTAATGTATCATTAATTCCTAAAACTTCCCTCCAACTCATTTCTAATTTCCCTCCTTCTTACTTTTTTCTTTCTTTTCTTTTTTTCTTTTTTTCTTTTTTTTTTTTTCCCCCTTTTTTTTTATTAGCTCCCCAGCCCCCTTTTTTAACTATTCTTTTTTCATTTTGTTTTTTTTCCTTCCTTCTTTCCCTTTTTCCCGGCCCATGCTCGTTGTTCCTTCTTCTCCTTTTTTTCTTCATTTTCTTCTTACATAGTCACAGAGAGGGAGATGGAAGAGGGAGACCGAGAGAGTTGGAGAGAGAGATTCTAAGATAGATCCAGCGAATGACGACGGAGCTGGAGTTCGAAGGGTCACGACCCGAGAGGTTGAGCTTGTGGTCGACCGACTCTCAGAGATGGAGGAGATCCGGCCGACTCACGCTCACCGGCCAGTTTTTGGTTTGATTTCCGTTCGGTTTTTCTTTTCCTTCTTTCCCTTTTTCCCACGCTCGTCGTTCCTTCTTCTCCTTTTTTTTTTTTTTTTTTTTTTTTTTTTTTTTTTTTCTTTCTTTTCTTCATATAGAGGGAGATGGAAGAGGGAGACTGATCAAAGAGCTGGAGCGATTATGAGATAGATCCGTGGTCGGCGACGGAGCTAGAGTTCAAAGGATCACGGCTGGAGAGGTAGAGATCGAGATCGACTGATTTTCAAAGATGGAGGAGATCCGGCCGATAAAAAATTAAGTGAATAATCTTTAGTATTTGATTGATTGATTATGAATGAATATGGAATTAGCAAGCGTGTGCTCCTCGATGCTAACAACTTCCTTTCAATCTAAAATGATTCTTTTCTTGGCGCCTGCGGAACTCATGCTTACCTGTGGCAAAATTCTTAATGGGACCCAGCACCGTCTCTCTCTCCCTGATTGCTTTTGAACAACTGATAATCTTTTTTAATTTTGTTATATATATATATATATATATATGCGTGTGTGAATATAAGTATTTGAGAAAATCTCAATCTCTGTTTTGAGTCGGTTTGGAACTGTACGGACAAATCCCACTTTTATCTGTAGCAAATTTTTGAAAGAGCGTTTTAGAAAAAGGGTTTTTTTTTTTTTTTTTTTTTTTTTTTTTTTTTTTTTTTTTTTTAAATAATGTTACAGACTCTCACTTTTCTACACTCTTAATTAATTTTTAAAATCATCATTAAATTTGATATGAATCTTTATTGAATTTTAATTTAATTTAAATTTTAAAAGTCACCTAAAAATACAAAAAAGTGAGAGTGCGTATATAATAATCCAAAATAGTCATAACCATATATGTGGATAGCAAATAATAACCGTAATTAATAATTACAATATATGCATGAATACGAATAATTAAAAAAAAAACAACCACATTATACAGATACAAATATTACTAATGACAACATCCATATATGCATTTTCACCCTGCTCGCTAATTATGCTTTTCATGGAAGCAATGTCAAGAATGACGTACTTCATATTCTTCGTAGCTATTTGTCAAAAAGTTAGGCTTCATTGAATCGTTAGGTCTCGAGTGAGAAAATTTATTTTTGTGAAATAAAAGTGAACCAGAAAATTTACTCAAAACACTAGCTTGTTCCATTGTAGTAATTCAAATAATTACTAATTAAGCTATCTCTAGCTAGTTATCAAACGAGACCAGAATTACAAATAAAAAAAAGTTTGGGAGTTGTGGGAGACTTATTTTTTTGTCTCTCTAACCCTTGTCTCTTCTTCTCAACCCACAGCCATGGATTGAACCACAATCATGACCAACCTCCCTGATCATGATCAATCGAGGGACGAGAGAGATAGAGAAGGCATATCAATAAAAAATAAATAAAAAGAAAAAGGAAAAAAAAAAAAGTTAAAATTGATTAGCCTAAAGGTCTTTGATTGGAAATTGATCAAAATTTAGACCTTAAAAATAAAAATTCAAATCTTAAAATTAAATGATTCAAAACACAAAAAGACTACAACCCCCTTTTTGGGCTTTTTCCTTTCTTTTGGGCAGTAAGAACCAATTGGGTGGCTGGACTAAACAAACAGACATTTTTCATTTTTTTCCTGTGCGATTGAAGAAACAGACTTAAAATTTTTATCTAATTCATATTAATAGGTTCAATTTTTTTTTTTTTTTTTTTTTTTTTTTTTTTTTTTTTTTTTTATCAAGAACTGATCATAGTTGTTAGATAAAAATATAATTTTTAACATTATTCAATTTAGAATGAGAGCGAGAGTCCCTTTTACCAGATAGTGATATTAGCTTTTATAAAAAATACTCTTTTAACTGCTTATCCACGTGTCGCCACTTTGTTGGTACTATTCCTCAAGGAAATATACAACAGTAACAACATTTACCATGCCTGCCATTTAGGGGATGTTTGGGTGTTATGCCCAACTCAACTTTTTCTTTTTCTTTTTTCTTTTTTTTTTTTGTTTCTTTTTTTTTTAAGAAATTATGTTTGGCTCCAATTTTTGTCTTTTTAACCCAATCCAAATTTTTTTCAACCTTACACTACAAAAAAACTGACCGTTTGAGCCGTTTTTACTGAGCCGTTTTAAGGCCTTAAAACGGCTCAAACTGTTTTGAGCCGTTTTTTTAGAGCCGTTTTCAAAATGGCTCAAACCATAGGGATGGCACTTCTCTATTAGAGCCGTTTTACACTAAAACGGCTCTAATTAAAACCGTTTTTACAAAAACGGCTCTAAATGTTTAGAACCATTTTGTTTAGAACGGCTCCAAAAATTTAGAGCCGTTTTTATACTTAAAACGGCTCAAAATATTTAGAACCGTTTTAAATAAAACGGCTCAAAATGTTTATAGCCGTTTTAGTGATTAGAAGGCTCAAAAAATTTAGAACCGTTTTAGACACTAAAACGGCTCAAAAAATTTTGAGCCTTTTAATCGCTAAAACGGCTCTAAACATTTTGAGCCGTTTTATTTAAAACGGTTCTAAATATTTTGAGCCGTTTTCTCCCAAAACGGCTCCAACAATTTGGAGCCGTTTTTAAGCATAAAAACGACTCTAAACCCCAATTAAAAAAAAAAAAAAGAATTTTTATTTATTTATTTATTTTTAAAAAAAAATACCTAATAACAAAAATTTTATTTACATTCATAAGCTCATAAACATTCATATACACTTATAATTCAAACTCCATACATTCATTTAATCACTATTGCTTGATGTACACACCAAGCTAGCCATAAAAACAATAACAAATAAAAGAACGTATAAACATAAATAATGTCATTCAACCCCAAATATATACAATACAAACTCTAAAACATTCAAAGTAATTTCAAAACATAATATAGAAGTTATTTACAATCACAAACCGATCAAGTCTAACCGATATAAATAATATTTACATCATTTACAAACTTCGATATTCCACATACATTCAAAACAACTCAAGATATTGTTTGTGACGACAAACGCTCATGTGAATCATCATCTTGAGTCGAGGGCACGGAACCTACATTAGTAATTCAGATGAAATGTGCATTATGCAACTATATATATATAAAAAAAAACTAGTAACAATACATGTAACATTTTCAACTGTACAGACTAAAAGAATCACTTCGTTAATTATTTAATAATGTTGGAAGCTAACCTGATCGACTAGCCATTGAAGATTTCACCCTCAAACCATTAGGTGACTCAATGTCTTGCGTAGCCGTAGTGTTGGCCACTAGTGCAGCATTGGCAGCCGCAAGACTTTCCATCATTTTTTGCATATTCTCTATCACTTTACTCTGATTCATCTCCCGTTCCTCTGTTCTTCTCTTCTCTTCCTCCCATCTCCTCTCTCTTTCCTCCCATCTTTCATCCGCTCTTCTCTTCTCTTCCTCCCATTTTGCCTTCAATTCATTTATTTGAGTATTGGCTGCAGCTTCCTGAGACAAGCGTGATGCAAATGAGCGAGAAGTGGGTCTAATTGGTAATGGCCCAAGCCCAACTCCACGAACACGACCTGAGTATTCTGTTGTTCCCATTGCCTTTGCAAGCGCATCATCTTCGGCCCATAGTATTGAACCCTGCAAAGATACAGGATTCGTTCTTGCACTGTCCTCAGCCATCAGCTCCCTAAGCTTGTCCTGACATATATATATATATATATATATTAAATGTGTTAATTATTAAACACTTAATTGACTCGGTAAATACTTATACTATTTCAATGTATATAATTAATTCAACAAAACACAAACTAAATCACTAAGTTAAGCACGCACAATCGTCTCTGAAGCTGATTGAGTGCTAGGCGTCCCATCCCTTTTTGTGTGGGTTGCTACAAAAACTTCCGCTCGGGTGGGTGGCACTTGCTTTAATATCTCCTACGAAAACAAACAATATAAATTAACCAACATTAGTCATGAATGTGAGAATGGGTTTTCAACAAGAAATTCTTTATAATTTTATTTTTTACATTGATACACAACAAATCTGTAAAACAAACAACTCTTTTCCCTATTACAATATATCTCCAATAGTACTCCATAAGAAAATGAAATTGTTAGTATTAAAAACTTCTTGACAAACATTACGTTGTAACAATATGCCATTTGCTTGTTTATGTGGAAGGTTATGCCTGTGTACGTGGAAGTTTAATAAGTTATTATCATAACTCAAACATTCAATCGATTAGAAAGCACAGTTGAATTGTATGTTGGAAGCCAAGCTTTAATTTCAACAATTGATGGTGTTTGCTACATTTCTTCATTATTCTAATAGAACTCTGTTTTACAGTGTTGCATGACCTGTGTACTTAGGTGAGAAAAAAAAAAGTTACTTTATTTCCTGAATTTAAGCATTTTTACTTATTAGGGAGTTAATGGCCAAAAAAGCATGTGTAACTCATGTGTATGCTATACAAACATATCAATTTATCTCAAATCACATATGTTGCTAAATGGAATAATTCAAGTTCTGCAGAATGTGTTGATACTGTCCTTTGAGTTTTGATTTATAGCAAGTTATGATTGATATTGTTATGATTCAACTATGGATAATATGTGATATATGTCTTCTCCAAAAATTAAGCCTCATAATTGCAAAAATTCATGCCCACAGGACATAAGAATATCAAGAAACCCCAAGGTATTGCCATCAAACAAAGTTGGACCCAAGCACACAATTCACCAATGACCCCTTAACATGCAACACCAACATCCAACATATTATCTCAAGAGTCCCAACTCAAGAAAGTGCTTTACTATTTAGAAATAAATTTATTTATTAGAACACCACCAAAAAATAAATCTTTACCTTACAAAATTATTTTCAACGATATATATATATATATCCTTGTGAATCAAAGCAACATACCAGGTCTTTTGCGACTCTAGCGTAGCTCTTCGAGCCAGATGTATGAAAGACCTTATTGTTGCTTTTGGCGATTTGTCTATTCCTTTCTGCCCTTGCCTACACAATTTTTGTTAAAAAAAAAATGGTATCATGCATGGTTGAAAGTTGAAAGACATGATATTAGTAAATAATATAATTACCTTATCTTCCGAAGTCAACCATGTGTCAATGGTAATCTCGAGATCCTCAGCATCAAACTCTGTGATGTTGGACGACGTGTCAAGAATTGACTCGCGAGTATCATTGTTTTGTAGATTAAGACCCTTCTTCACCCTATACTTGTAATTTTTTCGCTTTTGCCCGAGATCAATCATTGTGATCCGTTTGATTTGATCCATTGGTGCATCGGGCATGATGTAATTTGTCGAGGTTTACTCGTGTTACTGCCCCCTTAGCCTCATCGGGGGTTCTTTGAGGCCTATTGTGGACTGTTGGTGCATTCTCTAAGTACCTCGAACAAAATGTCAACATTTCATCTGCTAAGTAACCTTCCGCTATAGAACCCTCAGGGGCAGCTCTATTGCGCACTAAGGATTTGTACCGTCCAAGGGACCTACATATACAAAAAAAACCCTTATATGTATGATACATATATATATGAGAGAGAGAGAGAATACTCGCGTTACCTCTCAATCGGATACATCCATCGATAGTGTACTGGTCCACCAAGCCGACATTCACGAACTAAATGTATGACAACATGAACCATGATTGTAAAGAAACCCGGGGGAAATGTTTGTTCAAGCTTGCAAAGTATTATAGGGATTTCAGCTTCGTGTCGGGCTAGATCTTCTTCTGTCAATGTTTTCGAACATATACCCCTAAAAAATGCAGACAACTCTACTAAAGGTTTCACAACCTTATTTGGCAAAGATTTACGCAAAGCAATTGGCAAAAGTTGTTGCATGAGTATATGATTGTCATGACTCTTCAAACCAACAATGGTACGAGCTTTAAGGTTCACACAACGGGACACATTGGAAGCATATCCGTCGGGTACTCTGACATTTTTAATTACTTTCAAAAAATTTAATTTTTCTTCATTAGACATCGTGTGACATGCTGCAGGCAAATATGTCTTGCCTCTCTCGTTGGTGAATGGATGAAGTGTTTTTCTCAATCCCATTTTACGTAAGTCCAAACGTGCTTCATGATTGTCTTTTGTTTTTTCTTTCATGTCCAGAAGCGTCCCAATGATATTATCCATCACATTTTTCTCTATATGCATCACATCAAGATTGTGTCGTAACAAATTATCTTTCCAATAGGGCAATGTGAAGAAAATACTTTTCTTTTTCCATACCACTTCCTTATTTGCTTTATGACCCTGTTCCACGGTTCTTTTTCGTTTGCCTCCTTCTGTGTCTTCATTCACGCAAACAAGTCTCTGTAATTGTCTTAAGATTTCATCGCCATCTGGCACAACAGGTGCAACACCCAGCTCTTTTTTACCGTCAAAGGATCTTGCGTTTTGTCGCCAATTATGATCCGTAGGCAACCATCGCCTATGCCCCATATAACAAAATTTGCGTCCGTATGTTAACCATGTAGACTTCGTTGAATGCATACAACAAGGACATGCCAGTGCACCCTTTGTACTCCATCCAGATAAATCTGCGTATGCTGGGAAGTCATTTATTGTCCACATCAATGCTGTTCGCATAACAAACGATTTTTTCATGGATATATCAAATGTCCGTACTCCTACATTCCACAACTCCTGTAACTCTGATATTAAAGGTTGTAGGTAGACATCTATATTCATTCCAGGTGAAGTTGGGCCTGGAATAATCATGGATAATATGAAATACGGTTGTTTCATGCACATCCAAGGAGGCAAGTTGTACGGCACCAGCATGACAGGCCAAGTACTATGGCTTGTGCTCATGTGCCCAAAAGGATTAAAACCATCTGACGCTAGCCCAAGCCTAACATTCCTTGGGTCTGATGCAAAGTCTGGATGTAGTGCATCGAATGCCCTCCAAGCTTCACCGTCCGCCGGATGCCTGAGCACACCGTCTTTTGTACGCTCATTAGTGTGCCACCTCATGTGGGAAGCGGTATGTTGTGACATGTACAATCTTTGTAATCTTGATGCCAATGGAAACCACCTCAACACCTTCATTGGCCGTCTTTTCGACGTTCGGGATGACCCATCTTCTTCAGTAATTTCGTCCTTCCACTTTGATTTTCCACACACTGTACATGTATCTAACTTCTCATTTTCCTTCCAGAATAGCATACAATTATTTCGACAAGCCGGAATCTTTTCATATCCAAGCCCCAGGTCCCTCAAATATTTTTTGACCTCATACGTACTATTAGGCAAAGCTGGCTCATCTGTTAGTGCTAACTCATTGATGAACTCAAGAAAAGATGTGAAAATCGCATTACTCAATCCACCCACACACTTCAAGTTGTATAGATGTACAACAGCTGACAGTTTGCTATATTTTGTTTTGTCATGAAGTGGCTTGTCTGCATCCTTAAGCAAGTTGTAGAATTTCTTAGCACTCTCATCAATTTCTTCCTCAACTGCCTCAGGTACATCTTCAGCTTGCACTTCCACTTGACACTCACCATCGTCTGCCCGAATATCATGCATGCCAAAAACATCTTGCAGCATGGCATGCATCGTTCTTGACTCGTCGGGTATTGATTCAATATTATCTGCAGCCGGAGCTGGGTTGAGAGATTCAACAACATTAGGTACTCTATTAGGTACCGGAGCCCTAATCTTCTCTCCATGCCAAATCCATTCAGTATAATTAGACAACATTCCTCTTCCACCGGTCAAGTGATCATATACTTCTTCTGGTCGTAGGCTCCTCTTCAATCCACACTTCTTGCACGGGCACACAATTGAATTTTTATTTTTAGAGTTTGTAACTGCATACTTCACAAACGCTTCGGCCCCCTCCATATACTCTCTCGAGCCTCTCGACTTCGTCATCCAACTCTTATCCATATTTAGAGTAACTACATTATATTACACAATAATGTTAATGAGTACATAACACTAATATATATATATAAACAAAATTATATAAGATAAGCACTTATATATATATATATATATATATATATATATATATATATCTCAAAATTATACTTAGTAATTATCCAATAATCGATTAATTAAATACTTAAATATGAGTTGAAATTCAATGTGTAGTTTGGTTTAGGATTTTGAACAATATGACTCTTCAGACCATCTTATAAGTATGAATTTTTGTGCTAAATTTCTCTATTTTTTCATATTATGAATCTCAACCAGAACTCAAATAATCTAATAAATTACAAAAAAAAAAAAAAAAAAAAAAAAGGATCAATAAAGGTTTTGTATGGGGGCACCTGCTGTTCATTTTATTAAAAGTATGTTCATAAATTACCAAATTTAATGGCCTTCCTCGTGGGAGTATGATGTGTATTATATAAGGTACAAAAACTATTTACAAAATGCAAGCCATTTATGAGCTACGATAACATTTAAGGAATGGCTTGCATCAACAATAAGGGGATAACAATCAACTTATTAAGGAAGTAATCAATCTGTTGTGGAAAGTATCATCAATTATTATGGAAGGTTTGCTGCAAATATAAATCAATATTATCATATTCAGAATATATTTAGAATCAGATATATTAGAAAAAGAAAGCATATATCATAACTTGGAATTTTCTTTTAATTTGCAGTTACAATTACAAAATTGATTTTCACAATATCATAAACCAGGACAGAGCTGTGTTTGGCGTTGGAAAAGTCTAAATAATAAAAGAAAATAAAACATCAAAGTGGACATGCATCAAGAGAAGCCTAAAAAGACAAAAAAGAAAAAACGTGGGACCACAGTGCATGCTATAACACGTCTACCTGACTAAGGAAAACTACCAAATAATATCTTGTTCATTCATTCAAACAAATCAACAGCTAGCTTGTTTCCAAAACTGGAACTTAGAGGAGGCCTATATTTGGCATGTCACAATTCACATGACCCATAAACACATAAAACAATATTATTACTACCCACCGCCCGATTTCAAAAGTTCTATGCTGATAACATAATTTATTACTAATATATATATATATTAAACACACAACGATCAATTGGCACAATTTTCAAATGAAATAAAGAAAGAAACTGAACTGTACTCGCTCTCTCGATGAACTCAAAAAACCAGAAAGGAACGAAATAAATATATATAATTTATAAAAGAAAGAAAGCCCAAATTTAACCATTCTAGATACCTAAACATGACACACCTACTCATGAAAGAAAGCTGCTTCTACCAAATTTTCCATATCAAGGCGTTTAATAATCAATTATTTTATACAATTTCAATCTTTTATGGGAAATTTGCTGCAGAGAAGAGAACTGGCTGGATGAGGTGAACCAATCCATAGAATTTGAATTTGTTGGTAACTCACTAAGTTCCGTTTTCATGGAAATGCAGTTTTCGTAGTTATTTCCCTAAACTAAAGGGAAAAAGAAAAAGAAAGAGTTTCCATTACATTATCCAATACTTAATTACCTCCCTAATAATCATATTCTAATTTTGCTTTGTGCACCACGCAAAACAACAGCAACCTCAACAACAAATTGACCCATGAACAGTAAAATTGCAGAAAAACATCTCAGAGCCCAGTGATCGTGACAACAGTGTTCAAGGTGGAAATCACAACTAAAGAGATAAATGAAACAAAAAAAGCAGAGTTTAATTAAACAAAAAAAATTAATTATGAACAGAAACTAAAGAACTCAACAATGCATTATCCAACTACACACTTGAGTCAATGCGTAAAAATGTATCCCAATTCCTCACTGTTTGACATGAGTATATAAATTCAAAAAACTACTACGATATAAGGCAGCAGCCCAAAGAAAAGTCTCAAAGAATAAATCCTTTAATTTTGCTAAGGTCCTCTAGCTCTATCTCTAACATCAAACCCATTCCATCATCACTATAACTGGGGAACCACAAAAATATAAAAATGTCCCCAAAGAAGCCATTTTCCCGCAAATCTAAATACTTCAGTTGCTCTAGTTTTTCGAAACCGGCAGGAATACTGCCTTCAAATTGGTTTAAAGAAAGATTCAAATGCATTCGTCCCTGTCAACTGGTTGTTCGAAACTGACAGGTTGCTAAGCATACTAAGGCCTGTAATAGCTGAGAACCTAAAGTCACCGACTAGACCAAAATCATTTATAGTAATTGATGTCACATGGCCATCAGTGCAAGTAATCCCATAACAATTTCAAGGGCACCCATTAGAATCCATAGACACTTGGACAGTGGCAGAACAAAAAACTCTCCCAAATATTAACTAGAATAAATAATCATCTGCAAAGTTCAGATTTTTTTTCCAATGCGGGGAAAAGGGAGTTACAAAGGTGAGTGTTTTCTACTGTATCTGCCCAAGTTCAGCTTGCGTAGCCAGTTTTGCCTCTTATGCGCTTCCTTCGCCTATTTCCAAATAAAGAAATGCTTCATTCCCACCTATGGTCCTTCTTCTAGAGAGAGTGTTCGTGTGTAAGAGCTAGAGAGAGAGAGAGAGAGCAAGAGAGAGTGAGAGAGCTAGAGAGAGAGGACGTACCGGTGGTCGACGGAGAGCGGCAGCCGGCGGTGTCTGTAAGAGAGAGAGTGACGAAGATGAGAGAAAGAGTAATAAAAGGGACAAAGAGGCTCATAAAAAAAATGAAAAATAGAGAGTAACAAGATAGCAAGACACCTGCAGGTGTACAGATCGATGTTTCATTGTTTCTAGAAGGAAAAAAAAAAAAAAAAAAAAGTATATGCTTGATATTTAGGGTGTGGCGCGCGCGGGACAATTTCTTCTCCCTCGCGCGCACCCCCAAGAGTCGTTTTGGAAGAAAACGACTCCAGTTGGAGTCGTTTTCTTCCAAAATGGCTCCAATTATTTAATTTATATATATATATATATATATATATATATATTAATTATAATACGTTTAATCAGACTTAAAATCGCCTAATATATTAAATTATATACGTTTAAAATGTCAAAATCAAAATTAATTCATTTACAATCTAAAGCACCTGTATATAAGTTTTCAAGCAATACTTTTTCCTTGCAAGCTGGTATTTAAAAGTGAATTCTACCTAAAATTTGTATAATTTAAAATCAGAGTAAGCACCCTTAAAAAGACTTGTAAAAGAAGGATGCCTAAAAATTTATATACGTATGGTTAAGATATATACTTAAGTTATGTGAGACATTTATAATCGTAACATACCACCAGCTCCACAGCCAATATTTACAATGGCCAAATCTATATTATAGATCGACTAGATTGCTCACTCCATAGCTTAAACTTTTGACATGGTAATTGGTTTTGATACTCTTGAAAACTGGCTTGCAAGGTGATGACACCCAATAGCTTATATATACATAATTAAAATTGTACTTAAGCCATATGAGACACTTAAGACTAAATCATAAGCTACTTGAATCCAATGAAATTTTAGCTTCCATGAGATTTTTTGCTAGACATATAGAAATAAAAATTAGAGATGTACACACACATACATCTAATTTTAATATATATATATATATATATATCTGATCGATTGAACTCTATCATGAGTAATCAGACTAATGCAATAGATTCGATTAGATGTTTGATTGGTTGGAGTAATACACTTTGATCAATAAGATCTTCTATCGATCATATGATCCTGTTATGATCGATCGAACTAATACTTAATTAGAATCAACCATATATTAGATCGAACATTTACTGTGTCAAGTTTGATTGATCCAACATTCGTATCACAATAGATCGGATTGATCGATGCACTAGGATGAATTAGATATTCGGTCAAACATTTAATTGTGTCAAGTTTGATCGTATCACGATCGATTAAACTATTAATGCACTAAGATTGATCGGAGTAATACATCAGGATTGATTGGATGATTCTATCGATCATATGATCCTATCATGATCAATCAGACTAATACTCGGACGTTAGATCGAACTTTCACTGTATCAAGTTTAATTGATCAAACTCTATCACGATCGATCAGGCTAATATAATGCACTATGATTGATTGAATGTTTGATCGATCAAAGTAAAACACTTGGATTGATATAATCTTATTTCAATCCTGTGAACCTATTATGATCGGCTCTAGTTCGAGATCAACTGTTTAATTAAGCTCAACTCATAAATGAGCCAATATTGAAATATTAAAAGCTTGTCGTGTCTCGATTACAACCCTAAATACAATTTATGTAGTGATATATATATATATATATATATATATATATATAATAAAATAAAATAAAATTAGTGCTATATATATTAATCAATGTTATATATAGTATTAAGGGTTAGAGTTTTTACAAGAGATAACTGCACTGTTGGTCCATGGGGTTGACCATAATTATTTTTCACTCCTTGTGGTTTAAAAAGCTCATGGGAGATCCTTGTGATAAACAATAATTATGAATCACTCCCTGAACCAATTTTCCATCCACTAGGTTAACAGATTCCGTTAGTTAGTCACGTCGCACCCAATAATAAGTTGACACTTGTCCATTACAATAAAAAAATAAAATCTAATAAAAATATTAATATATAAAATATAAATATTTACGTATTTATATTTTTATTAGATTTTATATATTTTTATTGTAATTGACACGTGTTGGCCTCCTATTGGGTGTGACGTGGCTGACTAACGGAATCTGTTAACTTTTGAATGGAAAATGGGTTCAAGGATTAATTTGTAATTATTGTTTACCATGAGGACCTCCCATGAACTTTTTGAACCACAAGGAGTGAAAAATAATTATGACCAACCCCATGGACCAACAGTGCAATTATTCCTTTTTATAAATTGAGTCATTTTTATTTTTTTAAACAATTTCAATTGGAGTCATTTTAGTTAAAACGACTCCAAATGTCTCTTATTAGAACCGTTTGTGGATCAAAGGCTCAATTTAGAGCCGTTTTAAAAAAACGGCTCTAATTAGATATTGAGCCGTTTTTAAAAAATGGCTCTACTTAGAGCCCTTTTAATAAAAACGGCTCTAAATTGAAATTAAAAACGTTTTATTAAAAACGGTTCTAATTAGAGCCGTTTTAATAAAAACGGCTCAAAATATATTTTGAGCCTTTTTTAAAAACGGCTCTAATTAGAACCGTTTTATAAAAGCGGCTCTAATTAGAGCCGTTTTAGTTATAAACGGTTCTAATTAGAGCCGTTTTGTTAAAACGGCTCTAAAAAAAACGGCTCAAAAAGCCCTTTTTTTTGTAGTGTTACCCAAACTCTTTTCAACCCAGTTAAATTATATATAACCACCCGAATTTTTTTTTTTCTTTTTTCCATTTTTTTTACAATTTTTTTTTAAATATATTAAATTTAATTCATCTTCCCAAACATAATTTCTATTTTCTACACTTTTTTTTTCAGTATTTATAATTTTGAGTGAAATTAAAAAAAAAAATTACAAAACAATACAAAAACAAATACACACCCAAACGTCCCCTTACTTTCCTTATCCCATACCAGGAAGAAAGGAGACGATTACTGACGTGGCACAGTGAGCCCTCATGACACATTAGTGGAGCATGTAGGTCAAGCTCCTCTTTGGGCCAACAAATTCAGGGCCTTGTTCTTTGATCCAACGGGCCCTAGTACGACTGTAGACCATTTTGAATCACAGTCGATTACTATCCAATATATATAACAATTTTGTCCTAGGCTTACCCATATTAAACATTCTAGTTTAATTTTTTTTTTTTTTTTTTTTTAAAAAAATCAATCAAAAAGCTCATAATTTCTTTTTTTTTTTTTTTAAAAAAAATCTTGGGAGTCAAAATTTTGTATTTAGAAAAAGAGTAATGCTACACATCATCCCCTTGTCCTCCTTTTGTCACCCCAAAATTGATGTAGCTCTTAAAATCACCATTGAATTTTTGATATATCACTTTTGGATTTTGATCCAATGGTGATTTTAAGAGCCACATCAATTTTGGGGTGACAAAAGGAAGACAAAGGGATGATGTGTAGCATTACTCTTAGAAAAAAATCCAAAATATTCATTTTTCAGATTTTTAGGCAATGGTTCAAACTAGAGGTGAATATTAATAATCTTTTGCTTATTTCATTCATCAACCCAATAAGTTTATATAGAGTTACAAAGAAATGTGATAAACATTAATTACTCTCATAAAGATGTATCCTATCACTAACACTTCATAGAGTTGTATCATATGACTATCATATCACTAAACGGTCTAAACCATTAATAAAGATAATACACAACTACTTAAGAATAACATATTATCCATTTATTCTCTACTATTATCTACTACTAGAATCCTAAAAGAAATAATACTTTCATTAGATAAAAAACATCTATTTTATATTTTATATGACTGTAGACTCCTAACAAGACTATGGAGAGAGCTTTTGTGATGATTGGAGAAATTTTCCAATTAGATGTGAGGTCCTTTTGTTAGAAAGCCAAAATTACTGCAAGGGAGTTGCCCTAAAAAATTAAGCTACTAATATTGAGACGCTGCCAGTTCTTGCTGCAAGAAGAGCATTCAGAGCCTCGCCAATAATGGGATCACAAGGGGTACAAATATTTTGTTGATCCATGCATGGATCATGGTTTAAGGATGAGAAGGTTTGGATTGGTTTCTCCTTGAGGAGTTCTAAGTATAGGTCTTTGTTAGTTTTGGAGACTCTAGTGTTAGGGGCTCGGAGTTGGGTGTGGGGGTTTTGATGGCGGTAGTGGTGGTGGGCAGTGGGAGGTGGGGTTAGAGTGAATGGGAAAAATCCATGGGATGCAGATGGCATGGTGTAAAGATTCGGTGTTTTCATCTCCATTCTATTTTATGTTAATGGTTTAAGAACGAGCGTATTTGGATTGGGTCCTCCTTGAGGGGTACTAAGTATGGGTCTTTGTTAGTTTTGAAGACTTCGGTGTCAAGGGCTCAGAGGTGGGTGTGGGGGTTTCGGTGGTGGTGGGCGGTGGGATTAGATTGAATGGGAAAAGTCCATGGGTTGGCTCATTTTAAAGTTTTGGTGTTTTCATCTCCACTCTATTTGATGTTTTCAACTATTGTGCCAAAATTCTATTGGAGGCTGAAAAAAATAAAATAAATAATAAATAAAATAAAGGGTCTTACACCACATTCAGATACAAAAGGCTCTCACTAGTAATTATTATTAAAGAATAATAGAATACTATTTTTAGAAAACTTTTGTCTTCATTAATACTTAGCAAAAAATAAAAGATTATGTAACCCAATTTGTGTGTTCGTATATAATATTAAATAAATTAACTTTAATATTGTTTATATTTTTTTAATAGAAAACCTTCTTCAAATATTTAGCTAAAAATAAATACTAAAGGCATGTTTTACTCAAAAGATATACATGCCACAATTTTAACCAATTCTCCTGAAAGATTATGCTATTTTCTATATATATATGATTTGATCCAAATTTCATTTGGTAGAAGAAAATAGAGATTGATCTGACTGCACTAGCAATTTTGATCATACAAGTGCATAACCAGTAAGAAAGCCAACATAATATTCTGTAGGGTGAAGAACCTGCGGTAGTCCAACTTATTGACAACTCCAGTAAGAAAGCTACCAATATGCACTTAAAAAAAAAAAAACCGACTTTTTAGCCTTTTTTTTTTTTTTAACCTTTTTTGCCGCTTTTCTAAAATGACTCTAATTATTTTTGTTAAAACGGTTTCAATTGGAGCCGTTTTAAAAAATAAAAAACAATTCCATTTACAAAAGATCTAATCAATCAAGTGTATTACTTTAATTGATCAAACATCCAATTAATCCTAGTGCATTAGTCTAATCGATCGTACCACGATCTATTACACTTAGATTCCACAACGATCGATCACATAGATCTTACCACGATCGATCACTCTTAGATCATATCACAATCGATTACATTAATCGTACCACGATCAATTACACTTAGATCCCACTACGATCGATCACATAAATCTTACTACGATCAATCACTCTTAGATCATACCATGATCGATTACATTGATCATGCCATAATCGATCACATAAATCGTATCACAATGAAATTTCAATAGAATGTGCGATTGATCCTAAGTAATAGTCCGATCAATCATGATAGGATCATAGGATCGATAGAAGATCTGATCGATCCAAGTGTATTACTTTGATTGATCGAACATCTAACCAATCATAGTGCATTAGTCTAATCGATCGTGATAGAATTCAATCAATCAAATTTGACACAGTGAATGTTCGATTTAATGTGTTTTCAAGTTCGGTTTGTTTACTTAGTATATGTGAATTAACTAGATAATATGTTAGTTTATGAACTAACTAGTTAGTATATATGTTAACTAATATACACATATATAAATATTAAGTAACATATATTAATAAATTTAGTAAAAAATGGATTAATAAATTTATTAAAAATTAAAAACAATTAGAGTCGTTTTGGGAAAAAATGGCTCCAATTTGAGCCATTTTGTGAAAATAGCTCCAACTATGTATTAATAAATTTATTAAAAATTTAAAACAATTGGAGCTGTTTTAGGAGAAAATGACTCTAAATATGTATTTATAAATTTATTAAAAATTAAAAACAATTGGAGCAGTGTTAGAGAAAATGGCTCAAATTTGAGCCGTGAGAAAACGTCCAAAACAGCTCCAGTTGACGCCGTTTTCCCAAAACAACTCCAAGTCGTTGGGGAGGGGGGGTCCGCACGTCAGCCCCATTTTTTTATCAAAATTTTTGAAACCCTTTTTTAGTTTTTTCTTTCTTCTTTCTTCTTCTTCTTTTCTTTTCGTCCAACCCGGAGAGATTAGAGAGAGACCGAGAGAGAAAGAACACTCTCTCTCACTCTCTGTAACAGTACCAAAATTGGTACCGAAATTCTAGGGTTTTGATTTAGGAATTTTGTAATGGAATCGGTAAAAATGACAGAATTGATGAATTAAAATGTAAGAATTGAAAGAACTAGGAAGAAAAACAGTAAAATGATTGAACAGAATTTACAATTCAAATGGCCACATTCGAGAGGGCCAATCTCCAGAGCATTCGTGGTGCTCGGCCTCCAAGTTTACCACAATAAACAAATTCACTAATCAGATGCCCTCTCCAATTAGAGACTTCTAAGCCTTATATAGCCCATAATCTAAACTCTTAACAATTTATATGGGCATTACTAATAACTACTAACCTAAACCCATCCAGCCTACTATTGCAATTAAGCCCATCCAGCTACTAATGGACCGTTACATTAAAAGATGAGACATCTGTCCCGGCAATTCCTTCAAAAGTTGTGAATCATTGACCATGGCAGCTGGGTACGGATCAGAGGCTCTGATACCAATTATAACAATACCAAAATTGGTACCGAAATTATAGGGCTTTGATTTAGGCATTTTGTAATGGAATCGGTAGAAATGACAGAATTGATGAATTAAAATGGAAGAATTGAAAGAACTAGGAAGAAGAACAGTAAATTGATTGAACGGAATTTACAATTCAAATGGCCACATTCGAGAGGGCCAATCTCCAGAGCATTCGTGGTGCTCGGCCTCCAAGTTTACCACAATAAACAAATTCACTAATCAGATGCCCTCTCCAATTAAACTTCTAAGCCTTATATAACCCCTAATCTAAACTCTTAACAACTTATATGGGCTTTACTAATAACTACTAGCCTAAGCCCATCTAACCCACTATTGCAATTAAGCCCATCCAGCCACTAATGGACCGTTACACTCTCTTTCCCCCCCCCCCCCCCCCCCACCTTCTAGTGAAGCCAACCCACTCACCGCACCGGACAGCTCGTCCCCGATGGGCACGGCCCGACGCCGGTGAAGCAAGGGAGTTTGAAAATTCGGGGTTTTCTCGGTACCCAAACAAGGGGGGACTCGTTTTTGGGTAAGGCTGGCTTTGATTTTCATTTTTAGTTTGTTTTGGAGGATTTTCCTTAGAAAAACCGAATGGGTATAGAGAAATTTTAGGGTTTGTGGAGGATTTCCAGTATAGGAACCGAATGGGTGTAAATTTATTGAAAAACTTTTTGGGTTGTTTTGGGTTTCCTCTTCCTCTGTTAGTGGCCGAATGAATATTGTGAGAATTTCTGAGTTTGTTTTAAGCTAAAAACCGAAAGGGTGTTTTGGATTTTTTGGTGTGCGATTTTTGTTTTTCTTGATGATTTTGTATCCTTGCAGGAAATATATTTACACACACACTGAAAGTCTAAGAGTGTCAATGTTCTTTGGACATGTTATCTCATGTTGGTTGTCCTTGCTGTAGAATGAAAATAGGACTGCATATATTTACTTCATGTTAGGCTGATTCATGAAATTTAGGTGTAAATAAGTTGAAGTGCTCAGCAGGAGCATGCTTGTTTGGTATCATGGTATGGTGTTAACATATGGTTATATAAAATGCTACTCTGTTGACTCTTCGTTAATTGATATAATAGTTTACTATGTGTTGCATTTCCCATTCTCTGTGCTTCATAATGTTAGAATATTATTGTATTGATTATAATTAACTGCTTTGACACCTTGTTGAAGCTAATCAAACATCCAAATGTTGTAAAAAAATTTGGGGTACAAGCAGTCTTCAATTTCCACCCCCCCCACCCCCCCCCCCCCTCCCCCCTTTTTTTTTTTGCGCAAAAAGGGGTCATTCTGGTATGTTTTGTTTCCAAAATTTGTATAGTTGTTCAAATAAATGTGTAGGATTGTACAGCTTGTGAAATTGAATGGCAACATTTGTTTATCTTGTACGTAATCTGGTCACGTTATGATACAAAATATTGTTTCAAGCTAGGTGTAATTCTATGAGGTGGCAAGAATTCCCTGATGACTAGAGTGGATTCTGGAACCTTAGACCCTTAGCTTTGACTCTCTCCATCATTAGTTAACTTATGATTTGTTGTTTACTTATGATAATTTCAGTGGCATGTCAGGAAAATGGGCTATTGTTTGTGGCCTGATTGAATTTTGGTTGTTGAAAATTACCTTGAGCTGGTATCTAATTGTAGGTCGCAGATGGGGATCTACCCATCATTGCTTCAAAATGGGCGAGTAACTTTGTTTCTATGAATTTCTCTAATATATGAATCTTTTTGTGTTTTTAATGTGTCAAATCATACTTAATTTGTTAGAATGGAGGTTGAAGTATCAATTAATTCCTACTTTGCATTTAGCTATGTGGCTAGGCTGGAAGATGGCACTGTGTTTGAGAAAAAATGAATTGATGGAGAGCAGCCTTAAGAGTTTATAACCGATGAAGGTCAGTTTTATTCCTAAACTTTACTGATATCCTCTTTATCTTATACATTTTTTTGTTAGATTGTTAAAAAGCAGCTTTGAATAGAGTTTGCCTTGCTATCTTTAGAACAAGTAATTGCTGGTCTAGACCGAGCAGTGGCAAGAATAAAGAACGGAGAGCGGGCAATATTGACAATAAATCCTGATTTTGGATTTCGAAGCAGTGAAGTAAGGCGGGATCTTGATGTAATTCCACCATCTTCAAATGTAGTCTATGAAGTTAAAGTGTTAGATTTTTTAAAGGTAACAATCATTTTGATCAATTTGTAGATTTAACAATGAGATAATCCCATCTTTCTGAATTTTTCATAAAATTATCATTACATGGTAGGACAATCTGATAGAGAGAATTAAGCATATATGTATTGGTGGAAGAATTAACAATTAAAGGAGGTGTATAAAAGAGATTATGGATGACATAAAAATTGAGAAGCAAAGCAACATGGGCTGGTCTTTGCCGTGTTGTGGCCATTAAGATCCAATGAATGAGATCCCTGAAGTCAAGCAATTCAAAATGTTTGAGTCATTAGGTTGACAATAGTCTTCTTCAAATAAGGCATTGGTGATCAAAGTTTTCTAATCATTGTGCAATGTTTGGCTTGCATCATGGGAGTACTAAAAGAAGGCTAAAAAGTTAATATGAGATAAAAGATGTGTTTGCTGATGGAACTTGAATGTTTTTCCTAGCTGCTGAATTGCCATGCATGATTCTTAGTGGCTAATAAAGTTTTAACTTCATTATTTAACTATCACTAATACATTATCACCACAAATACAATCACATTACCACGTTCACTGTGTAGGCACCATTTAAAGCAGCTCCAAATTGCAACTGATTCTTAGTGGCTAATGGTTTTGAATTTTTCATTTTGAACGAATTTCTTTGTGTCATTTTTTCTTGTGCTATGCTGGCTATGATCCTTTAAGTTAGTCTTGTGGCTAGCTGGGCAATTTTTTTTTTTTTTTGGAGTTTCTAGGTTCTCAATAAATTGTGGTGGATTGGGTCATATGGGTGTGGTTTTTGTAAATAAATTTGGGTAAATTGCAATGAATTGAGTATTTTTGAATCTGGTATTTTAGGAAATTCTTATTTTTTTAAAAAATAAAATAAAATTATTTAGAGTCGTTTTAAGGACCCTAAAACGACTCCAAGTAGAAAATAATTTTTTTTTTTAATTATTTTAAGCCGTTTTAGTAATAAAACGGCTCAAAATAAATGGTTCTAACCGGTTAGAGCCGTTTATCCAAAACGGCTTAAATCGCTTAGAGCCGTTTTTATCAAAATGGCTATCATTAGAACCATTTTAGTAAAAAAAAGGCTCAAATGAGCAATTTAATACGGCACTCTTGAACCATTTTTAAAACGGCTTAAAAAAAAGGCTAAAAAAAAGGGTTCAAACGACGCTAAACAAGTAATATCGCTTTTTGGGCAAAAAAGACACAAAATACCCTCTCTTTTCGTCTTTTTTTTTTTTTTTTAGAAAGTGTTTACGAATGTCTAAATTGAGCCAGCAAGGACGAGCAGGTCCTAGAAGAAAAGTTTGAAAGCTCACATTCGACCTTCCTAAAGTTAATAATTAGAGAAAGTGTTAAAGAATGAATAAATAAATAACTCAAATAACAAAGAACTTCCTGCATGTGCTCTTTTCTTCTTGACGTGGGGTCTATATTTTCTCCTTGATATATAGTTGCATAAAGGATGTGTATAATATTTGAAATCCTAGCCTGGAGTATTATTACGTGGGGGGCCGGGCCATTTGTCACATTTTCGAATATTGTGGCTCATTTAATTATTAATATGTGTGATCGATCTCTGACGACGAAAAAATTGAAACATATATATATAGATAAATGATCCTTACACTCATTTCTCACAACAGCCCCACAACAAGCTGACGTGGCTGGTAGTATTTTATTATTTTTTTACAAAAAGAAAACAAAACAAAAAAAGTAATAAAATATTACCAACCACGACAGCTTGTTGTGGGGCTGTTGTGAGAAATGAGTGTAGAAATTATTTCTCATATAAAAATTAAAAAAATTATCCGTTAAAAAAATATTAACATTAACGGCCAAAATATGCCACGTTAAGTTACATGCGCGCAAAACAGAAAGTACGACTTTCTTTCTTTCTATTCGCTTTCCCCCACACTCTTCTTCTTCTCATTTTCTTGTCGTAAGTTAATACTTCTCAAAATACACTCTTAATGTTAGTTTTTATTTTTTTGGATGAATTCTATAATGTTACTTTTTCATGTTATGTATGATTTTTTTCTTCAGGGTTCAGAAAAGACAGCCATGGGATAGGGTTCTTTGTTTTTGACCCATCTGATTCTTTAAGCTCCATCAAAGGGCCAAATAAACAAGGATCCAAAACACCCACGAGTTCCATGCTAATTAATGAGTTTTTTTTTTTTTCAAATGATTGTCACACAAGATTGGGTTCAAAACGATTCTTTAAACTTCATCACACAAGATTGGGCATCGCCATTGCAGATCTGGGCTCGTCGTTGCCCAGATCTATGCATCCTGCGATCTTGGCCGTGGCAAGACCCGCCACCTCCCATCCCCGGCTTGACGGCAGACGTAAAACGGCGTATTTCGGCGGGGAAGAAGTTCTTTTGGTGGTCTGGTTTTTGAGGTCTCTCTTCTTTTTTCTTTTCTTTTTTCCTGTTCCTTGCTGGCTGGATCCCTTAAGAGATGCGTTGAGAGCAGTGTGAAGAAGATCGAAGACAAGATCTGCACTTGTCACTCAAAGACTTCCCTTGTTCTTCTTATTCGGAGATCTGTTGCTGGCCGTAGATCTTGATCTGGTGGAAGTATTGTTGTGCACGTGCAAGAACGTTAGATCCTAAGGACTGGTAGCTAAAGTGGTTGACTATTTCGAGCCTGCTTTGCCTCTTACATGCAACCCGAGTGACCATGGGATAATACCGCATATATATTCCTTTATTGAAGAATGTTTTCTCTGCAGATCTCACATACACTTTCAGCAAACAAACCCGTCCGTTTGGCTATATATATATATATATATATTCTCCTTGATATGATATATAGTTGCATAAAGGATGTGTAAAATATTTGAAATCCTGGAGTATTATTACGTGTGGGTGGCTGCATGGGCCATTTTTCACATTTTCATTTAATTATATATTAATATGCATGTGTGATCGATCTCTGACAATGAGCATTGAAACATTGAGTACATATATATAGATCGGAGCACAAAATTAAAAAAGATTATTCGTACGTTGTTCAAAACCAATGAGGGTGGAAGTATTGTTGTGCACGTGCAAGAACGTTAGATATTCCTTGCGTCAAGCTAACTAGCTAGGGACTGGTAGCTAAAGCTGACTATTTTGAGCCTGCTCTTTGCCTCTTATAAAGTAAGTCTCTGCACTCCCCCCGGGCAGTGACCAGGATAATTAATACCGCATGTTCCATATATAAGTAAGCTTCATCAAGGAGGAAGGGTCGAAGGGCTTTGGTAATAACTCTCTCTCAAATAAATTATTTTTGCTAGCTATATTACTGATGAATCTTTGTATGTCCGCACATAATTGTGTTTTAGGTTCTATTTTTGCGAATTTGCTGTACGTTAGAGATGTCAATCTTGCTTTGTTATTATTATTATTATTATTATTTCTTTTTAAACCTTTTCTTTTAGATATTATCATATTAACGAGGAGTCTTTTCTTTTCATACTACAAGTTTATATATATTTTTCTTTCTCCTCTTAATTTGTCAGAAAATATATTAGTAGATGCATGTTCTACCTTCTTTTCTCATCATTTCTCGATGGTCTAGTAAAATTCCTTTCACATTTGCGGTTCTAGAATCAAACCTGACAATACCGATAGACATGAATCTTTGTATCTCCGCACATATATAATTGTGTTTTAGGTTCGTTTCTAAGTGCAAATTTGCTCTTAGAAACGTGATTTCTTTTAAATAAAATATTAAAAATTATTTTCATAACTTTGCTATTATATATTAACGATTGAGTCGTCTTTTCTTTTCATACTGCAAGTTTAGTTGAAAATATATATATATATATTACTAGATTTAACATTTTTCCCTGCCGGGAAATAACATAAACGCAGGAAGAATTCCCGTCTAAACAGATGTAGTTGAAGAATATATATTAACTAGCTATTTGAAGATTCTTAAATTCTTGGTAAGAAATCTTAATTAAGTGGCCAATTAAAGCCACGTCTTCCAGAAATCAAATATATAACATTTAAAAACATATTATAAATAGGCAAAAATTAATAAAATAAAACTTTTGTAAAAGCAATTAAACTATCAAATTATAAAAAATAAAATTAGATTTAAATTAACAAAAGTCTGTTCCTACCTCTATCATTTGATTTGCACTCTCCGATTTTTTCATCTCATGAGCATATCTATGTACAAAAAATATAATATCTTGAGAAAAAAAAAAAAAAGAAAAAAAAGAAGAAGAAGAAGAAGCTGATATAGTAATTTTTTTAAAGAAAAAGGCAGACCATTTTTAATTGAGGCTTTGTTGAGATCTAGTTTCAAAGAAGTTTGCTCAATCTCTTTGCTGCTCTCTTTTGGCATTTTAAGATGCAAAGAACTTAAAAGATTCCTCTCATCGCAAAACCATAAACACTAGAAACTAAATACAAAAAGAAAAATCAAATATACTCTTTTGCAACAAAAGAATATTGAACTCTAGCTATCACCTAGCAATTGGAAGCACGACGAAGACGCAGTCCTCTATTTGCCAAGATGTTTGAGCCTTTTTTCGTTTTTTTTTTTTTTTTTTTTTTTTTTTTTTTTTTTTTTTTTGGTTTTTTTCAATCTATAGGGGTATGAAGAAAAAAAACTGTAGCCTGATGGGTCATTGTGGCAATCTAAAGTTTGGGGGTACATTTGTAATTAATATGTGTATTTGTTAATATTATTAAAACAAAATTAGAGTACTATATATTTTAAGCAAACATTTGTTGTTTATAAATACTTAGCCAAAAAATAAAAGATTATATAAACTAGTTTGCGTATTCGTAAATAATGTTAAAGAAATTAATTGACTATTATTTATGTTTTTTTTATTAAAAAAATATTCATAAATACGTAGCCAAAAATTAAAAATATTAAATAACCCAATTTATATTAATTTGTTAATATTATTAAAAGAAAAGTAGAGTACTATTTTAAGCAAACTTTTGTTCTTCATAAATATTTAAGGAAAAATAAAAAATAATACTTAGGTAAAAAGTCAAAATCAAAACATTCTATTTTTTTTTTCACTTTTTATATCACATCAATTTTTTTTATTACTATTCAAATAAAAAAAAATCACTACAAAACAAAGCTTTTTTCACTTTTCCATAAAAAAAATTCAAACTTCTTTCTACTTTGTATCACTTCAATTACATTTTATTCCTATTCAAAAAAATTATTTCTCTCCACAAGAGTTACCAAACAAGGCCAAAGTATTTAATTAGTTAAAGCAGGTAGTACGTTTAAGTAGAACATATGGCCTAGTAGAAAATCATTCATTGGAACAACTTTGAGCTTTATGAATATCCTTATATTTGATTAGGTTTGTTGTCCATTTTTTTTTTTTTTTTTTTGGCTCTGCAAATATGGGTGAAAGTTTTTCAACATGGACAAAGTGTCCTATATATATTTACTTAACATAGTTTGAAAATTTAATGGCCATTACTAAACTAGCATTATATCATGCATGCATTTGTGAATTAGTTATAAATATTAAAAGACGTGTTCCATGTAATGTAAGAAACAAGATATAGGTAATCTAATCATTCATGTGTATTCACTGCCCATAAAATTGAGAGTTAAACACAATGCGGCAATCCAGCTAGCCATGTTGCTGATGTAGGTATGCTGACTAAATTTTCTTAACGCATGTTGTCTTTTAATTAGATATGGTGTGGTAGCACCCATAAAATTTAACAGAGGATGAATGAAGGGGATTCAATTGACGAAGATTCAAACCTTATGAAGTGATTTGGAAAAAAGTGAAATCCCAAAGACTACTAGAGCATTTTTCCCTTTCTTTTTTCATAATTAGTCCCACACTTTCCTTTCATGCTAACCCAATAAAAGCCCAAACGATTGGTTTGATTTTTAATTTCTAGCTTTGAAATAAATTGCAATTCAGTGTTTGATCATTTTGAGCATTAAACTCTAAAATAAGATATCAGACTTGTTTGTAAATTAAGCATACGCATGGATATTCCATCACCTTAAATTAAGTTTGCTGATTTCCATTAAATTATATTTAAGTATACCATGCTTGTGGAGATCCTACCATCTAATGTATAGATCTGTTGGAAATACCATTTGAATTCCTTTCATGAGTATAGAGTACTATACACTCATTAATCTTGCTTTGTTCAACTTTGCATTGTAATAATTGGGTGAAATTATTTGTTTTTTTAGATGAATAAGTAAGCATGTTATAACAATTAAACCATCAAAATAAAGTTACACATCAACAAAACTCAACAAAACAGACATCCAACTGCAGAACAAGCAACTGCAGCTAAGCTAACTACAGCAAAACAAGCTGCAACAAAACAACAACAGCAAACACAACGGACTAGATTTAGTTCAAAACAGAATCAGCTAAATTCCAAAGCTGACAAATTCTAACATTTTCTCTAGTCTTCTTAAAAGAACCTTTTCTAGAAATTCGGATTCTAACTTCCCAAAGGATCATCTTGAGAATCTGCTCATCAGAACTAGGAACACCACAAAACCTAATAGCATTCCTAGCTTTCCATAAACCATACATAGCAGAACCAAAGACTAGCCAGCATAGAACCCCCAGCATAATCTTCTTCTTCCAATTACTGCAACCCTCTGTCAGCACAACCTACCAGTCAAGCAAACAAGGCACACCAAGACACCTTTGCATACAGGATTTCTAGATTCTCGAGCTAAAGCTACACTAAAAAAAGAGATGATTTCTACTCTCATTTACATGACGACAAAAACCACAAAGAGAATCTACATTAAAACCCCACACCAGAAGACGATCACATGTTGTTAACCTATTTTGCAGTGCCAACCATAGAATAAATGCATGTTTTGGAATAGCACAAGGAAACCAAACCAAATGCCACAATTCAAATTCAGATTTCTTATCCCTCAAGAAATCTCAAGTTTCAGAACTCACAAGAGTACCCTTCTGAGCAGCCTTCCACACTGGTTTATCATCAGAACTAAAAGGATCTTCTGGGAGACGACATTGAATTTCAACCAAATTCTCAAACCTGGCTGGCTTCCAACACCAAATCTCATTACTCAAAACAGAAGTAAGTTTAGAATTTAACCCACTTTTTGCATCATAAACAACCCGAAAACCGTACCTCTCAATCAACACACCACAAGGATGCCAAATGTCAAACTACAAATGAATATTCTGACCATCTCCAACTTAAAAAAAAATTAAGTTCCTAGCAATACTCCGAAGTTTGAGAAGGCTTCTCCAACACAAAGAACAATCCTGAGGAATGTTCACATTCCAGAAACTCTTTCCTTTCAGCATGTATATTTTAATCCAAGCAACCCAAATGGAACAAGCACAAGCAAATAGATTCAAAATATGACTCAAAATGGTAGTTCTATTCCAAACTTCCAAAATTTTCAAGCCACGACCCCTCTCTTTCTTAGGAAAACAAATAGCACTCCAAGCTACTTTAGCTTTTGTAGAATCACTATCCTTCCCATTCCACAAAAACCGATTAAACTTCTGGTTAATATCCCTAATAATCTTCTTTAAAGGATGAAAATCCCTGACCAAAAGACTTGAAGACTATAAAGAACTGAGGATAAAAACGGACGTCTTCCAGCAAAAGAAATTTTTTGAAGTCCAAGAACCTATTCGACCTGAAATCTTATCAACCAGGGCTTTACAATCTGAGGTAGACAACTTAGTATAGACCAAAGGAACTCCTAAGTATCTGATAGGAAAAAATTGGTTGAAATTATTTTCAAGAGTCAGTCCTATATATTCTTCAATTTCTAATGTTATAGATTTCGCTGGGATGTACAGGCCCATGTACAAATGTACTAGTACAGTATCTCAGGAACAAACAATGCCTAGAACATGCATGTTCATGTAGAGTGCAGTAGTAGCATCTATTGTAATTAATTCACAAAACGGAAACTTTTATTCTTTATTTTTTGTCAAATTTACTATGGCAAGGAAACAAAGCAACAAGAAAACACTAACGGTTCTTGAAAATTAAAGTGACAAATACGAAAGGGAAATATCTAACTTATTCTATAGATTATGCTCACAATAAAGAGATTTTTTTTTTTTTGGATGAATCAAGACTTTTATAACCAAACTCAAACAATACGTCTCTCCAGAAACTGGATACACCCCAAAACAAGGAACACTTCACAACAAGCTCAATTCTTCAACTTAAACAGCAGGAGAAAATTGAAAACCAAGCACAACACAACAGAACTATAACATCCACAATATAGAGATTGATTTCATAAACAAGCAATTTATGGAAATATTGCTTCATACTTTAGATTAGTCAAACATTTTGCACCCTTGGAGGGCCGGCTTGCTGTGTTGGCAGATTGCAAATCCATTTGAATGCGTCATGTAGTTTGTTGAATACTCGAGTTGATATGTTATGGAGCGACTCATAAATCTGTTGGTATTTATCATGGAGGCTATGGAGCCACTCAGAATTCTGCTGGTATATTTCATGGAGCGACTCAGAAGTCTGCTGATATATTTCATAGAGTGACTCATAAATTTGCTGATATGAGCCATGCAATTCCCTTATGGATTTGAATGCACATTGACAAAAAATGATCCACCACCAAATGGGAGGAAGGAGGATCGATAGCAATATACCACAAGCTATGACACCCGAAATCTGACAAACAAGTTTAGTGATAGGGAGGTATCGCGTGTTTGTAATTGGTTGGGTCATCTCCAGCAAATATTTGGCGTAAACTTTTGTGACCAGTACTAGAATGAAAAGCATCATGATTGGACCATGTGTGTCGAATGGAGAAGACTGTGCATTTTGATACTTCACTTGGATGAGGCCAATAAGCACTTGAACGAGAAATTGGACAGTACCAGCTTGAATATTGGTGGAGAAACCATGGCCAATCTGTCCTTGCTCACTTGCAAAACCAAAAATAGAAAATGAAAATATTTATTCATCGGAAAAAAAGAAAAAGAAAATAGAAATCATTACTAGGTAGTTTCTCACTTATATATTATTTTTTTCTTTTAGCTAGGGCGCGGCGGTGGGGGCATGATCCTCCTAGGCTTCCTTTTCTCCACCACTAGAGGGGTGAGATACAAGGGTTTGGCGTGATACAAGTGTTTGGACAGTGGGTTCAGAGAGGAGCTGAGGGAGCTGATGATGAGAGGGAAAGTAGAGAGAAACGCGTGCAATCGTGGCTCTAAGAGAACTGTTTGTGAAGGGGAGGTATGTGGAGGTGTTGAAAACGGCGGACTAGGGCTTGCTGGGTTTGCGGAGGATCTTTAAGGGTTTAACCAAACAAGTGTGAAAGGGAGCATTTTCAACACCTCCTCCTCCATTTTTTTGGGTATGTGGGTAGGGCTGCGGAGGTGTACGTTGAAAATGGCGGCGGAGGGTTTGCTGGGTGAGAAGGGTTGCCAAAGAAGAAAGGTCTGGGTGTGTGAGAAGGGTTTAACCAAAAATGATCGAGATCGAGGTCTGGGTATGTTGTTCGTCATAAAAAATTTAGTAGTGAAATATTACAAGACTTGTTCTGGTATACCTCATGGCTCAGAGAGAATTAAACATGCGTGTAAAACCATAATTAAAGCAAAGAGATTTGCAGTATTTACCGGTTGACGAAACCGATCACTGGTTCCATTACCCGTTGCTATTCCTACTATATATCTTTTTAAGTAACTCTGCGTCAGGAGATCAACAGGAATGGAACTGGTTTTGGAAGAGGACGATGGTCATCAGTGGGTTGCGTCAGGGGAATGAATGTGACTGATATAGATATAGGCTGTTTTGGCTCATGACTAGGGTCCCCTGAAATGCGATCATGTGACTTATAATTGCGAATATCCTTACGTACCCTTGGGGTATACACTCTACCTGGAAGGTGATTTGGTGCTTTATGTTCATTTCGGTAAATGAATCCTATTATTATACATTTATTTTTATTTTTATTTTTTTTAATCATGATAGAAGTGTGTGAGCGCACGCGCTAAAAAAGAAAACTAAAGTAAAAAAGAAAAAGAAAAATTAATAAAATAACAAGGAAGGGACAATGACACTAGCTAGCTATGACAGACTGATCAACGTAAGCGCGCGTACGCGGGTGATTCTTATCCAAAAAAAGGTACCCGAGTGACAATGGGCGGCTGAACGCGTAACGTAAGTTTCTTTTCTTCTCTCAAGCTGTACGGTAGTAAGGTTTCACTTTTATTTTCGAGTTTTGCTATATATCCAACTAATTAACCAAAATAACTCTTTTAACTCTTTTAACTATTTTAACTAACCCACCTTGCATGAATGCTGCCCGTTTTCCAGCTGAAGTTCAATCCGGCTCAAAATTATCAACAACTAATTAACTTTTTAATAGAAAAGGCCAATTCGATCAAAGTCTAAATTCTTAATGGGATGGGACCCAGCACCCTTTACGAGCTATTCTTCAATACTCCCCCGACCGACCATTCATGGATCATGGTCCATTTTAGTCACGTAAACATAGATATAAAACATCAAATATACCTGTAGAACTCACATTAAAACGTGCATATATGCCACGTGTTTGGCTAACAATGAGTGAGATTCAATTCCATGTAAAACTATCAATAACTACTTATCTTTCAAAATATTAACACGCCAATTAAACAAGCTACTTGCTCTTCCTCTATTCCCTTTACTGTCCAATCCGCATACTTTATCCTTAATTAATAACGAAACCTCCATAAAATTAATTTTCTAGAATTTATAGATATTTTATAATGTAAATTTCCTCAACTCCCAATTATTGTTTTTAAATTTGTTTTGGCCTAAAACCTTTTTCTCTAATCAGTTTAATTTCTCTATTTTTTTTTTTTTTTTGTGTTTGATACGATCCAAAATTTTGGTCAAACTGAAAACATTTTCGATCGATCAGAAAAACTTCATTTTTAAGCTGCATAACATGGTTTCTCTTTTTATTTTTATAAACTATATATTTTTTGAGTTTAAGCTTCACCTTCTCGGCCCACAGTATCTGATGTCATTCTTTCACGTACTCTTTCTTGTAGTTTATTCTCCATCACTACCAAAAGTCATCGTTCGATGTCGGAAGTTGCCGGAAGTCACCAATTGTCGGCCAGAAAAGAGTGTGGAAGGAAAACTTAAATGAACCGCAGGTCCACAAATAATGCTTAGTTTAGCTGACCAGAAGTGCAATAGTTTAGCTGATCGACCACAGAGAATACTTTTTAAGCAAACTTTTGTTCTTAATAAATACATAGGTAAAAATAAAAGAATATCTAACCCAATTTGTGCATTTGTGAATAATATTAAAGAAATTAACTTTAATATTGTTTTTTAAAAAAAATATTGGTAGAAAACGTTCTATGTACATATTCTTTGCCAAAAATAAATACTAAATGCATGTTTTACTCAAAAGTGCACATGTCACAATTTTAACCAATTCTCTTGAAGGATTCAACTGTTTTATATGTGTGTGTAATATTATTAAAAGAATAATAGAATACTATTTAAAGCAAATACTGTTGTTTATAAATACTTAGTGAATATATATATATATATATATGTAACCCAGTTTGAGTATTCGTAAACAATGTTAAAGAATTAACTTTAATATTGTTTATAATTTTTTTTATAAAAGAAGTGTTCTTCATAAATACTTATGCTCCGTTTGTTTTGATGTAAAATAGTTTCCGTCGTAAAATGGTTTCAAGGAAGTCATTTTTTTGAAAAATATTTTTCTCCGAAAGCATTTTTTAGTGTTTGGCGCATACGTAAAATCACATATTTTTTTTTATATTTTTATTTAATCATATTAACCTATAAAAATCAATTTTTATTCAAAACATATAAATATTAATGTAAAATAATATAAAAATCACTGGTGACGAGTTTAAATCACTGACCAACAGAATTCAGGCTACTTTTACCGAATTCTGGCTACTATAGCCAGATCTGTCCGGCCAACTGGCGGGGATCCAGCCTTTCTGGCCAGACTCGGCCAGCCGGCAAGAATCCGACCGTTTTGGCTAGATTCCGGCCAGATGGCCGAAATACGACCAGAATATATAGTCGCCGAAATCTAGGCGGACCGGATTCCGGCGAAAATGGTCGGATTCCATCACTAGATTTCGGCAACATTGACTGGATGTTATCGGATTTCGGTACTGGCAAGATTTCGATGATGGACGACTGCTTGAACGTGAAGGCCGACTGTGTTGTTTAAAAGGAGTTGAATGCGTCTGGCGTCTTCGGTCAAAAGCGTAAATCATTTTCTGAAATTTATTAAGCATTTTTTGTCAAACAGAAATCATTTTCCGGTTGACTATTATTTTCGCTTCTACCAAACACCGGAAGATGCCGAAATCATTTTCCAGAAATCATTTTACGCCGAAACAAACGGAGCATTAGCCAAAAATTAAGAGATTATATAACGTATTTGTAAATATTATTAACGAATAGTACAATATTATTTTAAGCAATCATTTGAATTAGGAAGCGGAAATTAAATAATTATTACAAGATAGCAAAGTAGCAATTCTAGATTAACCATAATGTACTAAATATTCAAAGCAAATGCTAAAGTCTCCAAAGTACTCAAAAATTAACCATCAAATATAAATCCAAAATAAACTCCCCAATACATTTTTAAAACAACATAAAATAAAGTAAAGTCCCAAAATGTCATAATAAGAATCAAGTCAAAATTACTTTTAAAAAAAAAAAAAAAGAAGAAAGAAATTAAGAAAGAAAGAAAGAAAAAGAATCAAGTCAAAACTTGCGGGTTTGACTCATACATGCCTGCAGTAAGCCAAAATTGATGATCGTTATTAGGGGTGTGCAAAACTCGGGTGACCCGCACCGACCTGAAGCCTTGCCCCGCCCTGCAGGAAGGAAAATAAATAAAAAATTGGAAACCCAATAAGAGTTAACCCTCTTTTCTCTTCTCTTCATTTTTTTCATTTTTTTTTTTTTCTAGAGTCTTCGTTTTAACCTAGCGCCGCACACTTTTCTCTTTATTTTCTCTTCAATCTCTCCTGTCTTCATTTTTCTCTACTCTTCATAGACTTCACTTCGGCCTCTTCTTGCGCCGCTCTTCATCTTCTTCAATCTGGGTGGGGTCGGTGCGGTGCATGAGAGCTTCACGAATCGTGATGGGCCAGCTGAGGCATCGACACTGTCAGAGCATTTGCTTTGAATATTCAATGATTTAAGAACACTAGCAACAGATTCCCAACCATTTTCCCTATATTTAGGGAACAAAACTACTTTTTGCTTCCCTATAAAAAAATACACCACAATAGATTCCCTTACATTTCCTTATATCAATTAAATATTATTTTTTTACTCTTATTTTATTATTTTTCTCTCTTTCCTACTTTTTCTCTCTTCCCTATATCAATTAATTATACTTCTTTTATATTAAAATAATACATAGGGAATGAATAGTAGACATGTATACATTGAGAATCACTATTCATTCCTAACCCCCTCATCTAAATATAGGGCGTCTGCTGTGGGGAATTTTTTGATGTTTTTCATGAAATTTTCCCTAAATATAAGGAAGGGAACCAATATAGAGTAACTGCTACTAGTGCTCTAATAAGTATGATGATTTATGACAAAGTGGGCATGAGCCACGTGGAAGATAGATACTCACATTTTCAACAAGTCAACAACCTACTACTTAGGCTGCCATGCATCAACTGTACACATATTTATATCTCTTTGAGGAATCATTCTTAAACAACACACTTTATATAATATTTACACGGGCTTATATCGCTTCGATTTATAAAAAATGTTTAAGCACTAAAAAAAAAAAAAAAAAAAAAAAAATTTACACAACATATTTACATGGAGTGAAATCTATGTAGTTAATCTCACTTACATGAATCACAAACTATATAAATGTGTTAGTGTAAATATTGCTTAACAAATGTCACTTGGCATCTCCTCACTACAAAAAAAAAGATCATTAGCGGCGACTTTTTGTCGCCACTATTGATCAATAGCGGCGACATGTGGCCGCTAATGCAATCGTCGCATATACTCCGCCTCTAAAGATCAATAGCGGCGACATATAGAGTCGCCGCTAATGTTCGCTCAATAGCGGCGACAAATGTCGCCGCTAATAATATTTTTTGGCGCCGCAAAAAAATTATAGAATGGAGGTCATTGTCGCCGCTAATGATCTATCATTAGCGGCGACACCAAATGTGGCCGCTAATGTGCTATCATTAGCGGCGACATACGGGTCGCCGCTAATGATATGAAAAAAAATTAAAAAAACATTATTAGCGGCGACAAATGGGTCGCCGCTAATGATATGAAAAAAATTAAAAAAAAAAAAAAAAAAAAAAACTTATTAGCGGCGACATACGGGTCGCCGCTAATGATAATAAAAAAAATTAAAAAAAAAAAAAAAAAAAAAAAAAAAAAAAAAGAGAAACCCATCAAAAAGACCCAGGACTGCAAATGACTTCATAATAAGCAAAGAAACATGAAAAATTACCAAACAAAGTCCTAATTTTTACTTGTTACTATTCTTGTAATCAACATTAACATTCAAATTAACACAGAATCCAACAAAAAAAAGCCAAAAAAAAAAAATGCATTAAGCATGCAAATACAAAAGAAAGACCCAGGACGTGGGTCTCTTGAGAGGACTGTGAATGACTTCATAATAAGCAAAGAAACATGAAAAATTATCAAACAAAGTCCTAATTTTTACTTGTTACTATTCTTATAATCAACATTCATATTCAAATTAACACAGAATCCAACAAAAAAAGCCAAAAAAAAAAAAATGCATTAAGCATGCAAATACAAAAGCATCCGATCGATCATGATAGATCATCTGATCGATCATGATAGATCAATGTGATCAATAGATCATCCAATCGATCATGATAGATCAATAGGATCAATACGTCATCCGATCAATCAAGGTAGATCATCCGATCGATCATGATAGATCAATGTGATCAATAGATCATCCGATCAATCATGGTAAATCAATGTGATCAATAAATCATCCGATCAATCATGGTAGATCATCTGATCGATCATGCTAGATCAATAGGATTGATAAATCATCCGATCGATCATGATAGATCAATAGGATCGATAGATCATCTGATCAATCATGGTAGATCAATAGGATTGATAAAATCATCTGATCAATCATGGTAGAATATCCGATCGATCATGATAGATTAATAGGATCGATAGATCATCCGATCGATCATGATAAATCTACAGGATTGATAAATCATCCAATCGATCATGATAGATCTATAGGATCGATAGATCATCTGATCAGACTAATGCACAAGGTCAGATGGTCTATCGATCCTATTATTCTATCATGATTGACCAGACTATCACTACAAAAGGATCTTATTATTCTATCATTATTATTATTTTTTTGGGAAAAGTACACATAACCCCCTTAAACTACCACTCAATTGTCAATGTACCCAACAAACTACCAATTGTGTTAATGACCCCCCTTAAACTACTAAAAAATGTCAATGTAACTCCTAAGACCAACAAAAAGACAAAAATGACCTTAATTTTTTTTGAATAAGACAAAAATGTCCTCATAAATTCAAAAAATTAAAACTAAAATAATAAAAAATAAAACAAATGAAGAAAAAGAAAAAGAAAATTTTTTTTTTTTATTAAATTAAAAAACGAAAAAGAACAATTTTTTTCTAAAGAAAAAAAACGAAAAAATCACAGAAATTTATTTATTTATTTAAAAAATAAAACAAATTAAAAAAAAGTTTTTATTAAAATAAAAAGACGAAAAAGAACAATTTTTTTTAAAAGAAAAAAAAACTGAAAATTATTTTTTTTTTTTAAAATAAAAAATAAAAAATAGTTTTAAATTTTTTTTTTTTGAAGAAATTTTTGTTATTTTATATTTTTTTTAATAATTTTATTTTATTTTAATAATTTTATGAATGACACTTTTGTCATTAGGGGGACATTGACATTTTTTGGTAGTTTAGGGGGGGGGGACATTGACATAATTGGTAGTTTGGAAGGTACATTGACAATGAGGTGGTTGTTTGAAGGGGTTATGTGTACTTTTCCCTATTTTTTTTTTTTTATTGTGTAGGATCAATAGCGGCGACAATTTGTGTCGCCGCTATTGACCAATTATTAGCGGCGACATTTAAATGTCGCCGCTATTGATCTAGCATTAGCGGTGACTTTAGAAGTCGCCGCTAATGAATATGATTTATTATTTTTTTTATTGCGTAGGATCAATAGCGGCGACCCCAATTGTCGCTGCTATTGACCAATTATTAGCGGCGACATTTAGATATCGCCGCTATTGATCTAGCATTAGCGGTGACTTTAGAAGTCGCCGCTAATGAATATGATTATTATTTTTTTTCTATTTTTTTTATTGTGTAGGATCAATAGTGGCGACCCTAATTGTCGCCGCTATTGACCAATTATTAGCGGCGACATTTAGATATCGCCGCTATTGATCTAGCATTAGCGGTGACTTTAGAGGTCGCCGCTAATAAATATGATTATTATTTTTTTTCTATTTTTTTTATTGTGTAGGATCAATAGCGGCGACCCTAATTGTCGCCGCTATTGACCAATTATTAGCGGCGACATCTAAATGTCGCCGCTATTGATCTAGCATTAGCGGCGACAATAGAAGTCGCCGCTAATGAATATGATTTATTATTATTATCTTTTTTATTTTGTAGGGTCAATAGCGGCGACTCCAATTGTCGCCGCTATTGAGCCATTATTAGCAACGACCAACAAGTGTCGCCGCTAATGATGGGTCAATAGCGGCGACAAATGGTCGCCGCTAAAGATCTAATGTATATTTGCGGCAACTTTTTAGCGGCGACAGGTTGGTAGCCGCTAAAGATCACTCATTAGCGGCGACCTCTAAATGTCGCCGCTAATGAGGTGCCAAAGTCGCCGTTAAAAAGTTGGCCGCTAATGTGCAAATTTCTTGTAGTGCCTTTTCATAGTTGACAGTTCCACAAATAGAATGCGAAAATATTCAAAAGCGTACCACCCAAAGATACAAGCTCTCAGTATTCTCTCTCTCTCAGAAAATAGGCATCATTATCAATATAATATTTAAGCAATAGCAACACCATCATCACCACACAAGGCAACAAAAATTGGATCGCAAATACACTTTTTTTTAAAAAAAATTATTACTTAATTATCAATGTATCTCTAAATTATCAATTGTATCAATATCCTTCCTTAAACTATCAAAAATTGTCAATGTCCCCCCTAAAGCCAACAAAAAAAAAAAAACAAAAATAACCCTAAAAAAGTTTGAATAAGACAAATATATCCTTATAAATTTGAAAAACTAAAAAACAACAAAAATTATTCTTAAAACAATTAAAAAAAAAATCAATTTTTTTTAAAAAAAAATAAAAAATAAAAAATGAGAAAAATGAAAATTCAAGGGGTGTCCCAAATTGAAATTATATAAAACAAAAACTAAAAATTAATTTTTCGGTTTTTTTAAATTTTATTTTTTTTTAAAAAAAACTATATATATATATATATATATATATATATATATATATATATATATATATATATATATATATATATATATATATATATATATATAGTTTTGTTTTTAAGAATTTTTATAATTTTATGACGGGTATTTTTGTCATTGTATAGCACATTGACATTGTTTGATAGTTTAAGAGCAGTGATGGTGCCAGAATTTTGGTTCAGTAAGGTCAAGATTAAAAAATAAATTGAACAAAAATTGATTAAAAATATTTTAAAATTTAAAATATAATAAATGAGATAAATTAGCAATTTAATAAAATTAAATAGAATTAGTGTTGTTCTTCATAATTTCAAGTAACTACGTACAATTAAATATTTTATACAATTAAAATTTATAATAAAAACTTTAAAAAAAGTAATAAAAACTATATATATTCATAAACAAGTAATTTAAAAGAGTAATCTAAATATAAAAGCTTAATTAATGAAAAAGTTTAATTAAATATCAAAAAAATTTCAAAAAAAAAAATTACCCTTTTCTTAACAGTCTTTTTACTGTACAAACTCTCCTGCTCTCAAAAAAAAAAATAGACAAACAATTTATATAATAATTATTAAATGGCTAGAAGAAGAAAAATTTGACAGCCATGAGACTACGAGAGTTTATAAAAGTTGCAACTTGCAAGTCAATCAATTCAAGTCAATAAGGGGCCACCGAAAAGTACTGTACCGCTGAGTTTAGCATTTCCAAGACATAAATTATTTCGAATTATTGTACCGTTAATTTTTTTTTTACTAAATTAACAGATTTTGTTAATTAATCATGTCCCACCTAATAAAATGCCAACACGTATGAATTAGCTATTGGTCACCGACCCCTCTCTCACAAGTGTATAGGTTTTCGAAATATCCATCAATCCTATGACATCGGCTATGACATCACGAAGACCTCGTCACCAACACCTCTCTCTCTCTGCCAAGGACACCAACCATAGCACATGGGCTTTGTTACAATAGCAAACGAATATTCTCTAACCATCCATCAGAACATTTTTAGCAGCTTCTATTCATTTTCCATCAATTTTCGGAACAACATAACTTTTTGCTTCTTTAAAAAAAAATACTCCACATGGGCTTTTATTTATCTTTCCCTATAATATTAAAATATTAATTTTTACTTCTTCCTTTTGTTTTTTTATTCATTTATTTTCTTCTCTCTCTCTCTCGTTGTCTCCGTCTTCTCGCTCTCTTGTCTTCTCTGTCATGGTGGGCATGGTGAGTGTTGCAGAGATTTGGGTTTTGGGGCTTGGGGATGTTAGATCGTGACTTATGATTTTTCGATCTCAATTGCTGGTGTGAGTCAAACAGAAAAAGGAGCTTTTGTCAACTGGAGCTATCAACCGATCTCAACTGCTGGTTCAAGCTCAGAGGAAATCAATCGGACCAATCAGAGAAATTAATCAGAGGAAATCAACACTCTCAGCCACCTCTTTCCCCTCGATCCTCTTCTCATATCTCTCAGCCCCCTCCGCCGGCCCCACCAAAAACCAGAAGAAGAACAAGCGCAAGAAACCCACCGCACTGAACTCTCTCCTTGTCTCCGTCTCCCGAATGGTGGAAGAAGAATTAGAAAACCTGAGCTCCAAAGAGAACAGGGAGACACAGATCAAACCCATTTCTCTTTATCTTTCCCTTTCTCTTAATTCCTATTTCTTTTAATCACTGATTGGTTTCTGAGAATGCTCTGGGCCAGGAAATAGAAACTTTTAATCTTGGTCTTGTATGATTATGTTCGGGGTTTCGGAGTTTAGGGATTTTTTGGTGAGTGTTGCAGAGAGGTGGCCATGGTGGTCTGGGCGAAGAAGAAGAACTGACGGCCATTGTTGGTTTGGACGAAGAAGAAAAAAAAAAGAATGAAGAAGAAGAAAGGAGATGAGGCAAACGTGAAAGGAGAGAGAGTTTTTTTCAAGATTATAAAATAAGATGGAAAGTGAACAGTATTTCTTAGGAAATAGAAAATTATAGAAAAATTACTGTGGAATATTTTTTATGACATTCTTAATTATTTTTTTTTTTTTTCCAATTTGGGAAACAAAACCTCTATAGGAAAGCTGCTGTGAATCTGTAACGGAGGAGGGGGGGGCCGGTAGGGGCCATGGCCCCCCCTCAATTTCTTGAAAAAAATAGTTACGAGTGGGTGGTGGTCTGTTTTTATATATTTTTGTTAGTTCCAATGTTACTGTTAAGAATTTTAGGTTAGAAGAGGGAAGAAGACGACTTCAGTGTTTTAGTTATTTTGCCAAAACGTTGCGTTTAAATTATATATGTCACTGAAACGATGCGTTTAATAGGTGGCCGGGTCTGTACTTTCTTCTCAACTTACCAATTACCAATGTCTGACTTTCTTCAAATTCAACCTAAAGGATGCATATATTACTTAATACATGTTGGCATGTGGCGCCGACTTTTTCCTACTGACCAAGTAATTAAAAAAAATGAAAGTAATGGAACGAGCAATTAATATATCTCATATGTCATTTAGGTAAAGTCTTACGAAAATGTCAAAAAGTACATAATTTATTTAATTAAAATTTTTAATTTCAATAAGAAGCTGAGAATTTATTTATTTTTATTTTCTAAATCTTTGAACAGCGATTTTCTTTATTTTTTTTTTTTAAAAAAACTTTCTTTTTAATTTTGCTTATTGATTTTTAATTTGAAGAGAATAATAAAAATATAAAACTAGGTTACGTTTAATTTACTTAAAATTTGGCTTTATATATATACTTTAACCCTTACTCGAAAAAATAAAAAATAAAAAATTGGCCCCCTCCCGTTAAAATGTCTAGCTCCGTCCCTGCTGTGAATGCTCTCAGAGCATTTCCAGCTGTTTTTCAATCACTTTTCTTATATGTAGGAAATAAAACTATTTTTTTTTCCTTAAAAAAAAACACTCCACATGAGCTTCCTTTCATTTTTCTTTATATATATATATATATATATATATAACTTTCACTTTAATTAAAAGTAGAAAAGAAAAGAAAAGAAAAAGTATGAGAGAGATAATATATTTTTTATATTTACTTTAATTAAAGTAAGATGGAGAAGATAAAGTAGAAAAAAAAAAAAATATATATATTTTGTGAATAAACAAATGAATAGGATGCTACATAAAAATACAGGAAAGTTATTGTGGATGGCTTTTTATGTCTTTTTTGAATTTCTTTTTAAAATTTAAAAAACAAAATCGTTAGACAAATCCTTAAAATTTAGAAAACAAGACCCTTACAAAGAAATTGTTGTGAACACATTTATAAAATAAGAGATAAACTTTTGTTGGTTTCAGCTGTAACGCCCCCAAACCGGATAAGGTTAGGGTCGTCCAAACGCAAACTCAGAGGCACAAAAATCATAAGGTCTGCCAAGCTTTAAACTAGGATGCATGATTTCTAAAGCGAACAAAAATGGTCAAATTCATAAACTTCATTACATGCGGAAACGATTATTAAAATAACAGTTAAGTCTGACAACATAGATAAAAGCCCGAGGGCATAAGTTCGTGCAAATGCACTAGAGACAACAAAAGAGACATGCAATGCTTCTACTGCTAGCCTAAATTCCCAAATTTCCGGCCACCTAGGTCTCACTGTTCAAAACCTGAAAACAAAACAAAATAAGAGTGAGCGAGAAATACTCAGTAAGGAAATCCTCAACCATAAAACAATTGAGTTAAATTCTTTTCGTTAAAACCTCAAAACAATTTATTTTCTGACGCAGTTCAAAGCATAATTATCACTTATCACTATTTACACAAGATAACCTTCTTATTAAAATTCTCTCTTAAAACATTGAATCTAAAACAAACTGTCCAAACTTCTTGTGTCATATCATTTATCAATTGCAATTCAATTCTCAATAACCAAGTTAAGACCCATTCTTTTATACAAAAGATATAATTTATACTAATATACTTAAAACTGAATTCTCATAATAGGGCCCATGTACACTATTACGCCCTGTGTACTTAGGGTTGCGCGGTCTTTGCTGTGACCATGGCAGGTAACTGTGGTCGCAGGCCTGCCCCGTCAGCTAATTAATTGAAGTGCACTTAGCATGACCTAGAGACGGATTACCGCATTCTCAACGTTCTTCAACGGGTGCGCTTTCATCTCAAGCAACGGTACCGAGCTTATCCTCTGTGAATTTTTGTCAATAACTCTGGGGCCAAAATAGTCTCCTCCATACACGTGCCCTTATCTCAAAAATTTCTCATTTATTTATCTCATAAAACTTTTTCATTCTTTTTCTTGTATATCTAGGGGCAACGTGTTGGAGGGTTTTACAATTTTACGCTTCTCTTTTCGTCACTTCTAAAAGGGGTAATTTTCCATCACGGGTAAAATAATAAATTCTCTAAAATTGCAAAGTCCTTTAGAACCGAGATTTTTTTAAAATCACTACTTTCAAAATATCATTTTTACTAAATAACTTTCATATCAAAACCAATTTAAGACAAATCCTTCATGCAAACAAAATAAGTTGAAATACAGAACAAGAACAATCAAATCGCAATTATGCAAATAAAGGAATAATTAAAGTAATACAACATAAACAATTTGAGAAGGGGTAGAGGGTCCCTTACATCTCTGAACGCAGCTACTAAAATTATCTGGCTGCTAGCTAATCACCTGAGTACAGGTTCAAACGATCCATTAGCATAAGCTCGCTACTAGACAACGTACTAACATATCTACAGCTTGGTTTGCTAGCATATTGAGAATGGTTTCCAAAATATACATATAACAACCTTAACGAAATAATATTTATACCATTAAATAGGTAACACATATATATTATTAGAGTCATGAAATTCGAAGAAATTTGGTGAGGTTAATCAATTCAGAAAATAGGTTATAGAGAGAAAAGAAATAAAAGTAAAAGAAATAACTAACAATTTCCAACACCTTATGGTTATGCAAGGGAAAAGAAGTAAAATTTTTACCAAATATTGGGTGTCAACTTTTACTGTACAACATGGTGAAAGAAGGAATAAATTAGATAGACACATGAAAAAATTTTGGAAATCCACAAGCCACGGCTAAAGGCAAAAGAAAAGAAATAAAAAAAATGAAAAGCTTTAGGAAGGAAAGCTAAACAGTCATAGCAGGAGATAAAATGGCTAGAACACAAGCAACAAATCTGAGCGATTCCAGTTCAGATAGAAGAAAAGGGGAAAAATTTGTGCAATAAGGGTCTTAAGTACTTCATGGAAAGAGAGATAATAAAAGAGACAAAAATATGGAAATCAAAAGTCAAGGTGCATGAAAAGGTGGGTGGGCCTTTCTCGTACAACAAGAAGAGAAGAGAAAAAATCAAGCAACAAAAGACCAAGGGTCTCACGTTGAACAAGGGAATGGGGAAATTTAATTGAAGAAAAATAAAACCCATGGAGAGGTATGAACGGCTGGAGCAAGAAGGAAAGAAAGGGAAGAAAAGAAAAAAAAAAAAAAAAAAAAAAAAAAAAAAAGGAAAAAAAAGAAAAATGAATAAACAACATTCAAAGAGGGAAATGACCTGACAAGGAAATCCCATAAATAATAGATAAGAAGAATAAGGAAAAAAGCAGGTTGGAGGCCAGATTTCTTGAAGGAAGAAACATCATCAACAACAAATAAAATAACGAAGAGCTACCAAAAGGACGCAGTTAGCAGTGGAGAAAACGTAATAAACAATAGAAAAAAAAAAATAGGATACACAGCCCATAACAAGTACAAGAAGTAAAAAAAATAAGAAAACTCCACTAAAGCACAAGAGTACCGGTACAGGTTGAAACAAGAAGACAAAGTCAGTGAGTAGTAATAAAATCACATGCTGGAAATGTTCGACTAGTCAAGATTATTGAAAGAAAAGTGAGGAGAAAGGTACAAGGAGCTTACCTACAGTGGTCCCCAACAAAGAGAGTGAGAGAGTCAAAGGAAATGCTTGGGTGAAAAAGGGTGAGGCGGCAGATTGTAAAAGAAAAGGAAAAAGAGGGCTGACTTAAGGACAAATTTATAGGGTTAGGGTTTGGGTATAAATATTAATATAATATTAATAAAAGTAAAAGCATTTACAGATTTACTTAAAAAAAAATACAAAACTGATTATCTGATAAAATTTCAATTTAATATATATATATATATATATATATATATATATATATATATATATATATATATATATATATATATATATATATATTTAACCATTCTCATTGCTAGACCAATCTACTATGCCTAGTTTCTCATTCAAGGAAATTACTATTTTATCCCTTAAAGAGGTCAAGGATATTAAGTGAATAATTTTTAGGATTTGATTGATTGAGTGAATGAATATAGAATTAGCATGCGTGTGCTCCACGATGCTAGCAACTTCCTTTCAATCTAAAATGATCCTTTTCTTTTCTTGTGCCTGCGAAACTGCTTACCTGCGGAAAATTCTTAATGGGACCCAGCACCGTCTCTCTCCCTGATTTCTTTTGAACAACGGATAATCTTTTTTAATAGGCTTAACAATTTGGGGTTACAGTTTGAGTTCGAGTCAATCTGGTTGATCCAATTATGCAAACGGGTTCAACACAAGCCCAACTCAATTATTAATCGGGTTGAAACCTATGACCCGAACACGACTCAATTATGAACCGGATAATCTGAACACGATCCGATAAACACGATTACTTAACAAGTCGTGTCAACCCGACACGATTCGATTTTTTGTGTACTAAAAGGAAGGGACTGCAACGGTGCAACTCTACCCAGTAAAGCGTAAACCACAAACCCCAGCAGCCATTAATCCATTCCAGTGATTCAACCGAAACAATCAATGAGTTGGACCATGATAATTAGGTCTTGAAAGTCCAAACTATAAATTACTATAAAAAAAAAAAAATTTGTACCAGCCAAATGACGGATCAATCAGTCAACTGACCTAATACGTGCTATGGCACGATCCCCCAATAGACCTTGCACAGCCTTCCTCTACAGAACCCATTTCTCTCTGCCTCTCCACCAATCACGGGTCATCAATTTTGGGGATTGCAGGGCAAGAGCATCGGTAGTATGCACCGCCATCACAACCAGCCATGTCTGCTATTGCACTACTATAGAAAAGCTGCTCAAATGGGCACCGCATGAAGGCTGAAGCTGGTGAGGCGTCGTGGCTGCCGGCTGCGTGAACGGTGAAGTGGTGAACGAGAGGCTGAAGTCAGTCAGTCACTTTCAGAGTTTCAGTTTAGGAGTGAAGGTAAAAATGAGAGAAATTGAAAGTTTGAAAGAGTGAAACTGAAAAGGGCGTGTGGCTACTAGGTTCTCCGTTCACTAACTTTCTTTTTTTTTTAAAAAAAAATAAAAATAAAAAAATGAACCGTGTCATAATCGTATTCACGGGTCAATCCGCAGGTTGACCCGCGAAACACGATTATAAACGGGTCATAATTGGGTTGACCCGATTATGACCCAAACCCAATAATGCTAAACTCAAATCCTGTTTTTTCGTGTCATGTTCGTGCTGGGTTTGCGGGTCGTGTCAAAAATTATCAAGCCTAATTTTGAATCGGTGTGGAACTGTATGGGCAAATACAACTTTTATCTAGAGCAAATTTTTGAAAGAGCTTTTTCACAAAAAGTTTTTTTTTTTTAGTAATGTTACATACTTTCATTTCTTCACACTCTTAATTGGTTTTTAAAATCATCATTGAATTTGATATGAATCTTTATTGAATTTTAATTAAATTTGAATTTTAAAATCTACTTAAGAGTGTGGAGAAGTGGAAGTGTGTATAGCATTACTCATTTAGATAATAATTCAAAATAGCCATTACAACATATGCGGATAGCAAACAATAACCGCAGTTAATAACTGCAATAAACGCTCGAATATGAATACCTAAAAAAAATAACTACATTATACAAATGTAAATACAAATATTACTAATAACCGGATCCTCTTACGCATTTTCACCCCTACTTAGTTTGCTTTTTATGGAAGCAGTGTCAAGAATGACGTACTTCATAGTCTTCGTAGCTATTTATCAAAAAGTAGGGCTTCATTGAATCGTTAGGTCTCGTGTGACAAGATTTACTTTTGTGAAATAAAAGTGAACCAGAAAATTTACTCAAAACACTAGCTTGTACCATAGCAGGAATTCAAATAATTACTAATTAAGCTATCACTAGCTAGTAATCAAACGAGACCACAATTACGAATAAAAAAAATATAATTTTTGGTTGGGGGTTGTGGGTTGTGGGAGACTTGTTAGGGGGAAAATATTTTGTGTTTTTTTTTTTTTTTTAATTATTATTTTAAGAAAATTATATCTAATACCCTTTGTATTCTTTGTTATTTTATTTTCAGATTTGAATTTTTTTATTATTTTTCTTAAATAATAATATTTCTAAATTATACCCTCCTAATTTAATTTTTTGTCTCTCTTCCCCTTGTCTCTTCTCTCTCAACCCACAGCCATGGATTGAACCACAATCATGACCAACCTCCATGATCATGATCAATCAAGGGAGGAGGGAGATAGAGAGGGGAGAGAGGACAGAGAGATTGAGAAGGCATATCAATAAAAAATAAATAAAAAGAAAAAAAAAAGAAGTTAAAATTGATTAGCCTAAAGGTCTTTTGATTAGAAATTGATCAAAATTTAGACCTTAAAAATAAAAAATTCAAATCTTAAAATTAAATGATTCAAAACACAAAAAGACTACAACCCCATTTTTGGGCTTGTTTCTTTCTTTTGGGCCACAAGATTGGGCTGTAAGAACCAATTGGGTGGTTGGACTAAACTTTAAACATACATTTTTCAGTTTTTCCTAATAGATCGAAGAAACAGGCCTAAATTTTTTATCTAATTCATATTAATAGGTTCAATTTTTTATTTTTTATTTTTATTTTTATCAAGAACAGATTATAGTTATGAGATAAAAATATAATTTTTAGCATTACTCAATTGAGAATGAGAGTGAGAGTCCCTTTTACCAAATAGTGATATTGGCTTTTATAGAAAATACATTTTTAACCGCTTATCCACGTGTCGCCACATTATTAGTACTATTTCTTGAGAAAATATACAACAGTAACAACATTTACCATGCCTGCCATTTTGGGGATGTTTGGGTGTCATACCCAACTCAACCATTTTTTTTTTTTTTAAAGAAATTATGTTTGGCTCCAATTCATTGTCTTTTTAACCGTTCTGAATTTTTTTCAACCAAATTAAAAAAATATATATATATAAAATAACAAACCATCCCAATTTTTTTTTTTCCATTTTTTTTAAAGTATATTAAATTTAATTCATCTTCCTAAACATAATTTCTACACTTTTTATTTTCGGTATTTATAATTTTGAGTAAAATAAAAAAAAAATTACAAAACAATAAAAAAAAAAATAAATTACACACCCAAACGTCCCCTTACTTTCCTTATCCCAAACCCGGAAGAAAGGAGACGATTACTAACGTGGCCACAGTGAGCTCTCTTGATGCATTTAGTGGAGCATGTGGGTCAAGCTCCTCTTTGGGCCAAAAGATTCAGGGCCTTGTTCTTTGATCCAACCGGCCCCAATACGAAATCATAGTCGATTACTATCCAATATATATAACAATTTTGTCCTAGGCTTACCCATATTAAACATTCTAGTTTAAATAAAAAAATAAAAAAAAAAAATCAATCAAAAAGCTCATAATTTATTTTAAAAAAAAATCTTGGGAGTCAAAATTTTGTATTTAGAAAAAAAATCCAAAATATTCATTTTTCAAATTTTTAGGCGGTGGTTTAAACTAGAGCCAAATATTAATAATCTTTTGCTTATTTTATTCATCAATCCAATCAGTTTATATAGAGTTACAAAGAAATGTGATAAACATAAACTACTCTCATAAAGATGTATTCTATTACTAACACTTCATAGAGATGTATCTTATGACTATCCTATCACTAATGGCCATTAATAAAGATAATACACGATTACTTCAGAATAACATGCTATTGTTTTATTCTCTACTATTATCTACTGCTAGAATCTTAAAAGAAATAATACTCTCATTAGATAAATAACATTTATTTTTATATGACTATAGACTGCTAACAGGATCATGGAGAGAGCTTTCGTGATGATTGGAGAAATTTTCCAATTAAATGTGAGGTCCTTTTGTTAGAGAGCCAAAATTGCTGCGACGGAGTTGCCCTAAAAAATAAAGCTACTAACAACGAGAGGCTGCCAGTTTTTGCTGCAAGAAGAGCATTCAGAGCCTCACCAATAATGGGATCACATGGGGTACAAATATTTGTCAATCCATGCATGGATCATGGTTTAAGGATGAGAAGGTTTGGATTGGTTCCTCCTTGAGGAGTGCTAAGTATGGGTCTTTGTTAGTTTTGGAGACTAGTGTTAGGGGCTCGGAGGTGGGTGTGGGGGTTTCGATGGCAGTAGTGGTGGTGGGCGGTGGGAGGTGGGTTTAGAGTGAATGGGAAAAATCCATGGGTTGGCATGGTGTAAAGATTTGGTGTTTTCATCTCCATTCTATTTGATTTTAATGGTTTAAGAATGAGCGTATTTGGATTGGGTCTACCTTTACGAGTACCAAGTATGGGTCTTTGTTACTTGTTAGTTTTGAAGGCTTTGGTGTCAGGGATCAGAGGTGGGTATGGGGGTTTCGGTGGTGGTGGGCGGTGGGGTTAGAGTGAATGGGAAAAGTCCATGGGTTGGCTTGGTTTAAAGTTTTGGTGTTTTCATCTCCATTCTAGCTATTTGATGTTTTCAACTAATGTGTCAAATTTCTATTGGAGTAAAAAAAGGGTTTTACACCACATCTAGATACAAGAGGCTCTCACTAGTAATTATTATTAAATAATAATAGAATACTATTTTTAGAAAACTTTTGTTCTTCATAAATACTTAGCAAAAAATAAAAGATTCTGTAACCCAATTTGTATATTCGTAAATAATATTAAAGAAATTAACTTTAATATTGTTTTCATAAATATTTAGCCAAAAATAAATACTAAATGCATGTTTTACCCAAAAGACATACATGTCACAATTTTAACCAATTCTCCTGAAAGATTATGCTATTTTCTATATATATGATTTGATCCAAATTTCATTTGGTAGAAGAAAATAGAGATTGAGCTGACTGCACTAGCAATTTTGATATGCAGCTGCATTTAATTAATTCAAGCAAACTATACCATTATGGACATGATCACCCACTAAGTAATTAATGCACACTTGATCATACAAGTGCATGAACCAGTAAGAAAGCCAACATAATATTATGTAGGGTGAAGATCCTGCGGTAGTACAACTTATTGACAACTCCAGTAAGAAAGGCTGAAAGCTACCAGTATGACAGATTTTACTAAGGAAAAAGATAGGAGAAAAGTGAAAAATAGTTTTCAATGTTCATCATCTCAGGTAGAGTATGTTCTTATGCCATTTAATCTTCGTTATTTTTAAATCTTCACTTATTCTAAAAGTTTAAGCTTATGCAGAAAAGTAAATCTAATTATTTAATTAATATTCTAACACTCTTCCTCACGTGTTGACTTAAACTCTCCCTTAACAAATGAGGCCCAATACATAAAATATTTAATTGAAATGAAAATGAATATGATACCATGTTGAGAAAAAAACGGTATATTGAATCAAACATAATACTATACAGAAATAACTTATATACAAAGGCTAATAATACAGATACAGACCAATCACTAATGTGGGACAATGTACATATATACAATCAGGGCTGGACCCACTTGTGAGGGTTGGGGGACGAATGTCCCCCGAAAAGTTTCAAATTTCTTTCTAAAATATGTAATTTTTAAAAGTTGTCCTCCCAAAAAATGTTTTTTTGTCCCTTGTCAAAAAATTTCTTTTAGTTTTGCCCCTCTTTTATAAGGAAGAATCAAAAATAACTATTCAATTTTTTTATTTTTTTTGTGGGACTTGTCACAATGTGTCACTTTCAGCTCCTTTCATTCTTGATTTGGTCGTTATTTTTTTTTTTTTTTATATATATAGACATGTAACTTTTGTGTCCGGTAATAATTTTCAATTTAATATGAAATTAAATTTAAGACTTTTATGTTTTTATTTTCATAAACACGCAAAAATACACATATAGAGATATTATATGTATCTTTGTATTTATGTATATATATAAGTTCGTCCCCCACGTCAAAAATCCTGATTCCGCCCCTATATATAATATATATAACCGAATACTTGTAGAATGACTTATCGTAGGGCATTGCTGAATATGGGCCAAGGTACAATATATATAATCAAGAAAAGGTTGAGCAATTTGTTCAGAATGTTATAAAGTATTTAGTTAAAGCAGGTAGTACCTTTAGGCTTTAAGTACAACATATGACCTAGTAGAAAATAGCAGGAAATCATTCATTGGAACAATTTTGACATTTATCAATATCCTTAACATTTGACTAAGTTTGTTGTCGATTTTTTTTATTTTTTTATTTTTTTTTGTGCTGTAATATGGGTGAAAGTTTTTCAATATAGATAAATTGTCCTATATTTAGTTTACGTAATTTGATAAGTTAATGCTCATTACTAAACTAGCATTATTACATCATCAATTTGTGAATCAGCTATCAATATTTGAAGTGTTCCATGTAATGTAAGAAACAAGATTTGGGTAAAATTAGAAAAAAAAAAAAAAAAATTGAGATAGGTAATCTAATTCATATGTATTCACTGCCCATAAAATAGAGAGTTATTCTTTTCTTTTGTTTTTGAGAAAAATACTCTAGTGGTCCTTGACGATTCACTTTTTACGAAATGTCTTTCTAAAGTTTAAAAGTTATCAAATGAATGACTCTTTAAGGTTTGAATCCTTATCAATAAATCTCCCCGTTCACATCCGTTCAATTTTTATTGGTGCTGCCACATTATATTCAATTAAAAGACGACTTGTGTCAAGACAATCCAATTAGTAGCCTACATCAGCCACACACCTTGTAGAACTGCCATAACGTGAACATATTAACAATTGAGTAGTAGTTTAAGTAGAATATGTGTACTTTTTCTTTATTAAAATTATGGGTTGATGTGTTCACAAAACAGTCCAACATGGCATGTGGCTAATGTACAGGCAAGTTAACTAAATTGTCTTAACACATGTCGTCTTTTAATTAGATATGATGTGGCAGTCCTGATAAAAATTTAAAAGAGGGAGAACAAAGAGATTTATTTGATAACAATTTGAACTTTAAGAATTGATTTGATAAAAAGTAAAAGTTGAAAGATCACTGGAGTCTTTTTTGTTGAAAAGTGAAAAAAGCATTCATCCTTAATTACCCTCTTGTAGGTTATTGAAAACTGACATATATGAGAGGGAAATATCTATATAAGTTGTTCTATATATGGATTATTCTCACAACAAAGAGACTACTTTCATATTTATCGAAATGCTTCATAACTTAAGAGTAATCAAACGATAGTGTGCAATCAGTTTGGTCACTTTGGTGTGAACATTTGACCCTTTTCTAGTTTTCTGCTTGGGCGCACACAGAACAATGATTCGATCAACCCGTTACCCACCGGTAGTTAATTCGTATAAACCGCCTACCAGGCTGAAAGTGTCCTAGGAACCTTTCTTGTAATTAATTAAGGTATTTCCGGGAAAAAGACAATTGAATTGAGGTCATTTTTCTTGGTCGATGTTATATTAGTCTTTTTCCCTATCATCAAACATCAATTATTATTTTTTAGTTTAATTTTTAAATAATTTTGTTGTACTTGAAACATGAAACATAAAATATTTTGGGAAGAATAGATAATTGGATGGTTAATTAGGAGTAAACTAAGCATAGGAATTTTATATTTATGGAAATCCTATTGAATCCCTTATCATTCTGAAACATGGTTATATTTGGGCAAGGTGCCTCATAATTTCTTACTCTTTGTGCAATGGAAAGCATATTCACTTATTAATTAATCCATTTTTCTTAGTATATAAAGAAATGGCCTAATTTCTTATTAACTTTATTTTTTACTTTGTTGGGGTGTGCCTTCTTCTTGGGTACGTGATTTTTAGGTCATACGGAAGTTCCTCGATGGGCCCTGCTTGAATTCCCTGTCAGTGAAGTAACGGGGCCTTACATATGCAGCTATGCCATGAGAGAATTCCAGTAAAACATTAAGCATAACGGTCCCGTTTCCTAACTCCTCATGTTTTTTCTTTTTTCTTTCTACCAAAAAATTCAATGAGAAATGTTACACACTCCCAAATGCACACACCTAATGTAACACTGAAAATTACTTTTAGATTTTAAATGAATCGCTATTGAATTTTGGATCTTATCCTTGGAGAGTGAATGAATGGATAAGATAGGAAGGTGTGGAAGAGAAACAAATGAATTGCGAGAGAAAGAGAGAAGTGTGGCTTACCTTGTGGGGGATGATAATTCATTAGGAAGACTGGAGTCATGGGTCACATCCTGCCATCCTGGTTAATCCCTTTTGGTGACTAAGCAAATTCCTTTGATCCATTTTGGTGACTTCATCAAATTCCATTGTCAAAGTAGCAAATAAAGTAGTTTAACTGCAAGAAATCACTCCAAGTGGGGGTAATCAGCATCAATGAACCCAAACAATGTGCAACCTGACTGAACACAGAACAAAACCTAAAATCTCTACTCATTGCCAAATATCATAGGAGAGGAAACAGACCTCACTCCATCATCAATTACTCTTGCACAAGTAATTGAAAAGCACACTTGGCATTTTGCTCTCAATGTCATCAACGAGGACTAAATCTCTCACTAAATCTCGTTTTTTGAGAGTGTGGTGAGGCATTTAGAATGTGAATTTTGCGGGTATAGCTCTAGTAGCATACTCCATTGTCGAGAGAAGAAAATCCTAGAGACTCAAGAGTTAAAATACGTGGAATAACTTTAACCAAATCTTGTTTCAGTGCAAGAGGTGTTGAATTTATGTTTCGGTTATGTAATAGAGGCCGGTGGTGAAAACTAACGGACGTTGACTTGAGCTTGAAACTAAAAAAGGAATGATGCACTTTTTTTCTTTTAGTTTTTTTTTGTTTTTTTTGAAAAGGGGCCGACTACGGGCCATGAACAAAAAATAAAATAAAATGATGAGCCCACTTGGACGGTTATCGGTAGGTGTTGTGAGTTAAGAACTGACTAGGAGCCGACTGCGAGCCAAGAAAAAAAAATGATGAGCCCAATTGGCCAATTATCGGTAGGTGTTGTTAGCTAAGAACTGACTAGGGGCCAATAAGAAGAAGAAGAAGAAGAAAAAAAAGAAAAAAAAGGGAGAACCCACTGGATGGGTTCGGATATGGTGCATGCAGGTACACTCTAAGCTGGAGAACTTGGCTGAAGAATATGATCTGGTGTGGCTAAGTACATCAAAAGGAGAGTAGGACCTCAGGCAATGAACTAGTGTGGTGCATAAAGGTGAACCCGTGGGCTATCATCCAGTGTAACGCAAGTATAGGTGGATTCACGAGCTAGGGTCCGATGTGGCACTGAACAGGCTGGACAGGTGAGCCCAACTGAACAGCCAAGCTGGTAGTAGCGCGTGGTGGCACATGCAGCTCCTTGGAGCGCATGCTAGCAACAGAGTAGCTGATCGGCAATTTACTAGGCTGCCACGTTATGTTGGATGTTCCTGACACATTTGGTTGCGAGACCGAATAATTAGTGACATTCCCTGCAGGAAAAACAATAACACATCGCAAAAATCAATCAGTAGCAAATATAGGGAATTAGCATTTTGAGCATGTAATTTTATTTATCCACTCAAAGTCTGAAATATACACTATAACATTCGCATGGTGTCATTACAATTCAATATAGTAAAAAAAAAATTACTATAGGTCAACGCCCCACAAGTTCATTTGAAAAAAATTAAAATTAACGAAGTAAAATTTTATTTTTCAGCTTATTTGGCCACTGCCCATTAAAAACTTTGGTATTACTTATTAAGAAATTTGATTTCTCAAGGCATGAGATTGGTTATATTATGCTCTGTTTATTGAGCCTAAAACAGAGGATAGCAGCTCACTCCTCTCCCATGTCTCTCTTCTCCCACATGTCCTAATATTGCATTTACATGCAACCCATAGTCATGCCACGAACTTAAGATTGGGCTTTTCTGTAGAAAATGGCCTAGCTATCAGGACTGTAAAGCATAAGAACTTCCTAATTGAAGCTACATCTACTAAAATTCTGCCACTTGTCGAAGTTACAAGTAATGAAATGCTTGCAATAAGCAAAGACCATTAGCCCTCCACTCCCATGACCCATCATCACCTTTCAACACTCGTTTCCCTCCAAACCCACTCCTAATTTCTCTACCAGCTTTCCAATTCGATCTCCCCTGAAAGCCCTTCACAAACAACATATATATCATACGCTGAAGTGACCATATATAGGGTCTTTCCTTGGAATCTCTTGGCCTTCTTGGCCTCTCCCCCATCTAGTGTCCATGAAAATATTGATATTAATTGGGCGAATGGGCGCCCAGAACGTCAACCCAACTAGTCCAAGCTCTAACAGTTAATTGCTCTGGCCTCAACAAGAATGGCAGATCCTAATAATTTCATTTGATTTTAATATATTTTTCATTTGGCCCCTTCCCATGAAAATGTTTGGCTTCGTCAAAGAATGAAACACTTTCTTTTGTAGCCTTCGTCTCCTGCTCCCCTTGACGCACTGCACTATTTTATTTTATTTTTTATATTTTTTTTTCAATACTGTTTTTCTGTTAAAGATTCTCTATTTGGCGAAAGCATAATGGAAGAAATTTTGGACAGGAAAAAAGAAGATAGAACAAACGGCGTGATAAGCAAAATGTCATCGAAACGCTTGAAAAATGTCACCTATTGAAAATGTAGCATGTTACAGTTGTGAATTGAGTATATTTTTATCAAATTCTTATTCTTTATGCTGTAAATAGGGATGTAATCGAGCCGAGTCGAGTCGAGTTTGAAGATTTCAAGACTGGCTCGTTTATGAGTCAAGCTTAAATAGTCGAACTCGAATTTGAGCCGAGCTATAAATTACATGTTCAAGCTCGGCTCGTTTAAAACTCGGGCGAGTTCGAGCTCAAGCTTGAGTTCGTTGAAAATGACATTCGAGCCTAGCCGGGTTACTGGACAAGCTCGGCTCAACTAGAGCTCGATGTAAACTATTAAATTTTTCAATGAGTGATCAAAGCAGAATTCAAGCCCAAGTTTATGAACAACCTCTATGCATTTATTAATAACATAAATATATAATATGTAAGTATATAAGGCATATTATAAAATATATTACATAACAATAGTTTATAAGTAACAAAATAATAATATGTTATTATATATAACTACAGAGTATAAACAATGGTATATGTATAATGTGAACAAATAGTAAGTCTAATATATTCTATATACCTAAGTAACTATAATATAAGTATAATATATAACTATTGTTAACCATGTGTGATGTGATATATGTGTTTATATATATATGCTAACTATTTAATATTGTTATATTGTTATATACTAACTATTAATAACTTAATATGTTAATTTAACATACTAAATATTGTTATCAAAGTATTATAATTAATATGTAATACTATATATATTATACTATATTTACTATTTACTAATATATATGTAAGATATGAACGAGCTAACGAGTCGAATTAACGAGTCGGGCGAGCAATCCGGCCGAGCTTTAAACGAGTTGAGCTCACGAGCCCCTATCGAGTTTTGTCAAGCGAGTCGGGTATGTATCACTTACTAATCGAGCGGGTTTCAACAGTAACGATCGAGTTTCTACAGTATCGAGCTCGAGTTCGGATCGGGCTAAACCGAGCGGGTATCGAGCGGGCTGTCGAACGGACTGGCTTATTTACATCCCTAGCTGTAAATAAGTTTTGAGCCATAAATTGTGTTTTGCTCTTATGAAAAGAAACGTTTTTGTTAATGTGAAAATGAAGCCTTTTCGGAGGGAAATTATTTCTAATTGCATCGATAACATGTCACATTTTTAATATGTGGCATTTTTTAAGCGATTTGATGCCTAAAAAGGCCTAAATTGCGTAAATTGAGAATTTACAATTTCTTTGAAATTGTAGGAAATCCTGATCTATTGAGAATGCCTGCAATGCGGAAAGGGAATTAGCAAAAGCAATTGTCGAATGTGCCTGTTACTATATGGTATTGAAAAATTATACATATACATTTTCTACACATTTTCTACAATTAAGTTTCAAATTTATCACTGAATTTGTGGGATTCAATGTATATCCCATAAATCCAATTAGTAAATTTGAAAATAAGATGTGTAAGAGATATGTAAGAGATGTATTTATATCATTTCTCATATAGCATTACTCTTTTAATCTTTTAATCAAGGATAGAACCAAGATTTTTAGTGTGGGGGGACAGATTTTTTTGTTGTTGTTGGAGAGATGAACTTACATAAATACAAAATCATGTAGATATATAAAATCTCTATATTTGTGTTTGTGCGTGTTTATATAAAATAAAAGCATAGAAGTCTTACACTTAATCTTATGGCATCACAAACACGTAATATATAAACAACTAGCAAAATATATGGCTTAGGGCAAAAAAAATTAATTAATTAATTAATTTTTTTTTTTTTTTAAAAAAAAAAGCAAAATAAACTAAACATGATTTATAAGGTCCAATAAAAATAGTACCTATGAGCGTAAACTCTTTCTCCTAACAATCCCCTAAAGCCTCAAATAACACTACTAAAAGTCGAGTTAAATAATGATGCAATCATAAATTATTGATGTGATAAAAAAATAAGAATGTTTTGAAGTTAACTCTTTTTTTTAGGAGGAAGTGAAAAAAAGAAGAAAAAAAAGGGTGTCGGAAGGGCCGGAGGGGAGTTATCAAACGGAGTGTCTTTTGGTTGGGGTTTGTGGGAGAATTGTTAGGGGGAGAATATTTTGTGCTTTTTTTTTAATTATTATTTTAATAAAATTATATTGAATACCCTTTGTATTCTGGGTTATTTTATTTTCAGAGTTGATTTTTATTTTTATTTTTTTAAAATAATTATATTTCTAAATTATACCCTCCCAATTTATTTTTTTGTCTCTCTACCCCTTTTCTCTTCTTTCTCAACCCACAGCCATGGATTGAACCACAATCATGACCAACCTCCATGATCATGATCAATCGAGGGAGGAGAGAGATAGAGAGGGGAGAGAGGACAGAGAGATTGAAAAGGCATCAATAAAAAAATAAAATAAATAAAAATAAAAAATAAAAAAGAAGAAGAAGAAGAAGTTAAAATTGATTAGCCTAATTCTCTCATTTTCCTTAACTCCCTCTTCCTTGGTGTAAATGAGATTAACTTGCATTTCTTTGGTCGCAATTAATTCAGAAACCATAAAGAATTGTTGGAATACGGACTACCACCCTGTTTTTAGGCTTTTTTTCTTTCTTTTGGGCCACAAGATTGGGCTGTAAGAACCAATTGGGCTGAACTAAACAAATAGACATTTTTCTTTCTTTCTTTTTTTTTTTTTTTTTCCTGTGCAATTCAAGAAATAGACCTAAAATTTTTATCTAATTCATATGAGAAATGTTAGGAGCACCAATTTTTTTACGAAGAAATAGGCACTAAGATGATATAAAGCTAAAGAAAGAAGAAAGAAGAGAGGTGTCTGAGGAGGAGGGAGGCTCCACGCCTCCCTCCCCCCAATGATGCTTCTCTCCTAGTTCTTTTAGGGCTATGAAGGTTTTTTGTTTTCCCCCTGATTTAGTTCTAGTAGAGCTTTTATTCTCCTAATCCTTCTAGGGCTATAGAGCTTTGGGTCTCTTAGTCATTCTAGGAATATGGAGCTTGGTGTTTTTTCTTATTTTTGGTTTCTTCAGGTAAGAAGGCTAACACAAGACGTCTCGTAGGGAAGTGACCTCTCTATCTATGTCACCGGCGAAAGTTTGGCTGAACTTTCTTATTCTATATCTACTTTTGAGGCTAGATTTATGTTTTTCCACCGGTTCCTACAAGATACGTGCAGTTTCTCTTTCGACGTCGGCTTGTGTTGAGTGTTTTCTGTAATGGGTTTTTCTCTTTTTTGTAGAGTAGTTTTTAAAAGTCTGTCTGTTAAATTTACATATTTTACTGGACTTTTTATGGCTTGTTAGCTAGATCAGCCCTCTTTTCTTTATTAGGGGTGCTTTATTGTTAAAGAGTGGCTCAATCATCTGTCATTGTAATATTTATTTATTTGTAGGTAGTAGCCAAGTCAAATTTTTCTGATTTAGTGTGTAGGGTATCGATGTGTCTCTATTCACTGTATTTGCCTTCAGGCCTCTTAAAAAAAAATAATAATAATTTGGAGCTTATTCATTGGAGATGATCAAAACGATTAATAAAAATAAATACTACGAGTACTAATGAATAATCTCCATATCATCTTGGTATCTATCTTTTGGTAAAAGATTTGATACCTCTAACATTTTTTAATTCATATTAATAACTTCAATTTTATTTTATTTTTTTTCTTTTATCAAGAACTGATCATAATTGTGAGATAAAAATATAATTTCTACATTACTCAATTTAGAATAAGAGCGAGAGTCTCTTTACCAGATTGTGGTATTGGCTTTTATAGAAATTACCCATTTAACCGTTCATCCACATGTCACCACTTTATTGGTACCATCCCTCGAGGGAATATATAACATGAGAAATGATACACTTATATCTCCTATACATCTGCATACAATCAAGTTTCTAATCCACTATTGAATTTGTGGGTCTCAATATGAGTCTCATAAATCCAACAGTAGATTTAAAAATGAGATGAACAATAAATATATAGAAAATGTAAAAATATCCTTTCTCTATACAATAGTAACAACATTTACCATACCTGCCATTTAGGGGATGTTTGGGTGTCATACCCAACTCAACTTTTTTTTTTTTTTTTTTTTAAGAATTTATGTTTGGCTGCAATTATTTTTCTTTTTAACTCGGTCCAAATTTTTTTACTTTTTTCAACCCAATCAAATATATATATATAATTTTAAAAAAAAAAAAGAAGAAGAAGAAGAAGAAGAAGAAGAAGAAGAAGAACACCCCAATTTTTTATTTCCATTTTTTTACAATTTTTTTTAAAATATATTAAATTTAATTCATCTTCCCAAACAAAATTTCTACACTTTTTTTTTTCAGTATTTATAATTTTGAGTGAAATTAAAAAAAAAAAAAATTACAAAACAATACAAAAACAAATACATACCCAAACGTCCCCTTATTTTCCTTATCCCATACCAGGAAGAAAGGAGACGATTACTGACGTGGCACGGTGAGCCCTCATGACGCATTAGTGGAGCATGTGGGTCAAGCTCCTCTTTGGGCCAAAAGATTTAGGGCCTTGTTCTTTGATCCAACGGGCCCTAATCCAATAGACCCTAATACGACTATAAACCATTTTGAATGAAAAAATCATAGTCGATTACTATCCAATATATATAACAATTTTGTCCTAGGCTTACCCATATTAGACATTCTAGTTTTTTGTTTTTTTTTTTTTAAAAAAAAAGAAATCAATCAAAAGCCTCATAATTTTTTCTTTCTTTCTTTCTTTCTTTCTTTCTTTCTTTTTTTTTTTTTTTTTTTTTTTTTTTTTTTTTTTTTAATTTTATGAACCAGCGGATAGACAGGCATAAACGGGAGTATATTTTTCACCTCCTAATTTTTATTTTTATTTTTTTTTTAATGAGAATTTTTGATATGTTTTATTTCAATATTACCATACGAATTTTAAGAAAGCCAACATAATATTCTGAAGGGTGAAGATCCTGCAGTAGTACATGCAACTTACTGACAACTCCAGTAAGAAAGCTAGCAGTATGATAGATTTTAGTAGGGAAAAAGATGAGAGTAAAGTGAAAAATAGTTTTCAATGTTCATCATCTCAGGTAGGGTATGCTCTTATGCCATTTAATCTTCATTTTTATTAAATCACCACTTATTCTAAAAGTTTAAACTTATAAAGAAAAGTAAATTTAATTATTTAATTCATATTTTAACATTTTTCCTCACGTGTTGGCTTAAACTCATTCTTAACAAGTGAGGCCTAATACATGAAATATTTAATTGAAAATGGAGGTGAATTGTAAAGTGCTTTGATACTATGTTAAGAATAAAACAGTATATTGAATCAAACATAATACTGTACAGAAATGACCTATATATCAAGGCCAATAATACAGATACACACCAATCACTAATGTGTGACAATGTACTACAATATATATATAACCTAACACTTGTAGAATGACTTATTGTAGGGCATTGCTGAATATGGGCCAAGGTACAATATATATAGATGCCTAAAATCAAGAAAAGGTTGAGCAATTTGTTCAGAATGTTATAAAGTATTTAGTTAAAGCAGGTAATACCTTTAGGCTTTAAGTACAACATATGACCTAGTAGAAAATAGCAGCTAATCATTCATTGGAATAATTTTGACATTTATCATTTCTCTTATCAATATCCTTACATTTGACTAAGTTTGTTGTCGATTTTTTATTTTTTTATTTTTTTTGTGCTGCAAATATGGGTGAAAGTTTTTCAATATAGATAAATTGTCCTATATTGATAAGTTAATGCTCATTACTAAACTAGCACTATTACATCATCAATTTGTGGGATCCGGCTACTATGCGGTACTGAAAAGTACCGCATATCTGCGGTAATTTTTTGAATGGCTGAGATTCATTATTCACTCCGGCCATCCTTTTTTTTTTTTTTTTTTTTTTTTTTTTCTTGGCTTTGTGTGATTCATTACCGCCATAGTTTTAAGTCCTTGCTTGCATATTCCAAAGAGTACAAAACCGATATCGACGCCGAACTGACGATTTATAGAATGGGCGTGATCTCAGTCCTGCCGTTTTGAAGAATTTTCCGTCGCGTCGCCGATATTTCCGATCATCAAGCAATACTAGCTCTGCTAGAAATGAAATTTTCTCCAAAAATGCTAATGTTTTGTTCGGCTGCAGAGAAATTGAAGGAAAAGAAAATGCAAACAGAATGCTAACGCATCACATTTCTACTGCGGTAGCTGTGAATGAAAGGGAGAGAAGAAGAAAAAAAAAAGAAAAAGAAAAAGAAAAAAGCAGCAGTTTCTGTTTAACACGTTTCCCCACAAAGTCAAGAGAGAGAAAAAAAGAAAAAGAAAAAAACAGGCTGGCTGGCTGGAGTAATGAATCTCAGCTGTTCTAAAATTACCGAAGATATGCGGTACTTTTTAGTACCGCATAGTAGCCAGATCCCAATTTGTGAATCAGCTATAAATATTTGAAGTGTTCCATGGAATGTAAGAAACAAGATATACGTAAAATTAGAAGAAAAAAAAGGAGGAGAAGAAGAAGAAGATTTCGGTAATCTAATTCTTGCGTATTCACCGCCAACAAAATAGAGTTATATGATTAGCTAGTCTTTTTTGGGATAAATACCCTAGTAGTCCTTGAGGTTTCACTCTTAACGAAATGTCTCTAAAGTTTAAAAGTTATCAAATTAATGACTCTTTAAGGTTCGAATCGTTATCAAATAAATCTCCCAGTTCACCATCCCTTCAATTTTTATTGGTGGTGCCACATTATATTCAATTAAAAGGCAACTTGTCTCAAGACAATCCAATTAGCAGCATGCATCAGCCACACACTGTGCAGAACTGCCGCAACGTGAACACGTTAGCTTATATTTTGAAGGAATGTATTATTTCAACATCATTTTAGCTTACATCAAGTCTATACCAAGACATATTGGGTGTGGGACTTATGCTCGTAAAACCTACATGTATTGGTCACACACCCTACATATCTTGGTTTAGAGTTGATGTACACCGATATGATGTAAAAAAAATATTACCCTATTTAATAAAAAAAAAAAAAATCGTACATCAAAGTGGAAGAGGTGTCTCACGCACAAGCATAGTCAAAGTGGAGAGGTGTTTCACATCCATTCTTTTTCTTTTTTTTTTTGCAGTAGTTGATGTGTAATTTTATTAAAAGGAAAAAATACACATACCAATATCAAACTATCACTCTATTGTCAATATGTCCTCCAAACTACCAACTGTGTCAATGTCTCCCCTAAACTACAAAAAAATGTCAATGTCCTCCTTAAAGCCAACAAAAAGACAAAAAGAACCTTAAAAAAAGTTTCAATAAGACAAATATATCCTTATAAATTTGAAAAAATAAATAAATAGAACTTAAAAAAAAAATTAAAAAAAAAAAAATGAAAAAATCTCAACTTGGTTTTGATTTTTGATTTTTTGTTTTTTGATTTTTTATTTTTTTAAGAACATAATTTTTATTATTTTATGAATGGTATGTTTGTCATTGTGGGGCACATTGACATTGTTTGGTTGTTTGAGGGGGGACATTGACACAACTGGTAGTTTGAAGGGCACATGCATTGACAATTAGGTAATAGTTTAAGTGGGGTATATATACTTTTCCCTTATTAAAACTATGAGTTGATCAGTCGAACGTGGCATGTGGCTAATGTACAAGCACCCTGACTAAATTGCCTCAACACGTCTTCTTTTAATTAGATATGATGTGGCACTCCAGATAAAAATTTAAAAGAGGGTGCAAGGGAGATTTATTTGATAACGATTTAAACTTTAAGAAGTGATTTGATAAAAAATAAAAGTTAAAAGATCACTGGAGTCTTTCTGTTGAATAGTGAAAAAAGCATCCTAATTACCCTCTGGTAGGTTATTGGAAACTGACATATATGAGAGGGAAATATCTATGTAAGTTGTTCTATATATAGATTATTCTCACAACAACGAGACTACTTTCATATTTATCGAAATGCTTCATAACTTAAGAGTAATCAAACGATTTGCACCCTCAAACAACCACGTTCGCCGGCCTTTTGCTTCACTGTCTTCTCGTTAAATGCTGGAGGGCTTGCTTGCTGAGTTGGATTACAAATCCTTTGGAATGTGTTATATAGTTTCTTGAATACTCGAGCTGATATATTATGGAGCAACTCAGAAATCTGTTGGTATATATCATGAAGTGACTCAGAAATTTGCTGCTATGAGCTGTGTAGTTCTGTGATGGACTTGAATGCACATGGAACTAAAATGATCCACCACCAAAAGGAAGGAAGGAGGAAGGACAGTAATAAACCACAGGCTACGACACTCGAAATCTGACAAACAAGTTTGGTGACAGAGAGGTAGCTCGTGTTTGGAATTGGTTGGGTTATCTGCATCAAATATTTGGTGTAAACATTTGCCATCAGTACTAGAATGAAAAACGACATTGTTGTACAATGTGTGTCAAATGGAGAAGCTTGTGTGCTTTGATACTTCAATTGGATGAGGCCAATAAGCACTTGAATAAGAAATGGGACACCAGCTTCAAAATTAGTGGAGAAACCAATCCGTCCTTGCTCACTTGCATAACCAAAAATAGAAAATGAAATTTTTTAGTACTTCCTCGATCCCTTGAATTTCACAATTAATTTTCATCTATAAGATATTACTAATTAGTTTAGTTAATTAGACAAAAGAAAGTTTAGTTTAATTAGTGTATCAAATTTTAAGAAATTTGCAATCTCTCCCCTCGTTAGTATTTTCCGTTAAATCATAATAGAGGGGGTGAGAAATTCCCAAACTCCACTCATTTTAAAAAAATAAAATAAAATAATAATTATTGTAATTTAAGGGTAGGTTTGTAATTTTATAAAGTTTTCAGGAGTATAAGGGTCATTTTACAAATCTAATAAGAAGAATGAGATTCCAAAAAATTGAAAGTTCGATACACTAAATTGAGAGTTTTTTAAATTAAAAAAAATAACGAAAATTCAAGGGGTTAAGTGAAGTTTTCCTAAAATTATTTACCCAAGAAATTAAAGTTAAACCAATATTCAGCACATACAACGGAGGACTGGGATTTTTAGGAACGGGTTGCTCCCAAGCCTATTATTTATTCCGGTCCACATGTATATAATTCAAATTGGTTTGGGATGCAATCTATTATTTTTTGGGTTGACTTTATATATATGAGATGTTTGACTTTTTTCTCTTTTTTTCTAAGAAAAATATGGAATTATTAGAATCAGATATATCTAAACACAAAATAAATAAATAAAAATATAAACCATTTGAAATATAAATCCGAGCTTCATGTAAGACTTTATTGACCCAAAATGATATAGCACAAATACTTTTATAAACTGTTAATTATTGGGTCTAAATGGTATGGATAAGGTTACCTAATCCAAACTTTCTGAACTTATCTATTTTATTAGTCAACAAGAAACGTGATCGTCCTCGCCAGCTCCCATGTCTCCACCACTAGTGCAACATTCTTGTTTGTTAAAAGTAGAGGAAAAGAAATATGTTATTTGTACACGTACACTTTTTTTTTTTTTTTTTAACATATGCTCATATTTAGTGTAGGATTCATGCATATTTTTTTGGAATGTGTTATTTCTACATCACATTACCTTACATCAATTTTGCATTAAGATACATTGGGTGTGAGACCCATATATATTAAACTCACATGCATGGGTCCTACACCCTATGTGTCTTGGTGTAGGATTGATGTAGGGTAATGTGATGTAGAAAAATCATTTCCTTATTTCTCTATGAGATGGGTCTTACATACGGGTTTCACACCAAATATCAGTGTGTATACAAATATCATTTGCCAAAGGAAAATTACTGGTAGATAATTAAGGATTCCCAAATTGTACATTTTAAAATAATTTGAATTTAAGTCGTTCCTTGTATCTAACGGCTTCGAAAATGTAACCTATTAAAAAAATTGCATGTTACCAATAAGAATTAAGTATATTTTTTTTTATCAGGTTTTCTTGTTTTATGTTGTAAAAAAGTTTTAAGCCAAAAACTATCTATACTCCACTATTTTTCTTTATGTATATATATATATATAAGTTCAACTCTCCTATTTTTTTCTTTTTTAGTCAACAACAAAAGTGATTGTTTAATTAAACTCCTACTTTAATGATAAGTGGAACAAATGAATAAGAAACCAGGTCTTTTTCTTTTCCCATCAATGTGTACAATTCTTATCAAAGTAATAATGAAATAGGAGAAACCCTTTTTTAGCATCAACGACGGTTAATTCATTTGAAGTTTTCCCTAATAAATACAACATGTATGTGATTTCATCTATGTTATTTAAAATTTTCACATTATTGATTTGTGAAAATTATGATAGTGTTAAATCTTGAGATGGAATAATTGAATTTAATTATTGAAGAAGTTAATTACATTCAAATCTTTTTAGTTAATTGAAAACACAATCTGTGTTTTCAAATCGCAGATAAGGAAATATTTTTGAAAACATAATTTTAAAGGTTAAACTATATATTTTTAAAAATTACATTTGTGGATCGCATTTTTTAAAATGATTATTTTTAAATTACACTTTTTAAAATTACAAACTCAAACAGACACATAGACATTTTCTTGATTAAATCATGTTGAGAATAATATGGTATATTAAATCACACATATATAATATTGTACATGAGTAACCTATATACAGAGACTAACAATACAGATGCACATATGAATAACGAATGTGGGACAATATATATATATATATATATATATATATATATATATATATATATATATATATATATGCCTGAAAGAAAAAATAAATAAATAAATAAAATTAAATTGAGCATTTCGTTCATAACGTTATAAAGTACTATCTCTCGAATTCGTTCATAATGTGAGTATATATCGAGGTGGTGAGCAAGGTTGTCTCCGAAAGCAGATTGTGTATGTAGAGGGGGGGGGGGGTTAGAGGTGGTAGACCTCATGGCTAGGGATGTAAGATGAGCTTAGCTACTTGTGAATTCAACTCGGCTAGTTTCAGTTAAATTCAATTCGGTCTCGGTTCGAATAATAAATTAATCGTTTGTGAATACAATAATATGTGCAAATATTAAATAAGACATACTCGTATAAACTCGGTTCGACTCGTATACGAATTTATGCGCTTGTATAAATTCGTATAACTTCAACTTTACAAAAAAAATTTAGTATTATTTTAATTTTGTAGTAAGAACATCTTAAGTGAAAGGGAATTCTCTTTCTAATTTGGTAGATATAACTTGAATTATTGTTGTTATGAGTTTAATTAGTTTTAGAGATTTTTGTGTATATTAGTGTGTTTGTGTATGTGCATAATGATTTTATATATATACATATAAACTCGAAAATAGATTATTTAAGAAAAGATAAATAATCATTATATTTACTTTATATAAGAAATGAACTAGTTAATTGCGAAGCTCGAGTTCGACTCGTATTTGAAATAAATTTAAGCGAGCCAAGCCTAAACAGAATATTTAGCTTGGTGATACACTCGAGCTTAACTCATGTTCGAAATAAAATTAAAAAAGCCAAACTGAAACATTTAATACTCGACTTGACTTGACTCGACTCGAATACAACCCTCCTCATGGCTCACAGTAACAGAGACAATTGTAAAATTAATAAGCATAATTAAAGCAAATTAAGAGAATTATTGCACTAACCCTTCTGAAGGACGATTCTCCAAACTGTTCCCTTCCATCTTCCGAAGAGGAATGTAAACTGACTGTATATATTCCCGAGCTAATTAAAGTGGTGGCTGGAGGGGACGAAATTGTATAATCAGTGGCGGATTTGTTAAGAGGCCAGCAGGGGCCATGGCCTCTGCTGGAAAAAAGAAAAAAAAAAATTAGTAATTTTTTTCTTCAGATTTTTCTAATGTCTTGCAGTCTTGGCCCCACCACTTAAGTCATGAAATCAATCAGATGACTCAACTTACGTTAAAACTTGAAAAAAAAAAAAAAAAAAAAAATATTTCTCCAAACCATACTCCTATATGCTTAGCCCCTCGGCCTACTACTGTAACTAGTTACAAGTGTCATTATATCAACTTATCAAGTGTCAGGAACTCAGGAACTTCACATCATGATTCATGATATCATTACATGAGAAATGAAGAAAAAAAAAAAAATCAGACTTCTTAAATACTCAATCGTCAATCGTGGGAAGTGGAACTGTGAAAGACAAGAAGATTGAGAAGTGCTATGCGCTTGAGAAAATGAAACGAACTAACAAAGAAGATTGTGAAGAGGTAGTCTTAAATTTTTGACTCTTTCACTCTTTGTTACTTTATATAACCAACTCAATCAAGAGAAGACTGAAGAAGTGCCATGGAGACTAGAGAGAGGCACTGAGGAAGTGAAAAGTAAGTTTTTTTTTTTTTTTTAAATATTATTGTTCATAAGTGCCTAATTTTGACTTTTGAAATTGTAGAATTGTAGTAAATTTTTTCTTGTTTGGTTGTTTAAGTTTTGTTCATATGAAAATCAATAAAATTGTGTAAATAAATATATCTAATTATAGACAGTAGAAATTATGGAAATAAATTTTTTATGTGGAAAATGTAAAAGTCTAAAAGATAATATTATGTATTTTGTATAGCACACATCAAGTAAATTTCTTCAAACAAAATGATAAATTGCTAGTGCAAATGATCAATTGATCATTATATAATTTATATTAGATTGCCTAAGTTGAGCAATGCATAGTTGGAAATGTCAAATGTGATTAATGTGTTGAAATCAAAATTTAGCTTTTGTCATTTCAAATTAGATAAATAGAGCATATTATTAAATCAAATTTTTGCTTGTTGTGATGATCCCACCCTACACAGGTTGCATTGTTATTCATCTTCTTCTTAAGATTTGGATAGAGCTTTCACATCGAGACGGTATTAGGCGGCATTTACATTGGTATTTTTTCTCCACTTTATCTTATTTATGCTATTCCTATAATCTTATGTCTCTTTCATAATAAACAAAAAAAGACAGTGATTCTATGATTGTTTATATTGTTGTTTATTAACTTTGATTGTCTCTTATAGGGTTGTAATTTAACTTGAAAAATTTAGGTTCATAAAACACTTTATATTTCTGTCTTTTTGTTCTAGTGACAACATGTTTTTGTTGCTAATATATTAATTTTGGCATATATTTATGAACTTTTATAATATATTTTTGTGATACACATTGTGTGACAAATTACTCAATTTTTTTTTTTAAATTATATTTATCGGCCCCTCCAATCACAATTGTCTGGGCCCGCCACTGACCGGTAGTTAATTCGTATAAACCGCCTACCAGGCTGAAAGTGTCCTATTAAGGTATTTCCGGGAAAAAGGCAATTGAGGTCATTTTTCTTGGTCGATGTTATATTAGTCTTTTTCCCTATCATCATTTTTTTTTTTTAGTTTAATTTTTAAATAATTTTGTTGTACTTGAAACGGGAAACATAAAATATTGAGAAATGTTAAAGCTCCTTCTAGTGTCTTTCTAGAGTTTTTTTATGCTGACATGACACCCTATTTTTCATTAAAAAAAAAATTATAGTTTGATTTTTCTCTCTTGTTTTTATTAAAAAAGAAAAGAAAAAGAAGAATATGTTACTCTATTGTGTTGCTATCATGTTGCGAAAATAAAGCATTAGTGACATTCCCAGGCAGGGAAAACAAATATCAAACCTAATTCTCAAACATACACTATAACATTCATAAACAGTTCAATATAGTAAAAAAATCAGAAAAAGATGTCCTTCCATTTCCTATCATTTCACTGTGCTGACTAGGCTGTCACGTTACGTTGGATGTTCTAGAGACATTTGGTTGCGAGACCGGATAATTAGCGACATTCCCTTGTAGGGAAAACAACAACACATCGCAAAAATCAATCTGTAACAAATATAGGGAATTAGCCGAATCCAACACCATTTTGAGCATGTAATGTTATTTATCTACTCAAAGTCCTAAACATACACTATAACATTCACGTGGTGTCATTACATTTTTCAACTTATTTGGCCGCTGCCCATTAAAAGCTTTGGTCTTATTAAGAAATTTGACTTCTCAAGGCATGAGATGTGGCTGTGTTTATGCTCTGTTTATCGAGCCTAAAACAGAGGAGGATAGCAGCTCACTCCTCTCCCACGTCTCTCTTCTCCCACATGTCCTAACATTGCATTTACATGCAACACATAGTCATGCCACGAACTTAAGATTGGGCTTTTCTGTAGAAAATGGCCTAGCTATCAGTGACTGTAAAGCATAAGAACTTCCTAATTGAAGCTACATCTACTAAAATTCTGCCACTTATCGAAGTTACAAGTAATGAAATGGTTGCAATAAGCAAAGACCATTAGCCCTCCACTCCCATGAGGCCATGACCCATCATCACCTTTCAACGCTCGTTTCCCTCCAAACCCACTCCTAATTTCTCTACCAGCTTTCCAATTCGATCTCCCCTGAAAGCCCTTCACATATATCATACGCTGAAGTGACCATATATAGGGTCTTTCCTTGGAATCTCTTGGCCTTCTTGGCCTCTCCCCCATCTGGTGTCCATGAAAATATTGATATTAATTGGGAGAATGGGCGCCCAGAACGTCAACCCAACTAGTCCAAGCTCCAACAGTTCATTGCTCTGGCCTCAACAAGAATGGCAGATCCTAATATTGTTCATTTGATTTTAATATATTTTTCATTTGGCCCCTTCCTATGAAAATGTTTGGCTCCGTCTCATAATGAAACACTTTCTTTTGTAGCCTTCGTCTCCTCCTCCCCTCGACGCACTGCATTATTTTATTTTTATTTTTTTCTTTTATTTCTATACTGTTTTTCTGTTAAAGATTCTCTATTTGACGAAAGCATAATGGAAGAAATTTTGGACACAAAAAAAAAAAAGAAGACAGAACAAACGGCGTGATAAGCAAAATGTCATCGAAACGCTTATTAAAAATGTGGCATGTTACAGTTTTGAATTAAGAATATTTTCATCAAATTCTTAGTCTCTATGCTGTAAATAAGTTTTGGGCCAAAAATTGTATTTTGATCTTATGAAAAGAAACGTCTTTGTCAATGTGAAAATGAAGCCCTTTCGGAGGGAAATTCCTTTTTAACTACATTGATAAAGGTATCAAATTGCGTGATTTGAAAATTTACAATTTCTTTGAAATTGTAGGAAATCTTAATCCATTGTGAATGCCTGCAATGCGGAAAGGGGATTAGCAAAAGCGATTGTCGAATGTGCCTGTTGCTATATAGTATTGAAAAATTATATATATACATTTTCTACACATTTTTTACACATTTATATAGGGGGTTGATACACATACAACCCCCACCCAACTATTACACAACTCTAATGCACATTGGGGTGGAGCCCACACATGGGGGCCCACCCCAATGTGCCTTTGGGTTGTGCAATAGTTGGGTGGGGGTTGTAATTTTAGCATTTTTCATTTATATAAGAGTAATGTTTCTTACACAACTTTTGCACAACTTTAACTATTTTTTTTTTATGATCAACCATTAGATTTGTTTTTCTACATGTAGGCCATAAATATTCAATTGTTGATCTTAAAAAAAAAGTTGTTAGAGTTGTGTAAAAAATATTACTCTTTATATAATTAAGTTTTAAATTTACCACTGAATTTGTGGGACTCAATGTATATCTCATAAATCCAATAGTAAATTTAAAAATAAAATGTGTAAGACATATGTAAGAATATGTAAGAGATATATTTATATCATATCTCATATAGCATTACTCTTTTAACCTTTTAATTAGGGGCAGAACCATAATTTTTGGTGTGGGGGGACAATGGATTTTTTTTGTTGTTGTTGGAGAAACGAACTTACATAAATACAAAAGGATGTAGATATATAAAATCTCTATATTTGTGTTTGTGCATGTTTATATAAATAAAAGCATAAAAGTCTTACATTTAATCTCATGGCATCACAAACACACAATATATAAACAGCTAGCAAAATAGCCTAGGGCAAAAAAAAAAAAAAAAAAAAAAAAAAAAAAAAAAAAAAAAAAACTAATCATGATTTATAGGCTCCAATAAAAACAGTATCTATGAGCGTACACTCTTTCTCCTAACAATCCCCTAAAACCTGAAATAACAATACTAAAAGTCGAGTCAAACAATGGTGCAATCATAAATAATTAAACTATTTAACTTGTGATGCCAAAATAATTATTGTGAACCCAAATGACTACAAAATAACTACTCAAAAAATTGATTGAGTGCAATGGGGTAGCTCATTTGTTGGGGAAGGAGGCGGCTGCTCATGAAGAGGAAATGTGCTGGATTGAGGATAGTTATTCTTAGGGAACGTGTTAGTCCCTAGATTTCTATTTTTTGGGATCATGTATTTGTTTGGCATTTAAGCTATCAATGATAAGTAGCATTACCGTTCCAAAAAAAAAAAAAAAAAAACCACATATCAAGAACCTAAACCATTTAACTTTTTATTTCACATTTTTAAAGTCCCAAATCAAATTGAATTTCTCGTTAGAAACCAACTAGAATATGGAGGGAAACTATATGAAAAAAGTATTTTTCAAGTTTTTTGTGTTTGAAGAAGGGACAAAATTATATTAAAGAAAAAAAAAAAAAAGGACACAAATATTTTTTTGGGACAAAAGTATCATTTTAGGCGGACAAATTTATAATATGTATACTTTAATGATATTTTAAAACATTTGTGGGGCACCCAAGACGTGAATCGGCCTATGCTTTTAATGAGTAATTCTATATGTACATTATGGTCCGTTTGAGTGTTTATTTTTTTTTTAATTAGAATATTATTCTAATTCACTGCGCGAATTACGATGTTTGACTTTGTGAGATAAAATTTAAAAAAGTTAAATAAAATATGATTTATTTTTTAAAAAAGTAAAATGTTATTCTACATGCATTTTATTCAAACCAAACATGCCATTAAGTGTTCATTTGAAAGTGGCTTTTAAAATTTTTATTTGATCAAAATTATCATTTGATTAATCACACGATCAATTATGATTTTAAAAATTATCTCATTTTTTATAGTCAGTTGATGAACACTTAATATATACGTAGAATTACTCTCTTTTAATTGATATTTCTCTTATATCTTCTCAAAATGTTCTTTTGGCCCTGGAGATATTCAAGAATCAAGAGGTCCACAAAGAAAAGACAAGCAAGTGACAAGGTACGTAAGAGCTTTGCATGAGATGATGCGTACTAATCCAAACCTGGGGCTTCCTCAAATGTCATATGGGTATAATGGTTTGGTCGGCAAGGGAATGTCAGAAATCCCATCAATGGCTCCACGGTCCACTCAAACTCTCTACCACTTCAGGTGATTTTTTTTTTATTATTATTTATAATTAAAATTTAAAATTTGTGTATTTAACAATATATATGAAATCAATATTATGTATACCATTAAATAGCTAGATAAACTTTACTTCTTAACCATAAGATAAACATTATTCATTTTATTTGAAATTGAGAGGATTGACCCCGTTTGGTAACTATTGTTTTTTTTTTTTTTTTAAGAAATCTTGTAATTTCATTAAAATGCTGATGAAAAAAGTTTAGAACTTACAAGTCCCAACAGACATATCGGGTAAGACTCAAACCGCACTTTCGTTTGCTCAAAGAAAACAACAAACTTTGAAAGAGTGTGTGCTACCATATTACCTTCACGCCTAATATGACTTAAACCCTAAGACCCAAACCCCCCGAAGAATATTTTTAACATCCATAATAAGGCATCCATAATTACAATCGTCCACTTCTGTTCTGCCCAAAGCCGAAATGATCGCAAGAGCATCACCCTCTAATATCACCGAATTTAAACCAAGAAAACGACCAAACTATCGTGCACCATATGCCTCCGCTATCACTGGATCATAAATGTAACGTTAAACAGAGCATATAGAAGCCAAAACACTGCCTTCCGAAGTTCGTGTGACAACACCCACACCCATCAAATGCTTCCTATGATCAAGAGCTGAGTCCCAATTAAGCTTGATGGTATCTATCGGTAGACGAGACCACTATATAGGAGAAGAAATGGGAATTTACTGGACAGTTGGGGGATGTTGGATAAGAGTTGACCTGAATTCATCTAGAGCTTCTATTGCACATTTTACAGAATTGTGAAAAAATTGTTTGTTGAATAGTAATAAAATATGATTGATATGATATAAAGTAAAAAGATGTTTAAAATTTTTTTAATGAAAAAGTGAAAAATAAAATAATATATATATATATATATATATAGTGCTTTTTTTCTTTATTTAAATAGTAATGAGAAATTATTGATGTGATGTAAAAAATGAGAAAAAATAAAAATGTTTTGAAATTAACTTTTTTTTTTAGGAAAAAGTGAAAAAAAAGAAAAAAGAAAAAAAAAATTAAATAAAAGAAGAGGAAGAGAGGGGAGGGCCAGAGAAGCAATTCTAAATGTCATATAAATATTCATCAAATAATGAGGTGGCTCTTAAAATTACCATTGAGCACGTGATTGATCAAATGGTAATTTTAAAAGCCACCTCATTATTTGATGGACATTTAATTGACATTTATATAACATGTAGAATTACTGAGGCTGTGGGGGAGCTATCAAACAGAGTGTCTTTTGGTTGGGGGTTGTGGGAGACTTGTTCGGTGAAAAATGTTTTGTGCTTTTTTTTTTTTAATTATTATTTTAAGAAAATTATATCCAATACCCTTTGTATTCTGTGTTACTTATTTTCAGATTTGATTTTTTATTTTTATTTTTAAATAATTATATTTCTAAATTATACCCTCCTAATTTATTTTTTTTTGTCTCTCTACCCCTTGTCTCTCTTCTTTCTCAACCCACAGCCATGGATTGAACCACAATCATGACCGACCTCCATCATCATGATCAATCGAGGGAGGAGAGAGATAGAGAGGGGAGAGAGGACAGAGAGATTGAGAAGGCATATCAATAATAATTAAAAAAAAAAAAAAAAAAAAAAAAAGAAGTTCAAATTGATTAGCCTATTTCTCTCATTTTCCTTAACTCCCTTGTAAATGATTAGCTTGCATTTCTTTGGTCGCAATTAATTCAGAAACCATAAGAATTGTTAGAATACGGACTACCACCCTGTTTTTGGGCTTTTCTTTTCTTTTTTCTGGGCCACAAGATTGGGCTGTAAGAACCAATTGGGCTGGACTAAACAAACAGACTTTAACATTTTTTCCTGTGCGATTGAAGAAACAGACCTAAATTTTTTATCTAATTCATATTAATAGCTTCAAATTTTTTATTTTTTTTTTATTTTTTTTTTTATCAAGAACTGAACATAATTATGAAATAAAAATACAATTTATACAATACTCAATTTAGAATAAGAGCGAGAGTTCCCTTTACCGGATAGTGGAGGCTTTTATAGTAAATACCCCTCTAACCACTCATCCACTTGTCACCACTTTATTAGTACTATCCTTCGAGTAAATATAGGAGAAATGATATACTTATATTTCTTACACATCTCTTATACATCTACATACAATTAAGTTTTAAATCCACCATTGAATTTGTGGGTCCTAATGTGAGTCCCATAAATTCAAACGTTGATTTAAAAATGAGATACACAACAAATATATTGAAGATGTAAAAATATATCTTTTCTCTATACAATAGTAACAATATATACCATACCTGCCGTTTAGGGGATGTTTGGGTGTCATACCCAACTCAACTTTTTCTTTTTTTCTTTTTTTCTTTCAAGAAATTATGTTTGGCTCCAGTTGATTTTCTTTTTAACCCAGTCCAATTTGTTTTCATCCTCACCCAAACTTTTTTCAACTCAATTAAAAAATATATATAAAAAAAAAAATAATAATAAAAAAAAAAAAATAACGAACCACCTCAATTTTGTTTTCATTTTTTTTTTACAATTTTTTTAAAATATATTTTAAAAAAAAATTAATCCATCTTCCCAAACATAATTTTTACATTTGTTTTTGGTATTTATAATTTTAAGTAAAATTAAAAAAATTCCAAAATAATATAAAAAAAAAAAAATTACACACCCAATCGTCCCCTTACTTCAGTTACTTGCCTTTTACCCCATACCCGGAAGAAAGGAGACGATTACTGACGTGGCCACAGTGAGCTCTCATGCATTAGTGGAGCATGTGGGTCAAGCTCCTCTTTGGGCCAACAGATTCAGGGCCTTGTTCTTTGATCCAACAGGCCCTAATCCAATAGACCCTAATACGACTGTACACCATTTTGAATCACAAAATCATAGTCGATTACTATCCAATATATATATATATATATATATATATATATATATATAACAATTTTGTCCTAGGCTTACCCATATTATAAATATTCTAGTTTAAATAACAAAACAAAACAAACAAACAAAAAAAAATCAATCAAAAAGCCCGTAACTTTTTTTTTTTTTTTTAAAAAAATATATTGGGAGTCAAAATTTTGTATTTAGAAAGAAAAAAAAAAAAAATCCAAAATATTCATTTTTCAGATTTTTAGGGGATATTTTTTTTAAAAAAAAATTTAGGAGTTCATGATATTTTTTTTTTGGAAAAAGTACACATAACTCTTCAAACTATCATCTCATTGTCAATGTCTCCCAAATTATCAATTGTGTCAATTTCCCTTTATAAACTACCGAAAAAATATCAATGTCTCCCCTAATAACAAAAATACCCTTCATATAATTATTAAAATTAAAAAAAAAAACTAAAAAAAATAACAAAAAAGTTACCCAAAAAAAAACTAAAAACAAAAAAAAAGGGTTTTTCTTTTCTTTTTTTTCGTTTGTTTTTTAAATTTTCAGTTATTTTTTCTTTTTTTTTTTGTTTTAAATAAAAAATAAAAAATTCGTTCTCTTTCTTTTTTTTCTTTAATTTTTTTTTAATTTTTTTTTAAAAAAATTATTTTTTTTAGTTTTTATTTTTATTTTTTAGTTTTAGTTTTAGTGTTTTTTTTTTTTTTTTTCAAATTTATAAAGACAATTTTGTGTGATTGAAAAAAAATTATGGTCATTTTTGTTTTTTTGTTGGTTTTAGGGGAGACACTGACATGTTTTGATAGTTCAAAGTGAGATATTGACACAATTAATAGTTTCCCGGGGAGGGAAGGACATTGATAATTGAGTGGTAGTTTAAGGAAAATATGTATACCTCTCTCTTTCTTTTTCCTGTTAGGGCGAGTGGGGGAATAAGAGGGAAGACATTTTATTTTTCATAATTTCAGGAGGGCTATAAAAGGTATTTTGTATTGGACAAAACATCAAAATCCTTCAGATTTCTCAAAGAGATATGATTCTTCACTACCTAAATATATAACTTTTCACAACCTTATTTATGTGGTAAAGTGGTCCCTCACCTTATTTTATTTTTTAAGGGTGCGTTTGAGATTGCGATTTCATAGACAATAAGTGCTATTTTAAACCAAATCGCAGAACATAAATCGTTTGGGAACTGCGTTTTTAAAAATTGCGATTTGAAAACACAAAAAATCTGCTTTTTCAAATCGCAGGTAAGATGGTGATTTTTTGAAATCGTAAAATTTTAAAGGCTAATTTGCGATTTTAAATGCTGAACTGCGATTTTACTAAACGCTTAACTGTGTTTTTAAAAAATCACTTTTTTCAAATCGCACATTTTAAAATCGTGATTTTAAATCGCATTTTTTAAAATCGCAAATCCAAACGGACCCTAAGAATAAAAGAACTCTAAAGCTAGTGAGAAACCATCTTACCACATGGACAAGATGATAAAAAATTATATATTTAGATTGTGAAAAATCATAACTCTTTATTAAAACCTTTACGATTAATGAATACTTATAGAGATTAATATGGTCTCTAATAAATTCTGAATATCCAACTGTCAAATTGTTTTACGGCGTTACGAGAAGGAAATTAAGCCAATATTTTAGAATCTTTTTTTTTTTTTTTTGTTATTTTTCAATATTTTACAACTTGATAAGAGAGTCTCATGGATGATAAACCAAAACCAAACAGGGGAAATTTCTTCAAATGTAGTTAAAAAAATATTATTCGTTAATGATAACTATTGACATGGTATAACCTGAACTATTTAAATTGAAAATAATTGTAAAATTTGAAGAACTTTATCTTTTGGAGCTCTCTAAAAACTTAGGAAAATTTTCATTCATTTTAAATATGTGAATACAAAAAAGCAAGCTATCTCAACTGTTTCCATTAAAAATAAAAATAAATAAATAAATAAATCCTTCAGTATTTTAATTATGACTTTACTTGAAAGAAACCATCCACAAGTATGATTAAAGTTAATTAGAATGCAGCTATCGATAAAACCCATGGACATATTAGGATTGGTATTATAGTCTGAGGCCACGAGGGAGCTGTTTTAATTGCCTGTAGTATTACAAAAATCTTTTTGGTCGAAACTTGTGTTGCTCATAAAGCTTTGGTTGTTGTTCGTGCTGTTGATTTTGTAAGGAAATGGGTTTTTTCGATATTATGTTAAAAGGAGATGCCTTACAGGTTGTTAATGCAATTAAAGTGAAGGGTTTTAATTGACGCAAAATGAGTCATCTTATCAATGGAATCAAAGATGGTTTAGGTAAGCTGAGATCGTAGAGTATTGCATATATTAAGAAAGATGTACATTATGTAGTTCATTTTCTTACCCATAAGGCGATTTATTTTTGTTATAGATAAGGTTTGAGTTGAAGAAATTTCAAACTGTATTTATGGTATTGTAACAAAGGGAAATGACTATTGAATAATTGATTTTATCAATAAAGCTAGCTAGTATTTTGTTAAAAAAAAATATATTATGATTTTATTTGTAATGTTTTCATATTTCAGTTTTTGGAATATCCCACGAATTTATATTCGGAGTTACAACGCATGTCCCATTCCGCCTCCATAATGACAAAATACCTAAAATGACAAATATAAAAAATAATCAGGAAAAAAAAAAGGCAAAAATTGAGAAAAACCCAAAAAGTGAAAAATTCTGAAATAATAATAATAATAATAATAATAAAGGCAAAATAATCCGGAAATGATATATCAAGTATTTTTGTCGTTTGAGACGCAGAAAAGAAACACTGCAAATTTTTTAACTCCAATGAAGTATTGGGGAGACATTATAAAAATGATTTGGATAATTTTTTCAATGGTCTAAATTTAATTTCACTCTATTTTTTATGAAAAATTTAAAATTAAATTTAAACAATTGAAAAAACTATCACATATAAGTGTAATTTCTTTTTTTAAAACACTTAAACCATATCCTTTTAAAATTGAGTCATTAAAAAAAGCTAAGCAAATAGAGTAAAGATATGATATATTTACAATTTCTATATAACTCTCTTGTACAAACTCCAACAACTTTTTTTTTAAGATCAATCATTTAATATGTATGACCCACATGTAGAAAAACAGATCCAATGTTAATTTGAAAAAAAAAAAAATTGTTATGTCAAAAGTTGTGCAACAATAATTTCTCAACGACAAATAATATTTGTACACATTTTTTTTTTATACATACACTCACATTTTGTATAAGATCTATACATGCGGGACACGTTCCATATGTATGGATTCTGGGGAGTGTTATAAAAACACTCCTAACACATCCCTTAGACCTGAGCCCCGCCCATGTGAGAGGTTGGATGTATAGGAAGTGTTTTTTTTTTCATGAATTCTACACCAAATATGAATATATGTAATATATATATATATATATATATATATATATATATATATATATATATATATATTTGTGTGTGTGTGTCCCAATAACACATCTCTTTCTCTATAGAATAATAGTTACATAGAATAAATGTGGTTTTCTAAATAAAACATTAAAGAAAGAAAAAATAAAACCCCATCTGTTTTTTTCTCTTCCAAAAACCGATTTTGATGGTTAACAAGGAAAAGAGACCTTAATCCAGAGGTCAGCACGAAGAGTAGCACGGCACCTACTAGAATCTAGGAAGGTTCCTAGGAGTTCAAAATCACATATTCCCTAATTATATAATAATTATATAGTTTATTCCAAAACTTTCTTGTAACTCACGTGGATAATATATAATTATATATAAGGGTTAGATATTCTTCTGATTTTTTAATTTTGAAAACTTTATTTTTTCTTACCTGAGTTTCAATTTGTATCACAGATGATACTTCAGTTTTAAAAAAAGACTAAATTAATACCTCAATTAAATTTTTCGTCCAAAAACTAACTGTCCGTCACGTTTAAACCCTCGAGGGTTAACACATGTCACAATATAAAAAATTATAAAAATAAAAAAATAATTTTTTAAAAAAAATTAATTATAAACTTAAAATAAATAATAAAACTAAAAAAAATTATTAAAAACTAAAAAAAAAATGAAAAGAGAAAAAGAAAAAGAAAAGGGTGGCTCCAGGACAAAAAAAAAAAAATGGAGCGTTTTGACCCTTGGAAGTGGTTCGGCAAGCCCCATGGGCAAACCCTCTAATTTTTTTTTTTTTTTTTTTAGGGTTTTGACCAAAACCCTTGAAATATATATATGTATTTTTATTTTATTTTTTTTTCTGCCATGGGGTGGCCAAACCTTCTCCTGTGGGCCAAAACTCTTGATTTTTTATTTTATTTTTTTTATTTATGGTGGCCAAAGCCACCCGTCTTCTTTTTCTTTTTTCAATTTTTTTTAAAGATCTTTATATTTTTTTAATTTTTTAATTAATTTTTTAAAAAATTTATTTTTTTATTCTTTTTATATCACAACACGTGTCAACTCTCATACCCCTGTCAGCCCGTTAATTTTTAGATGGAAAATTTAATTGAAGTATTAATTTAGTCTTTTTTCAAAATTAAGATACCACTGTGATGCAAATTAAAACTCAAAAAATAAAAAATAATGTTTTCAAAACCCAAAAACTAGAAGTATATTTAATCCTATATATAATTGAAAACCCAAATCCGTTATGTAAACCAAATCCCATTTGTTAATTTCTTGTTAGCGGTACGTAAACGACAAACAATCTTAACCCTTCGATTATTTGCAAGAAAAAGTGTGCTGAATCCAACGGTCTGCATAGGACTAGCCGCTACTCCATCACGCCAAGCATATATGCCCCCTAAATATTCTACCGTTCTATTCCCAGTAAAGCCCTCCCATTTCTCCACTCACACCAATTACCCACTACTCTTATCGATTTTGGACTTCTGGATTTTCTTTTTTGTGTTTAAATTCTGAGACAACCATGAAGTTCGGGAAGCGTTTGAAGCAACAAATCCAGGAGACCTTGCCGGGATGGCGGGACAAGTTTTTGTCGTACAAGGAGTTGAAGAAGCTCGTGAGGCTGATCTCTTCGGCTCCAATGATGCTGAATGGGTCGCTCGAGTACGGGAGGGCCGAGAAGCAGTTTGTCTACTTGTTGAACCGTGAGATCGAGAAGTTCAATGCCTTCTTCATGGAACAAGAGGAGGATTTCGTTATCTGGCATAAGGTAATTATTCATCAATTCATTCATGTCTTTTTCTTCTTCTTCTTCTTCTTCTTCTTCTTAACGCGAACCAGAAGATCGACAGACATGAACGGAGGTGTATTTTTCACCTCCTAATTTTTATTTTTTATTTTTTATTTTATTTTTAATTTTGTCTCCCTCCACTCATGGTCTAGCTCCGCGCCTACTGACTTCAAAGAATTCAAGAATAAGGTCATGATTCGGGAATTATGCGATGTAAGTGAAATAAGGAATTTAGAATTATTCAAAAATATGTGGAAACTTTGGTAATGATGATTCCAATGTTCCATAATTTTTGGGATAAGAATATGTTGTTCCTAAGTATATACTTTCGAAATGCTCTTTATTTTATTTTATATATATTTTTTTTAAAGTATACTTTTGCAATTAAAAACCTGCCATGTTCATTGCTAAAGGTCCTGTAATGGCTGAGAGACTTTTTACAGCCGTGCAATCCAAAGCTATCACTGCCTAATCCAAACTTTTCTATGGGGGAGAGTAGTAAGAATGATTCATAATAATTTTATGTTCGAATTGTTATTAATAATTTAGTTGACTCTGAATTTTACTGGAGTGTTTAATATTATCTGGCTAAATTGTTAGCAATTTTAATCGATAGGAATGAGGTAAATCATCTGCATAATTTTATTTTATTTTGTTTGTTTTCTTTCCCATAGAAAAGAATTTCATGCCAGCGATACCTCAATTAACTTCGGAGAGAAAAGTAGTCTGTCGTTTATACCTAAGACATGAGCATATTTATAGGCAAAGAGGTGGAGTCAAACTTGAATTAGGATTACTATTCCCACTTAAACTAGAAGTGCATGCCTGAGTTTGATTTGTTCTAAAAGTCCTATTTCTATTCAACTGGGAGTTGAACTGTTGACCATTCTTTAAAGAGTCCTTATTGAACCTAGATTGAGACTACTATCTCAATTCGACTTAGAAAATGACTATTCACAACAATCATATGATGGCAGGACACAAATATTTTAGTAACCTATAAATTTTGGCCCCTTATAAATTACACAATGCTTCCCAAACTTTTGACAAATTGTAAATATGCCATACTACAAAAGAAGAATATTTTTCTCAAATTTTGAAGGTTAATAAAATATTAATACTAGTAGGAAGCTAAGTTTTTAGTGATATTTAATTTCTTCTCATTTAATCCTCACATTAGAAAATAAAGTGGAAAAGTAGTTAAATGAAATAATTGATAAATATATGTGCCAATTCAGGAGTTACAAGATAGGATCAAGAGGGTAATTGACACGTGGGGCCCGAACGGGAGTCAGCCTTCTGAGGCAGATTGTAAGGAGGAGATGGCAAAAATCAGAAAAGACATTGTTGATTTTCACGGCGAAATGGTGCTTTTAATAAATTACAGCATTGTCAATTACACAGGTACTCAATTAGTCTAACCTCTCATCGATCTCTACTGCTTATTAAACAAGTTTTTTTATTTTATTTTTATTTTATTTTTTATTTTTTATTATGCATAAAAAAAATTTAATTTTAAGCTGGTTCGTTTCGGCATAAAATATCTTCTGCGAAAAGAGGTTTTTTCTATTTTTGAGTATTTGCCTCAATGTAAAATAATTGTCAACCTGAAAATGTTTTTCGAGTTAACCAAGAAAAATAACCTTAATAAAGCGTAAAATTATTTATGTTTCTATTATGTATAAACCGTCTTCCGCCGCTCTCCCACAGCTTGGGGTGAATTATTTATTGTGAGAAAGCCCCTTATGAGACCTGGCTTCCTGAACTAGGTTTCAGATTGTCCGAACACCTGCCTAGGCAGGTGGGCCCCACAAGTGCCCCTCTCGCAATTGTTTGTCCGAATTGCAAGTAATATGAAAAGACAAATTGCACAATATTTGATGTCTTTCTTTCTTTCTCGCAATTTCTCAAATTATATAATGAAAAACGTACGAGCCAAAAAGCTCAAAACATTTTCTTGAAAATATAATTTCAACTGTAAATATTTTCTAACACAAAACATTGTACGTTGAAACAAACAGACATTTGGTAAGAATGGTATCCTTTTTGATAGATTTCTTTATTCAAATGATCAACATTTCTAAGGTTTGAGCAAGTACTCAAATTCAAGGCACAAAAAATAAAGTAAAATAAAATGGTTTGTTAATGAGAAACCAAATTCAATATTAGAATACTAAAAGGTTGAATTTTGTAGGGCTGGCGAAGATCTTAAAGAAGCACGATAAGAGAACAGGTGGCCTTTTGCGCTTGCCATTCATTCAGAAGGTACTGCAGCAGCCATTTTTCACAACAGATGTTATCTCAAAACTTGTGAAGGAATGCGAAAGCACCATAGATGCATTAATGTTCCCCGCTGAGGAAGAAGAGATCGAGAACTAGAGAAGTAAGGGAAGCAATAACAGTTGCAGAAGAAGGAATTTTCAGGAACACTGCATCTATGGTGCTTTATGATGAAGATATAAAGTTATATTATATACATGGCTTGAAGTCTTCACTGTAACGTAAATGCTTTACAACCTTGTATGAACTTGTATCTAATTATGCTTTTGTGGGCCAAGTTAATATTGAAAATTACTTTATAGACAAATCTCTTTTGAGGAATTGGCGTTACTTGTCCATGGAGGACTTTGTTATATTGGCTTGTGGGCTGTGCTGGAAATTTCATTGTTGTACTCAATCTAAATAGTGGGATTTTCCTTGTTGGTTAGTGCGGTTTGGGTGATGCAGGGGTGCAATCGAGGACAGAAAATTAGACTACCAATTCATAAGCAGCTTGCTATTGTTATGAATTTCTTGTTGAATATTCAGCTATTTTATGCTATTTTGTTTATATTTTTGAGGAAAAGTAGCGATCTAGATCTTGTGCTTGTTTTGTAGGGATATATCAAGTAGAATTCTCCTTGTTTTCCGTTTCCTTGGGAAGTTCTACTACTTTTGAGATTTGTGGCACTAGATTTTTTTCCCATCTTATACTTTTATTTTAGATTTTTCTGAAAGAAGATGGTGATCAAAGTGTTGCTTTTCATTTCTTTTTCTACTTTATATAATACAAGCATCGAGTGAATTCTCCCTACCTTTATGATAAAGATGAGAGAATTGGGGAGTAACTGTTGGGGAGGTTTCCCTCTCCAAATTGTCAATGTGGAGCCCAGGCAAGAATAATAAGAAATAAAGCTTGTGATCTGTTGTCAGGAACCTTGGGCGACAAGTCCGAGGTTAGGCTTTCAAAGTCAAAGGTTAGAGATCTTAGATCCGAGGTTACATGACCGAGGTTAAGAGCATGAAAGGGATTCGGGGTTCCCAAATGGAAAGCAGTAAATGCTTAAGATTCGTTTCATTTAATAGGATCCAAAGTATTTATTGTCTTCTGTCATTAACAATCAAAGATGGGTCAATCCATTAAGAAGATTTGATGTTCAACCCCAAGTTGTTCCCCGCAATTAGACTGAAGGCTAATCCGACGTCCAATCGCCATTTCCATAATAGTCCACACGTGCCGGCGTTTAAAGAATAAGTCCAAAATATCTAAAGGCTTTAAATGTCAAGTACGAAAAGGTAGGTGATATAAAATGGAAAGTATTAATGAAGGTAAACCAACTTTTCCAAAGCACATTAATTACTTTTGAAAGATCCACGTCCTAGTTTAACTTGATCGTCGGAGGAAGCGTCCCTGGCCAACCCCCGACGTCACTTTGTTTTGCAGATTACAGATACAAGGAATATTCTAATTCAATTCGTTGAAGAGCCAATTGTTAGCCGACACGTCACCATCTGGAATCTGTCTCTAACAGATTGGTGCCATATGTGGGAATCGAACCCACGACCACGTGGTTGTTTCCGCAAAAATACAAGTCCGTAATGGTGAATACACGGTTAACCCATAGAACAATACCGGAAGAGAATGCTAATGATGATGCAAGAACTTCGAGGGATCCTCAGGTTGAGATAGCTCATCTACATGAGAAAATAGCCCAATAGGAGAAAGACTTGTAGACGAAAGAGCAAACTTTGCAGCAGTGGGATGAAGAGGAGCATGCGTGTAGTAGTCATACGGGTGAGAAAGATGAGAGCCGAAACAAAGAAGGGACAACTGAAGGAGAGAGTCAAGGAGCGGACGAGTCAGAAATTGCCAATTTCCTGAAGGAAAGTAAAAAGGAGAAACATGAGTACTAGATGGAAAGGTTTGCAAACTTAGAGCAACGATATGACCTCCTAGCCAGTTCCTCTCAATCTCTAAATAAAGGGACGACCTCCCTAGCAGATGGCCTTTTCTCTAATACAGTGTCACCATTCACTAATCAGATAACGTCATACCGCCTCCCTGACAAGTTTAAAATGCTCGACATCCCCGTCTACTCCGAACTGGGTGATCCAGTAGAGCACTTGAAAAGTTTCCGTGCCCATGCCATCTTGCATGGAACCCCTAATGAAATAGCATGTAGGGCATTCCCCCTTACTCTAGTCGGAGGCCCCCGAGAATGGTTTAGAACATTGCCTTCTCAGTCAATAATTAATTTCGAAAGCCTCGCTAGAAATTTTTTTATCACAGTTTATGGCGGGAGTCATCCAGAAGAAACCAGTGGAACAATTAATGACTATTAAACAAGGCCCTCAGGAGTCGTTGAAGAGTTATCTGCAGTGTTTCAACCAAGAAAGACTAGCCGCTGAAAGCCAAAGTGGGCAGTTCGTCCATTGCGCCATTTACTAGGGCATAAGAAAAGATGGGGCCTTCATGGCGAATTTGGCGAGAAGACCCACTAAAGGACTTTAGCAATTCCTTGATCGAGCGGAGGAGTTTGTAAATCAGGAAGAAACACTCCGAGCATTCCAAGGAGCCGAGGAAACCCCAGTCACCAAGGTAGATGTCGAAAATAGACCAAAGAAAAAGAAGCTAAAGAAGTGAAGGAGGCGGCGGAGCAAAGACCAGTCAAGAGGCTTGAAGAGTACAATTGGACGCCCCTTAACGCTTTCCCCATAGACGTCCTCATGGAAATCAAGAAAGACCCTATATACAAAGCTCCCCCGCCGATTAAGGGGAGGCCACCTGCTCACAATGCGTACAAATATTGCCATTATCATGGCGCGTATGGTCATTGGACGAACTCTTGCGTAACGCTGAGAGAGCTAATCAAGAACTCTTGATATGCCTTCTCAATCTCTCTCTCCTTCCTCGATTAATTTAGAAATATAATTATTTAAAAATCAAAATCAAATCTGAAAATAAAATAACCAAGAAGACAAAGGGTATTGGATATAATTTTCTTAAAATAATAATTAAAAACAAAACACAAAATATTTTCCCCTAACAAGTATCCCACAACCCCCAACCAAAAGACACTTCGTTTGATAACTCCCCTCCGGTCCTCCCCTCTACTCTGTTTTTTTCTTTTTTTCATTTCCTCCTAAAAATATTCAACTTCAAAACTTTTTTTTTTTTTTTCATTTTGTACATCACATGAATCATTTTTTATTACTATTTAAATAAAAAAAATCACCATAAAACAATTTTTTTTCACTTTTTATTAAAAAAGAAATTTCAATTTCTATCTATTTTATATCACATCAATCTTATTACTATTCAACAAAAAATTTTCACTCAACAATGGTTACCAAACATGGCATTCTCTCAATTTTAAATGAATGGATAATGTTTATCTTACGGTTAAGATGTACAGTTTATCTATTTAATGGTATAAATAATATTAATTTCATATATATATATATATATATATATATATATATATATATATATATATATATATATATATATATTTTGCTAAATACACAAATTTTAAATTTTAATTATAAATAGAAAAAATCACCTGAAGAGGTAGAGAGTTTGGGTGGACCGCGGAGCCATTGTTGGGATTTCTGACATTCCATTGCCGACCAACCCATATGACATTTTGAGGAAGCCACCGATCAAGAAAGTAGGGCAAAGGTTTAGGGGATGTTTGGTGTCATACCCAACTCAACTTATTTCCTTTTTTTTTTTTTTTTTTCCTTTTTTTTTTTTTTTTTTTTTAAGAAATTATGTTTGGCTTTCATTTTGTTTTTAACCCAGTCCAATTTTTTTTCATCCTTACCCAAACTTTTTTTAACCCAATTAATATATATATATATATATATATATATATATATATATATATATATATATATATATATATATATATACACACACACACACATTAAAAAAAGAGTAATGATTCAATGCCACCCAAATATACAATTTTTCACTACCTTGCCTATGTGACAAGGTGGTCCCCACTACTTTTTGAGTTTTTTAATTTTTTAAAAGAGTAATGATTCATTGCCATTTATGTGGCAAGGTGGTCCCCTACTACTTTTTGAATTTTAAAAATAAAATCAAGTGGGAGACCATCTTGCCACATAGGCAAGGTGGTGAAAAGTTGTATAAAAATGTGGCAATGAATCATTATTCTTTTAAAAATAAAGAGTAATGATTCACTACCACCTAAATATACAATTTTTCACCACCTTGTCTATGTGGCAAGGTGGTCCCCTACCTTAATTTATTTTTAAAAAATAAAAAAAATCAAAAAGTAGTGGGAGACCACCTTGCCACATAAGCAAGGTGGTAAAAAGTTGTATATTTGGGTGGCATTGAATCATTATTCAAAAATAAATTAAGGTGAGGGACCACCTTGCCACATAGACAAGTTGGTGAAAAGTTATATATTTAGGTAGTAGTGAATCAGTACTCTTAAAAAAAAATAACGAACCACCCCAAAAAAATTTTCCCATTTTTTCTTTTACAATCTTTTTTTAAAAATATATTTATTTTAATATATTAAATTTAATTCATCTTCCCAAACATAATTTCTACACTTTTTTTTCGGTATTTATAATTTTGAGTGAAATTAAGAAAATCACAAAACAATACAAAAACAATTACACAACCAAACGTCCCCCTACTTTCCTTATCCCGTGCCCGGAAATCCGGAAGAAAGGAAAGGAGACGATTACTGACTGACGTGGCACAGTGAGCTCTCATGATGCATTAGTGGAGCATGTGGGTCAAGCTCATTCTTTGGGCCAACAGACTCAGGGCCTTGTTCTTTAATCCAACGGGCCTTAATCCAATAGACCCTAATTCGACTGTACACCATTTTGAATCACAAAATCATAGTCGATTACTATCCAATATATATAACAATTTTGTCCTAGGCTTGCCCATATTAAACATTCAAGTTTAAATAAAAAAAATTAAAAAAAAAAAAAATCAATCAAAAAGCTCATAAATTTTTTTTTAAAAAAAATATCTTGGGAGTCAAAATTTTGCATTTAGAAAAAAATCCAAAATATTCATTTTTTAGATTTTTAGGCAATCGTTTTTTAAAACTTTTGAGATTTCATGGTATTTTCTAGGGGTGTATAGCCGGCTGGTTATAACTGGTTGGTAACAGGTAACTGAATACCAACCAATAACCGGGTAACCCGCCAACAGGTTTGGTACCCGATTGAAAATAATCAGTAATTGGTCCTACTTGAGCGATTACTAGTTTAAAAAAATATTGAAACCGGTTATAACAAATAACCACGTGTGTATATATATATTAAAATAATAAAATTTAGGGCTTTACACTTTTACTTCCATTTCAATTTAGGCCAACATATTGGGCCAAAAAGGTTGAAATTTTTTTAAAGTACTAAAAAAGTCCAAATTAAGTTCAAAAAGTAAGCCAATACCTAAATTAAGCCCAAAAGACCCAATTTTTTAAAATTTTAGTTATCGGTTTAGATATCAGGTACCAACCAATAACTGATTAACTACCGGTTATTAAAAAATCGATTAACCGGTTATTGAAGTCGGTTGGCAATTTTGGTCAACCGGCTACCCCAGTTATGGTTACTAGTTTTAGAAGGAAAAAAAAAAAAAATCCATCAAAAAGCTCGTAACTTTATATATATATATATATATTGGGAGTCAAATTTTTGTATTTAGAAAGAAATCCAAAATATTCATTTTAGGAGTTGGTTTTTTTTTACATTTTTGGCAATTCGTGGTATTTTCTTTTTGAAAAAAAGTATACATAATCCCCTCAAACTACCACCTCATTGTCAATGTCCCCCTAATGACAAAAATACCCTTCATAATTTTTTTTTAAAAAAAAATAAATAAATAAAATAAAATAACCAAAAGTTATTCAAAAAAACTAAAAATAAAAAACAGTTTTTTCTTCTTTTTTGTTTTGTTTTTTTTTTTAAAAAAAAAAAAAAAATCTTTTTTTTTTTTTTCTATAATTTTTTAACTTGTTTTTTAAAAAGTTATTTTTTATATTTTTATTTTTTAGTTTTAGTTTTAGTTTTTTTTCTTTTCAAATTTATAAAAGACAATTTTGTGTTATTGAAAAAAACTAAGTGTCATTTTTGTCTTTTTATTGGTCTTAGGGGGAATATTGACATGTTTTGATAGTTCGAAGCGAAATATTGACACAATTGATAATTTCACGGGAAGGAATTGACATTGATAATTAAGTGATAATTTAAGATAAATATGTGTATCTTTCTCTTTCTTTTTCCCATTAGGGCGAGTGGGGGAATAAGGGGGAAGACATTTTATTTTTCATATTTTTCAGGAGGGCTATAAAAGGTATTTTGTATTGGACAAAACCCTTCAGATTTCTCAAAACCTTTACAATTAACGAATACTTATAGAGATTAATACGGTCTTTAATAAATTCTGAATATCCAACTTTCAAATTGTTTTACCACGTTACGAGAAGGAAGTTAAGCCATTATTTTACAACTTATTTATTTATTTTTATTATTTTTCAATATTTTACAACTTATTTATTTATTTTTATTATTTTTCAATATTTTACAACTTGATAAGAGAGTCTCGTGGATGATTAACCAAAACCAAACAGGGGAAATTTCTTCAAATGTAGTTAAAAAAATATTATTCGTTAATGATGACTATTGGCATGGTAAAACCTCAACTATTTAAATTGAAAATAATTATAAAATTTTGAAAAATTTTATCTTTTGGAGCTCTCTAAAATCTTATGAAAATTTTCATTCATTTTAATATGTGAATACAAAAGAGCAAGCGATCTTAACTATTTTCATAGGAAAAAAAAAAAAAAAAGGAAAAAAAGAAAGAAAGAAACCCTTCAGTTACTCCCTTTTAATTATGATTTTATTTGTAATGTCTTCATATTTCAGTTTTTGGAATATCCCACAAATTTTTATCTTCCAAGTTAATAATGCATGTCACATTCCGCCCCATAATGATAAAATACCTAAAAATGACAAATATAAAAAATAATCATGAAAAAAAAAGCACACAGTTTCTCCTCAAATTACTATTCAATTATCAATGCCCTCAAACTATCAATTGTATTAATGTTCCCCTTTAAACTATAAAAAAAATGTCAAATACCTTCGTAAAACCAACAAAAACACAAAAATGAACCTCATTTTTCTTTTTGAATAAGACTAAAATGTCTTTATTAATTCCAAAAAAAATAAAAAAACTAAAACTAAAAAATAAAAAACTAAAATTTTTTTTTTTTTAAAAAAAAAATTATAAAAAAAAAACTGAAAATTAAAGAAAAAAAAACCTGTTTTTTTAATATATTGTTTATTTTTTAGTATAATTTTTTTAATTTTAATAATTTTATGAATAGTATTTTTGTTATTAGACGGAACATTGACCTTTTCTTGTAGTTTAAAACTTTGAAGGGAGATATTGACACAATTGATAGCTTGGGGGACATTAATAATTGAATGATAGTTTGAGGGAGATATGTGTACTTTTTTTCTTTTCTTTTTTTTTTTAAAAAAAAAAGGAGAAAAAAAAAAAAAAAAAGCAAAAATTTAGAAAAACCCAAAAAGTGAAAAATTCTGAAAAAAAAAAAAGAAGGAAAAGAAAGGCAAAAAAAAATCTGAAAATGATTGATTGAGAGTATTTTTGTCGTTTGAGTCTCAAAACAGAAACATTGCAAATTTTCAACTCCAATGACATATTGGGGAGACAATATAAAAATAATTTGAGTAGTTTTTTGATGGTCCAAATTTAATTTTACTCTCTCTATTTTTTATGAAAAACTTAAAATTAAATTTGACAGTTGAAAAAACCATCACATATGCTTGTAATTTTTTTTTTAAAACACCTTAACCAAATCCTCTTAAAATTGAGACATTGAAAAAAGCACTGCAAATAGAGTAGAGATATGTACAAACTTCAACAACTTTTTTTTAAAATCAACTACCATTAGATATGTAGGCATGTTTGGGTATCCTTGATTTTTGAAATACAGTTTTTTAGAATTTAAATTCTATTAAGATTTTATCTTCTTTTTTTTTTTTCTTTTTTTTTTTTATCTCATGTTTTTTAAATCATTCAAACATAATTTCAAAAAATAAATTCTCTCGATATTCGTAATTTTTCGAAAAATTGTACACCCAAACGAGCTAGTAAGACCCACATGTAAAAAGACAGATTTACTAGTTAGTTTGAAAAAAAAGTAATTGGAATTGTACAACAATCATTTCTCAATGACAAATGATATTTGTATATACATTTTGTGTGGGACCCATTTCATATGTATGGACCACATAACAAATATAAATATGTGTAAAAAATATATCCAAATAATATATCTCTTTCTCAAAAGAATAATAGTTACTTAGAATAACTGTGGTTTTCTAAATAAAACATTAAAGAATATATTATTCTTCAGAAATCCATTTTGATGGTTAATCCAGCGGTCAGCACGAAGAGTTAGCAGGGCACCTACTAGAATCTAGGGCGGTTCCTAGGAGTTCAAAAATCACATATTCCCTAATTATATAATTATAATAATTATATAGTTTATTATATATAATTATATAGTTTATTCCCAAACTTCCTTCTAACTCACGTGGATAATGTATAATTGAAAACCCAAATCCGTTATGTTAAACCAAATCCCATTTGTTAATTTCTTGTTAGCGGTACGAAAACGACAAACAATAATCTTAACCCTTGGATTATTAGCAAGAAAAAGTGAGCTGAATCCAACGGTCTGCATTGAGGACTAGCCGGACCCACAACATGTCCCCCAATTTGGTTTCTCCCCAACGTTTGTCCAAGTCACATTTATGTCGCATTGTTTCCTTTTCCATGGGCGATTCGTGGTAGATTCCTTAGAATCAGCATCTTCCCACGTCACTTTTCCCCTTCACACAATTCTACCGTCACAGCCATTCTCTCACCCATGCGTTAAAGTCACAATTCACGTCACCACACCCATTTTCTTGGTGAATGGTGGGTGTTTGCTGTTGGATTTAAATTATAAATATAAGATTATATAGGTTAATTTAACTTGATTCATTTATTTAAACGAATTAAACCTTTTAACCTTAATCTGTAATTTCGTATTGAGTTCGTTGGTCGTATAAAAAATTGACAACCCAAAATGTCGGCTGTCGAGTTTAGGTGGTGTCGAGGAATCGGTATAAAACTATAAGTCAAACATAAATTGACCCATCTCTCTGTAGCAATTTTAGTTTGTGTATCAGATTCGAATCCTATCAAAATATGAGTATAAGATTATATAAATTAATATATCTCGATCCATTTAATTAAACACATCAGACCTCTTAAGTATAAGATTATATAAGTTAATATATTCGTTTCATTTATGATCAGGATCCAAAGTATTTTGGTCAACCGACTACCCCAGTTATGGTTACTAGTTTTAGAAAAAAAAAATTCCATCAAAAAGCTCGTAACTTTATATATATATATATATTGGGAGTCAAATTTTTGTATTTAGAAAGAAATCCAAAATATTCATCTTTCAGATTTTTAGAAGTTAGTTTTTTTTTTTACATTTTTGGCAGTTCATGGTATTTTCTTTTTGAAAAAAAATATACATAATTCCTTCAAACTACCACCTCATTGTCAATGTCCCCCTAATGACAAAAATACTCTTCATAAATTTTTTTTAAAAAAAATAAATAAATAAAATAACAAAAAGTTATTCAAAAAAACTAAAAATAAAAAACAGGTTTTTCTTTTTTTTTTTTTTTTTTTTTTTTTTTTTTTGTTTTAATTTTCAGTTCATTTTTGTTTTTTGTTTTAAAAAAAATCTTTCTTTCTTTCTTTCTTTTTTTTTTTTTTTTTTTTTTTTTTTTTTTTTTTTCCTTTTTTCTATAATTTGTTAACTTGTTTTTTAAAAAGTTATTTTTTTATATTTTAGTTTTAGTTTTAGTTTTTTTTTTCAAAGTTATAAAAGACAATTTTGTGTTATTGAAAAAAACTGAGTGTCATTTTTGTCTTTTTATTGGTCTTAGGGAGAATATTGACATATTTTGATAGTTCAAAGCGGGATATTGACACAATTGATAATTTCACAGGAAAAAATTGACATTGATAATTGAGTGCTAGTTTAAGATAAATATGTGTACATTTCTCTTTCTTTTTCCTATTAGGGCGAGTGAGGGAATAAGGGGGAAGCCATTTTATTTTTCATATTTTTCAGGACAGCTATAAAAGGTATTTTGTATTCAGATTTCTCAAAACCTTTACAATTAACGAATACTTAAAGAGATTAATACGGTCTTTAATAAATTCTGAATATCCAACTGTTAAATTGTTTTACCACGTTACGAGAGGAAGTTAAGCCAATATTTTACAACCTTTTTTTTTTTTTTTTGTTATTTTACAACTTGATAAGGAAGTTACTCCCTTTTAATTATGATTTTATTTGTAATGTTTTCATATTTCAGTTTTTGGAATATCCCACAAATTTTTATCTTCCAAGTTAATAATGCATGTCACATTCCGCCCCATAATGATAAAATACCTAAAAATGACAAATATAAAAAATAATCATGAAAAAAAAAGTACACAGTTTCTCCTCAAATTACTATTCAATTATCAATGCCCTCAAACTATCAATTGTGTTAATGTTCCCCTTTAAACTATAAAAAAAATGTCAATGTCCTCCGTAAAACCAACAAAAACACAAAAATGAACCTCATTTTTCTTTTTGAATAAGACTAAAATGTCTTTATTAATTCGAAAAAAAATAAAAAAACTAAAAACTAAAACTAAAACTAAAAAATAAAAAAAAAATTTATTTTTTTTTTAAAAAAAATTATAAAAAAAAACTGAAAATTAAAGAAAAAAAAAACCTGTTTTTTTAATATATTGTTTATTTTTTAGTATAATTTTTTTAATTTTAATAATTTTATGAATAGTATTTTTGTTATTAGAGGAAACATTGACCTTGTCTTGTAGTTTAAAACTTTGAAGGGAGATATTGACATAATTGATAACTTGGGGGACACTAATAATTGAATGATAGTTTGAGGGAGATATGTGTACTTTTTTTTTTAAAAAAAAAAAAAGAAAAAAAGCAAAAATTTAGAAAAACCCAAAAAGTGAAAAATTCTGAAAAAAAATAAAAAAAAATAAAAAAAAATCCGAAATGATAGATTGAGAGTATTTTTGTCGTTTGAGTCTCAAAACAGAAACATTGCAAATTTTCAACTCCAATGACATATTGGGGAGACAATATAAAAATAATTTGAGTAGTTTTTTCAATGGTCCAAATTTTATTTTACTCCCTCTATTTTTTTTTTTATGAAAAACTTAAAATTAAATTTGACAGTTGAAAAAACTATCACATATGCTTGTAATTTATTTTTTTAAAACACCTTAACCAAATCCTTTTAAAATTGAGACATTAAAAAAAGCACTGCAAATAGAGTAGAGATACAGACTTCAACAACTTTTTTTTTTTTAAATCAACCACCATTAGATATGTAGGCATGTTTGGGTATCCTTGATTTTTGAAATACAGTTTTTCAGAATTTAAATTCTATTAAAATTTTATCTTACTTTTTTTAATTTTGTCTCATGTTTTCTAAATTCATCTAAACATAATTTCAAAAAACAAATTCTCTCGATATTCGCAATTTTCTAAAAAATTGTACATCCAAACGAGCTAGTATGACCCACATATAAAAAGACAGATCTACTAGTTAGTTTGAAAAAAAAGTAGTTGGAATTATACAACAATCATTTCTCAATGACAAATAATATTTGTATATACATTTTGTTTGGGACCCATTTCATATGTATGGACCACACAACAAATATAAATATGTGTAAAAAAATATATACAAATAATATATCTCTTTCTCAAAAGAATAATAGTTACTTAGAATAAATGTGGTTTTCTAAATAAAACATTAAAGAATATATTATTCTTCATAAATCCATTTTGATGGTTAATCCAGCGGTCAGCACGAAGAGTTAGCACGGCACCTACTAGAATCTAGGGCGGTTCCTAGGAGTTCAAAAATCACATATTCCCTAATTATATAATTATAATAATTATTATATAGTTTATTCCAAAACTTTCTTCTAACTCACGTGGATAATATATAATTGAAAACCCAAATCCGTTATCTTAAACCAAATCCCATTTGTTAATTTCTTGTTAGCGGTACGAAAACGACAAACAATAATCTTAACCCTTGGATTATTAGCAAGAAAAACTTGAAAAAGTGAGCTGAATCCAACGGTCTGCATTGAGGACTAGCCGGACCCACTACGTGTCCCCCAATTTGGTTTCTCCCTCAACGTTTGTCCAAGTCACATTTATGTCGCATTGTTTCCTTTTCCATGGGCGATTCGTGGTAGATTCCTTAGAATCAGCATCTTCCCACGTCACTTTTCCCCTTCCCACAATTCTACCGTCACAGCCATTCTCTCACCCATGCGTTAAAGTCACAATTCACGGAGTAATGATAGGCCGGCGCCAACTTGTCGGCCCTGCCCGCCCATTTTAATTAAAATAAGATTTTTTTAATGGAAAAGTAATTTCTAATAACATCAAAAGTTACTTTTTCATTAAAAAACCATTTTTTTTATTATAAAAAAGGTTGCTAGGGCTGGCAAGTTGGCCCCCAACTATCATTTTCCCAATTCACGTCACCACACCTATTTTCTTGATGAATGGTGGGGGTTCGCTGTTGGATTTAAATTATAAATATAAAATTATATAGATTAATTCATTTATTTAAACGAATTAAACATTTTAACCTTAATCTGTAATTTCGTATTGAGTTCGTTAGTCGTATAAAAAATTGACAACCCAAAATGTCGGCTGTCGAGTTTAGATGATGTCGAGACATCGGTATAAAACTATAAGTCAAACATAAACTGACCCATCTCTCTGTAGCAATTTTAGTTCGTGTATCAGATTCGAATCCTATCAAAATATGAGTATAAGATTATATAAATTAATATATCTCGATCCATTTAATTAAACACATCAGACCTCTTAAGTATAAGATTATATAAGTTAGTATATTCGTTTCATTTATGATCAGGATCCAAAGTATTTATTGTCTTCTGCCATTAACAATCAAAGATGGGTCAATCCATTAAGAAGATTTGACGTTCAACCTAGGGCTGTTCCCCGCAATCAGATCGAAGGCTAATTCGACGTCCAATCGCCATTTCCAGAATAGTCCACACTTGCCGGCGTTTAAAGAACAAGTCCAAAATATCTAAAGGCTTTAAATGTCAAATACGAAAAGGTAGGTGATATAAAAAGGAAAGTATTATTGGATGTAAACCAACCTTTCCAAAGCACATTAAGTACTTTTGAAATATCCACGTCCTAGTCTAACTTGATCGTCAAAGGAGGCGTCCCTGGCCAACCCCCAACGTCACTTTGTTTTGCAGATTACAGATACAAGGAAGATTCCAATTCAATTCGTTGAAGAGCCAACAATTAGCCAACACGTCACCATCCGGAATCTGTCTCTAACAGTAGTGTATCAAACCCTTCAAAAATTTCAATCCAAATTAAAAATCCAAAGAAAATATTTCTCATCATGAGCACTGAACCCTCCACCTTATTTTGTTATATATTATTGTTAGATTGCTATATTATAATTGTGGTTCGGTGGCTTAGTGGTTTAACGGTTTCTTACAAACCTGAAGAGCAGGGGTTCAAGACTTCTCCTTGGCAAAATGACGGTTTTCATGCATTTATTGTCTAAAAGAACAAAAACCGTATAATTGCAGTTACGAGGACTTGGACTTGTGCGTTGGATGATATAATGAGGCGCCCCATCCATTAGACCAATTGCTCTGTTGGGTGTATATTGTAACCAACAACAGTTACATAAAATGAAAAGTTATGACTTTTCATATGTACCCCTTCAATATTTATAAATATAATATTCCTCCACCGATATTGTTATTCAGATTTTCATTCTCAATTTTAGAAATTCACAAGTGAAATTGTATGAATTCTCCAGAATTGCTATCTGTAGAATTTATAGCTTTGTTGTATCCTGGAGGCAATTTGATAGCAAACTCATTCCGAGTGGGGGCAAATATTGTCTTAAAGATAGCGATTCATCGTGCCTCAAAGCTATCTTTTTATTTCAAATTTTTGTTCTTTCTCATAATATATTCTTAACAATTTTAAGACGATATTTAACAATAGAAGGAGGATCAAACGTAACCGGTTTCAAAATTATGAATCAAGACTTGGTGAAATTGGACAAGTTCGATGGAACCAATTTCATTCGTTGGCAAGATAAGATGAAGTTTCTTCTCACTGCACTGAAGATTTTCTATGTTCTCGATGTTGTGAGTTTAAAAGAGTACTCACAAGCGCACAAATCGTTTGCAATATGGTGTGTGCAAGTGCGAGGTTGAATCTACGGGGAAATGGTCAAAAATTAGTGTCTTGTTTAATTAACCTTACTTTAACTAGTTCCAAATGTTTGAGGTTTAAGCATGCAAAATGACACTAAGTTAAAAATGATGAAATAAAATGTGTAAAAAGAACTAAGGCTAAAGAATCCACCAAACCAAATCCAACAACACACACTCTTGGTTTCTGCTTAAACACCCAAAGAATATTTAAGCTTAAGGTGTCATTCAAGTTTCTTAACCACAAATTGTAGAACCATTAGATGAATCCAACTCAAAGACAAATCACAAAGAGTACCCATTTGAAATCAAATCATCCATTATATCCATTCAAAGAACAAATTATAATGGATATTCTCTTTCAAACCGATAAATCAATGTATCCATCGGTTGAAACACATTAAATGTCATACTTCTACAACCAACCACATTCATTCCAAAAGGTAAAGCATTAAAGTAAATGGAACTTGAACAACATATGGATAGAGCATTCAATGTGCAAGTAATATAACAAAAGTGTGAGTGTTATCAATGGTGAAGTTTCCTCCCCAACCTTAGTTGAGAGTTCTAGCCTCCCATGACTAAAAACACAACAAGAACTTGAAGAACAAACATGAAATTAGAAGAAAACTTTACAAAAGAGAAGTATCTAAAGAAGAGAGCTACTGAAATAAACTGTAAAATGCACGAAATTAAACCTAGCTACTACTCTGAGATTGCTCTCCAATAAGGAGGCATGGCTATGACATTATAAAAAGGAAATTAGGGTTAGAAACCATGTAAAATGACTCATCTACCCCTTATAGGGTTCCTCTCTTGCTAGAGACAACCAAGGTCACGAAACCAGCCTGCTCTCCTGCGAAAATCAGAGGGAGAAATGCTTTTTGTCATGGAGAAGTCCCTGATTGGGCATTCTGGTGCGCGTCTGCAAAAGTCAGTTCTGGAAAATTTCGATCGATCGACATCGGGCAAAATTTCGATCGATCGACTTTCCAGGATTTCCGAATTCCAAAGTATTTCTACTTGAAATTTGTCATTTCTCTCTTAATGACCTACAAAACACAAAAACTAGCCAAAACATCAGAAAATAACAAGGCCAAAGGTCTAACTAATGTAAATCAAGGGATACAAATATGCAATATTTGGCACTGATCACTCGATCCAAGCCTGAACCCACTTTCTGAACCAATTCCTGAAGATACCGATGCTATCAAGACAGAGGGAAAGAAACGTGAAGAGGATGAACTTGTATGCAAATGGCATATTCTAAACACTCTTTCTGATCGGTTGTATGATTTATTCACTGCAATTAAGTCACCACGGGAAATTTGGAATGCACTGGAAGCAAAGTACAAAACAGAAAAAAAAAATAGGTACGGATAAATTTTTGATTTTGAAGTACTTTGAATTTAAAATAGTAGATAATTTGTCTGTTCTAGACCATATGCATGAATTGCAGGTTTTGGTCAATAAATTCCATGATCTTTCTATTAATATTCCTGAGTCATTTCAAGTGGGAGCAATTATTGCAAAACTCCCCAAGTTGGAATAATTACAGGAAAAAGCATCTGCATATGACCGAAGATCTTACATTAGAGCAAATTGGAAAACATATGCAAATTGAAATAGAAAGTTGAATTCGTGATGGTATTCAATTTGAGTCTAATGTGAATGTTAATAATGTCCACAACGGAGATAGTAGAACAAAAAATTATCTTAAAGTGAATAAGAATGGAACTAGCTTTAAGAAGAATAACTATAAGGATCCCAATAAAGACAATAAGGACAGATCATGTTTTAACTGTGGAAAAAAGGGTCATTATATTAGTGAATGCAGATTCTTAAAGAATAAGAATAAAGAAAATGGCAGCAGTTCAAACATGACAAATATAGTTGAAGAAATTATCGCTATGGTGACTGATATGCAAATTGGCATGATTACAGAAGTGCATATAGCTGTGGCTATAAATAGAATTGATTGGTGGTTTGATTCTGGTGCTACCGTGTATGTGTGCAACGAGAAAACGCAGTTCAAGATAATGTCACATCAATTGATAACGAAGAAGTTCTGATGGGCAACCACAATTCTTCTAAGGTTCATAGAAAATGGACTGTAGAGATGCAATTCACTTCTGGAAAGAAATTAATTTGAACTAATGTCTTACATGTCCCAGAAATTAAGATGAACCTTGTATCTACCAGTTTGTTATGTAAAAGAGGCGTAAAAGTAGTCATCAAATCTAATAATTTAATATTGTCAAAGAATGTGATATTTATAGGAAAGGGTTATTCTTGTAATGGATTGTTCAAACTCAGTATTATTAATAAAGCTATTTCAAAATTTTCTTATATTGTTGATTCATCTTCTTTATAGCATAGTCGTTTAGCACATTTAAATTTTAAATATTTGAAATATATGTCTAAGCATGGCTTAATTTCTTATAAGCGTGATAATAATGAAAAATGTAAAATATATATTCAAACTAAAATGACTAAAAAACCATATCCCAAGATTCATAGAAATTCACAAATTTTAGAACTCATACATTCTGATATATGTGAATTAAATGGTATATTAACTGGAGGAGGCAGAAGATATTTTATTACATTCATAGATGATTTTTCTACATACACTTATGTGTATTTAATGAAAAGTAAAAATGAAGCATTTAGCATGTTCAAACGTTACAAATATGAAGCAGAAAATAAAAAAGAGAAGAAAATAAAATTTCTTAGAATTGATAGAGGTGGAGAATACTTTCCATAAATTTCCTACTTTCTGTGAAGAACATGGAATTGTGCACCAAAAGTACACCTTACACACTACAATAGAATGGTTTGGCTGAAAGAAAAAATATGACACTTGTAGACATGGTTAATTGCATGATCTTAAGTGCAAAGTTGCATTTTAATTTATGGGGAGAGGCACTACTTACAGCATGTCATGTACATAATAGAGTGTCTTCTAGTAAAATGCAAGTGTCACCATATAAGTTATGGAACGACAGAAAACCAAACCTGGATTATCTCACAGTGTGGGAGTGTTTAGCCTTTTACAGAGTCCCTAATCCAAAAAAAACTAAATTAGGACCGAGAGCAATCAAAAGTGTGTTTGTAGGTTATGCTGAAAATTCTAAGGCAATAGACTATTAGACTTAAGCTCTAATGTCATAGTGGAATCAAGGGATGTTCAATTTATTGAAAATAAGTTCAACTATGATTCTAAATATGTTTCAGAACCTAGTCAAACACAAGTATCTGATTCTTATCATAGTACTTCTCTTACTAATGGTAAGAGATTAGCTATAGATTTACCAATAGAACAAAGGAAGAGTTAGAGAGTTAGAAAAGAAAAGAATTTTGATCCTGATTTTATTTCATTACAAGGTATAGTTTTCCTTGTAGAAGCAAACAAGGATATAGTCCTTAATAAAATACATATTGTACTTAACACAAAGGATGATCCAAAAAGTTTTAATGAAGCTATGTCTTCTAGAGATCCAGCCTTCTGGAAAGAAGCTATAAATGATGAAATAGACTCAATATTATCAAATAATACTTGGGTACTAGTGGATCTGGCTCTAGGTTCCAAACCTATTGGTTGTAAATGGGTATTTAGAAGGAAATATAATTCGGATGGATTAATTCAAACCTTTAAGGCAAGGTTAGTTGTAAAAGGCTTTAAACAAAAGGAGGGCATAGATTATTTTGATACCTATGCACCTGTAGCAAGGATCACATCTATTCGTATTCTTATGGCTTTTGCATCTATATATGATTTGTATGTGCATCAAATGGATATAAAAACTGCTTTCTTAAATGGTGATCTTGATAAGGAAGTATATATGGAACAACCAGAAGTGTTTGTTCTGCCTAATAATGAAAAGAAAGTCTGTAAATTAGTCAATTCATTATATGGGTTGAAACAAGCACCCAAACAATGGCATGAAAAGTTTGATACTGTTATTTTATCTAATGGTTTCAAACATAATGGAGCTGACAAGTGTATTTATTCAAAATTCACAGAAGATTATGGTGTCATTGTTTGTCTTTATGTTGATGACATGCTAATTTTTGGAACTAATATGAAAGGTGTATATGAAACTAAAAAGTATCTTACTTCAATGTTTAAGATGAAAGATCTAAATGAAGTATATTCTATTTTAGAAATTAAAGTAAAGAAACATAGTGGGGGTTATGCACTATGTCAATCTCATTATATTGAGAAAGTACTTCTTAAATTCAAACATCTTGGAATAAAAGAAGCAAATATACCTTTTGATTCTAGTATAATATTAAATGATAATTCTGGAAGGGCAATAGCACAGCTTGAGTATGCTAGTACGATTGGTAGCATGATGTATGCCATGCATTGTACCAGACCAGATATTGCCTTTGCAGTGTGCAGACTTTCTAGATACACTAGTTATCCTAGTATAGATCACTGGAAAGCAATCGGCAGAGTCCTTGGGTATCTGTAAAGAACCATAAATTTAGGACTGTTTTATTCAAAGTTTCCAGCTGTACTAGAAGGGTATTCAGATGCTAGTTGGATTACTAGCACAAGTGACAATAAATCTACGTCTGGTTGGGTATTTACCCTTGGTAGAGGTGCCATTTCTTGGGCATCAAAGAAGCAGACGTGTATTTCGCATTCCGCAATGGAATCAGAGTTTATAGCATTGGCAGCGGCAGGAAAAGAGGCAGAATGACTTAGGAATATGTTATTAGATATAAATTTGTGGCCACAACCTATGCCAGCCATTTCCTTGCATTGCGATAGTGAAGCTACAATGTCTAGAGCTTATAGTAAAGTATATAATGGGAAGTCTAGACACATAAGCCTAAGACATGAGTATGTTAGACAATTAATTCTTGATGGAATCATAACCATTGTTTATGTAAGGTCAAGTAGTAACTTGGCAGACCCTTTTACCAAAGGTTTATTTCGAGAATTGGTAAGGGTAACATCTATTTGAATGGGACTAAAACTCTTTCAAAAGAATCACCAATAATGGTAACCCAACATTTTTTAAGATTTATTCTTATAAAAGGTTTAATGGGTAAAAACAAGTTATTGATAAGTGATTAGTTTAGCACTGGAATAATTAAGTCTCATTCAAGATGGATCAGTGCTGACTGTTACGATTGCGAAGGATGAGTTACACTCTTAATGAAGTTCAAATCTAAAAATAAATGTATTAGTAACAGTGACAAAAAAGGAACTTCACCTATATGAACATAGAAGTGGTGCCACTTCTAACAAGAGTTGGAGTTTACTCTTGCAAATGTTCATTAAACCAGGATGTAGCACAAGGCCATAATAGTGCTAATAATTATGAATTTCTTACGTGAATTAGATAGTTTCATGTGTATGTTATTTCCGGTTATGAATTATAAAAGTTTTGGTTTAAGCTTAGGCCACCACTAACTTTTCATAACTTTGAAATGACTATACTAAGAGAAGGTTTAAGTCGAAAGATACCTTCTTGTATGCATGATAATAGCAATACTAAAGTTGAGAATTTAATATCACAATCTAAGTGGGGGATTGTTATATATTATTGTTAGATTGTTATATTATAATTGTGGTTCGGTGGTATAATAGTTTAACGGTTTCTTACAAACCTGAAGAGCAGGGGTTTGAGGCTTCTCCTTGGCAAAATGACAATTTTGATGTCTTTATTGTCTAAAAGAATTAAAACCGTATAATTGGGCTCAAACTTGTGCGTTGGATGACATAATGAGGTGCCCTATTCATTAGACCAACTGCTTTGTTGGGTGTTGTGAAACGGTTAACAATATTAATATCGTAACTAACAGCAATTACATAAAATGAAAAGTTATGACTTTTCACATGTGCTCCTTCAATATTTATAAATATAACATTCCTCCACCGATATTATTATTCAGAATTTCATTCTCAATTTTAGAAATTCACAAGCGAAATTGTAGAAATTCTCCAGAATTGCTATCTATAGAATTTATAGCTTTGTTGTATCCTGGAGGCAATTTGCTAGCAACTTATTAGCAAACTCATTCCGAGTGGAGGCAAATATCGTCTTAAAGATAGTGATTCATCGTGCTTCAAAGCTATCTTTTTATTTCAGATTTTTATTCTTTCTCATAATACATTCCTAACATATTTGGGGTTCAAATCCATCAAACCTAGAAGCTACTAGAGTCCCTCTAAAGCGTCAATCTGTCTCATTTCAACTACATCATAACATTTTGCGTGTATCAAACAAGTTTTTACTTAGCACAAAAAAGTCATATAAAAACTAACAAAAATATTTGCTTAAACTATTACTTTTTTCCCACTTTATATGCAAGCTCAGTGCTTTGTTTTCAGTACCGATATCGAACCCCGTCAAAAGAGAAATTTGCTGAGTGGAGAGGAGAGAGAGAATGGCAAAATCTCCAGAAGAAGAGCATCCACACAAGGCTTTTGGTTGGGCTGCCAGAGATACTTCTGCGGAAGAGGGCTAAGCGAGGCGGCAGAAGAATAGTCTAAGGGAAGGGTCGTGTGGCGGTCATCAATGGGTGATGGGTGTGTCAGACCTTAGCAACTCCTTTTCTTTCATTCTCTGCAAAGTTTGCATTGTTACATTTGAACCGTTGAATATTTTTACACCATCTAAGCCATTAAATATTTCTACAGCATGTGGGCTGTAGTTAGTTTTAATTACAGCATACAAGCTAGATTCTTAACTTTAATCTGCTAATTTCGTATTGGGCTCGTTGGTCGTATAAAAAAAATTTCAGCCCAAAATGTTGTCTGTTGAATTTAGGTGGTGTCGAGATATGAGTATAAAACTATAAGTCAAACATAAATCGACCCATCTCTGGGTGGTAATTTGTGTTCGTGTATCGGATTCAAATCCTATCAAAATATGAGTGTAAGATTATATAAAGGGGTAATTACATTTTCCCCTCATCAACTACCAGCCATTGTCAACATACCCCCATGAACTGACACCTCGACCAAAAGAGAGCATTCAACTACCAACTTTACACACTTTGCCCCCTTCCGTCAAGGAATTCCGTTAACATGGATGGAATATTCCATTTTTGGGCGTTAACTTTGGTTTAAAGACCAAAATGCCCTCCAACAGTAATTAATAAAAAAAATATTAAAATTAATATGTTTAAAAAAGTTGAGGGTATTTATGTCTTTTTACGAATTAAACTGACGGAAGGGGGCAAAGTGCGTAAAGTTGATAGTTGGATGCTCTCTTTTGGTCGAGGTGTCAGTTCATGGGGGCATGTTGACAATAGCTGGTAGTTAATGGGGGAAAAAGGTAATTACCCCTTATATAAATTAATTTATTCCGATTCATTTAATTAAACAGATTAAACTTGTAAACGTAATCCACTAATTTCGTGTTGGATTTGTTGGTTGTGTCAGAAGTTGCCCATCGAAAATGCCATGTGACAAGCAAAATGTTTCTATACTATTTTTCTGTTAAAGATTCTCTATTTGGCGAAAGCATAATGGAAGAAATTTTGGACCCAAAAAAAAAAAAACAGAACAAACGACAGCACATAAGCCGGATCCTTAACTTTAATCTATTAATTTCGTATTAGTTTGTTGGTCCTATAAAAAAAATTTCAGCCCAAAATGTCGTTTGTCGAATTTAGGTGGTGTCGAGGCATGAGTATAAAACTATAAGTCAAACATAAACCAACCCATCTCTAGGTGGTAATTTGTGTTCGCGTATTAAATTCAAATCTTGTCAAAATATAAGTATAAGATTATATAAGTTAATTTATCCCGATCCATTTAATTAAACAGATCAAACTTCTAAACGTAATCCATTAATTTCGTGTTGGATTCGCTAATTATATCAGAAGTTGCCAGTCGAAAATGCCATGTGACAAGCAAAATGTTTCTATACTATTTTTCTATTAAATATTCTCTATTTGGCGAAAGCATAATGGAAGAAATTTTGGACGAAAAAAAAAAAGGAAAGAAAGAAAAAAAAAAAAAAAAAAAAAGGGAAGAAGACAGAACAAACAACGTAATAAGCAAAATGTCATCGAAATGCTTGAAAAATGTCACCTATTAAAAAGGTGGTATGTTACAGTTGTAAGTTGAGTATATTTTCATCAAATTTTTGCTCTCTATGCTATAAACAAGTTTTGAGCCAAAAATTGTATTTTGATCTTATGAAAAGAAACGTCATTGTTAAAATGAAAATGAAACCCTTTCGGAAGGAAATTCTTTCTAATTGTATCGAGAACATGCCACATTTTTAATGTGACATTTTTCAAGCGATTTGATGCTTAAAAAGGCCTAAATTGTGTAATTTGAGAATTTACAATTTCTTTGAAATTATAGGGAATCCTGATCCATTGAGAATGTCTGCAATGCAGAAAGGGAATTAGCAAAAGCGATCGCCGAATGTGCTTGTTGCTATATAGTATTGAAAAATTATACATATACATTTTCTACACATTTTTTTACACATATTTATACAATTAAGTTTTAAATTTACCACTGAATTTGTGGGACTCAATGTATTTATGGGATCCAATAGTAAACTTGAAAATAAGATGTGTAAGATGAGTAATGCTACATATCACCTTTGTGTCTCCCTTTTGTCCCTTCAAAATTGATATAGCTCTTAAAATCACCATTGAATCAAAATCCAATAATAGTCTATCATAAATTTAATTGTAATAAAAAAGTCTAAATTAAGCCAAAAAAGTAGGCCCAATACCCAAATTAGGTCCAAAAGACCCATTTTTTTTTTTTTTTTAAATTTTAGTTACCGGTCTGGATAACCGGGTACCAATCGGTAACCGCCAGTTATTAAAAAATCGGTTAACCGGCTATCCGGTTATAGGAGTCGGTTGGCGATTTTGGTCAACCAGCTACTCCGGTTACGATTACTGGTTTTAGCCAATAATCGATAACCGTAATCGAGTTTTCACCCTTAATATTTTCTTTTTCGTGTGAGGGCAAGTGGGGTAATAAGGGGGAAGACATTTTATTTTTCATATTTTCAGGAGGGCTATAAAAGGTATTTTCTATTGGACAAAACCCTTCAGATTTCTTAGAACCTTTACAATTAATGAACACTTATAGAGGCCAATACGGTCTTTAATAAATTCTGAATATCCAATTGTCAAATTGTTTTACCACGTTACAAGAAGTTAAGCCGATATTTTACAACTTTTTTTAAAATAAAAAATAAAAATTTTATTTTCAATATTTTACAACTTGATAAGAGAGTCTCATGGATGATTAACCAAAACAAAGCAGGCAATTTCTTCAAATGTGGTTAAAAAAATATTATTCGTTAATGATGACTATTGGCATGGTAAAACCTGAACTATTTAAATTGAAAATAATTATAAAAATTTGAAGAAATTTATCTTTTGGAGTTCTCTAAAAACTTATGAAAATTTTCATTCATTTTAATATGTGAATACAAAAGAGCAAGCAATCTTAACTGTTTTCATAAGAAAAAAATGGGCGGGTGGGCATTGGTATAATTGCATGTGATTTCAAAGGGCTTTTTTCTTTCCTTTTTTTTTTTTTTTTTATTTTTTTATTTTTTTATTTTTTTTTTATTACATGTCCACACAATAAAGAGATGAGAGTTTCGAATTAGTGATTTCAAAGGGCTTGTAATGGGGGCTCGTAGTCTTATTATTCAATGTCTCACAGAACTTGTAGTAGCTGAGGTCATGGTAGCTCTTTATGGAACAAATTTTAGCCTAAATATGGGTTTTCTTGATGTTATCATGGAAGAGGATGCTTTACAGATTGTAAAGGAAGTCAAATCTGATGCACCCTGTTTCAATAATTTTGGCCGGCCATTTTGTGGAAGACATCCAATCTGTTTTAGGTTCCTTGAGAACATATAATTTTGTACATATCAAAAAAGAGACCAATTTAGCAACACATGGTTTAGCCGGTGAGACTATCACTCATGTCGTAGATTTTACATGGTTGGAAGAAATTTTAGATATAATTTACAATATTGTTTGTAGGGAATAAGAAACATTGCAAATTTGCAACTCCAATGACATATTGGGGAGAGATTATAAAAATGATTTGGGTAATTTTTTCAATGGTCCAAATTTAATTTCACTCTCTTTTTTATGAAAAACTTAAAATTAAATTTGAACAGTTGAAAAAACTATCACATATACTTGTAATTTTTATTTATTTATTTTTTTCAAAAAAACACCTAAACCAAGTCCTTCTAAAATTGAGTCATTGAAAAAATCACTGCAAATAGAGTAGAGATATGATACGTTTACAACTTCTATAAAACCCTTTTGTACATACTCCAACAACTTTTTTTTTTTTAAATCAACCATTTAATATGTAAGACCCACATGTCGAAAAACAGATCCAATGGTTAATTTGAAAAAATATTATTAGAGTTGTACAAAAATTGTGTCAAGAGTTGTACAACAATCATTTATCACTAGCAAACAATATTTGTACACACACTTACATTTTGTGTGAGACTTATACATGTGGGACTCATTCGGTCATTCCACGTGTATGAATTCTACATCAAATGTAAGTATGTGTACGAAATATATATAAAAAAGTGTACCAACAACACATATCTTTCTCAATAGAATAATAGTTACATAGAATAAATATGGTTTTCTAAATAAAACATTAAAGAAAGAAAAAATAAAACCCCCTTCTGTTTTTTTCTCTTCAAAAATCCATTTTGATGGTTAACAAGGAAAAGAGACCTTAATCCAGCGGTCAGCACGAAGAGTTAACACGGCACCTACTAGAATCTAGGGCGGTTCCTTGGAGTTCAAAATCACATATTCCCTAATTATATAATTATAATAATTATATAGTTTATTATATATAATTAAATAGTTTATTCCAAAACTTTCTTCTAACTCACGTGGATAATATATAATTGAAAGCCCAAATCCGTTATGTTAAACCAAATCCCATTTGTTAATTTCTTGTTAGCGGTACGAAAACGACAAACAATAATCTTAACCCTTCGATTATTAGCAAGAAAAAGTGAGCTGAATCCAACGGTCTGCATTGAGGAGTACCCGGGCCCACTACATATCCCCCAATTTGGTTTCCCCCCTAACGTTTGTCTAAGTCACATTTAGGTCACATTGTTTCCTTTTCCATGGGCGATTCGTAGTAGATTCCTTAGAATCATCCTCTTCCCACGTCACTTTTCCCCTTCCCACAATTCTACCGTCACAGCCATTCTCTCACCCGTGCATTAAAGTATTCACGTCACCACACCCATTTCTTGGTGAATGGTGGGTGTTTGCTGTTGGATTTAAATCATAAATATAAGATTATATAAATTAATTTAATCTGATTCATTTATTTAAATGAATTAAATTTTTTGACCTAACCTGTTAATTTTGTGTTAAATTCACTGGTTGTATAAAAAATTGCCAGCCCAAAATATCGACCATTGAGTTTAAGTAGTGTCAAGGCATAAGTATAAAACTATAAGTCAAAACATAAACCAACCCATCTCTTAGTAGCAATTTTAGTTCGCGTATAGAATTCAAATCCTGTCAAAATATTAGTATAAAATTATATAAGTTAATCTATCCTGACCCATTTAATTAAACGGATCAGACTTCTTAACATAATCCGATCCGCTAATTTCGTGTTGGATTTGATGGTCGTGTTAGAAATTGTTAGTCAAAAATGTCTTGTGTCGGGTAAAGATCGATCTAAACTGGTCGATTTAATCAAACGGTTTATACCCCTCAACCTTGATCTAGTAATTTTGTGTTAGGTTCATTAATCGAGTAAAAAATCGCCGGCCTAATCCTCTCCATTTGAAATGAAGAACAACCATCGGATAGTTTAGATTAAATTTTACCAATTTAACAATATACAATACTATACATGTTGTTAGATGATAAATATGTTGTCACCTCATTTAAATGACCTAACACGGTACGCACAGGAGCAAACCCACTCCAAAGCTCACCCACATGTAAAATTAAGCAAACCCATGTCCCCATTTTCCCTATTGAATCCGATATGACATAGTACCATAGAATGAAAGTCTGTTCTCCAAAGTTTGGTCTGAAGTATGACCATATGGTACCGAATATGCTTCGGAATTCTCTTACTTCAACGACTCATTTATACCTTTTCTAACCGCTACTCCATCACGCCAAGCATATGCCCCCTAATATTCTACCATTCTTTTCCCAATAAAACCCTCCACACACACCAATTACCCACTACTCTTACCCATTTTGGACTTCTGGGTTTTCCTTTTTTTTTTTTTAAATTCTGAGACACCCATGAAGTTCGGGAAGCGTTTGAAGCAACAAATCCAGGAGACGTTGCCGGGATGGCGGGACAAGTTTTTGTCGTACAAGGAGTTGAAGAAGCTTGTGAGGCTGGTTTCTTCGGCTCCAATGTTGCTGAATGGGTCGCTCGAGTACGGTAAGGCCGAGGAGCAGTTTGTCTACTTGTTGAACAGTGAGATCGAGAAGTTCAATGCCTTCTTCATGGAACAAGAGGAGGATTTCGTTATCTGGCATAAGGTAATAATTCATCAATTCATTCATGTCTTCTTCTTCTTCTTCTTAACGCGAACCAGAGGATATATAGACAGACATGAACGGAGGTGGCCGGAGGGGCAGCATTACTGGTCGGGTTAACTAGAGTTTTTTAACTTTCTGTCCGGTTGTTTTCTTTGTTTATTTTATTGGAAAGAGCTGGGTGAGTTAACTGAGTTGACTCCCATGGTAACACGGAAGTGACTCGGCTCAGTGTGGGTCCGGCCTTGGTGACCCACTTTTGTATTCTGTGATTGGTTCGTGGGATAAAGAGACCCATTTGGGCGGTGAGCGTAGCGTGATTAATTGAATAAACCTTTTCCACTCTAATGAATATTCCTCGTGTGCTAGAATTTATGCATTGAAGAACAAATTCGGGATTAGGGAATTAGTGTTAATTATGGAGGTATTTGGAATTCAAGGATTATGATGGATATATGATGTAGCAATGTTAAAAAGTGTCGATCACTTAAAACAAGTTACATCAGCCAGTATAAAGTAAGTGTGAAAGTTAGTATTACTCTAATGTTATTGATGCATGATAGAACTAAGTGTGACGTATAGAACTTTGTACACGTATAAATACTTAGAGAAGCAAATTTGGGATCCCAAAACTATTACATTAAAGATAGAAAATCAAGAGAAAGAAGAAACTGAAAATAAATAGAAAGAGAGACAAGGGGCATACTCTGGTTGGGCAGCAGATCCAAGCATGATCACCATTTATCCAACACTAATTCCTTCCCTATTCGAAGGGATGTTTTTCTGTGGAGTTAAGGTGGTGACGAACTGACACATGAGTATTTGGACCATCTAATGATAGTGCATGGTCTTAGGTTTGGAGGGTTGTGGGTGATATTTTCATGGTGGTGGGGGATATTTTGAAGGTTTTAGGGTTGTGAGAGGTGAGAGGTGATTTTGGATCTTGAGGAGGATAGATGTGATGGGTTTGAGATAGATATGCAACCGGGGGCTAAGGGATAATACTTTCTATAATCTTGAAATTTGTGCATAATTTGAGACAGAGCCTGAAAGCCTTTTGAATCAGGACTTCTCCTAGTTTCGTCCCTTGTTCGAGACACAGTAGTGATGAAAGGTTACAGTCGGTGTCTGACGTGGGTTCAGTTTTAGTCAAGGTGATCGCTATAAGGCTCTCACCAAAGACACAGTGGTGATCATTGACTACGGTCAGTGTCTGACATGAATTTAGTTTTAGTCATGAAAGTCGTTGTAAGGTTTCCACCAGAGACACAGTGGTGATTATTGGCTACGGTCGGTGTCTGACATGAGTTTAGTTTTAACCATGGTGGTCCTATAGGTTGCAGGTGTTGGATTTGGATTAGACTATAGGTGTGATGATTGAGGGGTTTCAAATATGAGGTTTGATTGGGGAAAGGAGAACTTAAAGTTAGTGGGTTTCAAAACTGGAAAAATGGGTGAAATTTAGGTTTCTAATTGAAGTCATCCAGTTGGGCTGGTTTTCATCGAACAAACAACTTTTATATAATTGACTACAAAATCGAAGGGTACTGTCGATTTCCAAAATTCCAACACCGTATAGTTATTATATTTCTTAAAAAAATCTCTAAAATATATGTTTTTATTAGTATATTTTTGCAAAATTTATTTTTCACCTCCCAGGAATTTATTTATATATACATATATTTTTGAGTTTTGTCCCTCTCCACTCATGATCAAGAATAAGGTAATGATTCGGGAATTATACGATGTATAAGGGAAATAAGGAATTTAGAATTATTCAAAAATATATCGAAACTTAGGTAATGATGATTCTAATGTTCCCTAACTTTTTTCAGAAAAGTTAAAAATCAATGATTTATTTGATTGTGACAACAACAACCAAAAAGAAAGAAAGAATAGCTTTTTGGAAAAGAATATGTTGTTCCTAATAAGTATATACTTTCGAAATGCTCTATAATTTTATTTTTTATTTTTTATAATTTTTTTAAAGTTCACAGCCCGTGCGATCCAAAGCTATCGCTGCCTAATAGAAACTTTTCTATGGTAGAGTCGTAAGATTAATGATTCGTTACAATTATATGTTGGAATTGCTATTAATTTGAATAAATGATGCGAGAGATTTAATATAGAATTCACATGTTCAGATAAATAATCATGCAATCTAAAATTTAGTTGACTGTGAGGTTTTTGGAATCTTTAATATTATCTATCTAAATTGCTAGCAATTTGAATCAATAGGAATGAGATAAATCGTCTGCATAATTTTATTTTATTTTGTTTGTTTTTTTTCCCATATAAACGAATTTCATGACCGATGCTTAAATTAGCTTCTGAAAGAAAAGTTGCTCAATATAATCAATTTATCATTTATGCTTGGGATATAAGCCTATTTATAAGCAAAGAGGTGGAATTAAACCTGAATTGGGTTTACTATTCCTTCTTAAACTAGGAGTGACTGAGTATGATTTGTTCTGGGACTGGAAGTCCTATCTCTATTCAACTAGAAGTTGGACTGTTGACCAGATTCTTCAAAGAGCTCTATTGGACTCAGATTAATACTACTACCTAATTAGACTTGGAGTAGGATTATTTCCAACAATCATTATGGCACGACACAAAATATTTTAGTAACCTATAAATTTTGGCTTGGGCTCCTTAAAAATTATAAAATGCTTCCCAAACTTTTGACAAATTGTAAATATACCATACTACAAAAGAAAAATCTTTTTCTCAAATTTTGAAGGCTAATAAAACATTAGCTTCGAAGCTAAGTTTTTAGTGTTATTTAATTTATTCTCATTTAATCCTCACACTATAAAATAAAGTGGAAAAGTAGTAAAATGAAATTGATAAATATATTTGCAAATTCAGGAGTTACAACATAGGATCAAGAGGGTAATTGACACGTGGGGGCCGAACGGAAGTCAGCCTTCTGATGCAGATTGTAAGGCGGAGATGGCAAAAATCAGAAAAGACATCGTTGATTTTCACGGTGAAATGGTGCTTTTAGTAAATTACAGCATTGTCAATTACACAGGTACTCAACTAGACTAACCTCTCATCGATCTCTACTGCTTATTAAACAAGTTTTTTTTTTTTAAAAAAAATTATTATTATTATAAATAAATTAATTAATTTTAAGCCGGTTTGTTTCGGTATAAAATATCTTCTGCGAAAAGAGGATTTTTCTATTTTTGAATATTTGGAACGGAGTAAAATAATTGTCAACTTGGAAAACATAAGTATCAACCTGGTTTTTACCCCTAAATTCAGGTACCTCAAACAAATGAAAATTTAGGTACTAAATTTAAAAAAAATTGAGAACTCATGTACCAATAGGGTATTTAATTCTAAAAAATATTTGCTTGAGCCAAAAAGCTGAAAACATTTTTCTTGAAAAAATAATTTCATATGCAAATATTTTTAAACATAAAATATTTTACACTAAAACAAACGGAGATTCGGCGAGAACAGTATTCCTTATGATAGATTCTTTATTCAAATTATCATCATTTCTAAAGTTTGAGCAAGTCCTCAAATAAATCTAAGCCACAAAAAAAAGATAAAATAAAAAAATAAAACAATATTAGAATACTAAAAGGTTGAATTTTGTAGGGCTGGCCAAGATCTTAAAGAAGTACGATAAGAGAACAGGTGGCCTTTTGCGCTTGCCATTCATTCAGAAGGTACTGGAGCAGCCATTTTTCACAACAGATCTTATCTCAAAACTTGTGAAGGAATGCGAAAGCACCATAGATGCAGTGTTCCCAGCTGAGGAAGAACAGAGAACTAGAGAAGTAAGGGAAGCAACAACAGTTGCAGAAGAAGGAATTTTCAGGAACACTGTTGCAGCCTTGCAGACCATGCAAGAGATTAGAAGAGGAAGCTCCACTTATGGCCACTTTTCTCTGCCTCCTCTGAACTTGCCAGATTCTGAGCTCATTCAGTCATTCCAACTCAACTCTCCTATACCCATTGTCTAATGGGGATGAAACATATAATACTACAGAAGTTATATAACACATAGTTGGGTTAATAACTTATAATTCCTATATGTTTTGGGGGATACAGGCTGCAGATATTTAATTCCTTTCCTTTTGTATGGTAAACAGATTAGTGACTTCGATACAAAGTGTTTGGGAGATCAAGTTTAGAAAGAAATTTGTTTAAATGGGTTAATTTTGTAGTTCACAATATATATGGCTTGTTATTGTGATCCATAAAAAATCATACAACAATAAAGCTGCGTTTATTTTTATGTAAAATGGTTTCTGGGAGGATTTATTTTTCTTTTATTTATTATTATTTTTTGGGGGAGGGGGGAGCTAGGAAGGGAGGGTGTTCCCCAATGCAGGGGAAGTAGCAGGGAGGAGAAGTTGCTGGGAGCCTACAACTTAGAGGAGACAAGGGCAATTGGGGGTGGGGGAATGTTATGAGCGTCGGTCTATGACAATCTCAGGGGCGGAACTACCTATTAGAGTTGGAGGCAATAGGATCCTCTTCAGTTGAGAAGAACTGGAGAGGAGTCGATCAGTTATAATCATGGGTATTTTTGTAATTTCACATATAGATCTAGTTCGGCCCTTCCCAATAATTTTGAAATTCTCTCTAAAATATATATTTTTTTTTATTAAATTGACACCCCCAAATATATTATTTTACCCCACTCTAAAGTTTTTCTTTTAGCACTATCTCCTCTTTCACATGAAAAACTGAAAATGCCCCCATTCTTTTGGTTTCCCTCAAGTTCATTTCTAACCGGTAGAAATCGTAATTGGTTTGGGACTAAAAATGTGTTTGGTGTTATTCTCTTACATATCTCTTTTGCAAATTTACTATTAAAGCTATGAAATCCATATCTGGTTTTACAGATTCAATGGTAGATTTATACGTCTCTTATATGCATATGGAGAAGAAATGAAAAAAAAGAATAAAACCAAACATTTATTTTAGGCTAAGCAACTCTTTTGGTATGGGACTTTGAGCTTTGCGTCTGTGTCATGTCAAGGCATCAGCCATCAAGTAGAAGGTTTTTCCCCCTCCTTTTGTGTTTGGGTTATTATAGGCCTCTTGTGGGTTGCTGAATGAAGGTTTTGTGAAGGTGAGAGAGGCCGTGAGGGATTTTTGGAAATGGGCTTATGGTTATTTTTCTGATTTGAGTTTCACTTTCAGACTTGTTCCAATTCCTTTACATACCAAATGGGTTCATGGTATGTCTCAAGTCTCAACTCTATGTGTATGAGTTTGTTCTCCAACTTCCAAAAAAAAAAAAAAAGGATTAAAAATAAAAACGAAATTACTTATTTGTCAAATAATCAAAACTCAGATCTTTAATTAATTATCAAAATTAAAAATTGGGATACGTTTCACAATGCCAACACTCAAAGAATATTGAGCAATCTCCCTTGGGATAACTCCAAAGCTGATCAGGATCAAATCGACTATGACTTCCATTTATGGGATTTGGTCAACTCCAAGACTTTTGATAGAGGAGTAACAGTCAAGGGTAGCAACAAAGTTCAGAACTATAGAATATTGCAAGTGACATCTTACCTTAAGGGAGCTGAAAAAGATATATATATATATATATATATATATATATATATATATATATATATATATATATATATATATATATATAATTCATATTTAATATATTATCTTGTAGCTTGAATATTTTCGAGGATGGAACGTGGATAATATATAATATTATAAGTAATATTTTAATCGAATTTGGAGGCTGAAACAATGGATGGTCGTTCTGTAACTTGCACAGTACTTTTCTCTTCTTTTTTTTTTTTTTGTTCGATTTCTCGCTGTTCATCACATGGTCTATCACATCCCAAGCCGCGATAGTAGATCTTAATTTGTTTGACTTTTCTGGGTTGATGTTCACTCAAACATAAATTATTGCATGTTCCCTAAGCTGAAAGTTTTGCATATTTCTTACTCTCCCTGATATATATGGCCATAGCTAGGCATTGCTTTGGAGGAAGAAGCTTAAGGCAATTAGATGGCTGGGAAGCTAGAAGTGTTTACATGGGACGACATAAAAGCTTGCACCGACAACTTCAACAACAAGAACATGGTTGGAGTTGTCCAATTTGGCAAAGTATATAGAGGAAAGATTGAAGGAGGCATGAATGGAGCAGAAGCTCGAGATGTTACAGTGAAGATATGGAATAAGTCATCCGAATACATCGCCTTCGCATATGATGAGCATTTGATGGTTAAAGTAAGTTCTTGAATTGCTTCTCTCAATTCTTTCTTCTTTCTTTTTTAACTTTTGCCGGGCGGTGAGAATTAGAGGTGACAATTCGTGTTCGCGTGTCGAATTCGGGTCGTGTTGAGACATAGGTATAAAATTATATAGATCAACCCTAATCCGATCCTTTTAATTAAACAGGTTAAACCCTCTAACCCAAACACTCTAATTTTGTATTGAGTTCATATCTGGTTTCGCGGGTCATGTTAAAAAATGCTTACAATTATATCATGTGTCAGGTTTGGGTCATGTCAAGACATAGGTATAAGACTATAAAGGTCAACCATAACCCGACCTATTTCATTAAATAAGTCAGACTCCCCAACTCTTACTATTTAATTTCATAATGGGTTCGTGTCAGATTCGCAGGTCCAGGTCGTGTAAAAAATTGCTAACCCTAATAAGGATCAGCTTGAATGATTGATTTGTTTAGTTAATACCACAAATCGGCTGTTCAAGTCCTCACTCAACCGATACACAGTTCTTGAATTGCTCTCTCTCTCATCTCAACTCCCTTGCCTTCCTCGCTGCCCAACACGGCAACACCTTCTTCACTTTTGCATGTAGTTGTTATTTATTGGTTTGGTTTGTGTTGTAGGAAGAAGTTGAATTTTTAGAGAATCCAACAATGAAAGGCCATCCCAACTTGGCAAAACTGATCGGTTATTGCTGTGAAGAAGTAAAGGGTGTTGTTTATGAGCTTAGTCCAAGAGATTCTCTGCGCAACCTAATGGTGAAAGGTACTCTAGATCGATGTCTTCTTCTTTTATGTCCTCAAAACTTTTGCTCCTTCAAGTGTTATGTTTTGAATTAAACAAAGTTAGATGGATGCTTTTCTTACATGGGTAAAAAAAATTGAGCAATCTGAAATTTTTTTTTGAAATATTTCAGCAATAGTGTTGTTAGGGTTACTAAAAATTTTTACTGTGCAGCTCAAGTAATACTTACCACCTCACCTATTAGATAATTAAATGAGAAAAGTATACATATCTCTCTCAAACTACCACTCAATTGTCAATATTTCTCCTAAACTACTAATTGTTTCAATGTTCTATTTCAAACTACCAAAACATGTTAATGTCCCCCCTAAGGCCAACAAAAAGACAAAAATGACCATAAATTTTTTTCAATAAGACAAAAATGTCCTTATAAATTCGAAAAAAAAAAAAACTAAAAAATGAAAAAACGAAAAGAATGATTTTTTTTTTTTAAAAAAAAAAACAACTGTAAATTATAACAAAAATAATAATTAAAAAAACAAACGAAAAAAAAGCCCGTTTTTATTTATTATTATTTTTTAGTTTTTATTTTTAACTAACTTTTTGTTATTTTAGATTTCTTAAAATAATTTTTTTTAGTTTCTTTTTTAAAATTTTAATAATTTTATGAAGGGCATTTTTGTCAATAGAGGAGACATTGACATTTTTTGGTAGTTTAGGAGGAAGATTGACATAATTGGTAGTTTGGGGGTATAATGATAATGATATAGTAGTTTGAGGAGGTTATATGTACTTTTTCCTAATTAAATTTACATGTAAAAATTGACAATTGCTTTTTTTTACGGATTAGGCTTAGGTGTTGTTGAAAAACTACAAATCATATGCTATAGTTTTTCAACAATCTAGATCTAGTTTCACTCTCTTTCTCATAAAAAAAACTTAGATTTAAATCTATACGTACCGTTTATGTTGTAGTTTTTTTACCGTACATAAGCTAAATACTTCTTTTTACCATTAAAATACTCACACATGAGTAAAAGAATTGTAGTAAACATTGTATATAGTATGCCATTAGAAAAATGGATAGTCATTCCCTCATTAAATGAAATGGTCATTCTCTCGTGGGTAATGAGAATAGCTATTTCAAGTGTTAAATCCTTATCATATATTCTAACACTAAGACTATTTTATTCCACGTTCTTCTATTCTTAATAAAAGGTATTTATTTTTTCTAATAGAATTACCTTGCTTCGAGTGGTCGTATGATTACCCCTTTCCTTCATTGACCATGGCTAATTGGTTGATTTGAAGAAAAGATAAATGAGAAATGTACTAACTAATATTAAATAGCATTTCTCTTTTATATTTCATAAGGAGCTTTAATTTAGATTATTTGTTTGATACGCCACTAACATATATATATATATATATACAGATGATCTCAACTGGGTTCAGAGGATCAATGTTATTCTTGAACTTGCACGTCTCCTTAAGTTTCTTGAGTGTCAAGACGCGCCATATCCGGCCTTCAATGTCACTGCATCTCATATTCTGCTTGATTGGGTTTGGATTCAATTCCTCTTTCTTTAACACATAAGCTTCTTCTTCTTCTTCTTCTTCTTCTTTTAATGCTTTGGCAGTTTGCGCTGATAGTAGAGTCTCATTTTGATTATCAGGATTTCAAGCCAAAATTAATTGATTTTCCACTAGTTAGCAAAGGGACCATGGGTGAAAGGAGTGCACAAAAGAAGTACATTCGCTGTGTGGATCCATATTTTAATCTACAAGGTACATCCTTATTAAAGTGTTAATTCAATTTATCTCTTCCTAGTTTCAGTTTTTAGGGCAAGTAGTGATTCAATATGGTATTATATTAGACCAAAAAAGTCTTGAGTTCGAATCTTGACTTCTTCATTTACCCATTTCAATTAAATATTTCACTTGTTGTGCCTCATCTATTGAAAGAGAATTGGAGTCCACAGATGAGGGAGGGTATTAAAATGTTAATTAAATAATTAAATTCACATCTTCCTATAAGCTTAAGCTTAGCGGTTGTTTATCATTTCTTTTTCTCTTTCTTCTTGTTCACCGCTTCTACTTCCTTCCGTTTGATTAAAGACATTTTCTTTGCTTAGAATTTGAAAAACTAATTAAACAGGAAACTTTACATTGATACCATGCAAAATCATCAATTATCCCTGAAATTAAGATAATTGATGTTTTCCTCCTTACGTGTATTTATAGAACCAGCTATATATACAAGAGTTTGATATATACAAGAACACAACATAAGAGAACTTATTCAACTAATTTATCTATACAATCACTTCCCTTGTTCTTACGACGTTTATCTTCTACATTAGCAGTTGGAGTAGTCTTCGGCTTTGGAGTTGGAGTTGGCTTTGACTTAGACTCACACTCCTATGCCATCTAAACTTGATCTTCAACAATTCCAAAAGCTTAAGTATGTAATAATTAATTTAATCATTTAATTAATACTCTATCATAGTATCTAAAGACATGGCGTTGAAGGCAATATGCGGCGCAGCACGGGAAGAATTTTCCCACAAACATATTAAGAACAAGAAAAGAGTAATCACAACTCACAAAGAACAAAATCTGTTTATTCATCAATTCTAATCTCCTCTATTGGAGTATAAAAGATAATTTAATTAGACGCTGACAAAATTTTAATCCTAATTTGACTGACTTTAGGCCAAGCTCATTATTGAATTACAAAATAATACTAACTCTTAAAATTTAAAATTAATACTCTAAATCAACTAAAAAACCTGTTTATTTATTTTTTTCATCCAGAATCAATGTGCATGACAGGGCGTGATTGGGATATGAGCTGTGAAGTATTTTCATTTGGTATTATTCTCCTGGGACTAATAGCCAAAGGAATTTCTGACCTTGAGAAGCAGGAAAATGATCCAGACCTAATTCTGGACCATCTGCTACATTCTTGGGCCAAGAACGAATACAAACCCCAGTGTTCTCTTGTCCACAAAACCCTGCAAGAAGACTGGGGTTATCTTGCTGAAGACGGCACTGCAATTACAGAGCTGGGGATGCAGTGCATCGAGTTCTTTCCAGTGAACCGTCCTTCTGTGGAGGATGTTGTTGACCGTCTTGAAAGTCTACATATTTTTCAACGTCTTGGTGACTCAAGACCTCACAAAAGGGACAGGAAATTTGTTGATGATGATGATGCAATGTTCGTGTGAAACTGATCGGAGGCCGGATCGGACTATAGCGATCGATACTAGTGGTTTGCGGGTGATTGTACGTGTGCGGAGTTGATTAGGATCACCTACAATTTCAAAGAATTTGTACATTTTCAAATTATGGAATCTAGGCTCTTTTCATGCATTGAAACGCTTAGAAAATGCCACATGTTAAAAATGTAGCATGTTATCGAGGCTGCCAAAAAGAATTCTCCACTCAAAAGGCTTTTTCTTCACTTTTACAAAGATGCTTCTTGTTTAGAAAACCAAAAAACAGTTTTTACCTAAAGTTTGTTTACAACAATGCTCAATTTTCAATTGCAACGTGCCATCTTTTTAATAGGTGACATTTTTCAAGTGTTCTGATGTCTAAAAACGGCTTAAATTTCGTAATTTAAGAATTTATAATTTTTTTAGAATTATAAGAAATCATGATACATTGGGCTTTATTCTGTAATGGTATATCCGAAAGCCCTCACCTTCTAGAGGTTCCACGTTAAAAATAAAAATAAAAATCAGGTTTCATTGACTTTCATGTGTAACTTTATATTATTATTTTCTGCTGACTTCATTGCTCTGAACTTCATTAGTCTTTGTACATATTTTTTTCACCTTTCTTGGGTAATAAGCAATCTACCTGTATAATTTAGCCTCTTTTTTTTTTAACTTGTTTGGTATGCCTAGAAGGAATCTGATAAGGTCAATGGTGATTTCTTCTGTTACAGCAAATTGAAGGGATTATTTAGACAATTGAAAGTGATGACAAGTTTCATATATTTTTTAAAGTAATCTTCAAGCATTTAGATTGACCAAAGTATATCAAGTTAAAGAATAGCACATCTTAAATATTATCTAAGTTTCAGATATTTTTTTGATTATGCATATCAAATTGACTTTCTTATTTATTTGGGTGATAAAGGAGTATTTTATTTACAGTAAACAAAAGACAGCCCAAACTAGCTGTAATGTTGCTGTAATGTCAGCAATTGTTACCTTTATCTGACTTGCAACTCAAGCCAAGCCAACAAAATGATACTTCTAGCAAGCTAAAGAACCATGGAGTACAAATGCAACATGAATATCCAAATAGAAAATAAAGGGTCGGTTTGGTAAGAATTTAAAAAGTATCAAATAAAAAAATATATAAATAATTTAAAAAGTGATGCACCACGGTGGTGGTGCCGCCACCGTGCCGGTGATCCAACGGCCCTAAAAGTGGCCGTTAGGTTGTCAAAATTATGTGGCGACCATTGCACGTCTAAAAATAAACAATAAAAAGAAATAGCCTTGACATATTAGCTACAACTTGAAAGCATTCTTGCATTCTTGATTTTTCATCCATGAAAAGGAAAATCTATCATTACAAAAGAGTGATTTTCATTTGTAAGATAATAAAATGTGGAGGCTTACTTCTGGCAGGGCACTGGCAGAGGTTGAAGCTTGGGGATAGGCCCACAAGCTTCAACGTGGTTGCCAAAAAAAATTTAAAAATATCTTTAAATTACATTTCATTTTTTATTTTTTAATGAAATTGACCCTTCAAAATGAATTTTATATAACACAAAAAAGTTGTATTTAGTTTTACCTCCTAACCTAAAAAAATTCTATTGCATGGTCAAAAGGTCGTTGAGCTGCCATGATTAGGCCTAATGGTGGAAGCATAGGCTTACGACCCAATCAGAGTGTAATTATTGACAGCTCGTGATGAAATTAATCTATATATTATGAGTAGAAATTTGTGAAGTAGGCTGACATAATACTATTGCTGATAATATATGACTCATATTACATTGGGAAATTTGTTAGTGAACCCTAGATTATCTTGGGCAATAGGCCAGTATATGATCGTGTACCCAAAATCAGATTGTGAAATGGATCGGAATCCAACCCCACAACAATAAGCACAATAAAAGAGTAACTTATAAAGATTAAATTACTATATAAACATAAAACACAATAAATAATCAACCATAAATCAATATAAAGATTTTGGTTACGAAGCAGGAATTCTTTGAGTACCTTAAAGATAAAACCATTCCGGGATAGTTAAACCCATGAGATCAATCACTAAAGAAGACACAATCACTACAAAAAATTAGGTATTTAGGGTATTTTTTTTCACTGCCTTTTACAAAAATGACTCCTTTAGCTAAGAGATGTAATCATATTTTAAGGAAGCCGTTGAAATTAGGGTGTTTAGGTCTTTTTTCTTACTACCCTTTAGTAAAGTGACGTAATGTACAAAGTTTGAACTACTTTTTGATGAGTATTACGTTGCCTTATTAGAAAGGTCTCATAATTCTCTTGAATTTCGTCCTTTAAAATATTATGCAGTTGCTCATTGAAGAGATAGCTAGGTCACTTTAATTTGAAATCTATTTTCGTGGATAACCATTTTTTTTTTTTTAAACAAAAGAAATTTAAAAAGAATAAATCCTAGCTAGCCATCTGATACGGTCAAGAAATTTGAATTCAATCTTGACCATTCATTGGAGCAATATGCCCTATATCTAGTGCCTAGAAGAAGAAGAAAAAAAATTGACAGTAATGCACTAAAACTAATGTCCCTACAGACTACTCACTAGACTCATGAGTACTGCAAATTAGATGTGATGATGATGAGTCATTTTTCAAAGGACTTCAAGTCAAGTTAGAAGACTCAATACTGCAAAAGTAAAAAGGACGTGATGTTGATGAGTCATTTTTCAAAGGACTTGAAGTCAAGTTAATTAGAAAACTCACTTTCATAAAAAGGACATGATGTTGATAGTCCTTTTTCAAAGGACTTGTAGTCAAGTTAGAAGACTCACTTTCGTGGCTTTGAGTCCTTTCTCAAACGACTTGAAGACGTGTGCTACCCAGAGTAAACATCGTGGGTTGAAGACGGAAAGGAATTGAAGACGTGCTACACGCAAAGGACGTGGGTTGAAGTTGTGATCAAGCTGAAAGACACAGGACTTGAAGATGTTTTGCTATATGACGCTAAGTATCCTCACGTTGATATATGACGCCAGGTATTCCCACGTTGCCATTTGCTTGTATTTCGTAGAAACAGGCAGGTGAATTTTACACTTCCCACTCAATCTCTTACTTGTTGCCTAGCCTCCATCACTGATAACAATATCAAAACATAGCAACCGGCCATCAAATATTTCTCTCCATCACCGTTGTGTCTAAACGTCGTCGCCTTGGAACGCTAGCTGCTATTACAATACTGTGAGTTTCTGCTCTAGCTGATCTCTTTCATATTCCATCCTTTCATTTCTCTTTATTACAAATGCTAGTGAGATATTTGGGGAAAATGATGCTGGAAAACTATTAGATTCTGGTTTAGAGGATTTGGATCGTCTTGAGTCTCAAATCCCCATCATATTATGCCAATTGGAACAAATATTCCCACCAGGCTTTTTTACCTCGATGGTGCATGTTGTTGTACATCTAGCTACTGAATGTAAACTAGGCGGACCAATCCACTTTAGATGGATGTATCCTACTGAGAGGCATTAGTTCTTGACTTGAAAAAGTTAATTTTTAACATCACTTTCGTGCAACTGAGTGAGATTTTGCATCATTTTTATAGGTGCCTACATCGATACAATGTAGCATTTGCAATAAAGCTACACCAGAAAGCTCTATTGCAGAAGGGTAGATATTGGATGAATTATTGACGTTTTGTTCTCGTTATTTAGAAAACGCACCCACAATCCACAATAGACCACCACGGAACCAAGAGGAATCAAGGGGAGCGGTTACTAATATCAATCTTGAGGGAATTAGCATGAAACAAGCACATCAATATATAGTTTTCAACTCTAACGATTTCCTTCCATTGCTCATGTGAGTTTCATAATTTTATTTACCGAATTGATAAGTGATTAATCAATTACGAAGATTAATGTAACGATTAGTTGTGGTCTTTATGTAGGATGCACCTACAGATTGTAAGGGTTTCTCACGATGGATCTAAAAAGGATTTGCAAAATAAGCACCTAGACGAATTTTGTGACTGGTACCTGGGTTATGTAAGTGTCATGTTGTGACTATTAATGGATATAACACCGATAAGACTTACTTCTACCACATTTATTTTAAATAATCACTTTGATGAACATTATCCAATCATCTGGTTGACAGCTTGGATGAGGTACACAAAAATTATTTGGGGTCCAAGCTTGTTTGGAATGCAAAAGGACCTATGCAATCCGCTGTCTCATTTAACTGATATGTCACTAATGGCATGATGTTTCGGACTTTAGCTCATGATATTGGAAAGAGAACTCAAAATAACAGAGTAAGTGTGTCCACAATAGATGGTCCGAACTACTATGGCAAGCTAACTAATATAATTGAAGTGCAATATTATGATGGGACCCGATATGTGATGTTCAAGTGTGATTGGACGGATATAAAAAAAGATAAGGGGTACAAGGAGGATGGATATGGAATAGCATTAGTGAGCTTCAAACGCTTGATACACACAGGAGAGGGGATCAATAATGAACCCTTTGTATTATCTTCTCAGGTATCACAAGTCTATTATGTTGAGGATGCAAGGCACCCAGATTGGGCTGTTGTTGTTAAGACAAAACCACGAAATGTGTACGATGTCGGCCAAGGGGAGGGTACTGACGATGATGTTGGGGGCTATCATTAGAACGTGCCTTTCAATCTAAACATGCTCCAAGAAACAAATGATTTTGGCAATGATGATGTTGATTGCGCTCAAAATGACGTAGATGTCACTGAAGTGTGATTGTAGTAATGGTGAATAAACAACAACCAGTTGAAATTACGAAGCAATGAAATAGTATTTAAAATGTTGTATACATATTCTTTCTCTTTTTAAAAACTATATATTTATATTTACATATTTTTAATTGCATCTAACAAATTGAAATATGCAGGTACAAATGGCACCCAATAAAAGACCAAGATTCCCTGCGTTCTCAAGAGTTGCTAAAGGTAAAGAACCACTCGTTGGTTCATGTCCATCATCTGATGACGACGAGACACAAGATCTTAATGCTGAATCCCCATACAGACCTGCATTTGAAGAGAATGATACTCTATCTCATTCACAATATGTAAAAGGAATTTCTATGCCCCCCTCCCCCCCCCCCCCCCCCCCCTCCACCGGGTTGGTACATAGGATGGGAAGATGCGTCACAGCGTATTGGGTCCACCACCGTTGTACCCATTCAAGAGCGAATTGAAAACCAACTACCATCACTTTCCACCAGTGACCTACATGCATCTCTACGCACATCCACACCTGGTCTAGACATGGAAAGGCCACAACCACAAGTCATTGGCCGGGGAGAGGTCCGCACTATTGGTATGTTTTAAAAATTCTGTATTTTTATTGAATTGTGTGGTTCATGTCTAACATCTATTAGATTTAAACTACAGATAGCGATGGGAAAGTGAATGTCAGGACAATGCCTTCGCCTGCTAATGTTTGGCAGTTGCCACGAGGTGAAAGGGTAGTGATTGAATTTAATGAAGGATGTCAGCCGGTTGACCTTGGAAGTGAAAAATTGAGAAGCCTTGGGGGGAAGCTGATTAGAAGCGGACAATTTAGCGAGTTAGAAACTCATAATTGGAGGAGGGTATCAATTCAAAAGAATGAAGATTTGGGCTCCTCTAATGGTAAGTAATGTTTGTTTTGTTACACTTGAAGCCACTGAATTATTACATTCCAACTGTCAATTTGTATGTAGTCAAAATTTCATGTTGAGACTGGTCAACAACTGAGTGAAATTAAAAGGATCACCTTCATGGACCTAGGGAAAAAAAAAGGAAGGATTATAGGTACGGGATCAAGCATTCACTGCAAATTAAGGAAGGTGAGACAATTGAAGAAATCCTTGAATCGACACCTACCAACCACGGGCTCCCTCCTGAAACTCTGGAAGTGATGGTTCGGAGATAGAAAAGTGAATTTGATAAGGTAATACATAACATGACTATTATGATGTATTATGTTCTACATGCGTTCTATATCTCACTATGGTAATAAATAATATAGGAAAGGGCCAATGTAAACAAAGAAAGTTGGGCCTTGCAGAAATTTCACCACACCAAATGGTATGTGTTTCATCCTATAAAAATATGTGTTGGCTTGATTTTTTGTTTGATATTGTTGTATAAATAGATATATTTTTACATGCAGGAAAAAGAGTCAGGGTATAACCTGAATCGTAGCCAACTTTTTATGGTGACTCACAAAAGAAGGACGGCAACCCTGTTAATGAAGAGGCTGCGAGGATGATGGTAAGTGTATTCACTTTATGAATATGCGTAAAGATCAATAGATGTATACGTGCTCATATTCTAATTAATTAGGTTAATGACAAAATATATATAAGGTTTTCTATATTTTACAGGCCCAAATGGAGGAATTAATGTCGCGAGATGCTCCAACAAGTGGGGTATGTGCGAATGGGTCAATATCATGGTCACGCGACAACCCATATGCACAAGTAATGGGCTCGGAACAGCCTAGCCATGTCCGTGGAGTTGGCTTTGGGCGTACTTCTGGTAGAGCAAGGTTCAATTTGCATGGGACATCTACATCTAACAATCATGAAGGGTGTGCAAGTCAGATTAATCGGTTGGAAACAATTGTGGATCAGATGCGAAACATGATTGATTTGCTTATGCGGGAGAAGGATGTTCCATGGGCAGCACGTGTCGGCAATGCCGCAAACATTCCAAGTACGGCATTTCACCAATTTTAATGGTGTATTTTGCAGTATTTCTATTGTTAAGATTAAGTACTACGACAGTTTATTACAGTGTTAATTCAGGTATCATCAATACCTAACATTGCTTTAAACAACACATCTAAAGAAATATTACAAGAAGCCAGTGTAAATTAACTAATATGGTGAAGATTGTACTCTAAATTTAGGATAATAACATGTTCTATGAAATCATATCTTTTTATCTTACATACTTTGTTGAATCCCCAAGAAAATGGAGAACACATGGTAATTTGTTATCAATGCTGTAAGAGCAAACTATACATATCAGGGTTTGTTGTCATAAACATGTGTTACAATTAAATATGTAGGTGATGAAGACCCCATTGTTCTAGACGCAGATGACGTGCAAGTGAGAGATGATGGTGGGGAAGAGGACGCCAGGACACCGAGTGAATTTACGAACAAATTTTATGAATGAAATAACGTACATATGCAATCCACTAATTCCAGTCTTGTACTTGTGATGTTGTACGTGTTTAGGAAATGGATGCTGAAGGAACTTTGCAGCGGGGCAGCTGTGAAAGTAAAGCTATTTAAACTAATATGAAGACAATTGTTTACTAGTATGCTTAACTCTTGATCATGTACGTGCTTATATTTCTTGGACACGAGTAATAGGACTATATGTTGGGTTGTGTAGAAGATTACTTCAATTACTACCTAGTAAATTAGAAAGTGTTTCATTCTTCTATCTAGACTAGAGGTTTGGGGTCCAAAAGCTTAAGACTTTCTTAATATATTGTACTTATTTTACTATATATCAATGTTAAACATTTCATGCTTATACAGTAAAATAATTTAAGCATGTAGGTCATCTTAGTATGTATGTTAGTCCAAACATGCTGTGTTATCCGTTCTTATGTTTATTTGTTGTTAAATGTAGCTTGGTGCATTCTTAAGAGCTAATATCATTTGAGTTTTTCAATAAATTTTACATTTTCCAGTATTATATGTAGTGCTAACTCTGTTGGTATGAAGGGGGATGATGATGATGGCAGATTTTGATTGGAAAATAGAGTATTTGTCATTGTTGTATCCCCACTTCCAAACCTTTACTTCTCATTCATTATATAAAAGATTAAAAACAGCCCCATTAGCAATCCTTTTTCGGTTTTCAAGTTATAGATATGCGTATTTGAAGTTCATTAATATATGTTTGCTTATTTATTAACTAGCATATACATTTCTCTTAAATGTATCATAACGTAATGAATTTTGTTTTTAATGTAGTTATTTGAGTATTGGGAGATGCTGAATGCTGCTGGCCGTTCATCTTAGATAGAATATGAAAGTTGTATGCTATTCACTTTGAATTATGGACCATGCATTTTTTTTTTTTTTTTGGTTGGTAGGAGAGGCTAAATGAACTCCATTATTTATGTATTTTGAATTTTGTTAAAAACATAACTATTTTGGTGGAACAATTATAATTGACCAGTTATTGTAATTGATGTCTATGTATATGGAGATGTCCTGAGTATGGTTTGTGCATGGTTATAATTTTTGGGAGAACAATTATATATATATATATATATATATATATATATATATATATATATCAGGTTCTCAGATCTGGGTAACATTTAAATTGATTCTGAATTTTGATTTTTGAAATAAAACATAAAGAATAACATGGAGCAAAATTAAGTCTTTTACAAAAGTTAAAGAACACGTACAGTTTTATAACCAGATGAAATCTTTTATTTAAGCTACCTTTTGTAGCTAGCATCAAATATTGGGCACAATTCACGTCCTTGCAAAAATGACGTACTCTAGACAGTTCAAGTCGTGTAGTGTATAAAAGGAAGCAGGCATGAGACGTGATCTTACGACTTTTAGAATGACGTGAAACAGGCCAGGATATCGAAGACCCATTAATTAAGAAGTGTGTTGCCCATGTTTTAAACCAGCCAGCAGTTGCTATATTTCTGTCCCTGCAAAAGGTAGTTTCAGTTTGTGTCCTTTTTCAAAGGACTTGAAGACCATTCACGACCTTATTGGTGGAATGACGTGGGTTGCCCACCTTTTAAACTAAAAGGCTTTCAAAATTTTACCTAGACTAAAGGTTTACTACATTTTGTAAATGACTACATAAAAAGGACACCCACCTTTTTTAGGTCCTATTTCTTTATTTATAGTCTTTTTGAAAATGACATAAATGTAGTAATTTCTTGTTGTGAATGCATAGTCATAGTAAAACTTACAACATTTAAAATTACTAAGATGATCCGCACGCAGCCAAGCTCCTTGATAGGCTCTAGCTCCTTACTAGCTACTCTTATCTCTATGAACTCTTTACTGACCCGCCAGTAAATTTCAAACGGTTGAATAAAATGTAATGAATGTGGTTTGAAACAAACAAACTTTAAGAGAAGAAAGCTACAAAGAGTCTTGACAAAACTCTCTTGACTCACAAAGGTGAAGCAATGGAAACCTCACAAGAGTTTACTACTCACTTTAATTAGTCTAAATGAGTTTCCAATTAATCTCATAGTGATACTTAAGTATTTAGGTAGCCTAAGGTAGATACAGCCGAACATGTACTCTATTGGTTCTTTTTCTTAGCACCTTATTTGGCTATTTCCTTGTCAATTATGCACATTAATCATGAAAAGTAGATCAAACAAATGTTGTAACAATATTTTTTTAAGTACAAGAAAAATAGTAAAAATCACGGGTTATGATAGTGGTGTAAAAAGTTATTTGGCATCACTATAAGATTCGAATTACTAATTAAATATTCTATAAGTTAGCAAAGTTTAATGAATATCATCTTTCAATACAAGTTAAGATTCATGTATAGAAATCAATACTTAATGTTTTGTGATGAATGAAAATATATAAGGTTTTTGTTGAGCCAGCGTGGGTCATCGGTGACCCGCGCTTGGTCACGTTGTGACCCATTGTGGTGGGTCTTGTGGTGACCCAGTCGTGGGTCAACTGTGACCCATTAGGTCATTTTGACCGGTCCTTTTTATTTTTTATTTTTATTTTTTTTAAAAAAAATATATATGTTTATTTAATTTTTAATTAAGGATAAATTTGAAATTTATCAAAGTTTCAGGGGTATAAAGGTCATTTCATCATTTTTCTGTTTGATTTAACGCTTAACCCTAATGGAGGGGGGGAGGGGAGACATTGCATTAAATTAGAAGTTTGAGGGCTGAAATTGAAAGTTTTTAAATTTTAGGGAGGTCATTTCTAAACGAGTGGAAGTTCAGGGGGTTTTGTGAAGTTTTTCCATATAATTCATGATAAAAATTCTATTATTATTATTATTATTATGCATGTAATTCTTAGGGTAATATGCCGTGTAAATTTTTTCTTATTTCAACATTGTCACATTAGCATTTATCATTTCTATCAACTGAACATTTATCATCTTACTATATGTAGTGCTCGAGATTATTAATAAAGTTAATTAGGTCTTAATTGAAAATTAGGATTTTTTGACTTTTTGAGTTAACCGAACGTTCGCTTTGAACCAAGGACATTCGAAGTTCCCACAAAGTACGTTCACGGTTCCCATCGAGAACATTCGACGACGAGTTGTACTGTATGTCAGAAGGTACATGCATCCCACACCTTCGACATGTGTGTTAGATCATATGTCGAACGATCGAAATTGTAAAACAAAACTTCGTTAACCCTAGGTAGTACACAAACGTTCGAGACTTGCTTGGAGAACGTTTGCGAGCTGGCAGCTCAGTAGATCAGATTGATCCTTATTCACCTACGACCTTTCCCCTATAAATTCTTCCCAACCCTTATCATATTTCCTGTATTTCGACCCTTGGAGCTAGTGTTACTCTTCCGAGAGTGGGTGAGGGAGACGTTACGCGTTAAGGAGGTAATGCACTTACCTTAAACCTGTTCTTTTATAGCCGTTATGCTGTCGGTTTATCTTTATAAGCTTTAATCTTAGGTTTAATCCTCTCGTCGTTTTTTTAATTTTAATACTAGCTCGATGATAGGTATAAGCCTTTTGATGCTTTAGATATCGTAACTCTTACATAAGGTGTTATTATGGCTTTGAATTATGTTACTTAAACCCTAGGTCTTGCTTAATAATAGCTTAGAGTAGATTTATGTTCGAAATGTAATCTGTCAAGGACGAACGTTCGATCCCCTCGGCCGAGCGTTCGAACGATCATTCCTTGTAGTACAAACATTCGTAATGCATATCACGAACGTTCAACCCTTGAGCACGAGCTGTCGCTGAGTAGGCAGGATACCCATTTCGAAAGTGTTATAGTGTGGGTTAGCTTTAAACTTAGATTTAGGTCTATCAATAGGTTTTTCTCAATTTCGAAGTGGATCCTTAAGATGACTTTTTGGAAGAGCCTTAATTGCGATACAAATAACTAAAATTCACATTGATACTTATTATTATTTTTCGCATAACATGATTATGTTGTGAACTAAAACATGCATGTTTACAATTAATATGAAATACACTTTTGATTAGAGCAAGTAAAAGAGGGGCCTCTTTGTGTGATAAATATTAATATGACAAAATCTCAATCATTACTTGAAAAATAATGGTTAGAATTTAAGTAATCTATATGGTAAAATACCTCTATATTTTTTTAAAAAGATTTGGTATAACAATATCATTGATAACTAATTTGTAGTAATAAAAATCAAAAGATTAATAGGGATAAAATTCTTGCTTATCCAAAAATATGATATTAATGGCAAAACATTTAATATTTAATTTTCATATATTAGTATAAATATCTAAATAATGACGTAAATCGATATCAATGTATACAATTAGCCCAACCCAAAATCCACACAACAAAGTAAAACTGGGGCCCAAACTCTTCTCCGACATTCAGATTTTTTAACGTTGTGGACGAACGATACCCCTCCATTACAATCTCATTCATTTGCCTGATCAATCGGCCAAGAGGGTTTACTCGAACAGGTAATTCTGAAGTTTATTCCCTGATTTCATTATCTCTTTGAGTTTTGTTTGTATTAATTAGCCAAAGGCCTCCTTCACAATTCATTTCTGTTTCTTTTATGGCCGGTTTGGTTGCTAAGAAATCAGTGAAATGAAAAGGAAAACTAGGAAAAAGAGTCGACTTTTATGTTCAGCTGAGTCTCTCTTAGATGAAACATGTTTCATGTTTCTAGTTGGTTACTGGGTTTTAAAGGGTATTCTCGTATGCAGTTAAAGTTAAAGGTTAGGGTGCCAAAGAGCGTAAATACATGATTAAGATTATTGTATTGGGTTTGTTTTAGATTCTTTTTTAGTGAAAAAGAAAGAAAGAAAAAACCTCTAACTCTTTGATGACCTGTTAATTTTGAGCTGCTATTGTCATAAGAAAAGCATGATATGAGAAGTTCTATGTTTGTGGTATTGTTTTGAGCTACTATTGTCATAAGAAAAGCACAATTTTGAGCTACTATTGTCATAAGTATTGTTTTATTTGTGGTATATTGTGTTGGTTTTTAGTTAATTACATTAGGATATGAGAAGTTCTATGTTTGTGGTCTCTTTGGAGGTCTTAGATAAATTTGGGATGACATAGAGGAGACCGTACTTATACATACTGATAAACGTATAAAAACACACGTGTGGAAACATTAGCAGATTGAGTTAAGTATTAATATTGATGAAACGATAAATTTAGGAGTCGAAACTATTAAATTTCAAATATTCACAGGAAGTTCCCTTTTTTTTTTTTTTGGTAGTGTAAACTTACTGATGAAATGCCAAGAGGAGCAAATTTTACAATTTGGTTTACTTTGCTTTGGAGAAGTTGTCCTAAAGCTCGAGTTGTTCATGAGAATGTGTACTATATGTTTAAATACGATGTTTCCCTCTGTATGATTGTTATTTTTGGAGTTTTATTGCATCGTTTAACACTTTAACTTACTGATTCCCATATTTCCTGGTCTGGTTTCTAAATTTCTCTTGCTTCATAGAGGTGTGATCTTTTGATATGCTAAAGGAGCATGTGGAGTTAAGCTTCTTACCAATGTGCTTCTTTCAAATAGATTTTTTCTTTTTTCTTTTTTTTTGAGGGGGTTGGGGGTAGGGTGGAATTTTGATCATGCTAATAGCTTTAGAGTCATTCTGATAAATGTCATATGAGCTTTCACTAAAATCCTTTAATGGTTAGTTTTTGTAAGCCTACTCTTTAAGTTCTTTTTCTTATTAAATAGAGTTCCTCAACTTATATGGTTCAGTTAGTGATATCTGTTAGAAAAGCAGTGCAGGCACAAAAAGATTATTGTGTAACTATCGAAAGACAAAAATGGTTAGTGATTATAAATACTATTCTCTCATAGAAATTAGATATTTGTCTATCATTACGATTGGGTTCCTGGAGGGCCTACTTTTAACTGGTGGTATGATCTGTGGTGGAGCATGGCTTCTTATTTTGGGGCTGTAAAATTCTCAAAACTTTCAGATTTTGCTGATCTTTACTGAATCTTATAATTTACAAGTTAGTCTTTAGTGTTGAGGGTTAGGAACTACAGCCTTCTTGGTTTTATAAGTTATAAGTATCTTAGAATTAACTAGCAAGATTCTCAAATGGTGGTATGACAAACTTGTGTCCCCTCTTGCTGTACATGAAGGGGTATTTGGATGTCTAAACCACTACCTGCCCCTTCTCTCAAATATCATTCTAGGAACACCAGTCTATTGTGTTATATGTTGCCTTGGAGATGAGTAAATCTTATTTTATTTTGTTTAAAAATAAAAATTGTACCATATATAATAATAGCTTTCATTCATTTCATTTGGGATTCATCTATATCCTAAACTCCGTGATAATGTCCACGCGTGTGGGTGCTTGAACATGCACACGCACGCAGAGCATCAGTGTTTTATTAGTTACAGGAAATGACATCTGTTTTCTTTACTTTTACTTGATGACATCTGATGGGTCAGGCCAGAGGTTTTTTTTTTTTTTTTTTTTTTTTTTTTTTTTTTGAATTGAGCGTGAGGCCAAGTCGTATCTAATTCCAAAGATGGTTGTGCTTTACTAAATATCGAAGAAATTTTTTGAATCCCTAGATGTATGTTTCAATTCTTGTATGCATCTTATGCACCTACTTATTTGTGTATGCATATACACTTAGCTGTGTCTCCATTTAGATTACAATGTCCCAAATAATAGGTCACAATATGAAGTCCTTCAGCTATTAATAAGGTGGACACTTTCTCTTAATGAGGAGGATTTATTCGCTGTAATTGTCATGTTGGTGCAATTGGATTAAATCTGGATGTTTGAGTACCCTTCCCCCTCCCCCAAGGATTGTAGCACCAAGAAGTTTGGATTGCTTATCAGAATCATATGCACTGTCATTCTACACATATATAATCCCTTTACACCTTAAGAAACACTGTCGCTGCTGAGTTATCTGTGAAGAACAGATCCATTGTTAGTTTTCATTTCACTCTCTTTACCTGGTGAAAGCTTTTGTTTATTGCATAGGAGGATTTCTTGTATTTTACTTAGAAACAAGAAGTACTTAAGCTTAATTCAAAAAACTGCATTGATTGTATCCTTGCTTCCTTTACTATTTTCCTCCAATTAGTGATTGCTTTGAAAACTTAACAAGTTTTTATCTGTGGTGTTGTCATTGACTCAACCGTGCTCAACTGCAGTGCTTGCGTGTTATGAAGTTTATTCAATTGTGATACAACTGGCTTTTGGCAGTTTAAAAGAAACTTTATGTTTTAAGAACACAGTAATAAATATTTGAACATTTGCTTGCAAAAATCAACACGGATTACCAATGAGTTCTAGCTCAAATTGTATTTCCTCCACCATAAGAATGGAGTGGAGGGTGAGGTTGCAAGTTCAAGACCCATTAAGTGTGCATGTCGCTTCAAAAAATTAAAAAAAAAATACTATCAGGATATGTGAAGGAGATCTTATAATTGAACTTGTTCCTTGTGCAACAGAAAAGTATATTATGTTTGTCTTTTGTCTCCTCAATCTAATATCTATGGTTATCATATACACCTTTTTTTTTTTTAACCTCACACAAGGAAATGATTTCTTCATTTTCTTGTCAATGTTTATGATTTTCTTACCTGGTTAACATCAGTTTTCTTTTTACGTCTCTTATTTCTGCTAATGGCTTATGCTATTTTCTTTGTTACCTATTGTTTTGAACTCCATATGTTTCAGAGAATGAAAAGGCATAGTTGCGCTCAAAGGTGCAAAGGTTGAACCATAAATCAAGGACTTGCATCATTAGCCAGAATTCGATCCACAATGTCAACCATTAGTATATCCCACATCCACCCAAGAAGCTTGAAATTGTTGAAATCCTCGAATGTGCACCGTGTACTTAGCTTCCCTCAGATTCGCATTAAACGTCCCCCCATTTGCTGCACAAAATTGACTCCATGGGAATCTTCGCCAGTCACATATGCTCCTCCCACTGAGACTGCTGGTGATAACTTGTTGAAGAAAACCACCAACATATTTGAAACCCTTAATTCTGAGAACCCAGCTGAAGTTCCAGTAACCAGCACTGAAAAGCTTACTGACACAAGTAATTCACCTGTGGTGCAGCTTCAGTTCCTCAAATGGCCAATGTGGCTTCTGGGCCCTTCACTTCTACTTGGTACAGGCATGGTTCCGACCTTGTGGCTACCAATATCTTCCATCTTCCTTGGACCCAACATAGCCAGCCTGCTCTCCTTGATTGGACTTGATTGCATTTTCAATCTTGGTGCTACCCTTTTTCTCCTCATGGCTGATTCTTGTGCCCGGCCAAAGCACCCAACACAGGCTTGCAAAAGCAAAGCTCCTTTTACTTACCAATTTTGGAACATTGTTGCAACTGTGACTGGATTTATTATCCCTTTGGTGATGCTGTATGGATCCCAAAAGGGTTTTCTCCAACCACAGCTATCTTTCATCTCATTTGCTGTTTTATTGGGTCCCTACCTTCTGCTTCTGTCGGTACAGCTTCTGACTGAGATGCTCACATGGCATTGGCAATCACCAGTTTGGCTGGTGACCCCCGTCGTGTATGAGGCTTACCGTGTCTTGCAGCTGATGAGGGGGTTGAAGCTCGGGGCTGAGCTCAGTGCACCGGCGTGGGTTATGCACACGCTTCGAGGGTTGGTGTCATGGTGGGTGCTGATTCTAGGCATGCAGCTCATGAGGGTTGCTTGGTTTGCTGGTTTCACTTCCCGAGCTCGTCAGCAACAGCCTTCTTCTGCTGCTGATGGTTAGTAATCTAGTATCAGTGAAAACTACATGAAACTGGCTTCCCCCATACAGATTTTTTGTGTATCAATTGAATAAACTGTGTTGTTCATCACTTTACTAGCAGTTAGATAATGTTACAATTAAATTGTAATTAGTCTGGTAACTAGGCTCAGTGTGTTACTTCATCCCAGGAAGATGCTTTATTTCAGTGTATTTTTGTGCAATACTAGATGGTCCTTTTTGTGCAGTTTAACTATGCTGGTCAACGGTCCAAGTCATACAAAAACAAATAATAATGTGCTTGAGATTATTGTCGGACAAAGTTGGCTTGATTATGGAATTTATGGTGGCTCTTCTTTCTATTTTTATATTGCTTATAATTGTTTAAATAATACGTGGGATATTTAGGGAGGTCACTTCCTGCTATCATCATCAACTCCTTTTGTCGGTGAGCATTGGGTCTGGTGCGCAGAAGAATCTGGCCAGTGTGGAGATACGTTTCACAACGAGATCCACTACATTTAAAGTTGACTAAATTTCTTAAGAGCATCTTCACAAATGCTTTAAAAATCTCTATATTGCTTATATTTAATTAATATAAAGCAAAATATGCATCTAGCAACTTGTCTCTTTTTTTTTCTTTTTCTTTTTTTTTTTTTTTTTTTTTTTTTTAAGTACAATGAAAGAAAAAAAAAAAAAAAAGAAGAGAGAAAAACAAGCTAGGGAACAAAGAAAAAGGAGGGAGAGTCTCTTCCTAAACATAAAGGAAAAAAACCAGATAAATGAGAGAGGACGGGAATGAAGTCAGAATAAATTTTAGTCGCGGCCCAATTTGTCACATGATGAGTACAAAAGTTTACGCTTGCATTAACTTTACTGGCTAGTGGTTGAAGGGAGCATGGAAATGATGGTGGAAATAGTAGAAGCAATTTGCAAATCTTGAGTAAATGCGGGCAGTTAAAGCGCCAAAGTAACAATAAGGGAATTTCCTTCCAAAATAAAGTGTGATAATTCCATAATAATTGCTAGACGGCAACCAAGAGAGCCTGAAACGCCTCACTGTAAAGGGGAAGAAAACATGGAGAATTGATACGAGGGACATTTTTTTTCTTTTTGATTAGTTACTTTTAGGTAATCACTATAACTTACGTAAATTTTTAATAATTTCTCTCTCTCTCTCTTATTTATTTATTTTCTTCTTAATCATTCAATTGACATAATTTGTTTTTTCTATGCTTTATACAGTTTCTTTTAAGGTATTCTCATGTAAGTATTAAATTCTTTTCTTTTCTCTTATAAATATTAGATTCTTTTTTTTTTTTCTTTCTTCTTATTAACTTAAACTTTTCGAATAAGTAATAATTGAATCGGCGGCCGAAAAGCTTTTTTTTGTTCTTTTCTTTTCTTTGCACAGTTTCTCAAAAGGTATTCTTGTGTAAATATTAGATTCTTTTCTTTCTTCCTATTAACTTAAATTTTTGAAATAAGTAGTAATTCAACCAACATAAAATTTTTTGTTCTTTTCTTTGTTATGTAAATAGTATATTCTTTTCTTTTCTTTCTTCCTATTAACTTAAACTTTTCGAATAAGAAATGAATCCAACTGTCGACAAAAAAGTTTTTTTAAAAGTATTCTTTTGTAAATATTAGATTCTTTTCTTTTCTTTCTTTTTATTAACTTAAACTTTTCGAATAAGTAGTAATTGAATCGGCGGCCGAAAAGCTTTTTTTTGTTCTTTTCTTTTCTTTGCACAGTTTCTCAGAAGGTATTCTTGTGTAAATATTAGATTCTTTTCTTTCTTCCTATTAACTTAAGTTTTTGAAATAAGTAGTAATTCAACCAACATAAATTTTTTTGTTCTTTTCTTTCTTATGTAAATAGTATATTCTTTTCTTTTCTTTCTTCCTATTAACTTAAACTTTTCGAATAAGAAAGGAATTCAACTGTCGACAAAAAAGTTTTTTTAAAAGTATTCTTTTGTAAATATTAGATTCTTTTCTTTTCTTTCTTTTTATTAACTTAAACTTTTCGAATAAGTAGTAATTGAATCGGCGGTCGAAAAGCTTTTTTTTGTTCTTTTCTTTTCTTTGCACAGTTTCTCAAAAGGTTTTCTTGTGTAAATATTAGATTCTTTTCTTTCTTCCTATTAACTTAAGTTTTTGAAATAAGTAGTAATTCAACCAACATAAAATTTTTTGTTCTTTTCTTTGTTATGTAAATAGTATATTCTTTTCTTTTCTTTCTTCCTATTAACTTAAACTTTTCGAATAAGAAAGGAATTCAACTGTCGACAAAAAAGTTTTTTTAAAAGTATTCTTTTGTAAATATTAGATTCTTTTCTTTTCTTTCTTTTTATTAACTTAAACTTTTCAAATAAGTTGTAATTCAAAAAAGTTTATTTAAAGGTTTTCTTACGTAAATATTAATTCTTTTCTTTTCTTTCTTTCTATTAACTTAAACTTTTCGAATAAGTAGTAATTCAACCGACCTCAGAAAAGTTTCTTTAAAAATATATATATTTTTTTTCATATTAACTTAAACTTGTAATTCAACGGACGATTAAAAAAAAAAAAAAAAGTTAATTTCTTTTGTTTGCACAGAATCAATTGACAATGGGCCTGTGCCGGGCCTACAATTAGATTCTACAAATGAATCATGTTCCTAGTTTGGGTTGTGGATTTTATTCGAATCTCTAACAAATACTGTTATGAATTTCAAGAAACCAACCAACTTTATTCCGGCCGGCAACTCACACTTTGTGTTTGATAATTTCTTGTATTATTCATGTACTTCACCGGCTCCTGCTTCGACGACTTTAAGGTTCCGAATCTGATCAAAGTTCGAACACAATCTTGCAATTGCCGTGTCTTTCCAAACATCAGTCTCTTTCACATGTCATTCTTCAGGGTTAAATGGGTACACTTACACATAGATGGGCACGAGTGGGATTTAAGTGAATCCTGCCAAAACTTGGTAATTTGAATTTGCCAAACTTTACATTATGTACGGTATGCTCTTTTTTTTTTTTTTTTTTTTTTTTTTTCTACGTAAAATATTTTTTGTCATAAAATATTTTCAACGAAATTATTCTTTAGGAAAAAATTTATTTCTTTAAAAATATTTTTCAATGTTTGGAATCACCGATGACGAGATTTTGGCCGGTAAGATTCCGATTACTGTATTTTTCGTCACTGGTCGGCAAGATTCTGGATACTATTGCTGAATTCCACCCAGTTTTGCGGAATCTGGGTTGGCCGGATTCCGACTGTATTAGCCAAATTTCAGGGGTCTAGTGCCAGATTTCGGCACCGGCCGGATTCCGGCTTGTTTTGCCGAAATGCGGCAGCGGTCGCTAGCTTCGGAATCCGGCAACGAGATACCAAAATTCGGGAACCTTCGATGGTAGATTCGAACTACCAAGAAACTCGAATGCCCGGCGATGACGAATTCCCACAAACTTACATACAATAATGAAGAGTTTAAATAGAGAAAACGATTTTCGATTTTACCGTTTTCCAAAAATTAAAGAGGATGTTACGATCAAAATGAAAATGATTTTCTTTTACCATCATTTTCGGTTGCACCAAACACTGAAAAATTCAGAAAAATATTTTCCATAAAATATAGAAAATATTTTACACCCAAAAAAACAGAGCAGTAATTTAATGAATTTAACATATTGATGATTTGAGAAATAATATTTTTTCTTTTCCCCGTACAATTCCATCTATTTTTTTTTTCAAATTTAATAATAAATATGTAAGTCGTACAGATCCAATAGTAAATTTAAAAATGAGTTGAATAGAAGTTAGAGGAATAGCAAGTCTCGAATGATTTATATAAGAGTTTGTTTGGTTTCATGATTTCATCGGCCAAACACTTGTTTTTAAACAAAATTAAAGAAAATGTTTAAGTTGTTTTTTCAAACGGTTTGAAAACGTCAAAAAAAATAAAAAAAAAATCTTGTTTTTGCGCATTAGACAATGAGGTACGTTATAAAAACACACAATTTATGGGTTGTTTAAGGAACTATTTTTTTTTAAAAAAAAAAAAAATCAATTGCATATTTTACTAAACGTTTAACTTTATTTTTAAATATTGTATTTTTATTAACTACATTTTATTTGTTTTTTACTATTTTATTTTTTATTTTTAATTTTTTAATTCGGACATTTTAAAACTTCTAAATCAAAGCGATACTAATTAAATTTAACCCAAGTAACACATGTCAATCTTATATATGAGTTGTATAAAATTTCCTACAAATTAGGTTGTAGGAAATTTTTGTCCTAATTGTTATTACCCAAACATTAATAAATTTTTTTAAGGAAACATGTATTTTAGAAGATTTTTATAGCCGCATGCCTAGTAATTCAAGAGATATGATACTTATGGACACATGTAGAAAAACAGATCTAATGATTAGTTTGAAAAAGAGTTATTGGAGTTGTACAACAATCATTTATCAGTAATTTATAGACCCAATTTTTTATTTTTACCGGAGTGTTGGGTTGTATACACCAATTAGATTGCTTTTCAAAATAATCCAGAAAGAAAGAAACGAATATTATTTTTTATTTTTTTTAATAGCCAAGTCAAAAACAATTTTAATAATGTTATTGCAAGGTTGTAAAAAAAAAAATACATAAATAGAATATCGGGTTATTTTGTTAAATTTTTGTTTTATATTCTTAAAAATAAATAGATTAACAAACAACTCAAAACATAAAGCAATCCTCAAAAAATAAAATATGATTTCACATTTCCCTTGCATCAAGTATTTTTTCAAACTAACTCAAACTTATTAAGAATTTTTGTTAAATTGGTGAATTTATGTAGTCTACCACAATTTATTAATCAATTAGAAATCTTTTAATTTGTCAATTATTTACACTTTTTTGTGAGTAATATATTTATTCTCCTAAAAATGAGATATGATACAATTTTTTATTATTTGTTTAATTTCCAACACCACATTGAATTCACAATATTACACTGGAATTGATGTATCATGTTTTATTTAGTAAAAAGAAAACAAAAATATAGTTGAAAAGACAAAAATACCCATAATTCGAATTGGATGAACCGAACAAGTAGGTACCGGAGGCAACAACTACCCGAAAGCATGGACAGACAAAACCAGCACTGTCCCACGTTGTGGCTTTAACAGAGCTCTCTCTCTCTCTCTCTCTTCTCGAATTCGAAACTCTCTCTCTCTCTGTCTCTCACCGCGAAACCGCTTTTCTTCACCGGAAACCGCTTTATTTTCTATTTGGCGGTCTTTCTCTGATCGTCTCGGGATGAGTACCGGCGAGCTCCTCAATATCGAGCCTCAAGAGCTCCAATTTCCTTGTAAGCTTTCCCAAAAGCCAAAGTTTGATTTTTCTCTTGCTTTACAAAGTGAAAAAAAATGTTTGTTTTTCGGCTTTCAGATCCATATTTTTGTTTTCAGTGTTGATTTTTCATGAATTCTAATTGTTTTTGTTTATGAAATCAAAACAATTTTTTTTTTTAAAAAAAAGTTGAGTTGAGGAAGCAGATCTCGTGCTCTCTGCAGTTGTCGAATAAGACCGATTACCGTGTGGCTTTCAAGGTTGGTATTTGATTAATTCACTTTCAAATTTCACTTCTTTTTTTAATATTTTCAAAATTTTGTGGTTTTTGGGGATTTTTGCGTTCTGGGTATTTGTAATAATTTTGATCTGTGGAAACGGAATGGGTTTGCTATAGGTGAAGACCACGAATCCAAAGAAGTACTGCGTGAGACCCAATACTGGAATCGTGTTGCCGAGGTCTACCTGCGATGTTATAGGTCTCTCTCTCTCTCTCTCTCTCTCTCTCTCTCTCGCTCTCAAACAGAAATGAATTTTGTGCTTAATTTATTCATTTGTGCTTGATGATTATTTGTATCTCGTTAACTTTTTTCTGCTTTACCCAGTTGTTATTGTTGCTATCTCACATTGAATTTGTGCTTAATTAGTGAAAGCATTAGCTTTGTAAATGTACTCACTATACGATTGAGTGATAGTATATGTAATTGTATATATATTTTTGGAAATCATATATGGTTCAGTTACAATGCAAGCACAAAAGGATTCCCCGGTCGATATGCAATGCAAGGACAAGTTCCTGCTTCAAAGCGTGGTGGCAAGTTCTGGAGCGTTAGCTAAGGATATAACCCCAGAAATGGTACTAATATGAACAAAAATACAATCTCTTATGTGTGGTTTTTTTTAAGCTTAATTAGGAAAATGTATAGATTAACCAAATGGGTTTATATTTTGTTGCTCTTTAGTTCAATAAGGAGTCAGGGCATAATGTTGAGGAGTGCAAATTGAGGGTTCTTTATGTTTCTCCACCTCAACCACCTTCGCCAGTTCGAGAAGGGTCAGAGGAAGGTTCTTCACCAAGGGCTTCGGTATCCGATAACGGGAATCTGAATACTTCTGAATTTACACTGGTGAGTATTTGATAGATCAGTGTATGAATTCAAATAAGTTAAAGGTTCCTTCTTTTTTTTCTTTTTTCTTTTTGTTGTTTAATTTACACCACTGAGTATTTGTCGAATTATACTCCATTTTAGTTTGTTAAATTTTGTTGTACACATGACTCTGGTTGTAGGCCTCAAAAGCTTTTGAGCGACATGAGCCTCAAGATAACTCCTCCGAGGTAATTTTTATTTTCCTTTATAATATTGAAATATATAGTTTATTGCCAGTTGTTGATTATTAGAACACTACTATTGTTGGTCATAGGTTGTAAGAGAAGTAATTTAGAATTAGTTGGGAAGGGTTCATGCTTTCTTTTGTTTATTTGGTACAGCTTAACTGATGGGATGTTTGACTTCTGAAAGCTTACGAGTCAAAATTTTCAACGGTTACCACCTTTTAAAAGAGTTTTAAAAAATCTTTGGTCAGAAAGTTTGGCTTCGAAGAATTTGGTTCCTTCTGTTAATGCTTTTAGGGGGTGTTCTTTGTTTGAAAAATTATTCTGATGTGACATAAATGTGAAAATAGTTTTGAGTCGTTTGTTAATGTTTTTGTTTTGAAAAGAGAAGCAAAAGGGAGAGGGGAAAAGTGTTATCAAAGCCTTCTCTAAACAGTCAATACTTGGGAAAATTCCCTCTTGAGTTGGGGACTTTCTGATCCTTGATTAAATTGTGGTTCATTTAAACATTCAATGATCTGGTCCACTAAACTTACGATCAGTTTGTTTTTCCTGAGAAAATTGTATTCATTAAAATTAAAAATACAGTAAGAGTAGAAACCCTGACTACTGGATCAGACCGGCAAGAAACAATGCCTGTAAAATACAAAACGACCAGAAATGTTGCTAAAGAATATGGTAAAAAAAGGAAGAATAAAAAGAAGCCAAGATTTTAATCTTAGATAGGGAAAACAGCAAACTTTCATTAAATTGATTTTTACTAAATCTGTTACTTCGGGTTTGTTGAAGTACCTCTTTTTATCTTGGTAAAACAACAAAATATGTAATATTCAAATTTTATCTCTTTTTTTCCTAAGTTTTATTGTCAACCAAAAGGAGGCCGATTATAATTTGACTTATTTTTTCTTTTTTTAAAGATTCTATTCATCATATTACGTGCAATATCTATAATATGGCAAATTCTTATGCTGCTCCTACTTTGCTCAGTCAATGTACTACAAATCTGAATTATGTCGTAAGGGAAATGGTTAGAATTGTTGTAGACTCTTGTCTTTTGCATCACATTCTTCTGAAATGCTACCTTTTCTTTTGTGGGTCTAAACAGTCTTAGTAGCCACTGAGCTTTATGACAGAGAAAGCTTTCTCTTTTCTAGCTTTCAGATGGTATGATATGATGACTGTAGATACCTTGGGCCAAATCAGTGAAATGCAATTTACATGCATACTTGCGCACACATATTTATGCATACGGATAGACATATGTATACATATATCGTGTATATTTTTATTTATGTATATGACCATTTAGGAGGAAACCTGCCATCTTACTAGGGATCTTTCAAGCCTCCCCCCAGCCATTTGATTTAATTGATGTTACACCATTCAATGGCCCTGTTTCTGAATTCGCTTAATTACCCAATTCGGACCATCTGATCATGTGAGCTTGCTGCCAACAGAACTAGTCTGGAATTGTTTTTCTATTCTACCTTTGGGTTCCAAAGAACTAATTATTACATTTTTTTTTTTTTTTTGATATGTAAAGAACTAATTATTACATGCATTTTGCTTGAAATGAAAATAAAACAAAATGAGAAAAACACCTAGTAAAGAAGTTTGTAATTCCATGAAAGCATGTCTCCTTTGATGTTTCTGTCCATAAAAGTTTGGCCATTAATGGAAGGATGTTTTCTTAATGATGTCCAATAAATTTGAGTGTTATTTCAGCTTGTATGTGCAGTTCTTTTCATGTGCCATTTTGCAATTAGTAACTTAATTTACTTTTATGTTCATTAATATTTACATTCATGCCCATTCTTTTGGCCAATCATTACTACCCTTGAAAAGAAATTTACTGGTATAGTGCACTGGAGGTTGTTTCTTAATCATGGGAAGAACTTGATGAATCAGTTCCTGGGATTTCGATAGTACTAATTGGTACTTTGAGTTATTTGTGATTCCAGGCAAGTGGTCTTATTTCAAAGCTGAACGAGGAGAAAAATTCTGTTATTCAGCAAAATAAAAAGCTTCAGCAAGAACTGGTGAGGGATTTTTCTTCTCAAATCATTTTACTTTTAGTTGCTGAAGTGCTTCTAAGCGACTCCTTATTTTCTAGATTTATGCTTAAGTGCAAGAGACATGGACATGAGAAAAGCCAAAAAAGAATCATCTGGATTTATGTTTGACCATGACAGACCCCATAAAAATACTTATAAGCATTTGTTTTGTAGCTTTCTTGGTCTAGTGTTTCCAAAAAATCAACATATATTATCGTGATGTACTAATTGACTCATTAGATCCTGTTGTGATGTAATGGGAGGGATTATTTGGTCTTTGAATGCCTCTGAAAATAACTGATTTGTGAATTTTATTAGTAGTTATAACTAACAGAGTTATAGTTCCTTTCTTATCATTTGCTGATGACAATCTTGAAATGCTTAGATATAATCTGAAGCTACTTCTGAATTTCTACATGGCAAACCATTCATCAAATCAAACATTTCTCCATATTTCTAAAACTTTAGCTGATGCACTGAAAATTGTACGCAAGATGATTATATACTAGAGCAAAAATTCACTAGTTCTGAAATTCTTCAAATTTGAGTAATACTGCTGCGTGCTGATTTGAGCGATTTTCATGATACCATTCTCATAACTTCCTGTGTACTTGAATGATAGTATTTTGTCTCTTCCTAATAAATAATCTCAGGTAGAACAAGAGATAGTTTGTGGAACCTAGCAGTCTTGTTAATATATGACAGTTTTTTGTTTCTCTTGCAACTGTTTATACCATCGCTTAAGTGCCACTGGTCAGGTCGGTGGCACTTTTGAGCTTTTTCAGAGGTGCTACATGATATTGAGGATCTTTTTCCGTATCTTCTTTGCTAAATAATAATTCCTCTCTTACACGCTTGCTGGCTCTCCATCTCTCTGGAATGCCCCAAGCAGGAATTTTGATTACCAGTTTGAAGTGAAATTCTGAGGGTAGGTTTAAAGAATATGAAATGGTCAGACTTTTCCATGTGTTGCTGATAGGAGATTGTAACACAAAGGATGATAACAAGCCTCTTCATAGCACTGATATTCTCTTAGAAAAATAGCAAAAAGTTGGGTATTTTGGTGGTTGGGGTTGTTTTCTTTTTCTTTTTGGTGGGGTGGGGTTTCGATTGTCTCTTGCCTGTGTTTGGAGATCTTAGTAGAAGAGATACTAGCGGATACAACTCGTCTTTAGTCAGTTTCCCCGACCACCAAACGTACACCTGCTATTGAGGGAATTATGCAACCTTGAAAACTATTATGTAGTGAGAAATGCTACACAAATTATCACTTTTACACTCCTAAGTGTGTACTCCCTAACGTGGTAGTTGCAGAAAGAGAGTAACCAGATGGGATTAAAAAAATCATGTAGTGAAAAGTTGACGCGACAACTGCAACATTAGAGAGTAAGCACTTGAAAGTGTAAAAGTGAAAGTTCTTGTAGCATTTCTCTTACGAAATTAGCACATGCATGTCGCTCATATAAAAATGATCTTCCATGTTTGTATTTCATCAAATTATAGGGACAGCTTGTTACCCAGTAATATGGTGGTAAATTGGGAGAGGTTTCACTCTTTCTCATCTACTCGGTTTTATTTCATTTTGTTACCCACAAAACCAAGGGGTCAACCTGATAAAGCAGTAACATCAATATTGTTAAAATTAGATGAATTGATGGGCAGAGTGACAATAACCTTTCTGATTGCAGATCCTTTGAACAGTGGTTATTTTCTTTCTAGTTCTTTCCATAGTTAATGTAGCAGCACAGTGTCATTACAATTTAAAGAATTGTTACAGCCTTATTAAAAGATGGACTGACTTTGGGACTTGTGCAGGAGCTCTTGAGGCATGTAGCTAGCAGAAGCCGTGTCGGTATCCCGCTGCTGTACGTGCTTCTCATCGGCTTGGTTGGCATTATTTTGGGGTATCTTGTGAAGAGGACATGACCAATTGTGTTAATCCTTTATTCCTCCGGGTTACCCCCCTCTGTGGCAAACGAAATGTAGAAAGCCAGAAGAAAACAGATGTGTGACTGACGAATCTTGTTTGTTGTATTCCAAGCTGTGTTACACTAGGGAATATTGGAGATGTGTGAACAGTAGAAGGGAACCTTTTGTTCATTGTATTAGCAGATATTGACAGTAGAGAACATGGTTAATGGGTTTTACTGGATTTGTAATTGCCCCAGCAGAACTCTCTTCATTATTCATTGTGTGACCCACTTTTTCATGAACATATGTTTTAATATTAACCTTTTTTTTTTTTTTTTTTTTTTTTTTCTTCTGTTGAATCCTGAATGGGAATTGACTGAAGCATGTAAAAACTAGTTGAATTTCCTTCTGGTCAAGGTTTCCCGGGGGATAAACGCTTGGTTTAACATAGCATTGATAGCAAAGGTCTTTGAACAGAGTGCTTTTTCCACTGTTATTTGTACTTGGGGGTAAAATGCATTGAAATGCCTAATAAGCCGCCATATGCTAGCATGGTGCGGTTTTTTTTGGCCGGATCAAATGACAGCTTTTTTGAAGTTTTAACGGTCATTTTTTCCAAAACCTGTTTCATTTGTCCTTTATTTGGTCGTTTTGTTTTTTGGGCTGTGAAAGTTTTCCCAATTACTCACTCTTCTGTTTTTTTTTTTCTTACACAAATTGCTTATGGTTAAAATTCCAGTTCATGATGCTTAACCCCCAGCATTTTGAAAGACTTTTGTTTGATCATTTTGCCACCGAGCTTCCACTCCGGCCGGATCGGATCTCTCCATTTCATTTGCCGGTTGACAGTAAGGATTGTGTTAAAAACATCAAAGGTTTACAAATTGCCACCTCATTTGAAAGTCCATTGAAGTTTTCTTATAGCAAAGTTGACGTACGTTAGGTTTAGTAGCTGCCAGCTGGAAAACAAAAACAACTAGGAAAAAGACAAACCAGAGAATAGAAAAAGACTAGTCCACTTCACTTGAATCCCTTTTATCTCTCTTCCTCTAAGCTCTCCCTCTTACCACAAATTGCTTTACCGTTTCTGCGGTTTATCATCACTAACGTTGACCCAGATGGGGATTTGCTTGAATCTGAGTTCTGGATGTTGAAGCCAAAGAGCTTTAGGTTGCGTTTGGGATTGCGATTTCATAGATAATAAGTGCGATTTTAAACCAAATCGCAGAACATAGATCGTTTGGGAACTGCGTTTTTAAAAATTGCGATTTGAAAACGCAGAAAATCTGCTTTTTCAAATCGCAGATAAGATGGTGCTTTTTTGAAAACGCAGAATTTTAAAGGTAAATTCACGATTTTAAAGGCTAAACTGCGATTTTGCCAAACGCTTAACTGCGTTTTTAAAAATCACTTTTTTCAAATCGCACATTTTAAAATCGTTATTTTAAATCGCACTTTTTGAAATCGCAAACCCAAACGGACCCTTAGAGGTGTGGTGGTGATGGTATTTGGTTTTGAAGGATAATCAATCTCAGCCATGAGAGAGAAGATTAGTTCAGAGATTAGAGATACAGATAAGTTGGAAGAGGTCTTTTTTTCTTTTTTCTTTTTTCTTTTTTAATTTTTTAATTTTATTATCATTATTATTATTAATTTTTTTTTTAAAGTTAGATGGAAGAGTTAACTTGGCATCGCTTCGCGTCTATACTTTGGGACGGAAGAGAGTTAACCATGGACTTTAAATACCCGTGAAGTATCTGATTTCATACGTGGCAATTTTTTAACCTTTGATTTTTTTAAAGAAATCACAGCCATGAACTGGCTTGTATTCAGTTCACTCTAATTGTAGAGGATTTGGATCCACTCCATTACGGTTAACACCCTCCGCCAGCATTACCATCATTTTAGAAGGAAAATGTGTCGTGCAACCTGTACGTGACTTTTTTGAACAAACTTTTCAAAATGCCTCTTTTTACTGAAATTGGTTTGCTAAAATTAGCCACAAATGGTTGGCTAAATCACTTCTATAGACTTAAAAGACCACCCTAAAAATGGAAAGATGGCTGAACCACCCCCACAAGTTGTATGGGTGGTTTAGGCACCCCCCTCGTGCATATGTGGGATGATTCGGCCACCCTTTAGGACATATATTGTAATAATATTTAAGGACAATTTTGAAAGTATAATTAAAAAAATCCTTACGTGTGGCGCAAGTGACATTTTCCATCCAATTTGATAAAAAATGCTAATAGAATGTGTTTAATTGGAGAGGAATGAGTTTCACTTTTTAAAAGTTTGAAAATATAAATGCCAAAGGGGTGTAAATTTGAGGGGCTAAGTATACTTTTCCACTTTTCTATTTGTCCATTCATTCAAACACTTGTGAAATACCCTTGGAACCACTTGAATCAAATTAAGCTTATGGCTACCTCATTGATTGATACAATCTTTGAAAGTGTTTATCTATGCCATTATGTTTTGACCCATGTTCTCACACTCCTGAATGGATCAGGTTGAGCAATGCGCATATATCATGGCAATCGATCAGTATTTGCAGTCAAGTTCAATCCGTGCATTATCCTAGAACCATTAGCCTTCATATAATTATGATAATCATCCCAGCTCGACAATCAAAGAAAATATCACTAGCTAATACTTAAAACCAACAAAAAAAAATCCTGGAAACAAGATTAAATCATTGCAGATTGGTTCCAGAGCATGATATGTTGGTGGGCTTGAAAAAGCTACTTGCCTGTAGGGAAGGAAAGAAAGATCAAAACTTATCAGTTTATCCTGATTTTTGGTAGAAAATAAACCAAAGAAAGAAAAGAAAAGAAAAAGATAAATATATCGCGTGTAGATCGGTAAAATTTTCATAGAACACATCACCACTCCTTCCACACCTTCATCATACCTGGAAAATTGATCTGTACAACTGGATTGTTAATACTTTGAACCTGTCAAGAATTTTCAGGGCCTTTTATCATGTTGCATCGACCGGCAATCTTTCTAAAATCATCGAGACTTAGCTGCAATAAAACCAGTTAGCAAAAATAAAAATTGTATTCAACAGAAATTCTGAAAGCTTTTTATACAGAGGGAAACTCTTACAAGCCTCAGACGACAGAACAATTCAAGAGAATTTTCTCTCTTTATCTTCTTTTTATTTTCATATTTTTGGAGAAAATGCTGAAACATTAATTACTACATGCAATTCTCTGAAACATTAATTACTACAATTCAATCCAAAACCAAGCTTTATAACTCAAGTACTACAAAAATTAGGTGCCGGAAACAATAATGAATCATGTAGTTCCAATGCCAGCCTAATGCAGGCAATATCTTACTGTCAAGGATAAAAAGTGCATTAATCATATTCTTTCCCTAGAGTAAACTAGGTAGAATCTAGATGCATCGAGACTGCTATACATGTTTCCCATTTAATTAAATATCTCAACAACACATTTGTGTCAAAGTTGGCAAGCGAGAAGAAATAAAGTACTTTGTTAGTTGTGTCCAGAGCTCTACAGTCTACAGAAATTTTAAGTTTGTATAGCTGAGCAAAGTGACTTTATTTGTTTCTTTTTCTTTTCCACGCACCATATTAGCAACTAGGCTGAGGATCTAACTAGAAGCTCTCAAAAGAGTGCCAAATAAAGGGTCCCAATGTGCATCTCAATCTACAACATTCAATTACTTCTCTACCCTTTCTTAACTGTACTTTTTTGCTCCTTTACCAACAATTTATAAGACAAAAATTACTTATCTCTATTTTTTAAAATATAAATTGAAGAAAGAAATCCCAAAAGTAGAAGGAACTGACCTTCCCATCTCCATCACTATCAAAGCATCGGATCATATCAGCCAACTCCTTCTCAGTCCACACAAAATCATGAGCCATTGCTACTCTTTCTATATCCCTCATAGTTATGCTCCCCTTCCACTCAGCTGCATGTCAATATTCCTCCCATCAATGACCAAAAATTGTTTAAGAAAAACAGACCGATATGACAAACAGGGATATTGCCTCTTTCTGGCTGGTTAAGATTTGAAATTAAGGCCCACTCAGTCCAATTAAAATGAAATAAGTTTCAACTCAACTTACAAAAGTGAAGTCACACCATAAGTTGAAGAACTCATATTTTCCATTGTATACAACATATATTCAAATACCAACCTTACACTCACACCTGCATTTTTCAAACCTTAGATTTTATTTATTTATTTATTTATTTTTTTCTACAGATCTTAATATCGATCTTATTTATTGGATCTTTGAACGCTTATGCAAACCTCTCTCTCTCTCTCTCTCTCTCTCTCTCTCTCTCCCCAATATCTACATGCACATACACAAAATACAGTGGTGGCAGAAATTACCATCAAACTGAAAGAAGTGCACGACCAGTTCATCTTCAGTCATTTGCAACCGACTAGCAAACTGCTGACCAGAAATCAAAAGCAAACCACCATAAGACAGTGAGGGGAAGAAGAGGTAAAAGATCTGTGCATGGTATACTAATCTAAAGCCCAAAACAAACCGATTTTTTTCTCTTCCGCCTTCCTGTATCTTCCTGAACGCGAGTATTTCCCTTATTTTTATTAAGACTAGCATTCCCTACATCAGCTTCAGAGAATTTCGAAGGCCCGCAATGTACCACACCTGAAACTCCAGCAGAACCTTCTAGAGACAGAGCAAGTGCCTGCATATGGATGATACAGAATTAGCATACTTGTTTCTGTACAATCATGTAGGACCGTCATTGCAGCAGTTGGTTGATGGTCTATACTGAAACAGAAATTCAACCTACATCTGCCAAAGTAAAAGAACATTTATCAAAGAAGTATTGAAACGTACCTGCTTCAGTGCATCATCATCATCAATGTAATCTGACTCACTCAAACACGTTTGAGCAGGAACTTTCTTCTTAGGTTTTGAACCTTTACTCTTCACCTGGAGCAAAAGTAAAGCAAAAGGACAGTATTCAGAAATTAGGTCACAGCAGAGCGTATAGCTAAGCATCTTAGATAATTACTGAAAACACGCGCTGCCAATTTCAGCAATGAAACTAAATCCCACACCAATTTAATGAAAATGACCTTGCAACACTTTATTCTAATCATTTTTCCTCGTAAAGGGGGATCAGGATCCCTCACAATTTCAAAGAAATTTGAGATTCTCAAATTTCTTTGAAATCAAGCCGTTTTTTACATCGAAATGACGTGAAAAATGCTAAATACTAAAGATATAACATGTTAACAATGAAAAAAAAAAAATCATTCGAAAAGGTTTTTTCTTACTCTTTATGTCGTATAAAATCTTTGAGTAAAAAACTGTCTTTCGATTTAATAAAAAAGAAGCGTCTTTTCAAAAGTGAAGAAAAAGCTTTTTGGAATAATTTATTTATTATTATTATTAACATGTCATATCTTTAATATGCAGCATTTTTCGCGTCATTTCAATGTAAAAAATGGCTTGATTTCAAAGAAATCTAAGATTCTCAAATTTCTTTGAAATTGTAGGGGATCTTCATCCCGCCGCTGTAATTTTGAAAATGAACATTTAAATATCCCTCAAAAGTAAGTAAATAGATCCGAAACATATAAAATGCAGTTAATCCTGCTGTGAAAAAACCTATTATTGCGAAAATCGGTGAATACAACCAACTGTCATTAATAATTTCATCTTTAGACCAAAAACAGGCAAGGGGTGGAATACCACAAAGGGAAAGTATCCCTAATAAAAAAAGGGTAGCTTCATCAGGGTTCCTTCTCTTACTCTAAGGTGGTATTGAAGCAAATGTCTTACTCTGAAGCTTGATTGAAGTCTTTAAAAATGAAATGCAGAAGGAACCATTTTTCAAGTCCCTTTCACAAATCTTATCATCTATTACTTATCAGTGTTGTTCTGTGACTTCTGACTACGTGGGTTTCTTTCATTTTTTGTAATAAACAAAAAAAGAGCATTCGTGATTCGTAGTTAAGGCTTTGATTGGAAGTATAACAAAGCTCTCTCTTAGTCACTGCAAGAGCTCCTTGTGACTGGTATTCACAAAAATATAGAACAAACCACTTGGGAAATAAATGGGGAAGCAAAATTGAAGACTACTAAAGAAGAAATTTCAAAGTAAATCACACAGACGCAGAGACAACGCACAGAGATTAAAGAACAGACCTTCTTTCTACGTGACCCAGAAGATGTTTCACCTAAATAGTCGTCATCATCATCATAATCATTCTCTTCCTCTCCACTCGAAGAACTCAGTCCCTCCTCCTCCACCTTATCAAGCCTATAATCCTCGTCGTCGTCATCATCATCATCAACCTTCTCTTTCCCCTTCTTCTTCTTGTTATTCTTCTTCGTCTTCTCGCTCACCTTTTGAGCCGAACCCCACAACGCAGAAGCAATCTTGGGCAGGCCCAGAGCCTCCATTCTCGACCTGTTCTCCGCAATTCTAGACAGCCTCTGTCTCTCGTACGCTGCAACGCCATTGCCTGGCGTTTGTAATTGTGGGTCTTCGTCTGAACCCGAGTCCTCCGGGGCTTCTTTTCTGTCTTCGGAGTTCTGGTTGGGCATTTCGGGCTAATGGGTGTTACGCGAGTTCTGAAATTTATACTATATTTTGGCGAAATTTTCTATTTTTATTGCGAGGAATGCATAACTGTCCTAAATAAAATCAGCCATTAATTAGCACTTAAAAAAAAAAATGCAAAATTGCAAAATTGGGTCTTGAAATTTCACTAGATTGCAAATAATTTTATTGAGGGTGATAGAAAACTCATTTTGATAAGTAAAAATGACAAATAGGTGGTCTATGCATTCAACATTTTGACCAAAACTATAAAAGTGTCAAGTCCACACTAATCATATCGGAACATGTGTCCCATATAATAATAATAAAAAAAAATTATAAAATATAAAGAAAAAAGAAAACAAAACTGAAGGGGATAGTCAAACTACCTCCCATTTGCTCATTTACAGGGGTGATTGAACCGCTTCCAATAGTTATGAGGGTAATTTAGTCACTTTAGGCAAATCTAGGGATGCCAAACAACCCCAAGACAATTGTGGGTGGTTCGGCTGCTACGGAGTATGGTGGTATATTACGATCATAAGTGTTCCACCACATCGGTTAAGTGTGATCTTAATCGTATGTGTAAAAGTTATATTATACACCATTCTTTTGCTAGCTAGTTTTTAATAGTAAGTGCTACCTAAAGTTTATATTATTGTTTACTTCCAAATTGCCAAATGGGGGTGATTCGGTGGTCTTGGTATATAATCTTAACCATGTGTATATAAGCTCTTGATCGGAGACTCGGACAACCCCCTTCAAATTTTATATATTTATAAAATACAATTTTCACCTTTTAATATATATTTTTTTTTTCTAAATTTTTATTGTATGAGACGTGTCACAATATAATTGGTGTTAATGTGGCAATCTACAATCTTCATCAAAATTTCGGACAAAAGGGTACAAGGACATATTTGTAAATTTTGCTTATCACATAGAGTTTTGAGTCACTTTTTTACCCCCAATGAGTTATTTATAACTTAGTGAAACCCCATGAACAAATTTACATTTTTCCCTAAAAATAATGAATTTCTTTTTTCTTAGACAAATAGTCACTTCACATGAATGGATTTCTATATTTGACATTAAAGTTTAGTAAGTAGAAACTATATATATATATATATATATTGTGTGTGTTAGTAATGTGTTTCTGTACCCCTTGATTTATTGTCCTAATCGAATTTCACATTGCTGTCATCCAAGCTTGATTTTAGGATAGATTTGATTTTTTTTTTTTTCCTTCATTGATTTTCAATCTCACGCTTCATTTCAATTTTCAAGCTGTTATCACAATGCAATTTATGCAAATCCGGATCCCAATATTAGATTTTTTTTTCTTTCTTTCTTTTTTATGCACCAATGTTAGATCTATTAATTCTATGTATACGATTATATTTATGTGTATGTACGTATAATCATAGTCGGATGCAAGTTTGTTTACATATTGTAACATTGCCTCCAATAATCCTTGCTTCCTTTCGTGCACCTTCAAGCCGGCAGTTTCTCTTTTGAGAACAGACACCCTCTCTACTAGTTGTGCAACACCGGTACCTTCAGCCATGTCGTAGGAACGCGACTTCTTCGATACTTCTTGTTATGTGCCTAGATATTTAACGAGTGTATGTTGTAAATGAGAATTTGATTTTGGCACTTCAAAGGACCAAACTCTCCGCATACTTTGAAGAGAGGTAATACACAGGTGACAAAAACCGTTTCCTTGCAGTCTCTTTTTAATAAAAAAATAAAATATAATCAAAAAGTGTCATTTGATGTTACATTAGAAGATACTTTTTTATTATATTTTATTTTTTAATTAAAAAAAAAACTATCAAGAGACGATTTTCCGTTCCCAAAACGTCTCCTGTCAAGAGGGCATGTCAACTGTTGAACTCCATGTTAAAAGGCCAATCAATAGCGTTTGGTAAGTCTCAACATTAAAGGGTATAAGAATCACACCTCAAAAATAGAAATTTCATCAGTATCTCACTTAATCAAATAATTGAAAAATATAACTCTTCATAGACCATCAATAACATCATTACTTAGCCTTATTTTGACCTAGCTACCAACTTTATTAGATAAATATAAACACAAGTTAACTTGATCACAAGCAGGGGATTCTTGATCAATCACAAACAGAGCAAAATAAATAAAGCTTAGAATTAAAATTAAAGAGCATGCAATATATTAAAACACTTGATATTGAAACACTCTTATTATCAGCAGACTCCAATTTCAATGATGAGAAACAATTATGCTGACAAGCGTGAGCTTGATGGCATGTTGAAGGTAATCTGACTCTTGTTGACAACTGTTGGTAGTTGCACTAAAAAAGAAAAAAAGAAAAAAAAAAATCAATATCTAAATTCCCTAGTCTATGTTGCCATCAAATCATTCTGAAGGTCTGAATAAAGTAGGATGCAACATTTGGTTGCCCCTCTCTACTATTTTCTGCCCAGAAAAGAAAAGAAAAGAAAAGAAAAAAAAAAAAAAAGAAGGAAAGAAAAAAAGATAGTCATTTATTCTTGAAAAATACAAGAATCAAATGAATCATCCAAGATCAAAGAATCTTGCAAATGTTAATTATATGCTTTATTGTTCATCAAGAATCAAGAATCCACTTAATCGTAGATTGCAAGCTCGCTTCTCCAAATAGCTCGAACAAGTTGGCAAATATGAGAAACTACACTTGCAAGTAATCTCCTAAATGAAGTCAAACCAACTGCCTTTTTTTTTTTTGAATGAAAATAAATAATTTATAAATGAAACTTTTATCACCACCTTAAAAGTAATTATAAATTTGGAAAGTCTTCCTTTACTAAGTCTAAAGCTGGAATTGATGGATTTTGCGTATAAACGACATCTAAATACCTTCTGAAATTCTTTAGGAATTTTTGAATACGCTCTTTGAGATTGTTGGTAATCTTTGGAGGATTTTCGATAGGCTCGTTGTAAATCTTTGGTGTATTTTCGATATGCTCGTTGTAAATCTTTGAGAAATTTTCGATATTCTCTTCATAGCAGTTTAATAAACAAGTCTGAATATGGATTATTAATACATGTTTTCTAGCTCAATCACCTCCACACCTTTTAATGAGAGGAGTCATAATAGGGTCCTCATTTCCTTTAATACGATGCAGGCAGTTTAGAAAGCTAAACTAAATACATCTCTCATAGTACCCCTTGGTCATCATGTAGCCTTCTTTCTTTTTTGCAATATTTGATTTGAGGTTTAAGGCATTCACCCATTCTTTCCTGAACTTTATCAAGTTCAGAAAAATCAAAAAGCATGATGGAGAGTGAAGACAGACCAAAAGAGGTAGAGGCAAGGTCATTAGCATGAACTTAAACAAGAATAGGGATAAGCAACTCCATTATCACCAATATAAGTTTTCTAATACATATTCTAGCCCTTTACTTTCCCCCTCTTTAGAAACTTATATATTCTGAAGCAAATTTAGAATCATATATATATATAATAGAGGAATCACTAAGAAGATTGCATAACATTCAAACAAGTGGCATTTTAAAATGTTTTCAAGTGTCCATTTTAAGTTGAACGGTGAGTTTAAGTTTGTGTTAAAATGTAGTAATCAACTTACTCCCTATTTCAATGCTAAATAAAAACTAAATCCCTATTTTTTCTCTCAAAAAAAATAAAAATAAAAACCGTTGCTATACATTGAGAAAAAAAAAAAACAAACAAACAACCGCTGCTTGCAAAAAAGAAAAACTGTACGTTGCTATTCATTGATAAAAAAACAAACAACGCTGCTGTACATAGGAAAAAAAAAAAAAAAAACCGCTGCAAAGCCTGCTATACAATGTTTCGGATTATTGGTAGAGACATGCTACAGGTTTTAACCATACTAGGATTCACTACTTGCAAGGGTCCTCCATTAAAACCATTTGATAAACTATTGGTTGTTCTACCCTCAAAGAGGTAACTAACTTTCTTCTTGACTTCAAAAAAAAAAAAAAAAAATTCTTCTTCTTTCTACATATTGTGTATTTGTTCTATCTTTATACGTGAAATAACATAGTTTCATAGAGCCTTTCACAATTTATACATGAATTATGTAATCCCTTACGGTACAAAATTACGGGTTAGTTTTAAAATTTGTACTCATGGATGTATGTAGTGCTGTTATTAAATCTACTAGGACCAACGATACTCAAGAAAAAAATAGAGTGCTGAAGTAAAGATTTTTTTTCTTAGAAAAAAAAAATCTTTTACTTTTGTTAAGCACTTTTTTTTTTTTTTTTTGTCGTTCTATAGATGTTGAATTTAACGTTAATTTAGTCTAGGGTATCTATTTAATCCAAAAGTATGTTGCATTAACATATCTTTATGTTTTTATGTATACATTTTTTGTGACTGTAAATTCATTTTTTCCTTTAATGTTTGTTTATTGAAAAAGTTTCTTGAATTAGACATCGATTTGAATTTCGGTTTGGGTTGAGATATGATTTTATCTTTGTTTTGTTTGTGAAATATTTGGTTGGGCGGTTATTTATTTGAATGTTTTGTCTTTTGTTTTTTTCTTTTTTAAATTATTCATTTGTTTGATTTGTCAGTTTTTTAGTCACTTTTTGTAAGTACAAGCAAAAGAAGTAAAAAAATTATTGGATTATTATGTTTGAATGTTTTGTCTTTTTTCTTTTTAATTATTCATTTGTGTGATTTGTTAGATTCTTAGGCATTTTTTGGTAAGTACAGGCAAAAGAAGGAAAAAAATTATTGGATTATTACGCAGCAAAAGAACATAAATACTTTCAAAACACAAAAGAGATGTTGAGTGAAATATTTTATTTTATTTTGTTTTGTATATATATATATATATATATATATATATATATATATATATATATATATATATCCTGTTTATTTTGCTTTGCATTTTTTAAATGTTTGAAATTATAATGGTTTTATTTATATTGAAATATAATAAGTATCGCATCAACAATATCAAAGAGTCCAACTAATTGTCTATTGATACCTTGATAATCAAAAACTAGGTTTTGTTCTTACTGTTCATTTAATTTAAAACTACACCTATGTAAACAATGATTTAAACATGTTTTATGGGATTTTTTTAACCAATTGGTATGATTTACTCATGTTTTTAGGCATTAAATATTGAGAAAAAGATTTTGGTTTATTTGGTATTCATTTAAAAGAAAAAAGAAAAAAAAAACCTGTTAATTTTGCTATGTATTTTCTTCTAAAGTTTAAAATTATATGGTTTTTATATGTATTGGAAGATGAATCAATAGGAGAAAAGCCTATAATCGAGATCATTTACAATATACGTTTACGTATTTTCATTCTTAATTATTCCTAAATTTATATTTTGTTTCTTAAATTAAATGTAGCATTCTAATAGAATAATTCAAAACTTTTTTTAAACTACTTTGCACATTATTTATTACTTTTTACACATAAGCACATGACGCAATTTCAATTAGTAAAAACCCGCGCATGACGCGGGTTATATGCTTGTGATAATTAATGCTTGGACCCTTTAATCCTCTATATATACAATTGAATGACTAGACACACTTGTAATAACAACAATTTAATATATGAATTGATTTAATATTAAAACTATTTTCTTCAAATAAGTGTTATTTAATAGTTGTGGCTATTCGAACTATGAAGTTTTTCAATCAAGTGTCATAAAGTTGCAAAACAGCTTTGATGTTAACCTTTGATTTTTTGCTAAGTAAGAATGCTAGTAATAATGCATTTAGTTTTAATCAATAGTTACAATATACTATATTAACCCACCCATTTAAAAGGTTTTGAAAGAAAATATTAGCTTTAATGGAGTGATAACCACGCTATAGAATAATATATAGAATCCAAATTATTATACCATTGATTTATTGAAAGTCAAATTATATGAAAATTACTACTCAAAAGATCTTGTTTATGAGGAAGAGAAATTATAGAGGAAATGTAGTTATGGGAATTATGAAGATACATTTAAATTGTAAATGATCACAGTAAGATCTATGACATTGATTCAATGCTTTAGCAATGTAAAATTATATATGTTGTATAAAATTGTCCTATGGAAAGTTTTATTTAAATGGAGTCATTTACGATTTGTAACTATGATAGTGTTATCATATTAATCAATAATCAAGTCGATTTATGTTTAAATTTTCTCCTTTTAAAGCAACAGAATTATGAGCTTTCAAAATGCTATTATGTAACTTACAAGTAATTTTTTTTTTTCAAAAGTTAAACTCATTCTTTGGATGAACATGTGAAGAGTCTTGATCCAAAAGTAAGAATATATTAATTGAAAACCACCCATTCGAAAAGATGAAGGGATCATTTCCCTATTTTTATTGGTAAGCTTATTGATGATGCTCAAATCTATGTTTTTGAGTTGGGGTTAAAGAGGAAGTGTTACATCTGCAACATAGAAACAAAATAATTCGAAGGCTTGCGAGGTGTCTTTGTGTCAATTGATGTTTTCATGGGATATTTAATGTCTTTGTGGCATAATTTGTAACACCACCAAAATTGATTAACAAGTAACTAACTTGATGCATCTCCCCGAACCTATTTACCAAGTAAATAAGTTTTAAAAATTGACTCAGACCTCTTAACAAATGGCTAATCACCGGAATTAATCATCTCTTACAAACACGAGACAACCATACTAATGGATCACAATATAACAATAACCACTAGTGATGCTGCAAGGCCTTATTGCCATCCGTACATGGTTGCGTTGGTCATTAATTTGGCCAAAAGATCTAAATGGCAATAACATAAACATAAACTCTGGACCATAGAGTCAAACCAATATAATGGTAAGCTCACGACTATGATCCGTATATGGAAGTCATGTCATACAATGCAATTAATCATTGTCCTTTACATGCATGCAATCTTAAAAAATTACAAGATACATTTTCAATCCTTCATTTTCACAAAATGGAGTTCACACTTGTTAGAAAATATTTCGTGTGAGTAATAAGCATGAATAACTCACATTGATCGTAAGGGTTTCCTTGGTAAACGTCCTCGAGCTTCTCAACGATGTTCTCTGTGAAAAATCCGAACGTTAGAAGGTTTTATTAGACTGAACACCTACCCTAAACCTCTTAAACTAACCAAATAGTGTTCTGGGCGAGAGAGTTATTGATCACCATTCTATTTGCATGCAAACTACACTAAAGGTTCTAAACCAGCCATGTTCGTGCACTTTACTGAGATGTCAAAATACTATTTACATGCAAACTACACCGATCAATCTTTGCTTGGCCAATCGACCGCTAGGGTTGCATCAACACTGATCGATCATCACCCGAGACCAATCGATAATCCAACGTAGACTTTCACTAAAATTCAAAAATATCCAATTTTCTCACACTTGGGTACTTAGAACCAACCCTAACATGCTTAGGCAATAATTGAGCACACCAAACAATAATTAAAGAGTAGGGTGTTATAGTAATAAAATTGGGCATTCTATTTGATAAGACTATAATACATCAATCATGATGCTCTATCTTGATTATATGAAGTGGATACTTCTGACTGAAATGTTGGTGCAGTTACAACGCACTGAACAGACCACACGTGTTGTCATCGTTTATAACACTTTCAAAAGAAGGATGTGAAACTCATGACTACTTATAGTATTTACTCTCAATCTTGAGAGGGTTGTGAACTCAAAAGTGAAATGGAGGTCACTTTGATACATTTAGGGGAGAGATCCTTAATGATCAAAATTCTCGGTGTGTTGGGTGATCACATGTATCATTGTGAACACTTCTCCTTTAGAAGGAATCTAAATCTTTTGATTCGATCAAATAGGTAAGAAATATCACACTGAGCTGCGAAGGACGCCTCCGTTGCAAATAACTTAGAGCTTTTGGGTGGTTCCAACCAGTAGAACGTGAGCTTTCCTAGAGAAGCTCATAATTGAGAGGTGGATGTTTTTGCTTCTTTCTTCTAAATGCTGCATTCAGTTATAGTGAAGAGGTGGGGAAGACAAACTTTAGTGGATCCCTTCTAAAAAGAGGCCTATTCAAGGTCTCGTCTTTTTTCCACTCTTTGTCCCGTCCGATATGTACTCGCTTTCCCTGGAAGTGTGTGTGGCGGACCCAAGCCGCCTCAAGGTCGGCCTTCTTTTCGTGGTCGGTGACTTTTGGGAAGATCCTCACCTTGGACAATCTCAAGAAGCATCATGTTATCGTGATAAATAGATGTTGCATGTGCAAGAACACAAAGGAGTCCGTGGACCATCTTCTTCTCCATTGCAATGTGGCTTCTAGTTTGTAATATTCTCTTTTCAGTCGTTTTGGGTTGTCTTGGGTAATGTCACGACGGGTTATTGATCTACTTGCTTGTTGGTGGTCTTCGGGCCGGTCGAAGAGTGCTATGGTGTGGAAAATAGTGCCCACTTCCCTCTTTTGGTGCTTATGGAGGAAAAGAAATAACCAAAGCTTTGAAGACGTGGAGAAGACCTCTGAAGAACTTTTATCCTCCTTCTATCACACTTTGTATCTTTGGACTATGGTTTATGTGTATCTTTTTAGCTTTCTTGATTTCCTTACTCATTTCTCTGGCTAGGCGTTTCCTTTTGTATACTCTCAATGTACTAAGGGGTGCCTCACGCTTTTAACGAGATTGGCTTATTACTTATAAAAAAAATATATCACTTTGAGATATATTTAGTGGAATTGATTTTTGTTAATCTATAACTAAAGCATTTTAGTAAGAGCTACTAAAATTATTATGTACATTGTGAAATGAGATTTAACGAGTATGAGAATAATCAAGGGATTAAATTGGGTATTCAAAGATAAAAGATAGTGAATTAAAGTGATAATCATTTTATGACTTTAATGCGACTACAAAATATTTCATGAAGGGGTCTATTGTAAAATATAAGTCATTGGGATTATTTGAATAATCAAAACTAAATAAATAGGGTGCAATTGCAATTCTTTAATTACAATTGTTTACAATTGTTTAGTAGAATCAATTGTAATTAATAGTAACTTACGACAAGTCATGAAATGACAAGTGTATTAAACCTATTAGAGATAGTTTTTTATTTCTCTCTAGATCCATTTCTAAGCTGATTTAATTTGACATAATCAACACAAGCTAAATCCCTATATGGTGGTGTATCTCAAGGGAGAGGAGCTAGGTAATTTCCTGGCAACTTTCATTCATCATCGGTTTTAGCATCTGATTTGACCCCATTCAACTCAATAGGTTCAAACAACTCTTTACAGTGCAAAATAAATCAATTCTAGTCTTCCAAATTGAATAATTGGAAGCTGTGAGTTTAACCATGCAATTAGATGTCTCATCTATTTAACTTACACAATAACTTCACACTAACAATTAATCAAAGCTCTGAAATCACATTGTTAGGGGTGACACAACAGAGTTTATTCATCTCTCTTCGTACAAACTAAATAGTCAATCTAGCACAAAAAATAAACTCACCAACAATGTAGAGAAATAAATCAAACCTCCAAGTAAGACACTAAAATTTGTATGTGGAAAACCCTTAGTATGAAGGGAAAAACCACAATACCTAATCGAGTTAAATCTTCCACATCAACAATAATGAGCTTACAAATGTCTTCTCTAGAATAATATCTAGAGGCTACCACCACATCAAGAATACATATATTCTTCGATCATAATATAAATCCGTCACTCCAAGAGTGGATTTCAACAAGAACAACAAAGAAATATCTCACCAAGTGGGTATGAGCAACCAAGCAATTGGAAAAAAAATCCGACGAGTAACACTAGTCAATATGAAGCTCTCATCGTCAAGAACGACATACTGAAATCTTATCAAGATCGAGCCATAAACGACCCTCCAATCTCTGACAAAAACAGGCTAAGTAAAAGCCCTAAATTTTTCTTTTTTTCTTCTCTAAATTCAGCACTGCTCTCTCTCTCTCTCTCTCTCTCTCCCCCCCCCCCCACAAAAATTATGAGCCTGTTTGTTTACCTGTTTTGGAAACAGTTTTCTGTTTCCAAAACAGTAGAACATGTTTTGGTACGAGCAAAAACACCAAAAAACATGAAATTAGGAAACAACTCTAACATGTTTTCACGAAACTGTTCTCATTTTTCAGAAAAGGCACGCAGAACAACTTAAGAAAACCATTCTTAAGTTTAAGTGCACAGTGCCAAGGCCACCATTCGAACCACCAGGGTGTCGCATTTTTGTCACGAATTTTCTCTGTTTTAATTTTCTCCATCTTCATTCTTCACACGTCTTCGTTGATCTTCATGCCTGCTAGCAACTCTCCATCTTTCACACCTGCCTTCACTGCACCTTTCTCTTCACATCACTCTATCACCAACCTCTTCAATTCCTACATCTACCCCATAACCTGGCCTTTGCATCATCTTCAATTTTGCCTTTGAATTTGTGTTTCCTTCCATTGCAACTAACCCTACCAACCTTTGTCCTTCAATAATTTCCTTCATGAGTTTTGTGTTATAAAAAGGCCTTAATGTGTTAAGAAGAAGATCTGATTACAGAAGAGATATCTGCGCTTCATCTGTCAAAACGGCTCCAATCACAAGATCATGTTTATGCAGTTTATGTAATGGAAACGACACTACCTAACATTATTAGTACTAAGTTTTGAGACTATGGGAACGACACTGTTGTAATTTCACCAATATCTCATTTTTTTAGATTTATCACTTCTAAGAATGTCTCTCCTTTCCTCTTTTTATCCCATGGGTGGGACATTGAATGCAGATATAAATACATCACTTGCATACCGTAGAATGTTGATACAGAGATGCCATTTGGTATTACTTGCAGGTATGATGGTCATGTTATTTACACGTAGTTGATATGATGGTCATGTAGATCTGAAATCAATTATTTTGGACGAAATGGGAATTTTGTGTGAATTGTAATGCTGGTTTGATTATTGTAAGTAGAGAAGATGATGGCTTGCTATTGATCCAATTTTGTGTGAATTGTAATGCTGGTTCGTTGCCTCTCCTCATGACTTTATCAACACAATTCTGTTTGGAAATCACACAATAAATGGAAAAATAAAAAATATATAAAAACGCCATACAGTTTTCTATTTTATTCTTAAGTAAAAACTGTTTTGAAAACAATTGTACTATTTTCTGTTTTCAAAAACTGTTTTCGAAAACACTTGGCCAAACACCTTTTTTACGAATAAACAACAGCAAACGGTTTTTTATTTTTGTTCTCAAAAACAATTCTCAAATACAAAAACAGAAACCAATTTGCCAAACAAGCTCTATTTCTCTCCCTCTCTCGGTCTGTGTTGCTGCTTGCTTTTTCTTACTTCTCTTTTTGTCAAAAAAAAAAAAAAAATAGTTGCCAACAAAATCATAAAGGGTTGCTGCCTTTTTGACTTGAAACCCACGTGGGTTGGTCCCTCACATAGGAGGGATCACCCAACAAGAGGTAAATGGAAACCCAAGCTCTGAATCATGTAGTTCCAATGGCCAGCCCGAAGCAGGCAATATCTGAATTTCAAGAATAAAAAGTGCATTAATCATATTCTTTCCCTAGACTAAACTTGGTAGAATCTAGACATATCGAGACTGCTATATATGTTTCCCATTTACATAAATATCTCAACACATTTGTGTCGACGTATGCAAGCAAGAAGAAATAAAATATTTTGTTACTTGTGTCCGGAACTCTATAGTCTACAGTTTAAGTTTATATAGCTGAGCAAAGTGACTTTATTTCTTTCTTTTTCTTTCCCACACCATTTTTTTTTATAAGTAAAGATTTTATAAATAAATGCGTAAAGCACCCCTAGTACATACGGAGTATACAAGAAACAAATGCCTCAACACCGACCCGACTCAAACAAAACCCACGAGAAACCCAAAACCCAAAATACAGTTGAAGGCCTCATCTAACACCCAAACAAGCCCTGAAAGTACCCCAACCCAACAAACCCCTCAAAACCCACCTGAAACCCTTAACAACCTTCCCAAAAAATAACAAACAAACCCAAAACCCGAGCCAACAGAAGCAGAAAAAGAACAAACCCAAAATACAAAGGAAAAGCGATAAATACAGGGAAATAAAAAAATAATAAAAAAGAAAAGAAAAAAGAAAGAAAGAGAGAGAGACGATGGCGTGTGGAGCCACGCGCACCGGCGCGGCGCGGGAACAGCCTGGAAAGACCACCGGAAGAAGCGGAAACTGCCGAAGAAGCCACTAAAGAGGCGTGTGCATGGAGAAGAGGTCTCAAACGTCGTAGATCTAGCACCCAAAATTCAGAAACTCCCTCAGCCACGCGTGTCGAAACGGCACGTGGCGGCCACTCGCAGCAACACCGATGGCAGGGAAGAGCCGGACCACGACGGAGAGTCCCACTCCAAGCACGTGCACGGGAAGGAGGACCCAAACACTGTAGATCTACAACCCAAGAAGCACAAGAACCAAATAGCCTCACACAACGGCACGACGGCAATCCACAGAATCGGTGTCGACGGTGAGGATCGGAACAAGCCGGTGAGGTCTCAGGTCGGGTGCGTGCGCGTCAGAGAAGACCCAACCACCATAGATCTACACCAAAAAAGAAGAGAAACCCAAAACTAAAAGACCTAAGAGAAGAAGAAAAACACTAGAGAACCTACACTGGAAGGGAACCGGAAGAGGGATCCCTTCCTCCCCCACAATGTGAAATAGAGAAGGCTAAGGGTTTTTTTGTAGAGAGGGAAACTAGGCTGAGGATCTAACTAGAAGCTCTCAAAAAAGTGCCAAATAAAGAGCCCAATTTGCATCTCAATCTACAGCCTTCAATTACTTCTCACCCTTTCATAACTTTATTTTCTTGCTCATTTACCAACAATTTATAAGACAAAAATTACTTATCTCTATTTTTTTTTAAATATTTATTGAAGAAAGAAATCCCAAATGTAGAGGGAACTAACCTTCCCATCTCCATCACTATCAAAGCATCGGATCATATCAGCCAACTCCTTCTCAGCCCAAACAAAATCATGAGCCATTGCTACTCTCTCTATATCCCTCATAGTTATGCTCACCTTCCACTAAGCTGCATGCCAATATTCCTCTCATCAATGACAAAAAATTCTTCAAGAAAAACAGAACAATACCACAAACAGGGATATAGCCTCTTTTTGGCTGGTTAAGATTTGAAATTAAGGCCCATTCAGTCTAATTAAAATGAAATAAGTTTCAACTAAACTTACAAAAGTGAAGAAACAGCATAAGTTGGAGAAATCTCAAATTTCCATTGCATGTGTGTGTGTGTATATATATATATTCTATGACAAGGAACCCCTCCAAGGCATGGTCACTTTGTGTACCCACTCCTGTCAAGTAAATCTCGGACCCATGTAAAGCACCCTCTCCACACGGATCGGGTAATACTCCGACTTCGCCGGCGGGCTGGCCCCACTAAGTTGTTAGCACCTAAAAGGGGATTTGAACCTTAAACCTCATTGGACTACTACAAAGACTAAGGATCTTACTAGTTACTACTTGAGCCAACTCCTTGGGGTTAAACATATATTCTTATACCAACCTTACACTCACACCTGCATTTTTAAAACCTTATATATTTCTATAGATCTTAATATCAATCCCCATTTATTGGATCTTTGAACGCTTATGCAAACCTCTCTCTCTCTCTCTCTCTCTCTCTCTCTCCCCCCCCCCCCCCCCCCCCCCCCCCAACACAGATCAACATATCTATCACTTTCCACATGCACATACACACAAAAGACAGTGGTGGCAGAAATTACCATCAAACTGAAAGAAGTGCACGACCAGTTCATCTTCAGTCATTTGCAACCGACAGCATACTGCTGACCAGAAATCAAAAGCAAACCACCATAAGACAGTGAGGGGAAGAAGAGGCAAAAGATATGTGCATGGTATACTAATCTAAAGCCCAAAACAAACCGATTTTTTTCTAAAGACTAGCATTCCCTACATCAGCTTCAGAGAATTTCGAAGGCCCACAATGTACCACACCTGAAACTCCAGCAGAACCTTGTAGAGACAGCGCAAGTGCCTGCATTTGGATGCTACAGAATTAGCATACTTATTTCTGTACAATCATGTAGGGCCATCATTGCAGCAGTTGGTTGATGGTCTACACTGAAACAGAAATTCAACCTAAACCTGCCAAATTAAAGAACATTTATCAAAGAAGTATTGAAACGTACCTGCTTCAGTGCATCATGATCATCAATGTAATCTGACTCACTCAAAACACTTTTGAGCAGGAACTTTCTTCTTAGGTTTTGAACCTTTATTCTTCATCTGGAGCAAAAGTAAAGCAAAAGGAGAGCATTCAGAAATTAGGTCATAGCAGAGCGTATAGCTAAGCATCTTAGATAATTACTGAAAACACGTGCTTCCAATTACAGCAATGAAACTTACTCCCACACCAATTTAATGAAAGTGACCATGCAACACTGAAAATAATAAATCACACTCCAAACAACACCTAAAAGGGAGGTTGAATAGGTGATACCAAAGTAATGCAAAATTTTAAAATAACCAACCACACAATCATCCACCAAATATAATGAAAGGAGTAAAATAATTAACACAAACAATTTGGTGACGAAGTGGAAACCTTATGAAAAACTCTTCAAAAGTAAAACTACTCCGGGGCAGCCAAACCTAGGGAATCAATCCACCATAGACAAAAAAGCAATTACAAGATGTTTATACTCACAAAACCTCTACAGTTGACACACTCTTGTATTAAACAAGTGAACCACTAGCCTGCTCCTCTCCCAAAACCTCTGGAGAGTTCTTCTACTTGATCTACATATCCAGCTCTTATTGGCTTCAATGATTGTTCATGGTTGAAGGTTAACAATAACCAAAACTCTTAGAGAGAAGTAACTTTAATACTCTAGGTCTAAAATACTCTCTCAGGACACTAAATTCTATTTTAGAATCCTTAAAAAAAAAATCATTCTTAAAAGTCCCTTTAAATGGACTTATGAAGAAAACCTAGTTCTAGTAGAAATAGGTTTGCAATAAGGCAGTGGCGTTCAAACAGGGTGAGAAGGCATCCGGACGCAACTAGGTTTCGAATCCCTAATTACCCCGTCTGTCCGAACATGATGTCACATGGTCTGAACAAGACAAAAACTGCAAACTTCCTCGAAGTCTTGTACGGACATATTATCAAGCCGTCCGGACATACAAGAAAAATGATACTCTCTGGAAGTCCTGTCTAGTCCCTTTAATAAGCCATCTAGACATGTAGGAAAATTGGCACTCTATGGAAGTCCCGTCCGGACACATCCATAAGCCGTCCAGACATGCAAGTTTTGTGGAGCTCTCTGGAAGATCTATCCGGACACATCTTCGGGCCATCCGGACACCCATATATGATATGACTCCTTTCATCAAAATCTTCACCCTTTCTGATTTTAGAGTTGAACACTAGAAACCACATTGTCCCAAAAACATAAATAATAAGTTATTGACGCCAAATGAGTCAATGAAAAACTAACTCCCCCTTAGGTCATTCGGTGACAACTATTACAGACACGTATGGGTTACAAATTGCCCCTGGCACTCAAATAAAAGCTCATTACGCGCATAAAAAATGATCTCCCCCCATAACCGTACTCCCCCTTTTTGTCACAGTAGGACAAAGGAAGAAAAAAAAAAATATAGCAAATACGAGAGATAATTTACTATCAGAATAAACAATTCATGAAAGAAAAACAGGAAACCAAACATAGTTCAAAAGAAGTAAGAAAAACAACTAGGAAGGGGTATCAATGCACTTGATCCTGTTGATCCTCCGGCAGAATGGTGCGAAGAGTTGTTTGAACATGTAGTTTGACCTGCCCTAAGTCTGTCTCCATGAGCGCAAGCCGCTTGTTGATTGTCTCAATACTCAATCCCTGAGCTTTGAGTAAGTCAGTGATGACGTTCAGCTGAGCCATGACATCTGAAGAAGATGGAGCAGAGGAAGACGAAGCTTGCGGTTCATGTGGAGTTGGATGAGCTTGTTCTTCTGGAGCATGAAACCTTTGAAGCTGAGCATTGACCTTCATGATTGTGCCCTTGCGAAAATACCCCCCAGGAACATCTGCTGGTTCGTTTGGTGCAATCTGTTGTAGTTTGTTCTTGAGGATTTTTGTAATTAGACCACCAAAAGGTAAGGCAATGGCGTGATCATCATAGAGCTCAATCATGGTCATGACCATGTGTGTGCATAAGCAAAAAGGAACCCTATTAATAATTGCATAGATCATTTTGGCTCTGTCAATAGTAACCTCACTGTTTCTGGAGATGGGCCACATATTTTGCATCACGATCCTCGCCAACAATTTCTCCGGACCCCTCAAGTAGCTAATAGGAATCTTGGTCTTTTGTTCTTCCCATTCTAGGTCTCCTCCAGGGTTCAAACTTGCCATAATCTCAGCTTTTGTCGGATGAGTATCAGTATCTGAAAAAGGAGAGGGTTTCCCATTAGTCAAAGGAATACCGGTCACTTCACTAATAAGAGCCGGATTGATCAACAAACTTGTCCCAGACACTTTGGTCTTGAAATGAGGAGAGGAACCTAGCACAAGAGACATGTTGGAGTAGAATTCTCGAACAAGTCTATGGTAGACATTCACCGGCTCAAACAGAGTCAGCCACTTATTTTCTCTAAAAATGTCATAAATGAACTGGAATGGTTCAACCATGAGATCAGACCTCAAGACTCCACGCTCAACAATGATATAGCGTTTACTGATTTTGCCTCTCAGAGCATCCCTGTCTTCTCGAGTTCGCTTTTTGGAAGCAGTCCCGAATGTTGAGGCGGCCATAGCCTACATACAATAGATAACCAAACATTTCCAAGCAAGGACATGCCATTAAATACTAAGCGCAAGTGAAACAAATAGAACCATTCATCCAAAAAAAAAATAGAACCAAATGGCAGCAGTACTCAAGAAAACTCCTTTCAAAGAACATTTGTTGGAAAATGAAAAACACCAAATCAACACGTAAAAAAAACTTCCGCGAGGCATTTAGACATACACTTGGTGAGTGTAATGAGAACCAATGAATTCATGCAACATGATAGATGAGAATAGTCCCACAAAATTAGATTTAATCATGTATAAAGATGCAAATTCATGAGATGAAACAAAAGACATGATAGAGAGATGAAAATGTGACATAGGCAATTTATCAAACATTTAGAGTGCATAGAAATATATCATGAAGAGAAAATGACCCATGAGAGTGAACGAATGCCTAAATACACAAAATAACATTAAACAAATCCAACGCAACCACAATCTTTAACAAGAAAAAGAATAGCCAAGATTTTAGAAGAAATATCAAGGTTAAGATGAAAACAATGAAGAAGAAAACCACAAAAAAAAAAGAAGAAAAAAAGAAGAAAAAAGAAGACATTGAAGAGGAAAACCGATGGTGACGAAGGTTACCGGGCCGATGCCTAGGATTGAGAGTGGGAAGAAATTAAAACTAAAAGAAACAAGGAGCAACCAAATTTGAATAAAAACGACTTGGAGAGGTCGAGCTGTGATGTGAGACACAAAATATGAAACCCTTGTTCAAAGAGGGGTTTTTAAAACAACATGCAGGTTGAGTTCCCGAAGCACGTCCAGAGGGCATGACTGTGTCCGATAGGGTCAGGCAAACAGCCTCTCGGGCCCAGCCCTGTCCGGATACAGTTGGGAGCTGTCCGTACATAAGAAAAAAAAAAAATCTCCCTCTCATTTTTAGATCCAAACAAGGAAAAATTCACACAAAAGGTGGACATCAATAACTCATGTATTAAACACTGGACAGTCAACACAATAAATGCTCAAAATCTCCAAAATATACATGAGAATCAAAAGATGTAGGAATTAATTTGTTCTGTTGCATAATGGATGCAATATGTTCCACTCAACCCAGGAGGAAGATCGTAAAGCACATCAAATCAAAAGTCAAAACATTATCATACTAAGGCTAGGCACCCTCATCTATACACCCCCTTAGACATAACACAATCTTTAACTTTGTTTGTTATTAACTCTCTTTTTTCTGTAATGATTTGGTCACTGACTGTTTCTATAAGAACAAGCTTAAACAAATATTCAGCATTGAGATAGAGAAGACTTCCAGTCATGCTTCTATAGAGGGTTTGATTAACACTTGCCAGTCAAATCTCCACTCATTTTCACACTAGCACTCACGGGAGTATGAGCATGACACTTCCCATCCAAACCAAACCTCTTGACCAAGTCTTTGGCATAATTCGATTGAAAGATGAAGATGCCTTCATTTGTTTGCTTGACTTGGAAGACCCACAAAATATTTCAACTGACCAATCATTCTCATTTCAAACTCTTACTTCATCTCACTAGAAAATTTATGTACCTAAGAATCAATTGTAGCTCCAAACACTATATAATCAGCAGTACCCTCATGTCTTCGAGGTGGGCATTTATTTGAAGGGTGGTGATCTTGAGGGAGAGGTTGTTGGTTACCTCGGGGCAATGCAAGTTGCAATGTCGCATTACTTCACTTTGGGGGTCTCTTACCGGGGGAATGAGAAGGGTTTCTTGGATTTTTGTGGCTTTAGCTGATGAAGGGCAGAGCCAAGAGGTCATTGTCTCTGCTTCTAAGCAGAAAGGGAAGAGAAAACCTAAGAATTTTTAGAATGCTCGATTAACTTCGATACTAGGGGAGTTGGTTCTAGTCGGGTTAAAGGCAAGAGGGTCGATGCTGTTGTAATGTAGCCCAGGTCTCTTTGAGGGCGTTGGGTTTCTGTGGTGGGGTCTTTAGAGTTTTTTTGTACTTGGGTTTAGGGTGTTTTCCTTTGTTTTCTGTTTTCTTTATGTTGTGGTGTTCTTTTTATATACTAGGCTTAGGGGTGCATGACTTTTTATGATATTTCTTTGATTACCTATCAAAAAATTATATAAAAGAGCATTCGTAGTTAAAGCTTTGAGTGGAAGTATCCAAAGCTCTCTCTTAGTCACAGCAAGAGCTCCTTGAGACTAGTTTTCTCAAAAATATAGAAGAAACTAGTTGGGAAATAAATAAGGTAGCAAACTGAAACCGAGAAAAGAAGAAATTTCAGAGTAAATCAAACACAGACACAGAGACAATGTGCAGAGATTAAAGAACGGACCTTCTTTCGATGTGGCCCAGAAGATGTTTGGCCTAAATAGTCTTCATCATCCTCTTCCTCTCCGCTCGAAGAACTCAGTCCCTCCTCATCCTCAACCTTCTCTTTCCCCTTCTTCTTCCTCTTCTTCTCCTCCTTCTTCATCTTCCTCTCCATCTTCTTTTCCATCTTCTTCTCCTCCTCCTCCTCCATCTTCTCGCTCACCTTTCGAGCCGAACGCAACAACCTAGAAGCAATCTTGGGCAGGCGCAGAGCCTTCATTCTCGACCTGTTCTCCTCAATTCTCGATAGCCTCTGTCTCTCGTACTCTGCCACGCCATTGCTAGGCATTTGTAATTTCGGGTCTTCTTCTAAGCCTGAGTCTTCTGGGGCTGCTTCTTCACTGTCTTCGGGGTTCCGGTTGGGGATTTTGGGATTTGGGTTAATTGGTGTGGTGTTATGTGAGTTCTGAAATTTATTCTATTCTTTGGCGAAATTTTCTATTTTTCTATTATTTTTTTTAATTTTCTATTTTAAGTGCGAGGAATATATAACAGTCCTAATAGCATCCCCATCAGCTTTCTTTTAATTTTTCGAAAATTTAAGAAATAAAACTATTTTTTACTTCTTTGTCCAAATACGCTCTATAATAGCTATCTTTATATTTCTTTATATCAATTAAATATCATTTCTTCGTAAAAATACAAGTTTCTATATACTCACATTTTTTACAAAATTTCAACACAATCTCTAATATAAGGCAAAGAGATGAGAGATAAGAGAAGAAAAAAAAATATTTTGTATTAAACTAATAGATAGGAAAGCTCTTTTGGTTCTCTACACATTAGGTAGAACTATAGTATTCATAATGCTTAGGGAACCGATAGGGTATCTACTGTTGGTGGTTTTTTGTGATTTTTTTTAGGGGTAATTACATCGTTGGTCACTGGGTTAGCCATAATTATTTTTCACTTCATATGGTTTAAAAAGTTTATGAGAGATCCTCGTAGTAAACAATAATTACAAATCAATCCCTAAACACATTTTTCATCCAAAAGTTAATATATTCCGTTAGTCAGCCATGTCACATTCAATAGGAAGCTGACACATGTCTATTACAATAAAAAAATATAAAATATAATAAATATATAAATAAATAAAATAAAAATATTTGTTTTTTTTATATATATAAAAAAAAAAGTACAAAAGGGTGGTTGCCCTTTGGGGGTGGTGCACGGCCACCTCCATTGGCCTGAGGGTGGCTAGAGCGGCAGCCACCCCTTTGTTTTTTGTTTTTTTTCTTTTTTCTTTTTTAAAAAAATATTTATATTTTTTTTATTGTAATGGACATTTGTCAGCTTTCTATTGGGTGTGAAGTAGCTAACTAACAAAATCTGTTAACCTAGTGGATGAAAAATTGGTCCAGAGAGTGATTCGTAATTATTGTTTACCACGAGAACCTCTCATGAACTTTTTAAACCATAGGGAGTAAAAAATAATTATAACCAACCCCATGAACCAACGATACAATTATCCATTTTTTATTTTTTATTTTTACATTTTCCTTATCTATAAGGAAAGGAAATGGCTATAGGGAAACTGTTGAGAATACTCTAATAAGTAAAAATCAGCCATTAATTAACACTTGTAAAAGAAAAAACAAATTACTAATTTATACTGCTACATCATCTTAGTTGTCTACATATACATGAGTCAACAAAATAGAATCATTCTTTAATTACATTAGTGCAAATTACAATGAGTCAATAGTTAACTTAGAAATATAGGAAAAATGAAAAATCAGGTCATGAAATTGCACTAAATTGCAAATAATTTTATGGGGTACAAAAGAGGATTGATATCTCCGTTTGATAAGTAAAATTGACAAATAAGTCTCCCCATCAAACTTTCGTCCAAAATTTTGACGAAAATTGTCAGTGTCATGACCGCACCAATCATATTGCAACACGTGTCCCATATTATAAAAAGTAAAACTATAAAATATAAATATAAAAAAATATAATTTTTTTTTTTTTGAAGAGGATGGTTTGGTGGTTTTAATATATAATCTTAACTATTTTTATATAAGTTCTTGATCGAACCACTCTTTCAAATTTTTGTTACATATATATATATATAGTAATAAGTTTTTGTACCCCCTTGCTTTGTTCCTTTTTTTTTTTTTTTTTTTTTTTTTTTTTTTTTTAAATTGAAGTGAATTTTATTCTAAAAACGAATAAGACTTATAACAAATCCAATGCAAACATTAAGTTCCTAATTCCTAATTCCCAATATAAACTATTCCTCTAAAGCAAAGACTAAAACAAGCTTTATAATATATCTTAGAACAAATACCCTCACCTTTATTTCCTTTAAAATATATTCTCATTTATTCTCTCACACCCTAGGAGATTAGACATCCAACATAGTATAACTAGGACTAAACAATACAAATTTTAGTCCTATACAAAGGAAATTAAATCAATATAGGGGATTCCCTTGAGCAATAACCAACTCAATCCCAACATTACAACCCATGAGCAAGTTTCAACATAGCATAAGAATTTCACTGTCTCCTTTGTGAGATATTTTTGCCTCTTCTATGAGATCTCCTCCACCTCCTTTATGATTGCTCGAGGACGAGGAAAGAGCTCTGCCTCTTCTATTCTCCTCATCTTTTTATTTTCCCCTTCTATGTGTTTTGTAACCCAAATCTACTGCTCTTTGTCCCTAGTCTCTGCCCTCACGTCCCTCTTCCACCCCGATCGACCTCTTCTCTGTCTACCCTTCCCCTTTTTCCTCGTTCATACTCTCCTGTTGTAAAACCCAGCTCGAGAAAAATATAAGGAAAATGAAAGAGGCTCAGAGCGAGAATAAATAGGGAGTAATTGGGCTTGTAAGCATTTGATCATTAGGGGTACTAAAATGGGAAGTTCGTCTAAAATAATTCAAACAGGGCAAGTTCGTTTTAATGAATTGGAGTTGGTTTTTATTATGGATAGTGCCCCAAACTCCAATTAGTTTGTAAGACATTTTATATTTAAATGAATAAAATTTGATATTCACTAATTTATTTAATGAGTATTGAGCATACAATCTATTTACATGTGTTCTATTCATGTTGTTATTTATCATGTACATTCAAAGGTCCATAGAATGCATTGAATATGATTTATAGTATAAGTAATAAGATTATAACACAGAAGACCTTAAACCATAAACTTTGCAATTTATAAATTAATATTCGCGGTCAATAATGTAATTGGTCATTCCATTTGCTAAGATTGTAACATATCAATCACGATCATCTGTCTTAATCATGTGAAGTGGTGACCTCAGATTGATGGCTTGGTGTGGGTGCACTAAACGGACTAAATGAGTTGTCATTCTTTTAAAACACTGTATAAAAGAATGATATGGAACTCTAAAACTTTTTATAACATTAATTCTAAATTTTGAAAGGATTGTGAACTCAAATGTAAAATAAGAGTAATTTTAGAAGTCTTTATTATGTCCTTAAAAAAATGAGGTAGCTTTAAAATCACAATTTGATCAAAATTCAACAGTGATTAATCATAAACTCAATGGTGATTTTAAATGTAACTTTATTTCTAACATTGATGCATTTATGAGTGAGACATTTACTGCTATCAAAATTTCCAGTACCTAGGGTAATCACATGTAGCATTATGGGAACACCATACCTCAAGAAAGAATCCAAGTCCTTTGATTAAATCAAAGATATAATTTTTTTTTTCATTGAGATAGATTTAATGAAATAATTATTCTCAATCTCTAGATATAACATTTAAATAAGAGTTACTAAAATAATTATATACCTAATGAAATAAGATTTAACAAATGCATGAATAATTATGTGATTAAATTGAATACGATAAGATATGCCACGTATCCTTATTCTACCATTACATACTATTACTAGTCTCTACCAAAAGCTAAAGAACAAACTTCATATCAATTTCCACGTAAATTTAGATTATAAAATCACTTTTTTAATTATGCCTCTCAAATTATGCATACAAATTTATCATTTTTGGATTCATCACATATTGTTGTGATCCAAGCTTGATTTTGGGAATGATTTGATTTTTTTTTTTTTTTTTTAATTCGTTTATTTTGAATTTGATCCTTCATTTCAATTTTCAAGCTTTGATCATTGTACAATTTATGCAGACCCAGATCCGAATATTAGATCTACTTTTCTTTTCTTTTTTTTCTATGCACCAATATTAGATCTACTTATTCTATTTGAAAATAATAACTAGACTCCAAACAACACTTAGAAGGGGGGTTAAATAAGTGTATGCCAATATAATGCGAAATTAAAATATAATCAACCACAAACAAATAATCACCAAAATATGAAAAGCAATAAAGCAATTAACACAAATATTTAGTGAAAAAGTGGAAATTCTTTGAACACAGAGAAAAATCACTCCGCGGTAGCCAACCTAGAAAATCAATCGAATAACGAAGAATCCGTAAATTACAAGATGTTAATACTCAAAAAACCTTTGTAGCCATAACACTCTTAAATTACAAGTGACACACTTATCTGCTTCTCTCCCAGAACCTTTGGAGAGTTTTTCTTCTTGATCTCCTTAACCGGAACTCCACTTGGCTTCAATTGTTCAAGGTTGATGGTTAAACAATAACCAAAATTCTAAGAGAGATATAACTTTAAAACTCCAGCTCTAAAACCTTCTCTTAGCACACAGAATTCTAGAGTAGAATTCTTAATGAATTTGTGCCTGTAAGTCCCTTTAAATAGACTTCTGAAGAAAACCTTGTTCAAGTTCGTATAGGATTTCAACAAAATTCGCCCATATTTTTGGTGTTATAAAGCATGTAAATTTTGGCATAGTAAACGTCCAAATTAGGGAAATCCTACTTATGAGAGATTTGTTTCCTTTTGAGTTAGCTTTCCAATGTCGCTGATTTCATCGTAATCTAATACTTGAGTCGAAAGTTATGGTTAAAACATTGAGACATGCTCAATCTGGAAGGACAAATTTGATTTTAACTCCACTTTATGAAATTCTGATTTGCTTATTCTGATATGCTTATTCCCTTGATTGATTAGACTTAGCCACAACATATAGGTCTTCTATTCCTTGATTGATTAGGCTTAACCACATCATATAGATCTTCCAATTTGAGTTGGATTCAGCCTACTTGAATATAAGTCCATCATCATGTCTTGGATAAACTCATTCACTGACTTAACGAGAAGACTAAAACTTACAATCAAATAAGCTTTGTTATCGAATTTACCAGCACTAAAAACCTAACAAACTCATCCTTTGGAAATTCGATGACAAAACCCAATTAGATGAAGTTTTGAGTCTAACATATTCTTTGAAACATGAACAAACCATTAAACACATCGATATTTGAAGTGCTAAAACTCTAATTAACATAAAGATGAATAATTGAATATGTATCCAATAAACACATTAGCATAACTATGTTAATCAATCACTACACCAACACAAATATTACACCTCCCCCTATCAAGGACAACAAAATAAACTGAAACCTTCTCCCCTTTTTTTTGTCAAGAAATGACAAAAGGTTTCAAAAGAACGATCAAACACATGAAAACAATTACCCATGCACGAGTAGAACTTTAATGGGCGATGCACAAAAAGAATGTACCTCTCACTATCCTCTAATCTCAACTATGATCATGAGCAAAGCACAAAATGCAAGACCATGAACAATAGAACACATGATATGTAGAATTGAACATTTTGCAAAAACAAAATTCTCCTCCTCGATGTATGATCTAAAATCTATATAGAACATAAAAAAAAAAAAATGCATCAATAGCTCATGTGTTAAAGGATGATTTCCCAACATAATAAAGCTCAAAGTATGCGAAGTAGGCATAAGAATCAAAATATAAATGGATTAAAGTTTTCTTTAACAAACAATATGTTCAACTCAACCCATGCTTGTGTGTTGTGTGTGATAACATACTATAAAGCAAGCTTAAGACTTTATTTGTAAGGAAAAAGCTTAGCAAACAAAAGCATCTAAATCGTCATGAGGAAGGTTGACATACACATCAAGTTAAAAGTCAAACCGTATCATACTAAGGTCTAGTTACCATCATCCAAGGGCCTAGTCATGCTCATCCAATATAGTCCCCTCGAGACATAGCACAAACTTAAACATAGTCCTTTAGTGACTGTCTTTTTATGCAATGATTTGGTCACTGACTATTTCTATGGGGACATGTCAATCAATTATTTGACACTGAACTTTGGTTCATATATTTCCTTTCGAGATAGTGCATTTAAACATTGGTGCTTAAATCATATGGAGAGAAGGCGGGAATTTTTAGGTCATAGGTTCAACTAATGAGTTGGTCAATTTGACCGAAAAGCTAGTCGACTTCCCTCACATTGTTGCCTAACAAACACTCACCATTATAGTCAAACTTAGTTCAAATAGAATTATTAAGGTAGATTAGCATAGGTGAAGTGTACCACAAAAGCTCATGCTTAGATAAAGAAATTAGTCCATTAAAAAAATAATCAACTTATGCATAATAAGCACATTCCAAGAAATAATTTTGCGTTGAGTTCAAGGAATACACATGAGAAATTAATGAACTGTTGAGATACATAATCTAGGAAAAGGTCAACTTTCAATATATATATATATATAATGCAATGCATATGCAAAACATAAATTAAGTAAAGAACCAACAAAAAAATATGCAATGTAAAGAATGTTGTGAATTTTAAATGTACTGGCAAGTGCACGAATCGTTTGCAGTTAATAGATTGCAAGTGCGAGGTCAATCCCACAAGGAATTATGTTTTTGAAGAACAATTTTGTTTTTAAACTAATTAAATCTTAACCTAGTTCCAAAAAAAAAATTTGATTTTGATAAAGAAAAGAAAAAAAAACATAAATAAAATAAAACCAAAAGAAAACAAAAAAAAAATACTAAGGTTTTGGAATCCACTCACTGAATCATAATAACATACTCCATGTTCATCAATATTAATCCGAAGTTCTCACAATTAAAACCTTAAGTATGTTCTACTATGCTTCAAACAGTTAATCAAAACATCTCATGTATCTATTCTTTACACAAATCACAAAAGATATCCGGTTTAAACCAAATCATCAAATGTATCCGTAGAATAAATCACAAGAGATATCCAATTATTTTGTAAATAAAAATCAAGCAATCAATTATGTGAAATTATCTCAAATCATCAAATGTATCATTGAATCACAAAAGATATCCAAGAATCATTCCACATATTGAAAAGAAGTAACACAATGGAAAAATTAAACCAAATAAAATTGGATAATAAAAACTTACATGGAAGTATTGTTTTTCTTCATTGATGATGCTTCATCCTCAACCTTAGTTGAAAAATTAGCTACACATGACTATAAAAAATAATCCTAAACTTAAAAAGAGAAAAATATGAAGTTTGGTTTCTGCTCTCTTGCTTCCTCCCCATTTTTTCTTGAGGCTTAGAGGTCTATGTATAGGGCGAAAACAAACCCTAGAAGCCCTAGAATTTCTAGTAAAATCGGATGTTAGTCTTATAGTTTAAGTAGGAGACTGAAAACTCAATTGAAGAAGAAAAAGGATTACAAATTCGTCCAGATTTGTAATATTTTATTGCGGGACACTTTTGGTATAGTAAACGTCTGAATTGGAAAAATTATATTTCACAATTATTTGTAGTACTTTGAGATAGTTTTCCAAAGTCACTTGATTTACCTTAATCCAATACTTGAGCTAAAAGTTATGGCCAAAATACTATGATATGTATAGAATCTAAAATTTAATCCAATCCAATTTTGACTCTAATTAGAGAAATTCCGATTTAGTCTTCTCCTTGATTTGGTTGAACATAACCACATCATCTAGGTCTTCTCAAAGTGTGCTTTCTTTCACCTTAAAGCTATTGTTTTCTTTCAATGACCTGCAAAAATACTAAAATACCAAAACTAACAAAAAATATTAAAAAATAACAAAACTAAAGGTTTAGTAAATACACATTAAGGGTCCACATATACAATATTTGGCATTCATTAAATACCCCCAAACTTACATTTTGCTAGTCCCTTAGCAAAACAAAACAAAAAATAAAATGAAAGCATGAAACATAAATCATTTTTTGTGGGAGAAATGATTGCATTTAGTGTATGCAACAAACCTTTTAAACCTCTAGGACTCCTTAGAGGACGAGTGAAGTCTTGAGAGGGTTTGTCAGGAATAGTACCCACAAACATTTTAAAACACTATGTTGTTGATAAACAATAATTTTCACACAAACACATGATTCACACGTCATGAGCAAGTTTAATAAGGTGAACATCACACTCACATCATTAGGACATAAAAAATCATTCAATTCATAGTTGGAAAATTGAGACAACTCAGGTTCAAATGAGTGCAAAGTGAGACTAACATAGACTCATGAGGTTTCAATTTTTTTCAAAGTTTATGTATCCCAAAATTCATAGGAATCTCATCAGATGAAAATAACGAAAGCTTAAATCAAAATGTGCATTCTCTCTCTCTCTCTCTCTCTCTCTCTCTCTCTCTCTCTCTCTCTCTCTTTTATTTATTTTTTTTATTTTTTTTATAGGCTATGCAATGTCTGACTCCCTTAAGCTTTCTAATTGACCTATGTAATAAGTGTTGGGCCAGTGACTCCCAAAGCAGATGGTTTTAGAGTACTAGATGTAGAAACATCCCTAAGGGCTTAATTACTCAAGTTAAAAAGGCTACGAAGTCAAACTAGCCATACGATCAACCAAATTGAATTTCTCATCTTTTTACGCGAACATTTAATGCTTAGTGAGGCAAGAGGGCTGGTTACTCAATGAGAACTCGAACTGATATTATTATTATTATTATTATTATTTTAATTTTAGTCAATGTTTCATCAACAAATCATCCTACAAATCTCAAGATACACATTCCTCAATTCAAATCTCATACCTCACAGAACCAATGCTAATGTGCTTGTGATAATTAATTCAAACAAGTAAAGTCTCTCTAATCCAACAGATGAGTCAAAAGATTCAAATTTTTAATGATATGCAATGTTCAACATGTTAAATAAACCAATGATATGCAAACCACAGTTGCGATGTAATCATGCTCAAACAACATCATAACCCAATTTTTTTATTTTATTTTATTTTATTTTTATTTTTATTTTTTTAGAACAAAAAGACTAATAAACAAACAAACAAATAAACATAGTGTTTTTCCATATCCCTAAACTTGAATTACACATTGCACTCAATGTGTAGTATAAAGATACATTACCAGAAGTAAGGAAACATCAAGGTGTGAACAAGGCCAAGGCGTCCCCCAAACTTAAACACCAAAACACCTGTCAACAAAACTAACAACAATATTTTCTTGTAAAAACAAACATCAAAAGGTTAATTGCTGTTACAAACAAAAATAAAATAACAAGAAATTAAATGAAAAAGTAAAAAGAACTTAGAAATTAAATGCAGAAAAAAAAAAAAATTAGCATACCTGCCCCGATCATGTAGATGTCCAACCAATCCCTTCCACCATTTATTCTTTAAAATTTGATAGCACTCTGGGATGATGTTTTGCCATCTTAGGTAGTCAACTTGCTTGTTTGGAAATATTTTCTTTGGGATGATGATTCTTAGATTTGTGCGCTTGTTTGTATAAATCCTTGAGAATCTTGGCATACGATGGCTCTTTGAGACATTGAAGAATTGAAGCTTTGTATTCATGATGTGTCTCAAGTGGGACAATGATGAAGGAATGAGCTTCAATACTCACTTCCTTGTCATTGGACAGACTTGTAACTGCTGGGGGCTCAATTGGCTCTGTGTGCCCAACTTGCTCTATGTGCTCAATTTACTCCTCTTTTTCTTCCTCCACATTGTCATCAACAATTTCCTCACTCTCGAGTATGGTGGTGTTAGGGACATGCTCATGACAAGAATGGCTAGTATCATCCTCATCAATCATGTAGTGCCCTTGAGCCATCAACTAACTTTGAAGCTCTTCTTCCTTTATTTTGTTGAGTTCAGCAACCAAATAATCGATTTGTCCTTCAATACTGGCAAAAGCTTGATGTGTGAACTGCTTAAGCTCTTGTAGATTCTGGCTATTGCTCATAGTGGCGTTCTTAAGCTCTTCCATATTTTGGCTACTGCTCATGGTGACCTTCTGAAGCTCTTGTATATTCTGGTTAAGCTCTTGTATATTCTGGCTGCTTTCTTGTATGAAAGCTTTGAGTGTCTTCCAATGATAATTCTTGTGCTGGATCATTGTAGGATGAATGATGGGAAGATTGATGATCGAATTGCAGATATTCAAGATAGTGTAGTTCATGGTATTGGGAAGCTTAATTTCCCATGGCTTGAGTGATGAATGCCAAATATTGTGTATTTGGACCTCTTGATTTACATTAGTTAGACCTTTAGCCTTGTTATTTTTTGATGCTTTGGTTAGTTTTTGTGCTTTTTTTTTTTTCTTTTTTTTTTTTTTTTTTTTTTTTTTTTTATGTTTTGTAGGTCAATAAGTGAGAAATGGCAAAATTCATGTGGAATTGCTTGGAAAATTCGGAAGTTCTGAAGAACTCGATTGATCGAACTTAAATTTGATCGATCGAATTTTGCCCGAAGTCGATCGATTGAATATTAATCGATCGATCGAAATTTCCCAGAACTTACTTTTGCAGAAGCGCGCCAGAACACCTAATCAGGAGCTTCTCCATGACAAAAAGCAGTTCTCCCTCTGATTTTCGTAGCAAAACACGCTGGTTTCGTGTTCTTGGTTGTCTCTAGCAAGAGAGGAACCCTAGAGGGGGCTAGAGGAGTCATTTTACATGGATTTCTAGCCCTAATTTCCTTCTATAAAAGCCATAGCCATGCCTCCTTGTTGGAGAGTTCAGAGAACAGTAGCTAGGTTTAATTTCGTTCATTTCATAGTGTATTTCAGTAGCTTTTGTTCTTAGACACTTTCTCTTTGTAAAGCTTTTCTTTTATTTCCATGTTTGTTCTTCATTTTCTTGTGGTGTTCTTAGTCATGGAAGGCTAGTAACCTCAACTAAGGTTGAAGATGAAACCTTTCCATTGATGACACTCACACTCTTTTATACTACTTGCACATTTGATGATATATCATTTTTGTTGTTCAAGTTCCATTCATTTAAATGCTTTATCTTTTGCAATGAATGTGGTTGTTAGTAGATATAGGACATTTAATGTGTTTCAACCGATGGATACATTGTTTTATCGATTTGAATGATGATATCCATTGTGATTTGTTCATTGAATGGATACATTGGATGATTTGATTTCAAATGGGTACTCTTTGTGATTTATCTTTGAGTTGGATTCATTTAATGGTTTTAGAGTTTGTGGTTAAGACACTTGAATGACATCCAAAGCTTAATGTTCTTTGGGTGTTCAAGTGGAAACCAAGAGTGTGAGTTGTTGGATTTGGTTTGGTAGATTCCTTAGCCTTAGTTCCTTTTAATTTGCATATTTTATTTCATCTCTTTTATTTAGTCTTTTGTTCTTGAATCAATTCTCAAACCTTTGGAACTAGGTTAAAATGAGATTGATTAAACAAGTCACCAATATTTGACCATTTCCTTGTGGATTCGACTTCGCACTTGTACACACTATATTGCAAACGATTCGTGCGCTTGCGAGTACTCATTAAAACACACAACAAGTTTTTGGCGCCATTGCCGGGGAAATCGTTTCAAAAATTGGTTTTTGTTTAATTGATTTTGTTTTTCTACTAGTTAGATTTTTGTTTCATTTTTGTTGTTGTTTAGCTTCTGTTCAGTATTCTAAAGTTCTTTCTTTGTTTCTCCCGGATCTGTTCTGCAGCTTCTGCAACTTACTGGGTGCCCTGAAGTCGATCGATCGAAAATATATTCGATCGATCGAAATAGACTTCGATCGAACGAACTTTCTGCACAGCAGCAGCTCGGAACTAGGTGAGTATCTTTGTTCCAGTACTTTTATTTTAGTCCATTTTGTTCATAATTTGTTTCTGTTTAATAGTATTTTGCTGTTTGTTTAACTTTCTTTTAGTTCATTATAATTTAGTTCAAATTCTGTGTAGTTTGTGTTTCATATTACCCTCAATTTGTTTTATTTTGTTCTAACAAAAGATAAAAAAAAAAAAAAAAAGCGAAAGAGTTTTTGTTCTGTTTTTATTCCTGTTTCTGTTCTTGCACAATTTCAAAGATTCGATCGATCTACTAAAATTTTGATCGATCTAATTTTCGATCGATCGAGTTTATATTCGATCGATCGACCTCAACTCAGAAGGCAGCTCCTGGATAAGATCAGTAGCAGAAATTTTTACCAAAAATTCTTTTTGGTCCCAATTTGTAAGTATTCTTATTTTTACTTTTGCTGATATCTTTGTGTAAATTGTATGCATTTTTGTTAGTCTTTACCTTTTTATCTTAGTTGTGTTATTTTTCTTTTGATTTTTTTTTTTTTTTTTTTTTAAAAAAAAAAACATTTTTGCTAGTGTGGGTCTACTTAGCTATCTAAGGGCAATGACAAGGCGAATTCTGGCAAGGACAGGTCTTGGGATTTGAGTGTGTCCAATGTGACCCCCCTCACCTACCTGGGAACTAGCCTAGATTGTACTTTGGAGAACTTTGTTCCCCATTAGCAAATTCTTTTCTTTATTTTTGTTTGTCTTTTGGTTAAACATTTGTGTATGCTTGGTGTATGCTTGGTAGAAGATCATTGAACCTAGACTTGACATCTTTAGATCCCGAAATTGAAAGAACTCTTAGGAGACGTCTTAGAAATTCTGTTGAGATGGGAGATAACATGCATGCAAATGAGAATGAGAGGAATCGGGGAGAAAACGTTGATCATACTAGGACACTTAGGGATTTGTTTGCACCCGTTGCAATAAATTCTCCTTCATGTATAGTGTTACCCCCAACCAATGCCACTCACTTTGACCTCAAGCCTCATGTCATCCAACTCCTACCCACATTCCATGGCTTGGACCTCGAAAATCCTTATAGCCATGTGAAGAAATTCAAAGACATCTGTGCCACCTTCAAATTTCAAAATTTTTCTGAAGAGTCTGTGCATCTTAGGCTATTTCCTTTCTCACTCCATGATAGAGCCAAGGCATGGTTGGATTCAAACATGCCTAGTTCCATCACTTCTTGGGAGAACTTGCTAAACAAGTTCTACAACAAATTCTTCCCCATGTCCAAAGTCAATGAGTGTAGGAAGGAGATAAGCTCATTTACTCAAGAAGAAGATGAGAAATTTTCTGAGAGTTGGGAGAGATTTCAAGATATGCTGATTAAGTGCCCTCCACATGGATACGAGAAGTGGAGACTCGTGCAATTTTTCTATCAAGGATTAACTCAATCCAACTGTAGCATGATCGAGGCAATGAACGGAGGCGCATTTCTGAGTTTGACGGGAGAGGAAGCATATAGGACCTTAGATCAGTTATCCGACAATTCCCAACAGTGGGATTTTTCAAGCTGTCGAGATAAAGCTGGTCGCATTCAGAAGAAGGGAGGCATCTACGAGGTTAAGGAGGATATAGAATTAAAAATGAAGATAGATGCCCTTACCAAAAAGGTCGAAGCCTTAGTTGTTAGCAAATCCATGAATGCTGCCAATCCATTCCATGTTGACTGCTATTCCATCTGTGCTAGTCCCATGCACTTAGCACAGACTTGCCCATCATTGCTGGCTTTTGTCGAGTCACCAATGGAGCAAGTGAACGCTTTCAACGACTATAGGAAGCAAGCCAATGGACCTTTCTCTGAATCATACAATCCACGGTGGCGGAACCACCCTAACTTTTCTTGGAAGCAGAACCAGCCTATGACTCAAGGGGGAGTTCCTCACCAATCCCATACTCAATACCCCCCTGGATTTCATCAGCCGGTTCACCATCAAAGCCGTCCATCCCAGCCAGCACCATCATACCAAGCCTCTACTCAAGCCCCTGCCTCTTCTTCACAGTCTTCTTTGGAAGACACTCTTAAAGCTTTCATCCAGCTCACAGGCCAATCCATCAATGACGTGAAGAATGCTACCATGGTGAACACTCAAGCTATTACCAAGATGGAGACCCAGATCAGGCAAATTGCTAGTCACCTGGGGGAGAGAGAGAAGGGAAAGCTCCCTAGTCAGCCTGTGCCAAATCCAAAGTTGCAGTTCCATGAGGGAAGTTCATCCAATGCAGTGCATGGGCTGGAGCATGTGCAAGCCGTTGTCACACTGAGGTCAGGGAAACAAATAGACAACCAAGTGGTTCACCCTGAGGAGAACCCTGCTGCACAAGAAGGACAAGGAAGCAGGAGCGTAGAAAAGAGAGATGCCGAGCCATCTACATTAGCTCCGACCATAGAGACTCCTCCTAGGTCGTTCATACCTAAGGCGCCATTCCCTGATAGACTTCTCGTGCCAAAGAAGGGAGGAAAGTTCGAGGACATTCTGGAGGTGTTCAAACAAGTGCAGATCAATATCCCGTTCTTGGATGCCATCCAGCAAGTGCCATTTAATGCTAAATTCTTGAAGGATTTGGTAACTGTAAAACGGAAAACCAATGTCCCGAAAAGAGTTTGCTTGACCGAGCAAGTCAGCTCAATCCTCCAATGTAGGCTGCCTATCAAGTATAAGGACCCCAGATGTCCTACTATTTCCTGTACAATAGGCATCAGCCACATTGAGAAGGCACTGCTAGACCTTGGAGCCAGTGTCAATCTCCTGCCCCATTCAGTTTACTTGCAATTGGGGTTAGGAGAATTGAAGCCCACCTCCATGACACTGCAGTTGGCTGACGGGTCAGTTAAGATACCACGGGAAATAATGGAGGATGTTTTGATTAAGGTGGACAAGTTTTATTTGCCCGTGGATTTTATAGTGCTTGACACCGAGCCGGTACAGAACGTTGGAGTTCAAATACCGGTGATCCTTAGGCGACCATTCTTAGCTACGGCTAACGCCCTGATCAATTGTAGGACAGGGGTAATGAAGATCTTCTTCAGCAATATGACAGTGGAGCTGAACATCTTTGACATCAGCAAGAGGCCGAGGGAGTGCGATGAAATTGGAAGTGCCTGCTTGATTGAGGAAATCATAGAGGAAGAATCAAGCACCAAAAACCCTCTGGAGGCATGCTTTGCTCAGTTCGGAGAGGATCTGGACTTGGATGAGTTACTTGAGCAAGTAAATGCCATTTTAGAGTTTGCTCCTCTGGTGAGCAAGGAAGAAGAGCAGGCAACAGTACCTGAACCCCCTAAGAAGGAACTTAAGCCCCGGCTGGACAATCTTAAGTATAAGTTCCTAGGTCCAGCCGAAACTTTGCCTGTAATCATAGCTTCGGATCTATATGCTTCTCAGGAGGAGAAATTGTTAGACGTGTTGAGAGAGCATAAGGAAGCTATAGGCTGGACCATAGAAGATATTAAGGGAATCAGCCCTTCGGTGGTTATGCACAAGATACATCTGGAGGAAGACACCAAACCATCGAGGGAGCCACAGAGAAGGCTCAACCCGACCTTGCAGGAAGTCGTCAGAGGAGAAGTAATCAAGCTATTGGATGCAGGAATCATCTACCCAATCTCTAACAGCAAATGGATGAGCCCCATTCATGTCGTGCCCAAGCGAGCTGGAGTGACGGTCGTGCAGAACAAGGAAGGAGAGTTGGTCCCAACTCGAGTACAGTCTGGATGGAGAGTCTGCATCGACTACCGCAAGCTACACACCGCCACCAGGAAAGATCACTTTCCTCTTCCGTTCATTGATCAAATGGTGGAGCAGTTGGTCGGGCACGAGTATTACTGTTTTTTGGATGGTTATTCTGGATATAACCAGGTCCCTGTGGACCCTGAAGACCAAGAGAAGACGACCTTCACTTGTCTGATCGGGACGTTCGCCTACCGACGTATGCCTTTTGGCTTATGCAATGCACCCGCTACTTTTCAGCGGTGCATGATCAGCATCTTTTCTGACATGGTGGAGCGTTTCCTGGAGGTATTTATGGATGACTTCTCGGTTTTCAGGTCATCTTTTGAGGAGTGTTTGCACCACCTCAAGTTAGTCTTGGTGAGGTGTAAAGAGAAGAACCTAGTGCTCAATTGGGAGAAGTGCCATTTTATGGTACAGCAAGGAATTGTGCTCGGGCACATCATCTCTCGTCGGGGATAGAGGTAGACAAGGCGAAGGTAGATCTGATATCCAACCTTCCGCCCCCACGAACGGTGAAAGAGGTTCGCTCTTTTCTGGGCCATGTAGGATTTTATCGGCGATTCATCCAGGACTTCAGCAAAATCGCCCGGCCCTTGTGCAAACTGTTGATGAAGGAGGCCCCTTTCATTTTTGACGAGGACTATAAGAAGGCATTTGGGGGCTTGAAGGCAATTCTGACGTCCACACCCATCATTCGGCCCTCGAACTGGGGTACACCTTTTGAGATCATGTGTGACCCGTCCGATTACGCCGATGGAGCTGTGTTGGGGCAGCGCATTGACAAAATTTCCCACGTCATTTACTATACAAGTCGAACTCTGAACGATGCCCAGCTGAATTATTCGACCACTGAGAAGGAGCTGCTGGTAGTCGTATTTGCTCTGGATAAGTTTCGATCCTACCTACTAGGATTGAAAGTCATCATTTACTTGGATCACGCGGCATTGAAGTATCTTTTCTCCAAAAAGGATGCTAAATCTCGCTTCATCCAGTGGATTTCTTACAAGAGTTCGACATTGAGATTCGGGACAAGAAGGGTTCCGAAAACGTGGTGGCTGATCATCTCTCAAGGATTACCGTGGACTTCACGGAAGAAGCCATCCCCATTTCTGAGACCTTCCCCGATGAGCAGTTGATGTATATTGCTCATGCTCACTCACCATGGTTTGCTGACATAGTGAACTATCTTGTCACCGGTCAAATGCCTTTGCATTGGGGGCGGCAAGATAAGTCCAAATTCATGTCTGTGGTGAAGAATTTTTTCTGGGACGATCCTTACTTGTTCAAGTATTGTCCCGATCAGATCATTAGGAGATGCATTCCCGAGCCTGACCAATCCAGTGTCATCTCCTTCTGTCATGATCATGCCTGTGGAGGCCACTTCAGTGCAAAGAAGACCGCTGCAAAGATTTTGCAGTGCAGTTTTTACTGGCCTACCATCTTTCAAGACGCTCACACATATTGTGTTTCATGCGAACATTGTCAGAAGCTAGGGAGTATTTCACGCCGAAATATGATGCCCCTCAACCCTATTCTTATTGTCGAGATCTTTGATGTGTGGGGCATCGATTTCATGGGACCTTTCCCAAACTCCTTAGGCTATCTATACATTCTGGTTGCAGTGGACTACGTGTCCAAATGGGTGGAGGCGGTTGCCTGCAAGACCAATGACCATAGAGTTGTGGTTCAGTTTTTAAAAGACACTATATTTGCTCGTTTTGGTACTCCTTGAGCAATTATTAGTGATGGTGGAAAGCATTTCTGCAACTGAGTCTTCGAGCAGCTAATGAAGAAATATTGCATCACGTACAAGGTTGCCACTCCTTATCACCCTCAGACGAGTGGACAAGTGGAGGTTTCAAACAGAGAGATCAAGAGGATTTTAGAGAAGACGGTGAACTCGTCAAGGAAAGATTAGTCTCTCCGGTTGAACGATGCATTATGGGCGTACCGAACAGCTTTCAAGACATCGATTGGCATGTCACCCTAGCGTATCGTGTACGGGAAAGCATGCCACCTACCTGTGGAGTTGGAGCACAGAGCCTACTGGGCCATTAAGCAGCTGAATTTCGATCTCACAAAGGCTGGCTCATAGAGGAAGCTCCAACTCAATGAATTGGAAGAACTGAGGAACGATGCTTATGATTGTGCTAGGATGTACAAAGCACGGATGAAGAAGGTTCACGACCAGAACATATTGAGGCGATTCTTTGAGCCCGGTCAGAAAGTCCTTCGTTACAATTCCTTCTTTCCAGGGAAGCTCCGATCTCGATGGACAGGCCCTTTCATAGTTCGATCAGTGTTTTCTTATGGGGCCATTGAGATTGAGGATCCAAAAAATGGCAGCACGTTCAAGGTGAACGGGCAACGATTGAAGCCATTTTTGGAGTTACAGAGCTCGAAGGTTGAGACGACCCTTTTAAAGGATTTGAGTTACTCGGAGTGATTGTCGTCAGGATGGAAAGTCTGGCTGAAGACTGAAAACTGAAAACTTAGCGCTTGTGGGAGGCAACCCTCATCATTTTTCCTTATCATTTGATTTTATTCCTTTTGTTTTAGTTGTGATTTTTAGGACAGTGTCTGCCATTCAAGTTTGGGGGAGCGCTTCTCTTGTAGTGTGCCAAGCTTGCATCACCATTTCGGTATTGTATCTCTAGCCACATTGGGGACAATGTGTCATTCTAGTTTGGGGGTGGGGTAGATATTTCTGTCTGTTTTCATTTATGTTTGCTTTGTTAATACTTGTTACTATATATACCTTATTGTTAGTTGAGCATGGTTACATCTTACTATGGTTTGCATCTCATTGGTTTGTTTAACATGTTGAATTTTGCATATCATTAAAATCTGAGATCTTTTGACTCATCTTTGGATTAGAGAGACTTGACATGTTTAAAATGTTTATCACAAGCACATTAGCATTGTTTCTGTGGGGTATGAGATTTGAATTAAAAATTATGTGTCTTGAGATTTGTAGGATGACTTGTTGATGAAACCTTGGCTTATTGTTATATATATATATAAATCTGCTTAGAATAATATCACCAATTTGACTTCTCATTGAGTAACTGAGCCCCTTGCCTCATTAAGCATTGGGTGTTCGCGTAAAAAGATGAGAATTTCATCTTGGATGATTGTTTTGCTAGTTTGACTTCGTAGCCTTTTTGACTTGAGTAATTAAGCCCTTAGGGATGTTTTTACATCTAGTGCCGTAAAACCATCTGGTTTGGGAGTCACTGGCCCAACACTCGTTACATGGGTCAATTAGAAAGCTTAATGGAGTCAAGCATTGCACAGCCAACACAAAAATAAATAAATAATAATAAATGTAAGATAAGCCTTGGTTATTTGATGGAAGTCCTGCAAATTTTGGATATATGTGCTTTGAGGAAAATTGAAACCCCATGACTCTATGTTATTCACACCTTACACTTTTGAACATGTGTTGTCTCAATTTTCTATCTATGAGTTGATCGATTTTTGATAACATGATAATATGATATTCATTTTGTTAAATATACTCATGATGTGTGAACCATGTGTTTGAATGATGATTTTTGCTCAATTGATAATTCAGTACTTCAATGTTTGTGGGTATCATTTCTGGCAAACCCTCACGAGACGTCACTCGTCCACTAGGGAGTCCTAGGAGTTTAAAAGGCTTGTTGCATATGCTAAATGCAATCGTTTCTCCCACGAAAGAGGACTTATGTTTCATGCTTTGATTTTGTTTTCCATTTTGTTTTTGCTAAGGGACCAGCAAAATGTAAGTTTGGGGGTATTTGATGAGTGCCAAATATTGTGTATTTGGACCCCTTGATTTACATTAGTTAGACCTTTAGCCTTGTTATTTTCTGATGCTTTGGTTAGTTTTTTTTTTTTTTTTTTTTTTTTTTTTTTTTTTTTTTTATGTTTTGTAGGTCAATAAGTGAGAAATGGCAAAATTCATGTGGAATTGCTTGGAAAATTCGGAAGTTTTGAAGAACTCGATCGATCGAACTTAAATTCGATCGATCGAATTTTTCCCGAAGTCAATCGATCGAATATTAATCGATCGATCAAAATTTCCTAGAACTTACTTTTGCAGAAGCGCGCCAGAACACCCAATCAGGAGCTTCTCCATGACAAAAAGCAGTTCTCCCTCTGATTTTCGCAGCAGAACACGCTGGTTTCGTGTTCTTGGTTGTCTCTAGCAAGAGAGGAATCCTAGAGGGGGTTAGAGGAGTCATTTTACATGGGTTTCTAGCCCTAATTTCCTTCTATAAAAGCCATAGCCATGCCTCCTTGTTGGAGAGTTCAGAGAACAGTAGCTAGGTTTAATTTCGTTCATTTCATAGTGTATTTCAGTAGCTTTTGTTCTTAGACACTTTCTCTTTGTAAAGCTTTTCTTTTATTTCCATGTTTGTTCTTCATTTTCTTGTGGTGTTCTTAATCATGGAAGGCTAGTAACCTCAACTAAGGTTGAGGATGAAACCTTTCCATTGATGACACTCACACTCTTGTTATACTACTTGCACATTTGATGATATATCATTTTTTTTGTTCAAGTTCCATTCATTAAATGCTTTATCTTTTGCAATGAATGTGGTTGTTAGTAGATATAGGACATTTAATGTGTTTCAACCGATGGATACATTGTTTTATCGATTTGAATGATGATATCCATTGTGATTTGTTCATTGAATGGATACATTGGATGATTTGATTTCAAATGGGTACTCTTTGTGATTTATCTTTGAGTTGGATTCATTTAATGGTTCTAGAGTTTGTGGTTAAGACACTTGAATGACATCCAAAGCTTAATGTTCTTTGGGTGTTCAAGTGGAAACCAAGAGTGTGAGTTGTTGGATTTGGTTTGGTAGATTCCTTAGCTTTAGTTCATTTTAATTTGCATATTTTATTTCATCTCTTTTATTTAGTCTTTTGTTCTTGAATAAATTCTCAAACCTTTTGAACTAGGTTAAAATGAGGTTAATTAAACAAGACACCAATATTTGACCATTTCCTTGTGGATTCGACTTCGCACTTGTACACACTATATTGCAAATGATTCGTGCGCTTGCGAGTACTCATTAAAACACACAACATTGAGCTTTCCACGAGAAATCCGAATGGTTGCTCCAATCCGGGTTGTAAAATTTAGAATTTGAATCAAACCCCGGTCTAAAGAAATTTGTGTTCATTTGCTCATATGAAAAATTGGAGCCTAGTCCTCAGGATGGACAATTATTAGAACTATGATAAGGATTGGAGCAATATGAACATGGTTTATGTGGGTAAAAATTGTGAGTGTAGTTGGTATGAGCAAGTGTCCTACCACTAGGCGAAGCATGTTGTGCAGAAAAATTACTATAATTGTCATAAGAAAAATCCATGCTTCACTCACACTTTTTAACAAGCAAATATCACACATAAAATATGAACCAAGTTTTTTTTTTTTTTTTTTTTTTTTTTTTTTTTTTTTTTTTTTTTTTTTTTTTCAACTAAAAAATGCAAATGGGGTAGATAGAATCCTTCAAGGACCAAGGTTCGTTCCCAGGAAAGTGAGAGGGGGTTACATGGACCTCTTAAGCCCCAAGACCTTCCTAGCCAGAACTTGCCTAGACATTTGGATAGCGCCGTAGCAAAATTTTCTTTTTTAGAAATAGAAATAACAAAAACAAATTGCAAATAAAAAAAAAAATCCTAATTATTACTAGTAGAAAGATAAAATCAATTTAGAAATAAATTGTTTTCAAAAATCAAACAATTCCCTGGCAATAGCGCCAAAAACTTGTTGTGAATTTTAAATGTACTCGCAAGTTCACGGATCGTTTGCAGTTAATGGATTGCAAGTGTAAGGTCGATCCTACAAGGAATTGCGTTTTTGAAGAACAATTTTGTTTCTAAACTAATTAAATCTTAAGCCAGTTCCAATTTTTTTTTGATTTGATAAATAAAAGAAAAAAACAAATAAAATAAAACCAAAAGAAAAATACTAAGGCCCTGTTTGGTTTGCAGAATAGACCCATGGAATGGAATGACTATTCCAATGGAATAGTCATTCTTTTGTTTGGTAGGAGTCTTTTCCATGGAATATTGGAATAGCTATTCTAATGGGAATAGCTATTCCCTTATGAAGAGGAATACTTATTCCTTCCATTTTTGAGAGGAATAACTACTCCTTGGGGTAAAGAATACAATTTTCAAAAAAAAAAAAAAAAAAATTTTTTATTTTCTTTCAAATCTTTTGTTTTTAAAAAAAAAAAGAAAAAAAGAAAAAAAGAAGAAGAAAAGAAATGAGAAAAACTAAACCCCAAAGTGGTTGGCCGACCACCCATTGGGGTGGTCGGCCAGCCACTATAGAGGGCCATGGGTGGTCGCACCACCCCCCCAGGCATTCGGGGGGGGGGGGGGGGGGGTGGTGCAACCACCCCCGGAGCAACTGGGGGTGGCACAGGCCACTCCGAGTTCTCGTCGGGGGTGGCCGGCCACCCCCGGAGGCCACTCAGGGGTGGTCTCCGGTTCAACAGTGGGTGGTCGGCCACCCACCAATTTATTTCAATTTTTTTTTGTTTTTATTTTTTTAGTTTGATTTAAAAAAAAAAAAATTAATGTAGGATTTTTTTAGTAATTGTCTTTGATTTCCGATTAAATGTGTGAGTTATTACCAAACAAAAGAATAGGAAAGTCATTCCATTCCGCCACCTTTTATTCCTTGGAATAACTATTCCTTTCCCTAATGGAATGGCCATTCCGCGAACCAAACGAGGCCTAAGGTTTTGGAATCCACACTCACTGAATCATAACAACATACTCCATGTTCATTAATATTAATCCGAAGTTCTCACAATTAAAATTTTAAGTATGTTCTACTATACTTCAAACAAGTAATCAAAACATCCCATGTATCCATTCTTTACACAAATCACAAAAGATATCCGGTTTAAACCAAATCATCAAATATATCCGTAGAATAAATCACAATGGATATCCAATTGTTTTGTAAATAAAAATCAAGCAATCAATTATGTGAAATTATTTAAAATCATCAAATGTATCATTGAATCACAAAAGATATTCAAGAATCATTCCATACATTGAAAAGAAGTAAAACATTGGAAAAATTAAACCAAATAAAATTGGATAATAAAAACTTACATGGAAGTATTATTTTTCTGCATTGATGATGCTTCATCATTAACCTTAGTTGGAAAATTAGATACACATGACTATAAAAAATAAATTCTAAACTAAAGAAAAACTAAACTTAAAAAGAGAAAAATATGAAATTTGGTTTTTGCTCTCTTACTTCCTCCCCCTTTTTCTTGAGGCTATTTATAGGGAGAAAACAAACCCTAGAAGCCCTAGAATTTCTAGTAAAATCGGAGGTTAGTCTTCTAGTTTGAGTGGGAGACTGAAAACTCAATCAAAGAAGGAAAATGATTCCAAATTCGTCCAGATTTGTGATTTTTTATTGTGGGACACTTTTGGCATAGTAAACGTTTGAATTGGAAAAATTATATTTCACAATGATTTGTAGTAATTTGAGTTAGCTTTCCAAAGCCGCTTGATTTACCTTAATTTAATACTTGAGATGAAAGTTATGGCCAAAATACTATAACATGTACAGAATCTGAAATTTAATCCAATCCAATTTTGACTCCAATTAGAGAAATTTCGATTTTGTCTTCTCCTTGATTTGGTTGAACATAACTACATCATCTAGGTCTTCTCAAAGTGTGCTTTCTTTCACCTTAAAGCTATTGTTTTCTCTCAATGACCTGCAAAATACTAAAATACCAAAACTAAGAAAAAACATTAAAAAATAACAAAACTAAAGGTTTAATAAATGCAAATTAAGGGGCCCACATATGCAATATTTGACACTCATCAAAGAACACTACATGTTCTAGGATACGTATGATAAATGATCATAGACATTCCATGTGACCACCTAACTCTAGGTGAGTCCACTACCACTTCCCTCAAAAGGTGAATAGTATCAACCTTCCTAATGCATGTCTTCTTAACACTCAGTGCAATTTTGTGACTCTTTTCCAACTCATCTAACCTAGTCAAAACAACCATCATCATGTTGCGCAGCCCCTCATAACTATTCCTACGATTGAGACTATCATTCTTATGCTTACGAGGTTTAACCTTGAAACAGTTAGGTCGGGTATGACCAACTTTGCCACAATGATGACAAGTAATAACAAACCTTTGAGAATGTTGTTTCCTAGGAGGGTGCACAATCCTAGACTTAGGTTTAGAAACATAAGGGTCAACCATAACTTTTTTACCCTTATCACTTGAAGCAGGAACAAACATCACTTTCTTAGCACAAACATTTTTCAGATCAGAAATAGAAGACATAGAAGAACAATTATCCACAAAGCCAAGTCTAGATTTGTCAAAAGAATATTTTTGATCATGCATCATTTTATTAAGCTTACCACTTGAAAAAAAATTCAAGTGATTTTTAGATTCAATTATTTCATTCTCCAAAAACTTAACTTTAGCTATCAACACTTGATTTTTAGATTTCAAAGTATTACAAGCAGCATGTGAATGACTCAAGATTTCAAGTCATTTGGTCTTTGCAAGTTCAATTTTGCAATGTTTTTTCAAATTTTTCTGTTTTGTTGTGTTAATTCAGAAAATTTCTCAAACAGATTATTGTAAGTGTTTTAGAGATCATCTTCCCCTTCAGATTCATTCTCAGATGAATCATGTAGGTTAGGAGTAGCATACTTACTAGACTCATAAGGACTCTCAAATCCTAAGTAATTGCCACCCATTTTGGGATCTTCTTTGTCAGATTCATCACTGTAAGTAACATTGAAAACATTACCTTGTAAATTGGCACATTTAGCCCGAATGTGACCATAACCCACACACTCATTACATTGGATGCCACGAGGGTTCTTTTCTCTTTTTGTTCAACCTACAGTGGTTCCACTAGAATCACCCTTGGGTTTCTCAGCAAACTTTGAAATGGTATTCTTGAAATCTCCTTTCTTGATTTTGAAGAGCCTATTAAACTTTCTAAGAATTAAGGCTAGGTCTTCTTCATCCATTGATTCCTCATTAGAGGAGTCATTTGTCTCTTTTCTAATAGTTTTGAGAGCAATTGACTTGTTTTTCTTAGGTTGAGGCAAAGAAAATTTATAGGTCTGAAGAGAGCCAAATAGCTTTTCAATTTTCTTATTGTCAGGTCTTTGCTTTCTTCAATAGTAGTCACTTTGATTCTAAATCTTTCAGGGAGAGATTTTATGAATTTCTTAATGAGTTTAGCATCTAAAACATTCTTTCCAAGATTGATCATAAAATTTCAAATAGCATTGATTTTGATATAAAACTCATTAAATGTCTCATCCTCTACCATCCTTGAGACGTGCCAAATATTGTATATTTGGATCCCTTAATTCACATTTGTTAAACCTTTAGCTTTGTTATTTTTTTTTAATGTTTTTTGTTAGTTTTTGTATTTTAGTATTTTGCAGATCATTGAGAGAAAATGACAATTTTAAAGTGAAAAATCCAGAGGTTTGAAAGAAAGCACACTTTGAGAAGACTTAGATGATATGGTTATGTTTAACCAAATCAATGAAAGGATTAAATCAGATTGGACTAAATTTCATGTTTTGTACAAGTTATAGTATTTTGACTATAACTTTTAGCTTAAGTATTGTATTAAGGTGAAATCAGTGGTGTTGAAAAGCGAATTCAAAATATTAAAAATCATTATGAAATAAGATTTTCCGAATTTGAAATTCTGCTATGTTATAAGTGCCCCGCAATATAAGAACACGAATTTCCTTGCTCATAGCGGCTGCAGACACTCCAAACCCAAACATTTTTTTTTTATCTTATTAGGGTTTTGAAGGGTAGATGTGCCATTTTGAAAATATGGGGTTTAACCTAATGTTTTGCTATAAAAACGCCATGATAGGCACCACTTAGGACATATCTCAACATTGTACATAGCAGCAGCTGGGTTCTTTGGCTTTTATTCTTTGTAAGTCTTTTATTTTTATGTTCTCAATAAAAGTTAGTATTTTATTTTTAGTTATGAGAGGCTAAGTCTTCAACTAAGGAAGAAGATGAAGTCTCGCCATTGATTAGATTTTGTGGTTTCATGTTTTGATTTGTGTAATTTGAATGTATGTTAATTTCAATTCAATTAAAGGATTAAAACTCTTGTAATTGATTGTTTCGATTAATGTATGTGTAAATGATGGATATTCAATGTGTTTTATCCAATGGATACATTGAATCTTTTGATTTAATTTAAATATCCATTGTGATTTGTTAATCAAATGGATACATTGGATCTTTTGATTTAATTTAAATATCCATTGTGATTTGTTAATCAAATGGATACATTGGATGGTTTTGAATTAAATTAGATATTCATTGTGATTTGTGGAAAGGATGGAATCATTAAATTTTTCAATAGGTAATTTTATGAAAATTAGAACATGCATAGGATGTATGAACATGAAAATATGTGCTTTGATTTGGCGATGTGGATTATAAAACCTTAGTGTTTTTTATTAATTTTTTTTATTCTATTTTATTTTAGCTAATTATTTTCCATCAAAATACCAAAAAATTGGAACTAGGTTAAGATATAATTAGTTTATATAGAAATTAATTTTCGCAACGCAATTCCCTGTAGATTTGACCTCACACTTGCACATACACTATATTGCAAACGATTCGTGCACTTGCGAGTATTAAAATTTGCACAACAATTATGATTCCTTCAAATTGAGAAACTAGCATATGAAGTTTTGTAAATTTAACAAGTTTTGTTCATTCATATGTAGTTTTTAGAATCTCCCATGCTTTCTTGGCAATTTCACATTGAGAAATTATTAAGAATTATGCTGGTGAAATTGCCAAGCATAAGGCATTCATAACTCTATCATTCGCAACACGAGTTTGTTTTTGAAGAACAGTACATTCAGCTATCGCCGTTTCTGGTGGTGTCCATCCAAATTCGACGATACACCAAATGTCCATTGATTTTAGAAAAAATCTCAAGATTTTCCAGTAGCCATAATTAGATCCGTCAAAGTATGGAACATAATTAAAAGATAGAGACATCTTTGAGAGGAGTCTAAGATCACACTTAGGAACTTAATCCTACACAGAGTGAACCTACTCTGATACCAATTGAAAATAGTAACTAGACTCCAAACAACACCTAAAAGGGGGGTTGAATAGGTGTATACCAATATAATGCGGAGCTAAAAATATAATCAACTACAAACAAACAGTCACCAAAATATGAAAAACAATAAAGCAATTGACACAAATATTTGATGATGAAGTGGAAACTCTTTGAACGCAAAGAGAAAAAACACTTCGGGATAGCTAACCTGGGAAATCAATCCAATAAATAAGAATCTGCGAATTACAAGGTCTTAATACCTTTGCAACCATAACACTCTTGAATTATAACAACTGACACACTTGTCTGCTTCTCTCCCAGAACCTTTGGAGGTTCTTCTTTTTAATCTTCTTAATCGGAACTCCGATGGCTTCAGTTGTTCAAGTTTGATGGTTAAACAATAACCAAAACTCTAAAAGAGATATAACTTTAACACTCCAGGTCTAAAACCCTTTTTTAGCACACTGGATTCTAGAGTAGAATTCTTAATAAATTTGTGCCTATAAGTCCCTTTAAATAGACTCTTGAAGAAAACCTAGTTCGAGTTCGAATAGGATTTCAGCAAAATTCACCCATATTTTTGGTGTTATAAAGTGGGGAGATTTTTGCATAGTAAACATCCAAATTAGAGAAATCCTATTTGTGAGAGATTTGTTTCCTTTTGAGTTATCTTTCTATTACCACTCAAATTTCGATTCATGAGCCGAAAGTTATGGTTAAAACACTGAGACGTGCTCAATCTGGAATGGACAAATCTGATTTTAACTCCACTTAATGAGATTCTGATTTGCATATTCCCTTGATTGATTAGACTTAACCACATCATATAGGTTGTCTACTCCTTGATTTATTAGGCTTAACCACATCTGATAGGTCTTTTAATTTGAGTTGGATTCAGCCTACTTGAACTTAAGTCCATCATCATGTCTTGAATAAACTTCTCCATTGACTTAACCAAAAGACTAAAATTTAGAATTAAATAAGTTACGACACCGAATTTACCAATACATACATACATACATACTCAATATATATATATATATATTTGTGTACCTGGATGTTTGCGGGTATTTATAGTGAGGGAGAGAATCAGTTTCTCCCAGAAATGGGGGAATTGATCATCTAATTGTGGGTTTCTCAGCTTCTGGGATGTGGGGTATCCACACGTCCGGGTTGTGCTCCTTCGCATGTTATGAATGTGCACCTCCATGTTCAGGATCATGGGGTGCCTATGTATTCAGAATGTGGGCCTTAACATCCCAGGACACCTCCGGGTATCCCGGGATACCTCTGAGGCTCAAATCTGTCACGCGGATGATCATGTGGCCGAGACTTCTCAGTGAATTGATTGGCCCGATTAAAGGACCCTAAAGCTGGCTTTCCTTGGGATCATGAATAGTGAATGGACTGATTTAGACTGTCGGGCCCATTTTCTAATTATGGGAATATTTCCCAACAACGGTGCTTAAAGATTTAAAAGGAAAAAACAAAAACAATAGGAAAAGGGTAATACCTCTCTCAGCTTATATGAGTCAATGATTTTTTTTTTTAATAAGAATTTGATCAAATGATTAAATAATAAAATGCTACCCATAATAAAAATGCAAGTTGAAATATTTTAAAGATATATAAGCTTTTTCAATTTTCATGGTGTAAGCAACAATGAACTTTTAGCCCATATTTGATTTATTTTTCACAAAAAAGTAATTATTTGCATTCCTATCGATATTCTAAATATCTAAAAACTTCTATAGGCATTGCCTGTTAATAGCTTAGTCATTTTGTGGCTTTGTATAATTTCATTGTATGATCTCCAATGCAAGTGCATTTCCTTTGTTTTATTCATTTTTTCCTGCCCATTTTTTTTTTCTACTTAATTTATTGCTTCTTTTGTCCATGTTATTCTATAAATTAAACTAATCCTTTTAACATTTGTAATCGCATTGCTGAAAGGCATGGCTTTATCTTATGATCAAGAAGTGGTTGCAAGGGATGTTGTATCGCCCCCAAACCGCTATGGGTTAGGTTCGTCACTTTTCTCTTTAAACTGCAAAGATTCGTAAGGTCTGCCAAATATCTTAACTAGTATGCTGATTTAAATAAATAAAAATAATAATGGTTTCAAAATCTCAGAGTTTTTAATAAATGCGGAAACGGTCATTTAATTGTAAAAATACAATAACTGAAAATTATGGGGTAATATAAATGAAATGTCCTAATGCATTCCTAGATCCCATCCCGGCCACCTACGTCTCTCTGTTCATAACCTGAAAACAAAAACAAAATAAGGGGTGAGCACAAAAAAACATGCTCAGTAAGGAATCCTCAACCATAAAACAGTTGAGTTAAATTCTTTTGAAAATCTCCAAAACATTTGTCAAAAACTCCCTTTTATAAATCTCCAAAACAATTGTCAAAACTTCCTTTTATAAATCTCCAAAACAATTGTCAAAACTCCCTTTTTATACACAAGATAATATATATATATATATATTTGAAATAATCATTACTCATAGTATGCCCAATACACTATTACGCCCTGTGTACGTAGGGTTGCGCGGTCGTTGCTGTGACCTTGGGTGAGTAACGCGGTTTACCTGTGGCCACAGGCCCCACCCCCGTCAGCTAATTAATTGAAGTGCACTTAGACTGACATAGAGACAGATACCGCTGTCACTAAGCGAACCAGCGGGTGCGCTTCCATCTCGAGCTACGGTACCGAGCTAAATCTTGAAGGGTCTCGAATCTCTGCGGGTCTAGGGCAATATTTCTCCTTTATATATAACTCAAAGAGTTTTCTCCCAAAACTTTCTCATTCTTTTCTTGTATAACTTCTCACAAAATTTCTCATTCTTTACTAGTATATATAGGGCAACGTGTTGGAGGGTTTTTTACTCAAAATCACGATTTCAAGAATATCATTTTTATACTCAAAACTTTCATATCAAAACCAACAAATCCTTTATATAAATAAAATAATTTGAAATACTGAATCAAAATAATCAAATTCGAAATTTTGCAAATAAAAGAATATAATTAAAGTAATATAATAATTTGAGAAGGGGTAAAGGTTTCCCTTACCTGGATTTTCCCTTAGCATCGGGATCGAGTTTTACTCTCTTTGTATAGTTCCTTGATTTATTAAATAAGAATTTTCACTAGAAAATCTAGTGAAATTAGTGAGTTCGGTCACGGGAAAATCGCCGGAAAAGTCACCGGAAAGTCGCCTGAAAAGTCACCGGAAAAGTCGCCGGAAGTCTGCCGGAGATGGGTCACCGGCGGGTCGGGTCTTCGGTTCTGAAATGGGTCATGGTTTGGGCTGGGTCAGATCATATTGGATTGGGCTGGGCTCAATGGATTCAAGTCCATGGGTTGGGCAGAGGTCACTGCTGGGTTTAATGGGCTTCGGGTCTGGGCTTCTGAGTTTGATGGGCTTTGGGTCACTGTTTGGTCCGGGTCATAACTGGGCTTGGCTGGGGATCCGGGTCACGGGTTGCACACACACTGGTCGGTGGGTTTCGGGTTAATGGGCTTGCGGTTTTGGGCTGAAATAAGTGTGGGGCTTACGGGTTGATGGGCTTCTGGGTTGATCAATGAGTTTGGGCTGGATCACCTGAAGCTCGGCCTGGTGTTGCTGCTGGGTTCATTGATGGGTTCTCAACTGGGCTTCGGGTTCTGGTTCCGGGTTTTGCACCGTTCTGGGTCTGCACAATCGGGTCGTGTGGTTCAAATGGAAGCTGGGTTTATAGGTTGTACACACACACACGGGTTGGGCAGAGATCGGGTCTCTCTGGGTTCGGCTGGATTCATCTGGGGTCTGGGTTGCCGAAGTCTGGGCTAACGTCGTACGAACTCGGCTGGTCACGGTGGTTCTGCTACGGTTCTGTCGAGACGCTGGGTCATGGCAGAACTGGGTTCGCCGGATTCTGGGTTGGAGGTTTCACTGGGTTCGTCGGGTTGCTGCCGAGTGGTGATTTATGGAGGACCGGTTACTGGGTTGCCGTGGTTCATTTTCTGGGTTCGCCGAAGTCTGGGCTGGTGTCACGGCTTTGCTGCTACGGTTGTGACGAGCTGCTGGGTCACACGTTGCTGGGTTATTGCCACGGGTTCTGGATGATTGGGTTCCTGCTGGAAGATTACTGAAGCCGCCGGAAGAGCTACTGGAGCTCGCCGGGTTGCTGGATCGTCGAGTCTGGCTTCATTGGTTTCAGCTTGGGTCACGATCTCCCTCAGCTCACTGTTCTCTCAATCGCTCTCTGTTTTCGCACTCGGTCTCTCCTTCTCTATTTAAGGGGAGAATTGTTAGTGATAGTGCTGATTGTTATATGTTGTTAATGGGCTGTCCACTGGCCGAAAGGTGCTTGAGGAACGATGAGTGCGTTGAGTTAGTGGGAATTATGTTTACTAATGGAGGTGGTGGAAGTTTGTGCGGCAGGTTGAAGGATTTGATTAAAGTCAGTGGAGAATAATAAACACGGAGTGGAGAAGATAATAGGAAGTTAAGCGCAGGAGATTTAATGAATAGGCGGCTGAGTGGAGAATTTGGTTGAAGTGCGATTTTTATATTAATAATTAATAAATCTGAATAATTAAACCAAAAATATATTTGTATAATAATATATTACGAATTTATAAAAATAGGTAAATAAATATTTACGGTTAATTATTCCTCAATTTTATTAACTCAGTAATAAATATTCGGTGATAAAATAATTTATCAGTTTTACTAAACACCGGTTCATTAAAAATCAGTTTGAAAAATATTTATAAAATAGTTTATAAATCGAATGGGTATTTATTCAAATAATAAATTTTATTATAAAAATATGTCTTAAAAATCTGGGGCATTACAGATGTTAAAGACTAAAGAGCACAAGGAAGATGACAAAGAGGGAGGGAAAGTATATGCATGTGTGGTGTTTTCAGATTATGATAATTGATGTTATCATCCTTGAATTCTTTGTTTGGTAGGGCTTAGAATGGCCCTACCAACAACAATAAGAAATAGTGTAATTCAAGGCTAAAGGAGTACTCAAAACACTGCTTAGAGAGCGGGCTCTTATGGAATATGTTTAACACTAGAGGGAGAGGCTATATATGCTCCAACTCTCTAAAGAGTCTTCTTTTAAAACCCAATTTTAGAAAAACATCACTTACAGAAAGAGTTTAAAGAAAAAGAAAAAGAAAAAGAAGAAAACAAAAAAAAAGACTCATCTGCGGGCTCAAAGATACATCTCATAAATTCTCATGGATTTATTCATTAATCATTTAAGGGAATTGGGAGAATCGTGTAAGGCCCGGAAACATCACAGTTGGAAAATCCGAACAAAGCCCATCGGTAGGCTTATAAACACGGATCTCAAAAATTTCCATGGATGAATTTACTAATCATCCAAGAAAATTAAGAAACTCTTGTAGGACTCAAGAATTTCCTACCTAACAAGAGGACTCATCCCACCAAAGAAGGCCTACCCAATCTATGACCTAATGAGACCACCAAAGTGACCCAACTCGCATAACAAGATTCTCCCATGCTTCCTTGACCTTCCTAACGGTCTAGAGAGATGAGAAACGTCATAGAGTGGCACCAGGTGATGAACTCTCCAGAAAACCCTAGAAGACACTATAAGTTTCTAATATATGTATACAAGGCCAAATATAAGACATGAGCTACGCATTCTACACATTCTATCACTAAGCAAAAAATTAATCATCCTCTTTTCCTCCTAAAGCCCACTACTAACTTGTGTGTCAGAGTCCCTTCAGTCCTCCAGACCTGCGGGATTCTAATGGCTTCTACCCCTTATCAGATGGAGCTCATCCCTAGAAGGCGAGCTGAGGTCATTGTTGATTCCGTGCTCAACCAAAAGCTATAGATACAATGGTTACCTTTCCATTCTAGTTGGTAGAATCAGTATCTCCATGCATTAAATGTTGTAAATAAATATATAAGAGTTGACTTGCTAAGGAAAAAAAAAAAAAAAACTATATGAATTACAAAGAGTAATGTTATGATAAGATGATCCGCCCAAAATAATTGTTTCAATTTAAGGGGCATGTTTATGTTTATTTTCTTATAAAACAAAAAATTTTGTGAGTGTGTATTTATATATTTGTGTATATGTGTATTTTCATATGTCACATTGGAAGGTTTTTTTTTTTTTTTTTTTTTTTTTTTTTTTTTTTTTTTTTTTTTCTTTTCTTTTCTTATATAGAAACACAAAAATGAAAGTTATGTTAAAACTAAGGCTCCATTTGTTTTGACATAAAATATTTTCATCAGAAAACATTTTTAGGAAAATTATTTTTCAAGAAAAAATTTTCCGCTGAAAACATTTTTGGGCGTTTGGTATGTATGAAAAATTACAAATATTTTTATATTTTCATTCAATCACACAAACCTATAAAAATCAAATTCTATTCAAAAATAAAAATATTAGTATAAAAATTTTTGAAAAAAATTGCAACCTAAAAATTTGAGTTTTAGTGGTGGTCCAATAAAGTTCTGGCGGCGGTCTTGCAAACTTCGGCGATTTGAACTGGTTTGTTTCTTTGTTGCATATGTAACTCTTCCTCTTTAATGCCGATTCAACATCGTAGATTTGAGCATCATCGGTGCTTAATAATAAAATTAGAAAAATGATCCCTTCATCGTTTCAAATGGGCGGTTTCAATTAATATCTTAATTTTAACTTTTGGATAAAGACTCTTCACATGTTCATATGAAGAATGAGTTTAAATTTTGGAAAAAATTACTTGTAAGTTACATAATATATAATGTTTTGAAAGCTCATAATTATAACCAAGGGGTGTTGCTTTAAAAGGAAAAAAAGTTAAACAAAACCCTGCTTGATTATTGATAATATGATAACACTATCAAAGTTACAAGTAGTAAATGACTCTCCATTTAAACCAGACTTTCTTTAGGACAATTTTATACGACATATATAATTTTACATTGCTTAATCATTAAATCAATGTCATAGATCTTCTCGTGACCAAGCTAAAATGTTCTATTTTCTTTGAATATATCTTCATAATTACCAAAACTACATTTCCTCTAGAATTTCTCTTATATATATATATATTGACTTTTCATAAATCAATAGTATAATAATTTGGCTTGTGTATATTATTATATAACATGGTTAATTAATACTCTTTTCAAACTAATATTTTATTTCAATACCTTTTAAATTGGTGTGTTAATATAGTATATTGTGACTATTGGATCATTCGTCTGCTCATCACTTATTGATTGAAAACTAAATGCATTACTACGAGTATTATTAACTTTTGCAAAAAATCAAAGGTTAACATCAAAGCTTTTTTGCAACCTAGTGATTCTTAGTTGAAAAAATTCATAGTTCGAGAAGCCACAACAATTAAATAACATGAATAAAGTAATATTAATAATAAATCAATTCATACACTAAATTGTCGTTATTACATGTGTGTCTAATCATTCAATTGTGTATATAAAGGATTAAAGGGTTCAATTCTAAATTTGTTTCAGAATATATACGAAGGTTTCTAAAGAGGGAGGAAATCAATGGCTATGAAATGTATTGGAAAAGTTATATTGGTGATAATGGAGTTGGTTATTCCTATTTTTGTTCAAGTTCATGCTAATGACATTGCCTCTACCTCTTTTGGCCCGTCTTCACTCCCCATCCAGGTTTCTAATGTTTTTGAGCTTGATAAAGTTCAAGGGCCAATGGGTGAATGTCTTCAACCACAAATCAAATATTGCAAAAGAGAGAGAAGGCTACATGAAGACCAGTGGTTCTATGAGAGGTGTATTCAGTATAGCTTTCAACACTGCTTGCACCGTATTAGAGGAAATGAGGACCCAACTATGACTCCTCTCAGTAAAACGTGCACAAGTGATTGCGCAAGGCAGAAACATAAATCAATTATTCATATTCAGACTTGTTTACTAGAATGCTATGAAGAGTATATCCAAAATCTTCCTAAGATTTACAACGAGCATATCGAAAATCCCCCAAATATTTACAACAAGCCTATCGAAAATCCCCCAAAGATTAGCCAAAAACTTAGAGAGTGTATCCAAAAATTTCTAAAGCATTTCAGAAAGAACTCAGATGTTGTTTATTCGCAGAATCTATCAGTTGCAACTTTAGATTTGGTAAAGAGTTCCTTACTACTCTTTCTCTCTCTCTCAAAGGAAGACTTTTCAACTTTTACATTATTTTTAAGGTAGCAATAAAAGGTTCATTTATGAATTATTTATTTTCTTCCACAAAAAAAAAAAAAAAAAACTATTTTGCTAGCTAGTTACTTTGACTTCATCTAGGAGATTAATCGCAAGTGTAGTTTCTCATATATGCCAACTTGTTCGAGTTATTTGAAGAAGTGAGCTTGCAATGGACGATTGAGTGGATTCTTGATTCTTGATGGACGATGAAGTATATATCTTTGATACTGGATAATTCATTTTCAGTCTTGTATTTTTCAACAATAAATTACTTTTTTTTTTTTTTTTGGGTAGAAAAAACAGTAGAGAGGAGTAACTAAATGTTGTATCCTACTTGAGTTAGACCTTAAAAATGATTTGATAGCAACATAGACTATGGAATCTAGATATCAATTTTTTTTTTTTTTTTGGTGATCCCCATGAGTCTATATCTTATGATTTAGAACTTTTTCAAATGATTACATTTAGACAATCACTTTATTGATAAAATTTGATTTCTCTTCTATTGCAACGTGGATTAAGGTCCTTGTGGATTCTAGACATTGTGTATTTATGGTTATCATGCATTATAGGACTTTATTGAGTTGTCAAAGTTGGCATAAAAACATTTCTTTTGCTTTTATGGTTTTGTTTTTTTAAATATTATTATTTTTAGGGAAAAATATAAAAAAGCCCCTTAAACTAACAACTGATTTTAAAATAGCCCATGAATTTTCAAGTGTATTAATGTGACCCATCAAACTACTAAAGTGTGTCAAAAAGGTCGCTTTTGTCAAATATTCCTATTTTATTTTTTAAAAACAAAAAACAAAAAAAGCTAAAGTAAACTAAACTATTTTATTTTTTAAAGAAAAAAGAAAAGAAAAAAAATGACAAATGTAAAATCAATTAATGTGGTTGGCTTACATTACAAATCGCTCATTACGGTATAAAAAATAATTCAAATGTCTTCAAGGTAAGCAAAAAATAACATTTTAGTTATTGTAGTGAAATTCTGTCAAAATACTTGACAGATTCTGTTAGTGTCAACACCAATAAAATGATGACATGTGTCACTCTTACTAAAATAAATATGAATATATTAAAAATATACATTTATAAAATTAAATCACTCATTGCAGTCAAAATTTCGCTAAAACACTTGACGGATTTCGTTTGTGTCACGTCAGCATCAATAAAATGACTACACGTGTCACTATTAATAATATATATATTTATATAATATATAATATATAAAACTAAAAATAAAAAAAAAATATGAAATTTTTTTCAATTTGCAGCTACCCCTTTTCTTCTTCTTCTTCTTTTTTTTTTTTTTTTTTTTTTTTTTTTTTTTTTCTTTTTTGTTAAAAATTTTAATTTTTTAATTTCTTTAACTTTTTACTTTCATATGAATAGTTTTTTCTTTAAAAAAAATTATTTAGATTTTTTTTTGAAAAAAAAAATAGATTTTTTATTAATTTTTTATTTTAGTTTTTAAGAGAATAAGGGTATTATAGGAATATTTTCGACAATAGTGGCATTTTTAACACACTTTGGTAGTCTAATGGGTCATATTAGTATACTTGAAAGTTGATGGGTTATTCTAAAATTGACTGTTAATTCAGGGGGCTTTTTTATTTTTTTTTATTTTTTTTCCTTATTATCATTATCATCATCATCATCATCATTATTATTATTATTGCATGATAGCTAGATCAATACTAAACCCAACATTCTCCATGGAAGCCTTGATGCAGAAATTGGTGGACTATAGTTTACATCACCAGTAGATTTTAGTACAACTACAAATAATTGTCAACAAGAGTCAAATTACCATCAGCAAGCCATCAAGCTCACGCCTGTTAGCATGATTGTTTCTCATCGTCGAAGTTGGAATTCTTTTGCTATGAGTAGCATGTTGGTAATAGGGGTGTTCCAATATCAAGTGTTTTAGTTCATTAAATGTTCCTTAGTGTGCTACTTATTTTAAATTCTAAGCTTTATTTATTTCCACTGTTTGTGATTGATCATGAATCGTCTACTTGTGATCAAGTTAGCTTGTGTTTATGTTTATCTAATAAAGCTGGTAGGTCAATATCAGGTGATGTAATGATGTTATTGAAGATCAATGAAGAGTTATATTTCTTTTCAATTATTTTCTTGAGTGAGATACTTCTATTCGAGATGAGATTTGTCTTTTTGAGGTGTGACTCTTATTCAGCTTGATGAGACTTTACCAAATTCTATTGATTGGCCAGTGAGACTTTATTCAACATTGAATTTATCTACCTTTTTTTTTTTTTTTGTTCTCCTTTTGTTATGCGTCAATTTGGTAAAGATGCAGAAATTGATGGAGTCTAGTCCAGTTTACATCCCTAGTAATGTTTTAGTGCAACTACCAATAGTTTTTCAACAGGAGTTAGATTACTATCAACAAGTTATCAAGGTCACGTTTGTGATTCAACCATCAAGCTCACGCTTGTGAGGGAGTTGGAGTTCTTTTGCTATAAGGAGCATGCTGATAATATGAGTGTTCCAGTATCAACTGATTTAGTTTATTATGCCATGTGTATGAATCAAGAGGTTGGAAAAAGGTGTTATGTGTGTTGGGTTTTTATTATTGGTTAAATTTTCTTGAAAAAAATATTACTGTATTGTTGCTGAAACTGGGACACCGGTCATTCAGAAGATTTTTAGAAATATACTACAATATATTTATCAAGAAAGAAAAGGTCTGAAAAAGAAGAATATTGCAGAATATTGATCAAGAAAGGAAAGAGCTGAACAAGGAAAGTATTGCAAGAATATTTATCAAGAAGGAAAGAGCAGTACTACTTTAGAAAATATTCTCCGTAATGTTTTGTTGTTGAAAATCTGGATTCCCTAGTGAGTGTTCGAACAACAAGAAACCGTGTCCGGACACAACTGGCAGAAAGTTCTTGTTCTCAAGCATGTCCAGACAGCCTAGCGGACGTGAGTCACAGTAAGGTCCTGTTCTCTCAAATGTTCGGACACCCAACAGGCGCAAGTTTCATAAAGTCCCTGTTCTGCATCATGTCCGGACACAAAAGGCAAGACTGTGGATAGAGAAAAGTTTTCATGCAGATGTCTGGACACTAGGGAAACATGTCCGGACACACGATGATATGTTTGGACACCATTGCCTAGAAGTCCGTTCTTGACTTGTTTTATGGTTTCCAGAGCCTATTTAAAGGGGCTTCTAGGCAGTGTTTCTTTAAGAATTCCAATAGAGAATTTCAGTGTGCTAAGAGAAGGTTTATTAGGCATAAACATTTATATGTATCTATCTTAGAGTGTTTCATATTTTTGTTGTAACCGTTCAATCGTTGAAGTCTAAATGGAGAAGAGCTCCAGTTAAGGAAGTCAATAGAAAAATTCTTTAGGATCGTCTGGGAGAGAGGCAGACAAGTAGGCGTTTATTAAAATTCAAGAGAGTGACTATTGCTAAGGGCTGTGAGTACGAAATTCCTGTAATTAGTTATTTCTTCTGATAATTGATTTCCTAGGTTTGGCTGCCCGGAGTGGTTTTTCTCTTTGGTGCAAAGAGTTTCCACTTCGTAACCAAATATCTGTGTTATTTATTTTTACTACTTACATATTTGGTTAACTATTTGGTTGAGGTTGCATAGGAGTCTATATTTATTTTCAATTGGTATCATAGTAGACTCACTCCTTTTGGATTAATTTCCTGAGTGTGATCGTAGACTCCTCTTATTATGTCTTTTCCTCTAAATTATGTTCCTTTCTTTGATGGATCCAATTATGGCTATTGGAAAGCAAGCATGAGATATTTTCTAAAATTAATAGGCACTTGGCAAATTGTTGAAACTAGATGAACTCCACTAGAGATAGCAATTGCTGAGTGAACTATTCCTCAAAGACACAATCGTGTTGTGAATGACAAAGCCATGAATGCTATGTGCCAAGCGCTTTCACCATTAGAATTTTCACAAATCTCTCATTGTGAAACTATTAAGGAAGCATGGGAGATTCTAGAAACCACATATGAGGGTACTCAACTTGTAAAATCTTCAAAACTTCAAATGTTGGTTTCTAAATTTGAAGGAATTAAGATTTTGGAAGAAGAGTCTTTCAATGAATTTTATACCAAGATAAGTGATTTGTGAAATTCTATAATTAATCTTGGAACGAAAATTTCTGATGCAAAACTCTTATGATGATCTAAGTTTCTCTATCTCTTTGCTTTTAATGGTTTGATCTTGTATTAGATAACAGCTAGTAGGTCTATTTTTACTTTCAGAATTATTCTAATGCTAATCGGACTGGTAATAAGGATGGCAGAAAAAAGCACGTCGGGCGGCTGCTTTTCTATTTTGGATGATTTTCAAGTGATATCAAACCTCTTAATGGAGGCAGGTTTGAATTTCTTAAACTCACCTTTGATACTTGTGACATGTCCTAAACATATTTTCTCACATGCTAAGAATAGACTTTACTGTGTTCTTTAGTCTTAAAGCATGTCGTTTTTTGTTTTGTTTGTTGTCTTCATTTTTTTGTGAGTTTTTTTTTTTTTTTTTTTCAAAAAAAAAAGGGAGATGCAATGTATTTTTTCCCCCTTTTTGACAGCTTTTCAGATATCTCATATCTTTTTAACTAATATCTTAGTCTTTGTGCTTTTATGAACTATCCTTACATATACATGAGATAATACAGTTTTAAAAAATAAATTGACTTATAATTTAATTGCGTGTGTGTGCAACGTGTAACAAAATATCAAAAGTGTCGAATTTAAATGAGACAAATATTTTGTTAACAAAGTAAAAACTCAATTAAGAGAAAAACCAATATGGGACAGCCAAACCAATGAAATCCACTATTCAGAAGACAGAGCTAGTACAAAGACAGTAACACTCACATACCCATATGCAGCAATCGTATCTTGCACTCTGGCACATAACCCAACTTGAACGCCTCCCAACCAAGTCACCTACTTGAAGGGGTCTTCAATGGATTTCTTTACCTTAGGGCTCCTCCCTTAGATAAACTTTAACACGAGCACAGCAACAGCACACCGGCAACAGCTTGAGAGCTAGTAGATCTTCACAATATCTCCCTAAACACCATCTCTAAGCTATAGAGAATTCAATACCTAATTCCATAAAGAATACATGCCTATAAGCCTCTATCTATAGGCTAAGAAGACTGAAATCTAGTATGTCTCTAATTTCTCTAGGCGGCGTCCGGACGGTCTTCTGTTCAACTGGCTTTCTATAACGAGCTTCACGTGTTTCCATATTAAGGCTGTGTCCGGACGGTGTTGCCCTAAAGTTCAGACGGTTGTACTTTGTTTGCATGTAATTACCATAACAAGACCGCGCCCGGATGGTGTTGCCTTGCGTTCGGATGGATGCAAAATGTATGCAGGCAATTTCCTTATCAAGGATCTTGACATCTGGACAGTGTTTCCCTAACATCCGGACGGGTGCAAGATGTTTTCCCACTCTGTGCTTGCGAAGGAAAGCTGGAATCTTCTCGAACTTTGAAGAGCGTTCGAATGTGTTGCCATGACGTCCGGACAGATGCAACCTTGAACTGTTTGAAGCTTCTCAACAATGATGGGCGTCCGGACGAAAACATGGAATACGACTTTACTGAGTTTGAATGTGTTATTATTTTATATTGGCAACATTCTGGTTGACAAAAACACTTTACGTAACAGTTGCTTTTTAATAGGATTATCGGTTCTATTCAAATTCTTCAAGTAATATGGACATTGTCTCATTTCATGCCATGTGTATGCTCACAAGTTTCTAGAAGATATCTGTAACGACCCGACTTTTACAAAAAGACATAAGTGAAAATTTCAAATTTTCACGTATCGTTAAGACATCAACACTGACATCATTAGAGTATAAATTGACAGCGGAAGACATTTTTCTTTTACAATAACACATTAGAGCTAACTGAATAAACTTAATATATAAAATAATAACCATTTGTTCTGATATAATAAAATACATCCAAATAACAACATATGTACCACATGCGGCACAAACATTACATAACCATTGTATATAACATCTACAAACTAAAGGTCTCATCCATAACCTAGCAGCTCTTGCCTTCGTTCCTACAAATTTCGTATGTGATTGTGGTTAACACCACAATCCCATATTGTGATCGAGTGAGTCAACGTTCCTCAACCACATAGTGACACACTGATTTATATAATCATATACAATGCATCCAAATGATGACAGTTATATCCACATACATATAATTACATTCACATAACCATATCCACATATTATCATGCTGGTTCATCTACTTTACTTCTTTACTACTCATAGCCACATCTCTTGTTAACACATTATTAGCGCTATCTTCTCCGCTAATTTAACACAGTATTAGCGCTATCTTCTCCACTAATTTAACACACCTTTAGCGTTATTTTCTTCGCTATTACTGAGCCACATCTTTACCACAAATTGTCTCTATTATTCCTTCAACCTTTGGTTTATTCGTCGGTCTTATCAGTGTATTGATGCCTTGGTACCTAAACTTTCGTTTATCCGTTGGTCTCTTCAATTCACCGACACCTTGGTACCTAAACCTCCAGTCTTTTTATCAAGACTTATATCACACCACAGTATAATCATACAAACAACAACATATCCATAATCTCAACCAAAACATGTTACACATATTAAATGCCAGACATCAAATAGCATATAATCAAATAAAACAGAGATCACTAGTCATTAAAGACTAAACCACACGTATCACCCTCAGTGAGTAAGAAATACTCACAGTAGTTCTTTTGTCTTTAAGAAAGCATTCAGAGATAAAACCACTACAATAAATAGATATAATCCAAACAAATAGTGAATCAGTATAATTCACTAAACATAGATTTTAACCTTATACTCATTTCTGATTTCTTAATCCTATTATTGTTTCGACATAGTAACGGCATATAAAATCCTTTAATTATAATGCCATATATTTTATATGGACATTATAACAACATTTATTTAAATGACTAAAATACCATTTTTCATAAAATTACCAAAATACCCATAATAATTACCAAAATACCCTTTTCCAAAATAATTACCAAAAATGATTCTTTTTACTCGGGCATCACAACGACATGATTTATACTTCAATCCCTTCGCTTTGAAAACGTTATTTTAAAATATAACTTAAATCATTAAAGGATGGAATCTTATCCACAAATATCTAAAATATATTTTTAGGATATTTTGTAAAATATCTTAAAATATCTCAAAACATCTTCTGGGATATTTTGTAAAATATCTTAAAATATCTTTTGGGATATGTTGTAAAATATCTCAAAATATCTTTTTAGGATATTTTGTAAAACTTAGTGAAAACAATATCTCTTTTCTTCCTTAATCCGTTTTACTATCTTTAAAACGTCTTTTCCTTTTCTTATCTATTTTTTTTTCCTTCCTTTCTACAAATCAAGAGATAACGTAGAGAGGATTTTTAGAGATTCTTACCTTAATCAAAACTTGAGAGAGAGAGAGAGACCCTTCTTTCCTCTTTGTTGCAAGGCACCCGAGAGGAAGAGAAAGAGAGAAACAGAGAGAACTTCTCCTAGTGTTGGCCGAGTGAGGAAAGTAGGAGAGGATCTTTGTTCCCTTCGATGCAATCTTAAAGGTAAAGAGAGAGTTAGAGATATCTATATATGTTCGTGAAGAAGAAAAAGAGAGTTCTTCCTTTTTTGAACCGAAACTAAAAGGGAAAGAGTAAGAGCTCTTCATGCTACAGCATCCATGGATGGAGTGATGCAAAGAGGCACAAAAGAACTAGAGAAATCAAGAGAAGAGAAGAGAAGAGAAGAGAGAACTTACCAAAGGCTGTTGTCCAAGGGAGAAGAAGTTGTAATCCTTCTTCTTTGATTTCTTTCCTTTTTGATTCCAATCATGCACAACAAAGAAAGGAAGAAAGCTACTGATTTGAGGGAAGATCAGAGCTTCCATGCTTTGATTTTTGTTGCAAGAACAAAAGAAGAACACTAAGAGAGAATGAGAGAACCAAGAGAGAGATTTGAGAGAATTTCTCCAAGAGAAGAAGAAGGTGTGAGTTGTGAGAGGAGCCATCCTTATATAGAGAAATAAATGGTTCAGATCAATCCATTTTGATCTGATCTAATGGCTTAGAAACCAACTATGAGAACAAGTTTATGATGTCATCAAAATCATCATCACATCTTAAAATATCTCATAAAAATATCTTCAATCCTATCTTATCAAATTAAGATGATAAGGTTTGGATGGCTAGGATTGATCGCAAACTCATCTAAGGTCATGAAGTTGTTGAGTTGGGATGTGAGTCATCAAAAGAAATGATGAGAATGGGATAAAAATCAAGAGACAATTGATTTGGGTGAGATTTTGCATTTCTGCAGAAAGTCGCTCGATTGACTGATTGTTTTGCTTGATCGACGATGTCTATAAAATCGCTGGATCGATTATTATGTCGATCAATCGACTCTAATTTCTAAAGTGTCGCTCGATTGATCGACACTGACTTAAATTTGATTTCCAAATCCGTTTCGATTCTCATACACTATTTAATTACTTAAATATTTATACCTAAATGGATGAATATTCATGTATATATTATTTCTATTATTAGATCTTAAATTATATTTTAATATACTTTATTCAATATCTTAAAATACGGGGTATTATAATATCCATGAATATTTCATGCAAAATCCAAGTCAGCTAGTCGGTTCATGTGCAACTGTCTGAACGGGACTTTGAAGGAATCTGGACGCCCCTCAGTGTCTAGAAGTTTTAGGGTTGAAGACATCCGGAAATCAGGGCAACACCGTCTGGACGCTAGGTCAATCTTCTCAAATTTCTACACGGAGTTGGATTTCAGTCGACACTTATTTGGGAAGTTTTTGTAAGACGTCCGGACAATGTGGCAACATGTTCGGACGATATCCAGCATTCCAGAATATTATGGGGTTCCTTTACAAGCGCGGAAAGGAGTTACAGTGAAGACCATCCGGACGCTTTGCCAAGCTGTTCGGACGTGGACCTGTTATGGAAAGAATTGAACTATTCTGGAAAGGCGATCGCAGAAGACCGTCCGGACGAGGCTGAATTCCGTTCGGACGCCAACTTGCCTGTGTACGAAATTGAGTTGAAATAGGATTTGTAATGCCTATATAAAGAGGGCTCTAGGCTTGTTATTTGTAAGAATTCAATATAGAATTTCATCGTGCTTAGAGAGGGTGTTTAGGGAGAATTGAAGACCCGCTAGCTCTCTAGCTGTTGCCGGTGTGTGCTACCATTGTTCATGTGAAGTCTATCTTAGGGGTCGGCCCTAAGGTAAAGGAATTCGTCAAAGATCCCTTTAAGTAGAAGACTTGGTTGGGAAGCGCTCACGATGAGCTTCGTGTTATAGTTAAAGGTATGACTATTACAATAAGTTTTGTGAGTACAAGTGCTTTGTAACTTCTTTCATTTTTGGATAGTGGATTTCCTGGGTTTGGCTGCCCTGGAGTGGGTTTTCTCTTCATAGAGTTTCCACTTTGTCAACAAATATCCTGTCTCTTTTATTTTCCACATTTAAGATATTTTTTTGTACACGAACACACACTTGGTTAATTTAGACAAAAAACTAACAAACTCCACAGACAAAAATGTTCTAAAATCCAAAACAAGAGGAAAATAGAGAAGAGTTTGCAAGTGGCCTAAAAGAGAGGAACAAAAATCGTCCAAGTACCAAATCTTGCTGATCCACTGAAATCAAGTAACGGAGAGAAATCTGTATGAAAAGCTGGATTTGTACTACTTCGGCTTCTAGCTCAGGAAGCCGGGAACCATAGACTGAAAAACCTTCAATCTCTTGATTTTACAAAGCCTGAAACTGGTTATCCGCAGATTGACATCTTCTAAGCAACTGGTCTGCAAGATAAATGAGGAGATTCACCACTGAACCTCTAACTGATACAGATTTGAGGAAATGCTACGGAAGGCTCTGCAAGAGCTAGGGGAAAAGGCTCATCTTAATCCTGAGACCTTTGGAATTTGAACATCCGACTTCAACAATAGTCAGCTTTCCAAATGATCCACCTATCAGATATTGTGCTAGGAGCTACTGGATGACATATTCCTGAAAAGATTTAAACAAAAATATTTTCAAAAATAACACCACAAAGAAATATTAGATCTCGTTAGCCTAAAAAAAAAGTGGTATTATGACAGCTGTCAATTGGATGCCCAAGTATTACAAAAGCAAATATCGCAATCCAAATGACCCAGATATATCAATACCAACCCAACACACAGATAGGATAGGATTTTCATGCACAATATCTTAAGAAAAAATTCCAATCACCAAATATTCCAATATTCTAAAAAGCACAAAAACTTAAAAGAACAAAGGAAGATACAACAAATACCATGGAATGAGAAGAATTGTGCAGAGAATGCTAAAATCTCGGGAGAAATCCGTGAGAAAAACACACAACATGACATGATAAAAATGTAGAGATGTGTGTGTGGCAGAGAAAGAGACGCAAGTTTTAAACCTATAGAATCCCGTTTGGACGTGTCACTTAACCATCCGAACGGTTATTGCAAGGTTAGTGTACGACAAGACTGCGCTCATTCGGATGTAAAGATAGGTCCGTCCGAACGCTTCATACTGAAAATATGAAACTAGAGAAAAAGTTGTGAAAAAAATATTTTTCCCTAAAGTTAGCTTCAAAACACGCATATACAATCAATTGATAAAGCAGTCAAATAGCATTGCAAAAATATACAAAGATATAAATGAGAGTTAAGTATTCAATAAGGACAAATTTTCCTGCAGATAGAAGTTTTAAATAAATTACTCTACTCATGCAATGCGTGTGTGTGTGTGTGAAAGATTTCTCAATAAGGTATGAAGTTCACTGATATGACTTAAAGCAACTAAATTTTCTAAACAAGGGAGAAAATTAATGATAGATTAGTCAAAAGTCAAACCTTATTGTTTACTAGGGCCTAGCAACCGTCATCTGATACACTCCCCCTAAGATGCAGTACTTAATTGTTTTTACTTGTACCATGGAGGACAAGATATAAAGCTAATTCAGCAAAGAAGCAGTGAATATAAGCATATAACACAGAATTCAAAAGAATAATTGCTTGGTTCTTGTTGGTGCTGAAACCTAGAGAGAATGTTAGAATTTTTAAGCTCTAGGTTCAACTAGCATATTGGTCAGTTTGACCATCTTATCAAAGACATCTCTCTCATTTGAATTTCTAGAAGCAAGAAGTCAGAGAGGAAAATGATGTACCTTAGGGGAGCTTTAAATAGTGCGCAATTTTTCATCGCATGAGAAAAGCAATTATCTAGCATTAGGATGCACAGAAAAACTTAGCAGATATCAGATATAAACTCTCAATCGTATATAAGCATATTCAATTAATGCACAATGAATTGAGATATCAGGCAAAAACAAATACAATATCTGAAGAGCTATCAAAAGAAAAAGAAAAAAAAAAAATTCTGCATCTTCTCCCCAATTTATTTATTTATTTTTATTTTTTTGTTGAAAACAATAAAACAGAAAAACAACAAGGACATGCTTATGGAAAAGGAAATAACATCTAGTCCTAGCATGTAAAGTAAAGTCAAACCTATCCTTAAGGAGAGAGGTTTAGAAATACCAAGACAGAAAAGAAGCCACCTGACGTGCTTTTAACTGTCATCCCCCAAAAAATATCTGCAGAAGATTGATAAGTGTTGAATGTTACACATTCAAGCCCCTTAATTTATATATGTTAAGTTCTTAGTTTTGTTATAGTGTGATGTTTTGTGTTGTTTTTGTGTTTTCTTGTATTTTATAGGTTTTGGGAGAAAATCCATCAAATTCCAAGATTATAAAGAAGTCGTCAAACTCACTTTTGGATAGATTCAAACTCCAAATCAATTTTGAAGTTAAGGAAAGAGAAGTTGGCAAAAAATCGTTATTTTTGGAAAGAATCCAGAATGAATATGTCTCAGTAATTTAATCATAACTTTCGGCTCAAGTATCAGATTATAGCGAAAGTAGTAGTGTTAGAAAAAATGAAACAAATATGTCAGAAATAGGTTTTTCCTAATTCGGATGTTTACCATGCCAAAATCGCTCTGCAATAAAAGAACATAAATTTGTACGAATTTTGGAAACCTTTTCCTACTTGGATGGAAATTTCAGAAAAGGAAAAGACTTGTAATTATTCTATTTGGACTAGAAAACCTATTTATAATTGTTATAGGATTTCTAGAGCTTCTAAAGCTTCTCTAATCCCTATAAATAGGCCTCTAACCTTTGAAGAAAAATACACACAAGCTTTGAGGAAGAATCAAAGGCTACATCAAGAAAGAGGTTCTTTCTAGTTTTTATTTTTTTTTCCATTATTTATTTTCTGTATGTATATAATTTTAGTTTATATAAGTTTTAACTAATACTTTAGTTAGGGCTCGATTGAAGCCCTAATCATGTCTCTTTAAGTTTTTCAATTTGCTTTGCTATAATTTATATATTGATGCTTAACTTGATCAATTCTAGTTTCTTAAATTCCTCGCATGTTTATGTTTGGCCATCATATGCATGTGGTATAGATTTGTTATTTATGTCAATTTGGATGACTGAGTCATGGAAATAATAGAGTAACGAAAGAACCCCGACACAGGTTCTCAAATTAATCAACATAAAGACAACTGGAATAGATACCATATTCCAATCTGAGTGTGTTTACCGATTTTCATAGATTTATGTTTCCTTGAAGAACAACTTAGTAGATACCATGCTAAATCCTTCAAGGAGGAAAAGAGTTAGAGTAGATACCATGCCTAACTCGTTGCTTAGGGAAATCAATAGCTTTAGGAGAAGATACCATTCCCTTGTGGCTGGTAAACATTAAGCATTTTGTTATGATTGTAGTATTGTGCATATTACGAATCTTATTTGAGTATGATTAGCGGTGGATGTTGAAGCCCTACCTTTTCTTCTTATTATTTTTTCTGTTTTATTAAACATATCTCTTTTAGGAATATCTTTTCAAGCATAATTTACCAATCCTCGTAGGAATGATCTCGTATTTGCCTACTATATTATCTTTCTAATCTTGTGCACTTGCGAGTAAAACATACAAGTATTTGCCTATTTATTTAAGTAGATATTTGCACAACAAGTTTTTGGCACCGTTGCCAGGGATTGTGTTAAATTGTGTTTTTAAAGTTTTTCCTTTTATTTTAGTTATTTCTGTTTTTTTTTTCCTTTAATTTAAATTTTTTATTTTTTTGTTCCTTTTGTTATTTTAATTTCTTTTTGTTATTTTATTCATGTGGAGAGATATTCCTACATCCCATGGACTATGTTCATATTTTTTTAATCCTTATCATCATGTTGTTAGAGATTGTCTTGAAATGAGACAATTTTCTAACTATCATTATGAGCATATGAACACACCGTTCTCTAGACCGGGGAATGACTTCTACTCTGATTCCTATAACCCGGCATGGAGCCAACAGTCTAATTTCTTGAGGCAATGACTCAAAAGAAAAGACATTTATGAAGTGAATGGCAATAATAGAGTTCAAACTCAGATGGCTACCTTGGAGAGGAAACTGGATATGCTAGTGAAAGTCATGACTACTCATAACATCTCTCCCATTCAGCAGATTGTTCAAGGGGAGGCATGTGCCATATGTTCTCATTCTGACCACACCACTAAGACTTGCTCCATGTTTTCATTTACAAATCAGGAGCAAGCAAATTATGTGGGCCAGAATAATTACCCTTCAAAGAACAATCCATACTCCAACACCAACAATACAGGGTGGTAAACCCACCCCAATTTTTCATGGAGTAACACTCAGAATGTGCAAAATCCCCAAGGGCAGCAAAGAAATTTCCAATAGGGAAATAACCATCAAGCTCCACCACAAGTGGTCCAACCAAATCTAGAGCCAAAGAAGAATGACCTCAAAGATGCTCTACTCGAATTTTTGACTGAGCAACAACAGACCAATGCTCAGACAAGTCAAGCTATTCAAAGATTAGAAACACAAGTGGGGCAGTTGGCCAAAGAGTTAAGTGAGAGAAAAAGGGGCAAATTCCCAATGGAAGCTCACTGTGAACAAATCATCAACCACATCAAAAGAGAAAGAGAGCTTCAAAGTCAGTTGGTGGCTAATCCTAGTGGATATTACGTGGAGGATTGGAGTTATTCCTATCATGAGCAAGCTTTCACAACATTGAGGGGGTGAAGAAGTGATCGAAAATCATAAGGAAGAGGGGAAGGAGGAGCAAATTGAGGTCACACATGATCTACATCGAGAAAAAGGCAAGGAAGTGAGCACTGAGGCTTCTTCAGCATCAACTCCTATTCTCGAATTACCAAGAGGCCATGAGAATTGTCTGTTACTGCTATTAGACAAGCAAAATGTGGTCATCAAAGCAGAAAAACTCTCTAAGTATTCTCCTTATAGTATTCTAGTTCATGATTCCCTTCCGGATGAGAAGCTATTCGAGAATTCTCAAAGTGATCTACCCATATCTGTGAAAATTAGGAACTACCTTTCTGTAGGTATAATTCACTCTCTATGGTCCAAGAGAAGAAAATATTGGTGCTTCAAATTTAAACTCAAAAGCTACTACCAACAGCGCTTAGGCAGTCCAGGAGTTCAAGCACATCTGCCCAAATTAGTGGTACTGAGGCCACTGCATGCACTGAAAATCCATATCCTTTAAAGAATTCTGGTTTTGTTTTTAATTATAGTTCATTTTATTTTGGTTAATTTTTGTTTTATTGTGGTTAATTTTAGTTTCTATTCTTTTTTATTTTTTATTTTTTAGTTTTCCTTTCCTTGGTTTTGTTTTTCTAGTTTTATTTTTCAGAGACAAGTGTTTTTGCATTCAATTTTGGGGGTATGCTACAAGCCATACCTAGTCCAACCGGTTTTCTCATCTCCCTGGTATGATCTTTCCATTCTATGTACACATTGAGGACAATGTGTAATTTAAGTTTGGGAGTACGGGACACATTGTCCTAATTCGGACGTTTATCATGCCAAAATTTCCCCGCAATAAAAGAACACAAATCTGTACGAATTTTGGAAACCTTTTCCTACTTGGATGGAAATTTCAGAAAAGAAAAAGACTTATAATTATTCTATTTGGACTAGAAGACCTATTTATAATTGTTATAGGATTTCTAGAACTTCTAGAGCTTCTCTAATCCCTATATATATGCTTCTAACCTTTGAAGAAAAATACAGACAAGCTTTGAGGAAGAATTAAAGGCTACATCAAGAATGAGGTTCTTTCTAGTTTTTTTTTTTTTTCCTTTATTTATTTTCTTTATGTATATAATTTTAGTTTATATATGTTGTAACTAATACTTTAGTTAGGGCTCGATTGAAGCCTTGATCATGTCTCTTTAAGTTTTTCAATTTGCTTTGCTATAATTTATATATTGATGCTTAACTTGATTAATTCTAGTTTCTTGAATTCCTCGCATGTTTATGTTTGGCCATCATATGCATGTGGTATGAATTTGCTATTTATGTCAATTTGGATGACCGAGTCCTGGGCATAATAGAGTAACGAAAGAACCCCGACATAGGTTCTTGGATTAATCAACATAAAGACAACTGGAACAGATACAATATTTCAATCTGAGTGTGTTTATTGATTTCCATAGATTTATGCTTCCTTGAAGAACAATTTAGTAGATACCATGCTAAATCCTTCAAGGAAAAAAAGAGTTAGAGTAGACACCATGCTTAACTCGTTGCTTAGGGAAATCAATAGCTTTAGGAGACGATACCATTCCCTTGTGGCTGGTAAACATTAAGCATCATGCTATGATTGTAGTATTGTGCATATTGCAAATCTTATTTGAGTATGATTAGCGGTGGATATCGAAGCCCTACCTTTTCTTATTATTTTTAATTCAGTCTTTTATCCCGTTTTATTAAGCATATCTTTTTTAGGAATATCTTTTTAAGCATAATTTACCAATCCTCGTGGGAATGATCTCGTATTTGCCTACTATACTATCTTTCTGATCTTGTGCACTTGCGAGTAAAACATACAAGTAATTGTCTATTTATTTAGGTAGATGTTTGCACAACAAAGTGAAAATTGAAATTGACTTCTAAAAATAAAGTATGTGCACAAGTGTCAACAAAAATTTAAGCACAGCGGAAAATAAAAGACACACAGATTTTTGTTGACGAAGTGGAAACTCAATCAAGAGAAAAACCACTCCGGGGCAGCCAAACCCAGGAATTCCACTATTTAGAAGACAAAGCTAGATACAAGATAGTAACACTCACATTAACCCAATGCAGTGGTTGTACCTTGCTCTCTGACGTGTAACCCAACACGAACACTTCCCAACCAGGTCTCCTACCTGAAGGGGTCTTCAATGGAATCTTTTACCTTATGGCCAACCCCTAAGATAGACTTCAAATGTAGCGCAGTACATTTGTAACGGCTTCAGAGGGATCTTGAACTTCTCTGAGCTTTTGTGGAATTCAGTACCGAATTCTTCCAATTCTCAATGCCCAGGGGCCTCTATTTATAGGCTGAGGTGCAGAATGGGCGACTGCAGTAATATGTACGGTCGCCGTCCAGATGGTGAACCTGGGCCGTCCAGACGGACAACAGTGCAACAGGATTTTTCAAAAATTTCGCTGAAAATCTTTCCTGTTTAAGAGCCACGTCCGGACGGTGAGACACTAACGTTCGGACGGTCGCATGTCCATTGCAAGTAACTTCCATATAAGGCTTTCGCGCGTCCAGACCAAGGGGGATGAACGTCCGGACGGCTGAACTTCAACACGCAATTTCCATATCTGCAATGCGCGCGTCTGGACCATGAGAGGAAGAAGTCCGGACGGTTGAAGTCGAATCGACAATTTCCTTAACAGATGAGCGCGCGTCTAGACCAATGCTGATTGACGTCCGGATGGTGGTATTTGAATTGCGATTCTTGCCTTATTTATGAGTGCGTCCGGACGGGAAATCACATCGTCCAGACGGTGTATCAATCTTCCCTTATTCTGAACTTGGAAAGAATCTGAAGTTGATCGATCACTGATGGACGTCCGGACGGGCTGCTAAGATGTCCGGACGGATGCAAACTGGAACAGAAGCTTCTTGATACAATGAAGGGTCCGGAAGGAAAAATACGTCGTTCGGACAGATGATGCTTGTCTGTCTGGCGTCCGGACGGGATAACACGTCATCCGGATGGATTTAAGCAGTGGACAAATTGACGTCCGGACGGGATGACACGTCGTACGGACGGCTAACAGGGAATCTGAAATCTTCTATCTTGTTCGCAGTGCAGAATGCTCTGAAAAATGGAATCCCTATTTACAACATCTTTACACATAAGTGATTTGGTCCAAACAGAATGAGGCCAAAATACTAACACAAAGATTCTCAAGATAATAAGAGAAAAATATGGGGATAGAATAAATAGTTTCTCAAACAGAATGCAAGGCATGAATAAGATATGACATGATAAACAATGCAATGCAAACAAACATGCACTAGGATTTAGGAACCAAAGTCCTAGGCATGGTGAGACTTCACCTTTACTAGGTGAGTCCACTCCTCCTCAAGGGGTGAATAGTCTCATCATTCTTGACCCATACCTGTTTAACCCGTGGAGATGGTTTGCGGGTCATGTCCATGTTGGCTAGACTCCTTAGCATACCTTGTATTAGGCTCAACAATCCTTCATAGCCATGGCTACCATTTGGCTTCTGTGGCTTTCTCTTATAGGGCTTTGATTTGTTCTTCTTTGGTTTGCCACTCTGATTGGCAGGAACAAACTTTTGCTGATGCCATGGAGCTTGAAGAGTCATCAGAGGTATAGTGCCTGATGTAGCTCTTGTTGGCAGCTTCCTCTGAACCTTTTACTTTTGGAGCTGTTGACATTTGGATCGAATGTGACGAGTAATGCCGCAGTGATGACAAGTAGGCATGCGTCTTTTGTTTGAATACTTCTTGACATTCTCTGCAGAATTATAATTAGCATTCTTGCAAATAACATTGCCCTTACCTTTTATATGTCTCCTATCAGGAGGGACATATTTAGATGAGGAAGAATCTTCAATTTCACTTTTCCTCAAACTTCCTGCTTAATCCAAGGCCTGTGGGATTTCAACAAATAATAATTTGGCCTAATATGACCAATCTTCCCACAATTATGACAGGTTGGGACAAACTTACCATGAACTTGTGTACCTGTATCTTTGGATTTTGGCTTCACACAATTATTCAAGCAAGAATTTTCAGAATTATCCAAACAAGCAATGTCTTCTATCACATGCTTAACAATAATAGAATCTAATTCAGAATCAGAAGCATATGAAGTAGAAGTACTCAAATTATCAACAATTAAATCAGGCTTGTTAGAAATATTTGAATGAATACAAAGCATGCTCTTTAAATTATCACTAGAGAATTTTTTCAATTTCTTCTCAAGTAAATCAATAATGTAAAATAGCATGGTATTCTCAGATTTCAAAGAGTCAATCAAAGCATGTGATTCAAATAATTGAATAATCAAAGGCTCTTTTTCTTGCTTTACCTTTTTAAGCTCTTTATGAGAAACTTTAGAATGTTGAGCATTCTTCAATTTATTAAAAACCTGAAAGAGCTTAATATGAGAATCCTTATTAGATAACTGAGAAGTGTTCATGATAAAAGGTGTAATAAAAAAACAGAAGTCACAAAAGATAAGGATCACACTTAGGAAATAAATCCTTTAAACGGAGTGTACCCGCTCTGATACCAATTGAAAATTATTGGACTTCTAATTAAATGTGTGTGAATAGTGTGCAACAAAATGTTAAATGCGAAATTTAAAGGAGACAAATATTTTGTTGATAAAGTGGAAACTCAATTAAGAGAAAAACCACTCCGGGGTAGCTAAACCCAGGATATCCACTATTCAGAAGACAAAGCTAGTTACAAAGCAGTAGCACTCACATACCCTTGATGCAATGGTCGTACATTGAACTCTGATGTGTAACCCAATACGAACGCCTCTCAACCAGGTCTCCTACCTGAAGGGGTTTTCAATGGAATCCTTTACCTTAGGGCCAACCCCTAAGATAGACTTCACAGCTGATCAAATCACATACTGGCAAAAGCTAAAGAGCTAGCAGATCTTCAATATCTCCCTAAACATCCTCTCTAAGCTATAAGGAATTCTCTACCGAATTCTGTACATAATGCATGCCTAGAGCCTCTTATTTAAAGGCTTTATAAGACCTAATTCTAGTCAAAATTGGAGTCTTTGGCACACGTATCCGAACGGCAGACTTGGGCGTCCAGACGGTCAACTGTTTCCGCGTCTGAAAAGCAATGCTGAAACTTCTGAAATTTTGGAGGGCCGTCTGGATGCTTGATCTTTCCATTTGGATGGTGGGCTGTCTGGACATTTCTATTGACCGTCAGGACCATTAAGTTGCATCATTTTTTGTTAGCTTTCCAATGACGCCAATTTTGTCCCAATCCAATAATTGAGTAGAAAGTTATGATCAAAATATTGGAAGTTGTCCGGATGGTGTTGCCCTAGCGTCTGGACTGTTGCACTTCTGCTGCACACAATTTCCATAATAAGGTATGAGTGTCCGGACCATGGAGTCTGACGTCCGGACGGTTGAACTTTTTCTGCATGACTTGCCTTATTAAGGATAGCATCCGAACGGGAATACTACATCGTCCGGATGATTGCAGATGTCTTCCCATATCTGTGTCTGAGATAGAAACCCTATTACTTGTCGAACACTGAATGGCGTTCAGACGGTATTGCCACGTCATTTGGACGGATGCACTTGAACGCTGGATTCTTCTCAAACTTTGAATAGCGGTCAGACGATTTGCCATTACGTCCGGACGGATGCAATCTTGAACAGTTTGAAGTTTGTGGACACTGATAGGCGTCTGGACGGTATTGCCACCTTGTTTGGATGTAAGTTGCTGACTGATGAGCATTCGGACGCTTAGGCTGGGTCGTCCAGACGAAAACATGGGATCCGATTTCTTTGAGTTGGAATCTGTACAGAATCTTCCTTGGATATAGAAAATAGCCTTGAACACTGAAGTAGCCATCTTGCAGCTTGTGACAATCAAACTTTGTCATAAAAGTCTCTTTCCATATCAGAGAAATAAACTTTGAATATCTGAAGACTCTGAAATAAACAGCATCCCTGTGAAAGCAGCAACATTACATAGAAGTGATTTTGTCCAACATAATGCAGCCAACACAAAAACTGTTAGTATTTTGGCCTTATTCTGTGTTTGGACAAATCACTTATGTGTAAATGATGCGGTAAACAGGGATTCCACTTTCAGAGTGATGTCAGAAGATTCTGCCTGCGAGTCAGAAGAATTTCAAGTTCCCTGTCAACCGTCCGGACGATGTGTCATCTCGTCCGAAAGCCCATTTGTCTACTGTTCCATCTGTCCGGACAACGTGTCATTCCGTCTGAACGACAGACAGATAAGCATCATCTGTCCGAATGACGTGTTTCTTCCATCCGGACACCTACATCATATCGAGAAGCTTCTGTGCCAGCTTGCTCCGTCCGGACGTTTCAGCAGCACGTCCGGACACCTATCAGTTCTTGAACGGTTCACTAATTCTTTCCAAGTTCAAGAAAGGGAAGATCAATCAACCGTCCGGACGATGTGGTATCCCGTCCGGACGCGTATCTCCGTAAGGCAAGAATCGCAGTTCAAAATGAACCGTCCGGACATCTGACAGCTGTGGTCCAGACGTTGGTGCATCGTATATGGTAATTGCCAATTCGACTTCAACCGTCTGGATGTCTCCCCCTCATGGTCCTGACGCACGTGCATCAGATATGGAAATTGCGTGTTGAAGTTTAGCCGTCCGGACGCTCTTGCCACATGGTCTGGATGCGCGAAGCCTGTTATGGAAATTACTTGCAGCGGATGTGCGTCCGTCCGGATGATCTAGCCATCCCGTCCGGACGATGTTCTTATACAGGAAAGATTTCTCCGCAAAAATTTCGGAAAATCCTGTCTCACAGTTGTCCATCCGGACGGCCATGGTTCACCGTCCGGACGGCTCCCAGGCATATTTTGCCTGACGCCCATTCTGACCCCCAGTCTATAAATAGGGGCCCCTGGGCACTTAGAGCTGCAAGAATTCGGTGTGAATTCCATTAGAGATCAAAGACGTGATATTTCCTCTGAAGCCGTTTTTCAAGTGTGCTGTGCTGTAAATTGAAGTCTATCTTAGAGGTCGGCTCTAAGGTAAGGAGTTCCATTGAAGACCCTTTCAGGTAGGTGAACCTGGTTGGGAAGCGTTCGTGTTGGGTTACACGTCAGAGATCAAGGTACGACCACTGCATCGGTACATGTGAGTGTTACTGTCTTGTATCTAGCTTTGTCTTCTGAATAGTGAAATTTCTTGGTTTGGCTGCCCCGGAGTGGTTTTTCTCTTAACTGAGTTTCCACTTCGTCAACAAAAATCTTTGTGTCATTTACTTTCCGCTGTGCTTTAATTTTTGTTGACACTTGTTGCACACACTTTACTTTTAGAAGTCATTTCAATTTTTCAATTGGTATCAGAGCAGCTACACTCTGTTTAGGATTTATTTCCTGAGTATGATCCTCATCTCTTGTGACTTCTATTTTTTTTATTACACCTTTTATCATGAATTCTTCTCAGTTTTCTAATGAAGATTTTGATATTAAGCTCTTTAAGGTTTTTAATAAATTGAAGAATGCTCAACATTCTAAAGAGCTTAAAAAGGTGAAGCAAGAAAAAGAGTCTTCGATTGTTCAGTTATCTAAATCTCATGCTTTGATTGACTCTTTGAGATCTGAGAATACCATGTTGTTTGACATTATTGATACACTTGAGAATAAATTAAAAGAATCTGAAGATCTCTTGAAAAAATTCTCAAGTGATAATTTGAAAAGCTTGCTGTGTATTCATTCAGGTATTTCGAACATGCCTGATTTGACTGCTGATTTAAATACTTCTACATCACATGCTTCTGATTCTGAATTAGACTTTGTTGGTATTAAGCATGTGATAGTAGATGCAGCTTGTTCTAAAAATTCTTGCTTAGATAAATGTGTGATGCCTAACTCCAAGGATTCAGGAACACAAGGTAAGTTTGTTCCTATTTGTCATAATTATGGGAAAATTGGTCATATTAGACCAAATTGTGTTGTGTTAAAATCTCACAGACCTTGGAAGAAGCAGGAGGACTCCAAAAAGGGCGTTATTGAGAAAACCTCATAAATATGTCCCGCCCCATAGGAGGCATATATCTCAAAGAGGTAAGGATTTTGTTGTTTGTGAAAATGCTGATCTTAAATTTGCAGAGACAAGAAGCATTTCAGCAAACAAAGTCAGCCTACCTGCTATCATTGTGGTGTCTCTGGACACATCAGGCCACACTGTCCTCAAATCCGACATCAGCAGCCTCGGATCAGGAAAACAGAGCAAAAGATAGGTAAGTCTAGCTCTAAACCTTCTGAGCCTCATCATGTTTTTCGGCAACAACGGCATTATCCTCAAAGGGATTCTCCCTCATGCTATCACTGTGGTAAGTATGGCCACATCAAAGCCGAATGCTTCAAAGTGAAGCCTCACAAGCCCAAGAAGAATTAGACCAATGAAGGGCTTGTCAACATGATGAAGAATTTCCTAGTCAGACTGATCAATTAGGACATGGCTCACACCCCTGCCTCACAAGTAAAGAAGGTATGGGTAAGGAAGGATGAGACAATTCACCCCTTAAGGGGGAGTGGACTCACCTAGTAGGTGAGGTCTCCCATGCCTAGGATTTTGGTTCCTAAATCCTAGTGCATGTCAAGTATGTTTGCATTGCATTGTTTATCTTGTCATATCGTACTCATGCCTTGCATTCTGTTTGAGGAACCGTTTATTTTATCCCCATATTTTCTCTTGTTATCTTGAGAAACATCTGCAAATATTTTTTTGGGGATGACAGTTAAAGCACGTCGAGCGGTTGCTTTTCTGTCTTGGTATTTCTAAACCTCTATCCATGAGGACAAGTTTGGTTTTACCTTACATGCTGGGATTAGATGTCATTTCTTTTTCCATAAGCATGTCTTTGTTGTTTTTTTTTTTTTTGTTTTTTTTTTTTTCTGTCTCATTTTTCAAAAAAAAAAAAAAAAAAAAAATTGGGGAGAAGATGCAGAACTTTATTTCTTTCTTTTGATAGCTTTTCAGATATTGCATATGTTTTTGCATGATATCTCAGTTCATTGTGCATTGATTAAATATGCTTATATATGATTGAGAGTTTATGCATGATATCTGCTAAGTTTTCCTATTGCATCTTAATGATAGATAGTTACTTTCCTCATGCGATGAAAATGTGCACTATCTAAGACTCCCCTAAGGTACATCTTTTCCTTCTCTGACTTTTTGCTTCTAGAAATTCTAGATAAGAGAAAAGGTTTTTGATAAGATGGCCAAATTGACCACATGCTAGTTGAACCTAGAACCTAAAAATTCTGGCACTCTCTAGGTTGCAGCACCATAAGAATCAAGCAGTAAATCATATGCATTATGCGCTTTTAAATTGTATATTCACTGCTTATGTGCTGAATTTGCAATATGCCTTGCCCTCTACGTGCAAGTAAAAATTTTACTTTGTCCTTCATGGTACAAGTAAAACAATTAGGTGCTGATCTTTTATGCCTTATGAATAGCTGCATTGCTTATATTTCTCTTTGGCATCCATTTGACAGTTGTCTTAAATACCACATTATTTTTGGAACTAACAGGATCTAATGGTATTTTTGGAAGTATTTCTGGTTGGTTTTGATTCAGGAATATGACATCTAGCGGCACCCAGCACAATGTTTGACAGATGCATCATTTGGAAAACTGACTATTGTTGAAGTCGGATGTTCAATTTCCAAAAGTCTTGGGATTTGATACTTGGAGGATTTATGTTCCTCTCTTTTGGCCCACTTGCAGACTTTTCTCTATTCTCCTATTGTTTTGGATTTTAGAAAGTTTTGTCTGTGGATATTATTACTCTATTTACCCTTGTACTTCTGAGACATTGAGGGGGAGTAATTTTTGATTTTGGACCTGGAATGTATTTCCAAACCGGTCAAATGATTTTTGTCCTAGAATGGCCAAAAGGGGAGTTTGTTAGTATTTTGGCCTTATTCTGTGTTTGGACAAAATCACTTATGTGTAAATGATGCAGTAAACAGGGATTCCACTTTAAGAGTGATGTCAGAAGATTCTGCCTAAGAGTCAGAAGAATTTCAAGTTCCCTATCAGCCATCCGGACGACGTGTCATCCCGTCCGGACGCCCATCTGTCTACTGTTCCATCCGTCCGGACGATGTGTCATGTCGTCCGGACAGACAAGCATCATCTGTCCAGACGACGTGTTTCTTCCGTCCGGACACCTACATCGTATCGAGAAGCTTCTGTGCCAGCTTGCTCCATCCGGACGTTTCAGCAGCACGTCCGGACGCCTATCAGTTCTCGAACGGTTCACTAATTCTTTCCAAGTTCAAGAAAGGGAAGATCAATCAACCGTCCGGACGATGTGGTATCCCGTCCAGATGCGTATCTCCGTAAGGCAAGAATCGCAATTCAAAATGAACCTTCCGGACATCTGACAGCTGTGGTCCGGACGCTGGTGCATCATATATGGTAACTACCGATTCAACTTCAACCGTCCAGACGTCTCCCCCTCATGGTCTGGACGCACGCGCATCAAATATGGAAATTGCGTGTTGAAGTTTAGCCGTCCGGACGCTCATGCCCCATGGTCCGGACGCGTGAAGCCTGTTATGGAAATTACTTGCAGCGGACGTGCGTCCGTCCAGACGATCGAGCCATCCTGTCTGGAAGATGTTCTTATACAGGAAAGATTTCTCCGCGAAAATTTCAGAAAATCCTGTCGCACAGTTGTCCGTCCGGACGGCTCCCAGGCATATTTTGCCTAACGCCCATTCTGACTCCCAGCCTATAAATAGGGGCCCCTGGGCACTTAGAGCTGCAAGAATTTGGTGTGAATTCCATTAGAGCTCAGAGACGTGATATTTCCTCTTAAGCCGTTTTTCAAGTGTGCTGTGCTGTAAACTGAAGTCTATCTTAGAGGTCAGCTCTAAGGTAAAGAGTTCCATTGAAGACCCCTTCAAGTAGGTGAACCTGGTTGGGAAGCGTTTGTGTTGGGTTATACGTCAGAGATCAAGGTACGACCACTGCATCTGTACATGTGAGTGTTACTGTCTTGTATCTAGCTTTGTCTTCTAAATAGTGGAATTCTTGGGTTTGGCTGCCTCGGAGTGCTTTTTCTCTTAACTGAGTTTCCGCTTTGTCAACAAAAATCTTTGTGTCATTTACTTTCCGTTGTGCTTTAATTTTTGTTGACATTTGTTGCACACACTTTACTTTTAGAAGTCATTTCAATTTTTCAAAAACTAGCAAATCCTATAGTAGCAAAATAACTAATATTCAACAACAAGAATAAAAGTAAAATATCTCAAAATAAGAATCAACAAAACACCCAAAAAGAATGAGTAAACAACGCTCAATCCTCATCATCATGAGATGGATGATGGTGCTGGAAACACTTCTGGATGTCAAGCTGGCACTGCTCAACTCTAACATTGATAGAGCTTACCTCCCACTTAATAGAACTCAATTCAGCCATAACCTGACCATATCCAGCATCATAAGAAGGAGGCGGAGGAGAAGTCTAAGAAGATGAAGCTCTAGTGGGTAGCTCAAACTGAACTGGAGGAAGCTGAAGAGCTTCACCTTGGCCTTCATGCTGTAGCTGGGCATTCGACTTCATGATTGTTTGACTCCCAAGAGGATCCTGCACTCGCATCCTAGGCTCAGAAGAGATGTCAGTCACAAACTAGAGATAGAGCTTCGTGACCAATCACGCAAAAGGAAGCCCTATAGAGTGATCATCTCTCATCTTAAGCATACAGTTGAGGATGTGCTTGGACAAGGAAAAATGCATCCTCATAGACAGAGCATACAAAAATTGAGCCCTTTTCAAAATAAGCTCACTTCTACGAGCTGTGGGCTATAGATTGTGCAAAACAATCTATGAGAGCAGCCAGTGTGGGGGAGAGAAGGCACCGATCTTGATATGAGCATGAGCTTGCTCATCACCCAGTGGATGAGCATCAAAGTAAGCTCTAAGCTGCTCTATGCTAGGAGGCTCCATAAGCTCTGTGAAAGGATTGGCTAAAATAGTAAGCACAAGAACCTCGATGATGGAACTAATAATCTGCGGGTCAATCTAAATGATGTGTCTTTGAACAGTAGTCTGAAAAATAATCACATGATCATCATCCTGAACTACCTCCAAGAACCCATAAAATCCACGCACTAGCCTGGGATACAATGGGCATGCACAATTATATAGATATCCCAGTGATTTGCCTGGATTATTTCAGCAATGAAATCCAGAGGAGCCCTCATAATATTTGCTCTGAATACGTTCATCTCTGGGAGCGCTTGCCTGTTTGCTACTTTAGCCATGGTGGCAGCCAGTCCTTCTTCTATTCTTTGTTTGACCCTGCGCTAAGAGCTGCATGAAGACATATTTCTAAAAAAAAAATTACAAAGAAATATATACCCAAAAAAAAAATGCCACAAACAATTATAACTTGTTAGTCTCTAAAAAAAACATTCGGCATTATGACAGCTGAAAATTGGACTTTCCAAAAATTACACATGAACATCAAATAGCCCAAAACATTTAAATAACTTACATAATATATAACCCAACCTCAGCAGCAGAAAATAAAGACAATTTCATGCATTATTTAACTCAAAAAGTATTCCACAAAAAAAATCCTAATATTCTAACAGTTAATAAAAACTCAAAAGAATAAAAGAAATAACTAAGTACCTGGAATGAAGAGAAAATGCACAAAAGGACAAAAAAAAAGATGAGAACTTGTGAAAAAGCATGAGACGAACACACAAAATCACAAGAAAAAGTGAGCAAAATGAGAGATGCAACGCCAGGGAGGAGAACAAGGACTTAAAATTGTAGGGTATCCGTCCTGATGGCCACTGCCATGTTAGCACTCGACAGGACCGTGCATGTCTAGACATGTCACTTAACCGTCCGAACGTTTGAGCCACACGCGTCCAGACACAAAAGTAGGTCCATCCGGACACTTCATACTGAAAATTTGAAATTGGAGGAAAATTTGCAAAAAAACATTCTTCCCTAAAATTTGCTTCACAACACGCATGTATAAACAACTGATAAAGCAGTTAGATAACATTTCAAAAATATGCAAAGTTATAATTGAGAGTTAAGCATTCAATAAGCACAAATTTCCCTGTAGATAGAAAATTTAAATAGATTACTAAACTCATGCAATGCGTGTGTGTGTGAAAGCTTTCTCAATAAGGTATGAAGTTTGCTGATATGATTTAAAGCAATTGAATTTTCTAAACAAGAGAGAAAATCAAAGATAGACCAGTCAAAACTCAAACCTTATTGAGCTAGAGCCTAGCCACCCTCATCTGATACAGTCCCCCTAAGATGCATCACTTTTCTTTTACTTAATCCTTTAGTGACTGTCTATTTCCATAATGATTTGGTCACTGACTGTTTCTTTAGGGACAAGTATAACACAAAAGCAGTGGATCTTTTCAAATATCCATGTAACTAAAATTTAAATGCTTTTCATCACTTAGTGCTACAACCTAGAAAGAATGCCAGAATTTATTGGTTTTAGGTTCAACTAGCGAGTTGGTCAATTTGACCATCTTAGCAAAAAAAGAAAAAAAATCTCTCAACAGAATTTACAGAAGCTAAAAGTTAGAGATAAAAATAATTTACCTTAGGGAAACTTTGGATAGTAGATAATTTTTCATCGCATGAAAAAAGTAACTATTTAGCATTAAGATGCACAGGAAAACTTAGTAGATATTAGGTATAAACTCTCAATCATATATAAGCATAGTTAATCAATGCACAATGAACTGAGATATTAGGCAAAAATACATACAATATCTATAAAGCTATCAAAAGAAAAAAAATAAAATTTTGCATATTTTCCCCCAATTTTTTTTTTAATGTAAAAATAATAAAAACATGCTTTGATGGTAAAGAAACAGAAACTAAACCAAACATGTGTGGTAAGATCAAATCTGTCCTCAAGGAGAGAGGTTCAGAATTACCAAGACAGAAAAGTAGCCGCTCGACATGCTTTTTCTATCATCCCCAAATAATACATGTAGAAGTTTCTCAAGACAACACGAGAAAACAATGGGAATAAAACAATAATGGTTCCTAGATTGTAAGGCAAATAGAAATATGTCAAGGAGAAAACACTGCAATGCAATCAAACCTGATGCTCTAGGATTAGGAACTAAATCCTAGGCATGAGTACCCTCACTATCTAGGTGAGTCCACTCCCCCTCAAAGGATGAATAGCTTCATCCTTTCTGACTCATACTTGCCTTCCCAGTGGTGGTTATTGACAGGCCTTCATCTCTTGGTCCATCCACCTTCTCATGCTCCTCAACAACATAGATAGCTCCTTATAGAATTGGTCACTCTCAGGCTTCTGCACTTCTTCATGTAGTGCCTTAATTTATTTGTCTTGCGTTTGCCATTTTGGTTGGTTAGAACAAATCGTTGTTGTTACCGTTGATGCTGAGGAGCCTGATGCCATGGAGCTTGATGACCTACCAGAGATCTAGTGCCAGATGTAGCTTGTCTCGGCAACTCCTTCTTGACCTTCGATCTCTAAGCCTTGAGAAGTGAACACTGAAGTTGGAAGTGACTACTTAAACCACAATGGTGGCATATAGGAGGACCTCTAATGGTAGGAAGCTTCTGAGTGGCCTTTACAATAGCTGAAACATCTCCACAAATTACTTCCTTTTTCCTTTATCCATGTAGGTGGTTGGAGGCTCAAGGACTATGGGCTTAACAACCACATTCTTGGAAGTAGAGGGGATATTAAAGGTAGAAGCTATGTACCCGAGTCCGGTTTTATCAGTTGGGCTCTTCTGGATTGATAGCATGTGGGTAAGCTTCTCATCATTGACCCTCTCCAACTGTAGCTGTGTCTCCAACAACTTCTCTAGGTTTTGAATTTTGAGCAACAAGGAACCCTTCTCAGTCTACAGATTGTTCAGCTCGTGCACATGTTGTTGGCGAGTCTCCCTCAACTTCAAGAACTCTACATAAAGGACTTTATAGGCCTTTTTAAGTTCTTCCCCGTCTTCATCGCTATGCTTAGAGTAGTAGGATTGAGAATCCTCTTGGTCTTCATGTGGAGCCTGATAAGTGCTAAATGTTACACATTCAAGCCCCTTAATTTACTTATGCTAAGCTCTTAGTTTTGTTATAGTTTGATGTTTTGTAATATTTTTGTGTTTTCTTGTATTTTACAGGTTTTGGAAGAAAATCCATCAAATTCCAAGATTATAATGAAGTCGGCAAACTCACTTTTGGAAATATTCAACTCCAAATCAATTTTGAATTTAAGAAAAGTAAAGTCGGCAAAAATTCATCATTTTTGGAAAGAATCCAGAATGAGCATGTCTTTGTAATTTAGTCATAATGCTTGGTTCAAGTATCAGATTATGACCAAATTGGTGGCGTTGGAAAGCTAATAAAAAATGGAAAAAAGGATCGCAAATATGTATGAATTTTGAATCCTTTTCCTACTTGGATTGAAATTTCAGAAAAGGAAAAGACTTGTACTTATTCTATTTGGATTAGGAGACCTATTTACAATTTTTCTAGGATTCCTAGGGCTTCTAGAGCTTCTCTAATCCCTGTAAATAGGCTTCTAACCTTTGAAGAAAAAAACACACAACATTTGAGGAAGAATGAAAGGCTACATTAAGAAGGAAGTTCTTTCTAGTTTTATTTTCTTTCTTTTCCTTCATTATTTTCTAATGAGGATGATTTCCATCCAATTTATGTGTAACTAATAATTTAGTTAGGGCTCGATTGATGCCCCTTTGCTACTGAAAATTGAAATTGACTTCTAAATAAATGACAAGTGTGTGCGCAAAGTGTCAACAAAAATAAGCACAGCGGAAAGTAAAAGACACAGAGATTTTTGTTGACGAAGTGGAAATTCAATCAAGAGAAAAACCACTCTGGGGCAGCCAAACCCAGGAATTCCACTATTCAGAAGACAAGCTAGATACAAGATAGTAACACTCACATATACCCGATGCAGTGGTCGTACCTTGCTCTCCGACGTGTAACCCAACACGAACGCTTCCCAACCAGGTCTCCTACCTAAAGGGGTCTTCAATGGAATCCTTTACCTTAGGGCCAACCCTTAAGATAGACTTCAGATGTAGCACAGCAACAACACACTTGAAATGGATTAAGAGGAAATATCACGTCTCTGAGCAGTTGTGGAATTCAATACCGAATTCTTACAGTTGTCAATGCCCAAAGGCCTCTATTTATAGGCTGGGGAATGAGCGTCAGGAAAAATATAGTTGGGCACCGTTCGGACAGTGGACATGGGCCGTCCGGACGGACAACTGTGCGACAGGATTTTCTGAAAATTTCGCTGAGAAATCTTTCCTGTTTAAAAGCTGCGTCCGGACGATGAGACACTGACGTCCGGACGGTCGCACGTCCATTGCAAGTAATTTCCATATAAGGCTTAGCGCGTCTGGACCAAGGGGGATGAACGTCCGGATGTCAATTCTTCAACACGCAATTTCCATATCTGCTATGCGTGCGTCCTGACCATGAGAGGTAGACGTCCGGACGGTTGAAGTCGAATCGGCAATTTCCTTAACTGATGAGCTAGCGTCCGGACTAAGGCTGACTGACGTCCGGACGGTGATATTTGAATTGCGATTCTTGCCTTAAGGAGACGCGCGTCCGGACGAGATACCACATCGTCCAGACGGTTGATCGATCTTCCCTTTATTGGAACTTGGAAAGAATCTGAGACTATTCGAGTACTGAGAGGCGTCTGGACGTGCTGCTGAAACGTACAGATGGATGCAAGCTGGATAGAACCTTTTCGACACAGTGGAGGGTCCGGACGGAGAGACACGTCATCCAGACGGATGATGCTTGGTCTGTCTGGAGTCCGGACGGTATGGTATGTCGTCCGGACGGATGGAACAGTGACAGATGGGCGTCCAAACGGGATGGCTCGATCGTCCGGACGACTGATAGGGAACTGAAAATCTTCTGACTCTGAAGCACTTCTAAATAGTAGAATCTCTGTGAAGCATCTTTACACACAAGTGATTTTGTCCAAAACACAGAATGAGGCCAAAATACTAACAGCTACAATTCATATATTGATGCTTAACTTGATTATTTCCTATTTTCTTGAATTCCTCTCATGTTTATGCTTGATCATCATTTGCATATGGGAATAATAAAGTAACAAAAGAACTCCATCACAGGTTCTTGGATAAATCAACATGAAGACAACTGGAATAGATACAATGTTCCAGCCTGAGTGTGTTTACCGATTTTTATAGATTTATGCTTTCTTGAAGAACAACTTAGTAGATACCATGCTAAATCCTTCAAGAAAGAAAATAGTTAAAGTAGATACCATACCTAACTCGTTGCTTAGGGAAATCAATGGATTTAGGAGTAGATACCATGTCCTTGTGGCCGGTAAACATTAAGTATCAAGTTATGAATTGTAGCATTGGCATTGTGAATCTTATTTGAGTATGATTAGCGGTGGATATCAAAGCCCTACCTTACTTCTATTATATTTTTGGCAATATTTTTGTCTCTTTTCTTTTATTATATCTTATTAATATTTTTGTTTCTTTTCACTCATGTTAATTATTTAGAAAATCTTTTAAGCATTATTTACCAATCCTCGTGGGAATGATCTCGAATTTGCCTACTATACTATTGTTTTGATCTTGTGCACTTGCGAGTAGAACGTATAAATAATTATTTATTTATTTAGGTAGATATTTGCATAACAAGTTTTTGGAAAGGCTAGAAATTTCTGATCTTGAGCAGGAGTTTCTTCTTTTTCTTCTGACTCATCACTAAGAGTCACATTATAGGCCTTCCCCTTTACCCTGCCTGAGATTTCCACAGTCAGTCTGAATATTCCCAAAGGGTGAGCATTCAAAACATCTAGGACCACTTGGGTCCTTCTTCTCAACTTCTTCTAGCGTAGATTCTCTAGAGGCCTTCTTCAATCTTTCGGTGAACTTCTTGAATTTGTCATTCACCATTAGTCTCCCAAAGTTCTTGGCCAGCATTGCCACTACATCTTCTTCATTATCCGAGTCTTCCTTAGATGAGACTCTGGCCTTCTTCTTAGATTCCTTGAGGGCAACTATCTTTGCCTTCTTGACTGGAGGCAGGGAATACTCATAAGTTTTGAAGAGATCCCACCAACTCTTCAATCTTCATCTCATCCAGATCCTTACTTTCTTATGGTAGTCACTTTTATTTTGAAATGCTCAGGCAAAGATCTTAGAATTTTTCGGATGAGTTTTACATCCGAGACCGACTTCTCGAGACTCACCATTGAGTTTCTCAAGTCGTTGATCTTAGTGTAAAACTCCCCGAATGTCTCTTTTTCAAGCATCTTAATTTCTTCAAATCTAGAAATTAACATCTGGAGCTTGGCAGATTTAACAAGCTTTGTGCCCTCATATGTTGTTTCTAAGATTTTCCATGCATATTAGGATATGTTGTTTGAAATTCTTGCGAATTTAGAAGGTGAAAGAGCTTGACATAGAGCATGGAGGGCTTTATCGTTAGCAAGTCGTGCATTTTTTTGAGGAATTAGTTTGAGAGTTGTATCCTCTAGCTTAGTCCAACCAGATTCTACAATTTGCTAAAAATCAATGGATTTTAAAAAGAAACGCATATGAGCTTTCCAATAGTCATAGTTCGTGCCATCAAAGACAGGAACATGATTAAGATTTTAAGACATAGCCATCATAAAATAGAAGTAAAAAAGCCCACACTCAAAAAATTAATCTAAACAGAGTGCACCAAGCTCTGATACCAATTGAAAAATAAATTGACTTCTAATTTAACCGTGTGTGTGTGCAACGTGTAACAAAATATCAAAAGTGCGGAATTTAAATTAGACAGATATTTTGTTAACCAAGTGAAAACTCAATTAAAAAAAAAAAAAAAAACCACTCCAGAGCAGCCAAACCTAAGAAATTCACTATTCAAAAGACAAAGCTAGTACAAAGATAGTAACACTCACATACCCATATACAACAATCGTATTTTGCACTCTAACACGTAACCCAACGTGAACGCTTCCCAACCAAGTCACCTACTTGAAGGGGTCTTCAATGGATACCTTTACCTTAGGGCTCCTCCCTAAGATAAACTTCAACACAAGCACAGCAACAGCACACCGGCAATAGCTTAAGAGCTAGCAGATCTTCACAATATCTCCCTAAACACCCTTTCTAAGCTATAGAGAATTCAATATCGAATTCTGTAAAGAATGCATGCCTAGAGCGCTCTATTTATAGGCTAAGAAGACTTAAATCGTGTCTGTCTCTGATTTCTCTAGGCAACTTCCAGACGAAAGCATTGAGTGTTTGGACAGTCTTCTATGCAACCGGCTTTCCATAACGCGCTTCATGTGTTTCCATATTAACGCTGCATCCGGACGATGTTGCCCTAGAGTCCAAACACTTGCACTTTGTCTGCACGTAATTGCCATAACAGGACCGCGTTAGGATGATGTTGCCCTATCGGCTGGATAGATGCAGAATATAAGCACGCAATGTCCTTATCAAGGATCTCGACGTCTGGATGGTGTTGGCCTGATGTCCAAACGGGTGTAAGATATTTTCCCACTTCGTGCTTGTGAAGGAAAGCTAGAATTTTCTCGAACTCTGAAGAGTATCCATACATGTTGCCATGACGTCCGGACGAATGCAACCTTGAATTGTTCAAAGCTTCTCGACACTGATGGGCGTCCGGACACATGACTGGGCCGTCCTAACGAAAACATGGAATCCGACTTTACTGAGTTGGAATCTACATAGAATCTTCCTTGAACACTTGAAATAGCTTTTCAAAAATACTTTTGAAGACTCTAAAAAATATGGCATCCCTGATTATGACAGCAACATTACATAGTAGTGATTTTGTCAACAGAATGCAGCCAACAAAACTACACGCATTACATGAGTTAAGTAAATCTTGCAGTTTCACATTTTTGCATAAGAATTTTGCTCTTAATTACTTAAACTTCATTTATATTTTTGGATATTTTTGCATTGCTATTCGATTGTTTTCTCAGTTTTAAATACATGTGTGTTTTGGAAGCTCTCATTGGAAAAATTTTACACTGATTTTCTACCTAAAATTTTGTTTTCTCTAAGCTATGTCTAGATAGCCCTAACCTATGTCCGGACACAAGAGTCAGTAAATTCTCTTTTGAACGAATGCCTGGACATGCGTTCCTTGTGTCCGGACACACGTCGGAAATTTATAAAAACTGTAGTTTTTCTTTCTTTCTCCGGCACTTTTTTGATCCTCTCCTCAAATTTTCTGATTTCCTGCTATCCTCCAATTATTTGGTGCTTATTGCTTGGATTCTCATGCACTTCTCATCACTTTCATCATTTATCATGGAATGTACTTCCCTTCTTTGATTTTTATTGGATTTGAAGCATTGAAATTCTAGGGTTTATACAATTCTATGTTTTAGTCAAATTGATTGGGATTGTTGTGATTTCACATTGTTATTTCTTTCTCTGTGGTTGAGAATCCATTCTCTATTGTAATTTTTGGGAAACTTTGGCATTATCACATATTTTGTTTTGGTTCTCTTTTAAGTGTGCATTCCATGTGTTCAATGAAATGCCTAAGTGAAGTTTTCTTCGTTGTTTGGCATTTTTTTGGTTCAAATTGCTTATGTACCTCATTATGAATTTAACTTATGATTTCTTCATGTTTTTGCTTTCTTTTTTTTTGGTATATTTCTTTTGTTTGTGATTCCAGGATATGTCTACTTCCTATATGGGTTGTGGCCTCTCGTGCAAAAGGTCTAAGGCAGAGGTGGTTGTTGCTATTGAACACATTGGTCACAGGAAGATCGTGATTGAGCATGGGATCTTGAGGTCTGATATCAAGGTTATTTCTTCCGATTTCATCTACCGGACCTTTCAATAGAATGGATAGTTGAGCCTCTTCGATGCAGTGAACATCTACCCATGGCTCGTGTATAAGTTCTACAAGAACTTGCATGTTGAGAACTTTCACCATCATACCCAAAGTCTGGAAACTAAAGTGCGCGGCACCACATTGCTCATCAATGCCGAGGTCATTAGTGAAGTCACTGGCATTCCACTGGTTCATGCCATTAGAACACTGTTTCCTGACTCGACCGCTTCACCACCAAGGGCCAAACTCATGGCTTGTTTTGATCCGACCGAGGAGCATGAATGAAAAGAACATTAGAAAAGGATTCCTATAAGCTTTTTCCAGTCTCTTTAGCGTCTGTTGGCTAGAATAGTCTTGCAGAATATCTGGCCCATCTCCTGTAACGCTGATGTTCCACTAGACAGGGCTTCATTGATCTTCGCAATCATCAACGAAATCCCTTTCTGTATGTGCAAACACATAGTGATGGTCATGATCGAGATGCATCTAGACAATCAGATAGCACTGCCATGTAGAGGTTTTATCACAAAGATCCTCAAGAAGAAGCTGCCAAATATTCCTGCCATTGAGTCAGCAGATATGCTAGAGGGATATTTTGGAAAAGGAATAGTACTGAAGTTCAATGCTCAATTGCACCGGTTTCAAATGCCTAATGAGCCAGCCTCTTTTGCTCCTTTTAGTTCTTCCTTTGCTAAGGAGCCATCCAATTTGACATCATAAGTCTCTTGACTCAAATGAATGACAAATTTACTTCCATGGATCAGCGTATGCAGCTCATAGAGGTGGATGTTGCCTAGATCAAGATTAATGTACGAAACACTCTTTGTAATCTTGTTCTTGAAGATCAGCAAGATCCAGTGTCGTGACACTTGTTTTTTTATTTTTTATTTTATATTAGTTGATAAACATTTTTATTTCTCTTTTTGGAAGTTTTTTTTGGATAATCTAGACTATTTTATTTTACTTTGTTTAGCCTTTGCCATTTGTGACAAAAAGGGGTAGTAATTTTAATTTTTGTAAAGTAACCATTTTTGTCCCAGAATGGCCAAAGGAACCACTTTGCAATAGTACGAATCAACTGTACTATAGTAAGGATTATCGAACCACAAGGATTGGGAGGTTGTTTTGCGTAACAGGATATTTAAAGGAATGTATTTAACTTAACTTAAAAATAAAAACAAAAGCAAAGTTGTAGAATTGAAGCTACAATGAATCAAGTGATGAAAACAAAGAAAATGGAAACAAACTTAAAAGAAACTTAGGGTAATGATTGCATCAAATCCTCAACCAATGAAATGCTTAAATTCTTTACGGATCTTCCTAACATGTATGATATGAGCGCGTAATGTGCGTCATCTATTACGACGACCTAGACATAAAAAAACTTTCGTTAAGACGCAATGATAAAGCACATAGTTTCACATTAAATGACCTCACATAAAGATTAGTCTATAATTGAAAAACGTTTACACTACGAAAGGTGTAGGGTGATTAATGCTCCCTAGCTTACTACTCTATAAAACATCCTAATAAGCATACACAATACATGAAAACCCTAATTAGGCCACAATGATAAGGTATCTAGTTTCACACCGATCACATCACGTAAAAGTTACACTATAATTGAAAAATGGTTTAGACTACCAAAGATATGAAACTACCGGTGCTCCCTAGCATACCCTATAGGGTAACTCTGATAAGTGAACATGCATTATGTCAAATAGAACCATTGCACAAGACATCATTTTCTTTCAAAAATGTTGATTTTATTCATGAATCTAAGAAAACTCATAGACAAGCTTAACTCTTTTTAATAAATAAATGGATTGGAATATTGAAGACAAAACCTTTTAGCATGGGTTTTGCAATCCTCTAGTCTTACACAATCATCAAACATTTCAAGAAAATTTCAAGAACATCAAGAACACTTCATGGCTTTTGGAAAAGATTTGATCAAAACCCTAAGAAAGGGTTATAGTTACACATGATTAAACTAATCTAAGCATGAAATCTATGAAAAATAGTAAAGAAACAAGAAGAAAATGAATCAAAAAACAACTATATTAAACTTCTAAAAATTCGGATTACAAAAAGTTAAAAAGGAAGAACAAAACCTAAGCTAGAACTTGAAATTTAAAAAAGAAATACAAAGGAATTCAGCTCTTTGGATTTAAGCCCAGAAAACGTGCATCAAAGGAAACTAAAAACACAAGAAATTAAGTGATACACCTGACAAAAATCCGAAACCCCCAAAAAGTGTGTAAACTAACCTTAAAACCTAATCTTATATATATAGAGATTTAATTTACAAAGGGGACATCAAAGATCAATTTTTGGCCGCACAAGATAGTGTCGACATCCTCTGTGAAACGCTCAAATTGGATTAATTTCATCCACACAAAACATGTTGACATCCGAAGATTTTTTCGGAAAATATACAGGTTCGATCGATTGACTTCGTGGCTACATAAATAATCGATCGATCGATTGATTTTATTCGACTGATGATGCGATCGAACAATTTCTTTAATGAATCGATCGATTTGCCTTAGCCGATTCTTTAATTAGCAGGAGCATATCTCAAACTATGGAAATGACTAAAATGCCCTTAATTTATTTTCAAGTCTAATTCAAGTGTTTTGAACTAGATTTCTACTAAGACCTGAAAATAGGACATAACATAAAACTACAACAAAACATTATATATACAACACAAATTAGGTATAGCAAATGCAAATTAAGGGGTCTTGAATTGAATAATTCAAGACTTATCATTGTTGCTAAAATTGGGACACTGGTCATTCAGAAGATTTTCACAAATATACTGCAGTATATTTATCAAGAAAGGAAAGGCCTAAAAAGAAGAATATTGCAGAATATTAATCAAGAAAGGAAAGAGCTGAACAAGGAAAATATTGCAAGAATATTTATAAAGAAGGAAAGAGCAGTACTTTAGAAAATATTCTCCAGAATATTTTGTTACTGAAAATCCGAATTCCCTAATGAGTGTCTCAACAGCCAGAAGCCGTGTCTGGACACAACTAGCAGAAAGTCCCATTCTCAAGCATGTCTGGACAGCCCAGCAGACTCAAGTTCTAGAAAGTCCCTGTTCTACATCATGTCCAGACACGGTAGGCAAGACAGTGGACAGAGAAAATTTTTTCATGCAGATGTCTGGACATTAGGGCAACATGTCCAGAGACGCTTCACAAAAATTTTACTTTCTGATACATGTCCAGACACTACCGCCTAAAAATCCATTCTTGACTTGTTTTAGGATTTTCAGAGCTTATTTAAAGGGGCTTCTTAGCAGTGTTTCTTTAAGAATTCCTGTAGAGAATTCCAATGTGCTAAGAGAAAGTTTATTAGGCATAAACGTTTATATGTATCTCTCTTAAAGTGTTTCATATTTTTGTTGTAATAGTTCAACTGTTGAGGTCTAACAGGAGAGGAGCTCTAGTTAAGGAAGTCAATAGGAAAACTCTCCAGAAAGGTCTAGGAGAGAGGTAGACAAGTAGGCGCTTGTTAGAATTCAAGAGAGTGACTCCTGCAAAGGGTTGTGAGTACGAACTTCTTGTAATTAGCTATTTTTTCTAATAATTGATTTCCTGGGTTTGCTGCCCAAAATAGTTTTTTTCTTTAGTACAAAGAGTTTCCACTTCATAACCAGCTATTCGTGTTATTTATTTTTACTACTTTACATATTTGGTTAATTGTTTGGTTAAGGTTGCATAGGAGTCTATAATTATTTTCAATGTGCATAAGGTGTCTGAAGCTAAAACAACCAAAAATGGGGGAAATGAGGCGTCTCTTGGGATAAAGAGATTAGGGTAACGAGAATGCTTGAATGACTTCCACATGGCTTTACTTTTTAGACGTAGAACTATTTAAGTTATGAGAATGATTTTTGCACATCTCTTATAAATCTCTATATAATCAAGTTTCAAATCCACCATTGAATTTGTGGGGCCTAATGTGGGTCCCATAAATCTAAAGGTAGATTAAAAAAATAAGATGTACCAGAGATGTACAAGAGATGTGCAAAAATCATTTCTCTTAAGTTATTGATGTTATCGTGTCTAGTTGGCGTGTGTTTTGCATTTTCCATGCACATGTTTGTCTTCTGAATTTCTAAAGGTTTCTGAGGTGTCCCTAGCTTGTTCTCCCATGTTCCAGAATATTCTAGATGGTGGATTGAACATGAGCCAAGTGTAATAGTGGATCAATTAGCTCATGTGAGTTGTTAGTGGGCCATGACAATGGTAGCTACCTTGTATTGTAATAGTAGGTCAGTAGTTATTTAGGTTAGCAATAGTGGGTCAACAATTATTTGGGTTATCACTTGTATTTAAGTCTAGACTTGTCACTGAATGAAACCAACGAATTGCTTCAGTATTATTCGAAGTGTGTGGAGGGTTTGGCCCCCTTAAAGTGCCAAAACCACATTCTCATTTAGAAAGTACACCCATTAAATATCTAGGCCCATAACAACTAGTATTGAAATCGTGTTCTTATGACATGGTTTAAGGTAACCCATGCTGCATAACTAGCATAAATAGTGTATGTTCTCAAAGGGGAAACTGCCAGCTTGAAGGAGGTGCAGGAAAGGAAGCAAGGATTATTTGAGGCAGTGTTACAGCATGTAAATAATCTTGCATCCAGCTATGATAATATAAAGCGGAATGTTAGTAGGAATCAACATAATGAGAAAACTAATGGGGAAACATCAAAAACACCAATCCTCTTTTTTAAGGAACTGGAGGAATTCAAGTTAGGTCCCTCAAAGCACTAGTAGTAGTTTCTCTAAATCTCATCCATTTCCTAGATTAGGGAAAACTCCTAAAGATCTCTTGAATCAGATTCTCTTGTTGCTCCATAAACTAAAGAAATACCAAGGTGAAAAATAAAGAGACTTCTAATTTAACCGTGTGTGTGTGCAACATGTAACAAAATATCAAAAGTGTAGAATTTAAATGAGATAGATATTTTGTTAATGAAGTGAAAATTCAATTAAGAGAAAAACCACTTCGGAGCAGTCAAACCCAGGAAATTCACTATTTAGAAAATAAAGCTAGTACAAAGGCAGTAATACTCACATACCCATATGTAGCGATCGTATCTTGCACTCTGACATGTAACCCAATGTGAATGCCTTCTAACCAAGTCACCTACTTGAAGGGGTCTTCAATGGATACCTTTACCTTAAGGCTCCTCCTTAAGCTAGACTTCAACACGAGTACAACAACAGTACACCAGCAACATCTTGAGAGCTAGCAGATCTTCACAATATCTCCCTAAACACCCTGTCTAAGCTATAGAGAATTCAGTTCCGAATTCTGTAAAGAATACATGCCTAGAGACCTTTATTTATAGGCTAAGAAGACCAAAATTGAGTCATTCTCTGATTTCTCTAGGCAATCTCCGAACGGTCTTTTGTGCAACCGACTTTCCATAATGCGCTTCATGCATTTCTATATTAAGGCTACGTCCGGTCAGTGTGGCCTTAAAGTCCGAATGGTTGCACTGTGTCTACAGGTAATTGCCATAACAAGGACCATGTTGGACCGTGTTTCCCTGTCGTCCGAACGGATGTAGAGTGTATGCACGGAATTTCCTTATAAAGGATCTTGGCATTAGGACGGTGTTACCCTGGCATCCAGACGGGTGCAAGCTATCTTCCCACTCCGTGTCTGTGAAGGAAAGCTGGAATCTTCTCGAACTCTAAAGACTGTCCGGACGTGTTGCCATGACGTCCGGACGGATGCAACCTTGAACTGTTCGAAGCTTCTTGACACTGATGGGCATCCAGAGGCATGACTAGGCCGTTCAGATAGAAACATGGGATTCGACTTCTCTGAGTTGGAATCTGCACAGAATCTTCCTTGAACACTTGAAATAGCTTTACTGAAATACTTTGAAGATTCTGAAATATATGGCATCGCTGTTTATGACCGCAACATTATATGATAGTTATTTTGTCAACAGAATGTAGCCAACAAAGACAAACACTAAGGAACCAAAAGTTGTACCCTAGACTTTGGCTATGACTTAAATTCATGTGATATCATGTACTATAGTTATTGACAAGTGTTGAATGTTGCACATTCAAGCTCCTTAACTTGCATATGTCAATTCCTTAGCATTATTATTTGTTTGATTTTGTGTTGTGTTATTGTTTTTAGGTTTTAAATAAACATGCAATTAATTTCATTGATTTTAGACTTAAAGCATACTTTGAGAAGACCTAGAAAATGTGGTTTAAGTTTAATCAAATCAAGGGAATAAGTAAATCAAAATTTCTCCAATAAGAGTTAAAATCGGATTGGATTCAAATTTGGATTCTATACACGTCTCAGTGTTTTGATCATAACTTTTTGTTCAAGTATTGGATTGCAATGAACTTGGTGGTGTTCGAAAGCTAATAGAAAATGAAACAAACATGTCTAAAATAGATTGTTTCTAATTCGGACTTTTTCTATGCCAAAATCGGCCCAAAATCAATGACTACAAATCTGGACGAATCCTATTCCGATTTGTACTAGGATTGGCTCCTAATTTGACTAGAAGACTCGAGTACAATTTTTCTGGAATTCCTAAGGCTTGTTTGCTCTCTATAAATAGACCCCCTAAGTTTCAAGAGAATGTGTACTTATTTTTAGACAAAAAATTATTCTTGGAGGCTTGACAAGTTGAAGAGGAGAAGAACATGGCAGGAGGCCATCTCAGAACCACGACAAGCAGCTAAATTCGCAATAGGGTGTTGATGTAGCCATTTCCAAGTAACAATGGTTTAATTGTTTTTAATTTAAAATTTTCTGTATACATGATGGTTGTATAAATGTGAGAATTGATCTTAATGTTTATATCCAATCATTATGAATTTCTTATCTTGTCTTAGAAAGTCTTTTATATTGATTGAACTCAATCCTTCATATTTTCTGTAATTATGTGAATGATTGTTATAAACGGTCTTAATTGATATATGATTAAAAGGGTTAAATAGGCCATGCCTAGGGAAGACGGATTGTACTACACCATAGTTTAGTGTAATTTAGGTAGACAGTTCGTACTAACCGAAGGTAGGTTATACCATTCCATTGATTGTGTGTATTCTATAAAAGATGTAGCTAATCTATACCTAGGGAAGACAGGTCGTACCGCATCTTAGTAGTTAGGTGGATGGTCCATGCCAACCAAAGATGGATTATACTTATTCTTTAGAGGTAATTTCTTGACTACTCGAGTGACACGAGCTCTATATCATGCATAGTATGAATTTCTCTTGTTAATTTATGATTGACCATTGCTATACGGTGAGTGGTGAAATCAACCCCCTATTATTTCTCTCATTACTACTCTCTTTACATTTATGTATTTTACTTTATGTATTTATTTTTAGAAAACAAAAATCAAATCAAACATCTTTTAAATTAAGTTATATTTAATCTTGAAAAGCTTGATAACAACACCTACGCAGTTCTTGAGGTTCGACACCCTCAATATAGCCCTATCCTATAAGGATTCGTACTATTGCCAGTGGTAATTTTATTATTGATATTTTTGACAAGAAATTTATTACACGATGTGCTTTTGATTTATAATATTTTTACTGAAATATTGAGTTCATTGCATAATAATGTCTTCCATATGTACTTACTCACTAAGTCATGGACTTACTCTTTGGTTTGTTTCCACCTATAAAACATTCTTCTTTTATGGTTGGCCAACTGTTAGACAATGAAACGTTGGAGATCGAACGCTTTGGAGGATCTGGTTAAGATGGTCTTAGAGGAGTTAGACCCCGATTTGAATTCTATCTTCTAGTTTGATCATAATCATCCTCTTCATGAGTCAATATTAGGCTTATTGTGGGATTATTATCAAGGATTTTGTGATCCTGCTTTTGCTCAAGCTCAAGGATATAATCCTATTTCCTAACTCTTCAAGACATTTTTATGTAATGTTTTTGGGAGATCGTTTTGGAGACAGTCATTCACTAAGGTACTTAGTGATTAATTTTGTATTATTAAGTTATGCTTGAAGTTTAGTTTTTTCTTTGGCTATTTTCTTGTTGTTATTCGTTAGTATGGTTATCTTGTGTTTGTAAGAGATGATTACTTCCGTTGATTAGCACTTTATTAAGAGGCTTGAGTCATCCTTTGATGCTTATTTACTTGGAACATAGGTTCAGGGAGACGCATCAAGTTAATTACTTGTTAAATAATTTCTGTGGGGTTACAAATTATGCCACAAAGACATTAAATATCCCACAAAGACATCAATATGACAGAAAGACACCTGGCAAGCCTTTGAACTGGTTTGTTTCTTTATTGCAGATATAACTCTTCCTCTTTAACCCCAATTTAACATTGTAGATTTAAGCATCATGAATGCTTAACAAGAAAAATAATAAGGAAATGATCCCTTCATCATTTCAAATGGGTGGTTTCAATTAATATATTTTGACTTTTGGATGAAGACTCTTCACATGTTAATCCGAAGAATGAGTTTAAATTTTGGAAAAAAAATAAAATTACTTATAAGTTACATAATAACGTTTTGAGAGCTCATAATTATAACCAAGGGACGTTGCTTTACAAGGAAAAAAAAAATTAAACATAACCCAGCTTGATTATTGATTAATATAATAATAGTTACAAATCGTAAATGACTCTTCTTTTAAACAAGACTTTCCTGAGGACAATTTTAGACGACATATAAAATTTTATATTGCTTAAGCAATGAATCAATGTCATAGATCTTATTGTGATCAATCTGAAATGTTCTATTTCTTTTGTATGTATCTTCATAATTCCCAAAACTACATTTCTTCTAGAATTTCTCTTTCTCATATATATATATATATTGACTTTTCATAAATCAATAGTATAATAATTTGGCTTGTATATATTATTATATAACGTGGTTAATACTCTTTTCAAACTAATATTTAATTTCAATAACTTTTAAATTGGTGTGTTAATATAGTATATTGTGACTATTGGATCATTACTCCACACATTACTTATTGATTAAAAAAGACAAATGCATTATTACGAGTATTATTAACTTTTCCAAAAAATCAAAGGTTAACAACAAAGCTTTTTTGCAACCTAGTGACACTTTGTTGAAAAAGTTCATAGTTCGAGAAGCCAAAACAAATTAAATAACACTTATTTGAATAAAATAATTTTAATAATAAATCAATTCATATACTAAATTGTCGTTATTAATTACAAGTGTGTCTAATCATTCAATTGTATATATAGAGGATTAAAGGGTTCAATTCTAAATTTGCTTCAGAATCTATAAGAAGGTTTCTAAAGAGGGAGGAGATCAATGACTATGAAATGTATTGGAAAAGTTATATTGGTGATAATGGAGTTGCTTATCCCTATTCTTGTTCAAGTTCATGCTAATGACCTTGCCTCTACCTCTTTTGGACCGTCTTCACTCCCCATCCACGTTTCTGATGTTTTTGAACTTGATAAAGTTCAGGGGCCAATGGAGGAATGCCTTCGACCACAAATCAAATATTGCAAAAGAGAAAGATGGCTACATGAAGACCAGGGGTTATATGATAGGTGTATTCACTATAGCTTTCTAAACTGCCTGCACCATATCAGAGGAAATGAAGACCCAACTATGACTCCGTTCATTAAAATGTGCATAGGTGATTGCGCAAGGAAACATGAATTAAATATTCATATTCGGGCTTGTTTATTAAAATGCTATGAAGATTATATCCAAAATCTCCCTAAGATTTACAACGAGCATATCGAATATCCCGCAACAACTTACGGCAAGCCTATCAAAAATCCCTCAAAGATTAGCCAAAAACTTACAAGGTGTATTAAAAAATTTCTAAAGCATTTTAGAAAGAACTCAGATGTCGTTTATGTGCAGAATCCATCAGTTGCAACTTTAGATTTGGTAAATTCCTTACTATTTCTCTCTCTCTCAAAGACTTTTTAACTTTTACATTATTTTTAAGGTAGTGATAAAAGGTTCATTTATGAATTATTTATTTTCATACACACACAAAAAAAAAAAAAAAAAAGACTATTTTGCTAGCTAGTTACTTTGTTTTCATGTAGGAAATTTATCACAAGTGTAGTTTCTCATATATGCCAACTTGTTCGAGCTATTTGGAGAAGTGAGCTTGCAATGGACGATTGAGTGGATTCTTGATTCTTCATGGACGATCAAGTATATATCTTTGATACTGGATAATTCATTTTAAGCCTTGTATTTTCAAGAATAAATTACTTCTTTTTTTTTCTTTTTTCTTTTTTCCTTTTGCAGAAAAATAGTAGAGAGGAGTAACCAAATGTAGTATCCTACTTGAATTAGACCTTAAAAATGATTTGATAGCAACATAAATTATGGAATCTAGATATCAATTTGTTTTTCTTTTCTTTGTTGGTGATCCCCACGAGTCTATATCTTATGATTTAGAAATTCTTCAAATGATTACATTTAGACAATCACTTTATTGATAAAGAGAAAGTCTAAATCATAGACTGGGCTATGACTCTGCTAACGTAGCTCTGTCCACATTAGCTTTGTTTTTTTTTTAATAGGAAAAAAAATGCGATTTGCCTCAAGGAATTCTTTTATGATCCCTCTCAGTTCTCTCCCGACCAGATTTCTCGCTTCAACTACCGATCAAACCAACCAAGAAATGAAGGGATTCACTAAAGAGACCCCATCAAACCAGTAAACAAGGACAACCAAGAAATCTTCATGGATCCCACAAGTGGATCCTTCATTAAAGCAACAAAACCCTTTTGCAAAGAGGCAGTTCTATGAGAGAGAGAGAGAGAGAGAGAGAGAGAGAGAGAAATTGGTTTTTTTTGGGTTGTTTTAGCTCAAACATTTCAAGGGAACGAAGGCAAAAGAAAACTTTCTTATTGTTGATGGTGCTGTTTTTTTGTGTACATCGGCGTATAGTGGGCGTTGCTTGAGAGAGGGGGATTTTGGAAGAAATTTAGGTAGGAAGGAGAGACTTCTGCGTCTACGTTTTGGGGATGTTTTGGAGATTTTCAAAAATGTTTTAGGGTTTCATTTCGTTTTTTTTTTTTTTTTTTTTTTTTTTTTATGTAATTGAGCTGAGGTGGCAGGCTGACTTAACAGTGCCACGTCAGCCTAATCGTAGCCCGATCGTAACCAGGTCTACAGAATGGCATCTCTCTATTGATAAAATTTGATTTCTCTTCTATTGCAATGTGGATTTAAGGTCCTTGTGGATTCTAGACATTGTGTATTTATGGTTATCGTGCATTCTAGGACTTTATTGAGTATTCAAAGTTGAAAGGAAAACATTTATTTTGCTTTTATCGTTTTGTTTTTTAAATGTTATTATTATTATTATTATTATTGTTGTTGTTGTTGTTGTTGTTGTTGTTGTTGTTGTTGCATGATAGCTAGATCAATACTAAGCCCAACATTCTCCATGGAAGCCTTGATGCAGAAATTTATGGAGTCTAGTTTACATCACGAGTAGATTTCAGTCCAACTACCAACAATTGTCAACAATAGTCAAATTACCATCAGCAAGTCATCAAGCTCACGCCTGTCAGCATGATTGTCATTGCTGCATGATAGCTAGATCAATACTAAACCCAACATTTTTCATGGAAGCCTTGATTCAGAAATTGATGGAGTCTAGTTTTCATCACCAATAGATTTCAGTACAACTACCAACAATTGTCAACAAGAGTCAAATTACCATCAACAAGCCATCAAGCTCACGCCTATCAACATGATTGTCTCGCATCATGGAAGTTGGAATTCTTTTGCTATAAGTAATGTGGTGATAATAGGAGTGTTCCAATATCAAGTGTTTTAGTTTATTACATGTTCCTTAGTGTGCTCCTATTTTAAATTCTAAGCTTTATTTATTTGCTATGTTTGTGATTGATCATGAATCCTCTACTTGTGATCAAGTTAGCTTGTGTTTATGTTTATCTAATAAAGTTGGTAGGTCAATAACAGGTGATGTAATGATGTTATTGAAGATCAATGAAGAGTTATATTTCTTTTCAATTATTTTGTTGAGTGAGATACTTCTGTTCAAGATGAGATTTGTCTTTTTGAGGTGTGACTCTTATTCAGCTTGATGATGAGACTTTACCAAATTCCATTGATTGGCCAGTGAGACTCTATTCAACATTGAATTTATCTACCTTTTTTTTTTTTTTTTTTTTTTGTTCTCCTTTTGTTATGCGTCAATTTGGTAAAGATGCAGAAAAATTGATGGAGTACAGTTTACATCCCTAGTAATGTTTTAGTGCAACTACCAATAGTTTTTCAACGAAAGTTAGATTACTATCAACAAGCTATCAAGGTCATGTTTGTGATTCAACCATCAAGCTCACGCTTGTGATGAAGTTGGAGTTCTTTTGCTATAAGGAGTCTGCTGATAATATGAGAAATGTTTCTTGCACACACTTTGTATACAAAGTTCTACGTAGCATTTACCAAACTCTATTGATTGGTCAGTGAGACTCTGTTCAACATTGAATTCATCTAGTTTTTTTTGTTCTTCTTTTGTTCTGCGTCAATTTGGTAAGAGAAATGTTCTTTGCACACACTTTGTCTACAAAGTTCTACGTGGCATTTAGTTTTTCTTAAATAAAAAAGAGTGTACAATGTGCCGTATAGGACTTTGTGTACAAAGTATGTGCAAGAAACATTTCTCATTTGGTAAAGATATGGAAATTTTTGGAGTCTAGTTTACATCCTGAGTAATGCTTTAGTGCAACTACCAACAGTTTTTCAACAAGAGGGAGATTACCATCAACAAGCTATCATCATTCAAGACATGTTACATGTACATCTTTTTTTTTATAAATTAACCATTGGATTTGTAGAACCCACATGTGTATCCTTGTGGGTCCTACAGATCCAATGGTTAATTTAGAAAAATGATGTGCAAGAGATGTAAATGAATCATTTCTTGTAATTCAGCCAATAAACTCACGCTTGTCAAGAAGTTGGAGTTCTTTTGCTATGATCAGGAGTCTGCTGATAATAGGAGTGTTCTAGTATCAAGTGTTTTAGTTTATTATGCCTTGTGTATGAATCAAAAGGTTGGAAAAAGGTGTTATGAGCATAAGGTGTCTGAAGCTAAAACAACCAAAAATGGGGGAAATGAGGTGTCTTGCAGGATGAAAAGATTAGGGTAACGAGAATGCTTGAATGACTTCCACATGGCTTTACTTTTCAGATGTAGAACCATTTAAGTTATCGACGTTATGGTGTCCAGTTGGCGTGCCTTTTGCATTTTCCTTGAACACGTGTATTTTTAATTTCTTAAGGTTTCTTAGGTGTCCCTTGTTCTCCAATGTTCCAGAATATTCTGGATGGTGGATTGAACATGGGCCAAGTGTAATAGTGGATCAATTAGCTCATGTGAGTTGTTAGTGGGCCATGACAATGGTAGCTACCATGTATTGTAATAGTGGGTTAGTAGTTATTTAGGTTAGCAATAGTGGGTTAACAGTTATTTGGGTTATCGCTTGTATTTAAGTCTAGACTTGCCACTGAATGAAAGCAGCAAATTGCTTTAGCATTATTCAAAGTGTGTGGAGGGTTTAGCCCCTTAAAGTGCCAAAATCATATTCTCATTCCATTAAATATCTAGGCACATAACAAGTAGTATCGGAATCACGTTCTTACGACATGGCTAAAGGTAACCCATGCTACACAACTAGCAAAAATAGTGTAAGTTCTCAAAGGGGAAACTACCAGCTTGAAGGAGGTGCAGGAAAGGAAGAAAGGATTATTGGAGGCAGTGTTACAGTGTGTAAATAATCTTGCATCTAGCTATGATAATATAATGCAGAATGTTAGTAGGAATCAACATAATGAGAAAAACTAATGGGGAAAACATAAAAAACACTGGTCCTCTTTTTGAAGGAACCAAAGGAATTCAAGCTAGGTCCCTTAGAGCACTAACAACAGCTTCTCTAAATCTCATTCGCTTTCATAGATTTAGGGAAAACTCCGAAAAATATCTTTTGAATCAGATTCTCTTGTTGTTCCATAAACTAAGGAAATACCAAGAGAACTAAAAGTTGTATCCTAGATCTAGGGAAGCAAAAGTGATTCTCTTAACATTATTTTAATATATTAAAAAAAAAAAAAAAAAAAAAAAAAAACCTTTTTCTTTCCTCTCTCATTTCTCTAGCATTTATTTGAAACAATATTTAAATGATTTAGCTTTACTCTCTATTTCTCCTAGTATTTAATTTAAAGAACATTTAAATGATATAGGGAAATGATAAGTGAAGCTATTGTGGACTGAATTTAAAAAAGGAAGCTAAAAGTAATTTAATTCCCTAAATTGAGAAAAAATTGAAGGGAACCGCTACTAGTGCTCCTAGGTTGAATTTTCCCAAATTTGATGGGACAGATCCTACTAGCTAAATTCTGGGGCCCAATAGTTTTTCTCTTATTGGCAAAACTCATTACTATTATTTTTTTATTCTACTTACTAAACTTTAATATCAAAGATAGAAATAAATTTATATATGTAACTATTTGTCAAATATAAGTAATTCATTATTTCTAGGGAATAATGCAAAATAAGTTCCTTGGGTTTCAAGGAGTTGCAAATAGCTCTCTAGGATACAAAAAGTGAATGAAAAACTCCATGTGAGAAACAATATTGATAAACAGGTCTCTACACCCAACTTCTATCTAAATTTTTGATGAAAATTGTCAAAGTGCCGTGTCGGTACCAATCTTATTGTCACACATGTCCCCTATAGTGAAAATTTTCAAAAATATAAGAACAAAACGTAAAAATATAAAGGGTTAAATGCCATTCTGGTAGTTATGGTTTGGGCCAAAATCAACTGGCTAGCCCGGTTTCAAAAAGTGTCATAGGTACTACCTCTAATAAACCTAAATACCAACTTGGTACTTCTATCTAGTTTCTGTCAAAGTTTTTAACAGAGCTCCATGTCACCATACGTAAAATCGCAATACTTGTCCCTTGTGCCACATATGGAAAACAACTCAGCACATTCGTGTGACATGTCATTATATCACAAGTGGTACATGTGGTATTTATGCCAAAATAGATAAAAGAAATATTAAGAAATTACCTAAACACATTTTTACCCATTTATTCTTTTCTCCAACAAGGTCAAACTGCCTCTAGCGTGTGAGCCCTCTAGCGTAGAAGGTCAAATTGCCTCTTAACTTGGTAGACATTCTTGACGTCTTCCACATCTCTCAGTTGCGGAAGTGTGTTCATGATCCCTCATGTGTCCTTAGCTACGAGCCCCTTGATATTCAAGCAAACTTGACATATGAAGAGCTTCCCGTGCAAGTGTTGGATCCCAAGGAACATGAACATCAATTGAGAATCAAAACCATACCCCCAGTGAAGATCTTATGGCGAAACCATGGCATTTGTTAGTATTATTAGCCTCATTCTGTGTTTGGACAAAATCACTTGTATGTAAAGATGTTGTTTTATCAAGGATTCCACTATTCAGAGTGATGTCAGAAGATTCTGCCTGCAAGTCAGAAAATCTCCGGTTCCCTGTCAGCCGTCCGGACGATCGAGCCATCCCGTCCGGACGCCCATTTGTCGACTGTTCCATCCGTTCGGATGACGTGCCATACCGTCCGGACTCCCGACAACCAAGCATCATCCGTCCGGACGACGTACATTTCCGTCCAGACCTTCACTGTTTTGAGAAGCTACTGTTCCAGCTTGCATCTGTCCGGACGTCTCAGCAGCCCGTCCGGACGCCTCTCAATGATTGATCAGATTCGGATTCTTTCCAAGTTCAATTTAGGGGAAGATTGCTTCGACCGTCCGGACGACGTGGATTCCCGTCCGGACGCGCTCATACATAAGGCAAGAATCGCAATTCAAATATCACAGTTCGGACGTCAGCTAGGCTTGGTCCGGATGTGCGTTCAACAATTATGGAAATTGTCGATTCGACTTCAACCGTCCAGACGACTGCCTATCATGGTCCGGACACGGGCATAGCAGATATGGAAATTGCATGTTGAAGTTCAGCCGTCCGGACACTCATCCCCCATGGTCCGGACGTGCGAAGCCTTATATGGAAATTACTTGCAGCGGACGTGCGACCGTCCGGACGACAGTATCTCACCGTCCGGACGCGGCTCTTAAACAGGAAAGATTTTCAGCGAAAATCTCAGAAAATTATGTCGTACAGTTGTCCGTCCGGACGGCCCAGGTTCACCGTCCGGACGGCATCCGTACATATTACAACAGTCGCCCAATCTGCACCTCAGCCTATAAATAGAGGCCCCTGGGCATTGAGAACTACAAGAATTCGGTATTGAATTCCACAAGTGCTCAGAGACGTTCTTTTTCCTCTGAAGCCATTGCAAGTGTGCTGTTGCTACGCTACATCTGAAGTCTATCTTAGGGGTCGACCCTAAGATAAAAGATTCCATTGAAGACCCCTTCAAGTATGAGACCTGGTTGGGAAGCGTTTATGTTGGGTTACACGTTAGAGAGCAAGGTACGACCACTGCATTGGGTATATGTGAGTGTTACTATCTTGTATCTAGCTTTGTCTTCTGAATAGTGGATATCCTGGGTTTGGCTGCCCCGGAGTAGTTTTTCTCTTAATTGAGTTTTCACTTCGTCAACAAAAATCTCTGTGTCATTTAATTTCCGCATTATTATTTTTGTTGACACTTTGTGCACACACTTGCTGTTTATTTTAGAAGTCAATTTCAATTTTCAGCATTGAAGAAGCCCCATGGGAGCTTGATCAAGAGATGTGGGATCAATATCCCCATTTTTTTTAGTAAACCTAAGTATGATTACTTTGTCATACCATTTTTAATACATTCCCCAATATATAAAGCATGTTTGTGAACTTGATTATCGATTTAGAATTTAAATTTCGAGGACAAAATTCTTATAAGGGAGGGATGTAATGTACAAGATATTAATTAGGTGTTTAAAACACAAATTAGATTAATTAAGTGAGAAATTAAGCAAAATATGTAAAAGAGCACTTAAAAATAGTCTAAGTATGAAATTTTGGGTTTGTGTCCGGACGGGTCACTCAGTAAAGTCTTGTTTGCTGCCATGTCTAAACGATTCACTCCAAACTTTGATAGCCAATCCATCCCAGAATGACATCAAAGCCCAGCATGCTAAACACTGCTAACTTCATTGGTAGACTTTTCCCTTCTATAACAATAGGACAATTTACTACACACTTCCTACAAGTCATTGTATCGTCAACAGAAGTGGCCACGCATATGTTTTGTGAAAAATTGAAATGACTTCTAAAAGTAAAGTGTGTGCATAAGTGTCAACAAAAATTAAGGCACAGCGGAAAGTAAATGACACAAGGATTTTGTTGACGAAGTGGAAACTCAGTTAAGAGAAATACCACTCCGGGGCAGCCAAACTCAGGAATTCCACTATTTAGAAGACAAAGCTAGATACAAGATAGTAACACTCACATGTACCGATGCTGTGGTCGTACCTTGCTCTCTAACGTGTAACCCAACACGAACGCTTCCCAACCAGGTTCACCTACCTAAAGGGGTCTTCAATGGAACTCCTTATCTTAGAGCCGACCTCTAAGATAGACTTCGGTTTACAGCACAGCACACTTGAAAAACGACTCTAGAGGAAATAACACGTCTCTGAGCTCGAATGGAATTCACAACGAATTCTTGCAGCTCTAAGTGCCCAAGGACCCCTATTTATAGTCTGGGGGTCAGAATGAGAGTCAGGCAAAATAAGCCTGTGAGCCGTCCGGACGGTGGACCATGACCGTCTGGACGGACAATTGTGCGACAGGATTTTCTGAAATTTTCGCGGAGAACTCTTTCTTGTATAAGAACATCGTCCGGACGGGATGGTTCGATCATCCAGACGGACGCACGTCCGCTGCAAGTAATTTCCATAACAGGCTTCGCGCGTCTGGACGGCTAAACTTCAACACGCAATTTCCATAACTGATGCGTGTGCGTCCGGACCATAAGGGGGAGACGTCCGGACGGCTAAAGTCGAATCGTCAGTTACCATATACGATGCACCAGCGTTCGGACCACAACTATCAGATGTCCAGATGGTTTATTTTGAACTGCGATTCTTGCCTTACGGAGATATGCGTCCGGACGGTATATCACATCGTCCGGACGGTTGATTGATCTTCCCTTTCTTGGAACTTGGAAAGAATCAGTGAACTGTTCAAGAACTGATAGGCGTCCGGACGTGCTACTGAAATGTCCAGACGAAGCAAGCTGGCACAGAAGCTTCTCGATACAGTGAAGTGTCCGGACGGAAGAAGCACGTCGTCCAGACGGATGATGCTGGAGTGTCTGGCGTCCGGACGGGATGACACATCGTCCGGACGGCTGACAGGGAACTTTGAAATTCTTCTGACTTCACTCTAAACAATGGAATCCCTGTTTGCAGCATCCTTACATATAAGTGATTTTGTCCAAACATAGAATAGGGCCAAAATACTAACATTTTGTTCTAATGGTTCTGTGCTCAATTTGCATAACTTCACATAAGTCGATGAAATGAAAGAATGGGTAGCACCCGAATCAAACAAGATGCAAGCATCACTGCCAAATAAATAGATAGTACTTATGACCACGTTGGTAACATTTTCTTTAACTTCAACATTACCCGGTGTGAGAGTGTAAACTCTGGCTTGTGCGGGTTGCCTAGGCTGATAATTGCTCACTTGAGACCCCTGGCTTCTAGTAGCAACTTGATGACATGCTTTGGCAAAATGGCCTATTCGGCCACATTGGAAACATGCTCTAGTCCCCATGCGACCCTCGCCTGAGTGTGGCTTCACAAACTTACTACACTGTGTAATACAAAAGCTACCCTGACTCGCATGAGCACTTTTTCTCCCAAAGGATCAAAGGAACCAGAACTACTACTAGAAGATTGTCACTTTGACGTAGGTGGGGGAGGAGGAGCTCCCATTGACATGGACCGCTTCCTATATCTTAGTCAGCATCTGCTTCTCTAATCCCTTTCTTATCAAAGGTGGCAATGTGCACCATTTTAGTGTAGCTAGTGATGTTCAGGAAAGCAATCCTTTCTTTGATTCTTGGCGACAAGCCATCAAGAAATCTGTGACGACCCATTTTTTTTTTACAAGATAGAATCATCACAGTGGTATGAAGATTAGTCACAAAACCAAATAACAATATACATCCCATAAAATGTACCTGATATTTAGAGTCAACATCTATGCAGTGAAACACATCTATGCAGCAGAAAACATAAATCTTATAAAACTATCAAATGTTAATTACAATAGTGGATCCGTATAATCATCTATCTGTTTACGGATTAATCAAAATATTTTATACAAAAGAATGGCTATACAATACACGTGTGACATGCGACACAAGCCATATACAAAATATCTCAACAAAATGTGAACTATTCGCAAGTCCAACACCTACAACCATCGTGTAGGCTTTAGTCGTAATATCCCAAGTATGTAGCCACAGGCTTTTCATTGACATCAACGGTACCTATAGCCAAAGCATTAACATCTACACGGTCTTGGTGTTAGCCACGTTTGCATAGGTGAAAGCATGAGCTCACCAACTCAGGAGTATAATACACATTAGCTTTCACACACTACAAAAATTCCCTTATTTCTAGACGGTATTGAACCATCTAGAAGTGGTGAAAAGCCATTAGGAATCAATTCCTAATGGTTTATTCTAGACGGTTTGAAACCATCCAAAATCTAGTGTCGAGAAATTTAATTCTTGTTCCTGGCAGTTTGGGCAAAAGCGTCAGGAATTGATTCCTGACGGTTTTGCCCAAACCGTCTAGAATTAATAATTACCTTTTTTATATTAATATCACTACAATTTTGCCCATCATCATCACTTGCATGTCGTACAACCCAACCCTAGCCATAGATCGGTTAATCTCAGTCATGTCTTACACCCTCCCCTTCTTCAACTCCCTTTAGTACGACCGCTTCCTCTTCCTCCAATACCCACCTCTCGGCTCCCTCTTCGACCCTCTTCTCCCCCTCCTCTCCCTCTACAGGTTCATCCCCTACTCCTCCTTCGTTGCCTACTTTGCCCTCTACCTCGGTGTTGTCAGGAACCCCACTTTCAGCCATTGGTCCCACAAGTCTACCAGATTTTGCTATGCAAAGAAAAAAAAAATCACAATCACAGTATAGAATCTGGGAAGATTTCAAAACTCCCCCAAACATAGTATTAATGTTGCTTGACAAAGAAAGGAAACAGAGAAAGAAATTGTTAAAAATTATTTACTTCTAAACAACCCAAGTGTGTGTGTTTGTGTACAACAAAATATCTTAAATGCGGAATTTAAAGAAGACAAGATATTTGTTACGAAGTGGAAACTCTATGAAGAGAAAAACCACTTCGGGGCAGCCAAACCCAGGAAATCCACTATCCAAAAACAAAGCTAGTTACAAGACACTCGTACTCACATACCCTTATGCAGTAATCATACCTCTAACTCTGACACGAAGCCCATCATGAACGCTTCCCAACCAGATCTTCCACCTGAAGGGGTTTTTGATGGATTCCTTTACCTTAGGACCGACCCCTAAGATAGACTTCACACGAACAACGAGCACGCATCGGCAATAGCTTAAGAGCTAGCGGATCTTCGATTCTCCCTAAACACCCTCTCAAAGCACTATGGAATTCACTGTTGAATTATGTACAAAACACAAGCCTAGTGCTTACAAGAAACCTAAAACTGTTGAGATTCGGGCTCTGGCTGGCGAGCGTTCGGACGGTCTTCGCTAAAATCCTTTCTGTGCTCGAACGAAACTCTGGAATATTCTAAATACTGGACATCGTCCGGACGTATTGCCACATCATCCGGACGGCTTGCAAAGACTTCCCAAACAGTATCGACTTCTGAAATCCAACTCCTTTTAGAAACAATGTAATTCTATCTTTATCAAGTTGACGTCTGAACGGCATGACCGAGCGTCCGGACGGTCTTCGCTAAAATCCTTTCCGTGTTCGAACGGAACTCTGGAATATTCTGAAATACTGGACATCGACCGGACGTATTGCCACGTCATTCGAACGACTCGCAGAGACTTCCCAAACAGTGTCGACTTCTGAAATCCAATTCCTTGTTGAATACTGATTGACCTAGTGCCCGGAAGGTGTTGCTCTGGCGTCCAGATGTCTTTATCGTTATCTGTAAGACACTGGGGGGCGTCTAGAAGCCTTCAGAGGCTCGTCTGGACAGTTGCACAGGAAGCAGCTGTTTTGTCTTGGATTTTGCAAGGACTCTTCATGGACATCTTCTTAGAAGTTTGTGATTAGATACTTTCTTTGATTTGAACATTGTCTGAATACATGAAGATTCTAAATTGAAAACCAACCATCCTGTTAATTTGCAACCATTACATAAAGTGTTTTTGTTTATCTAGAATGTAGCCAATTAAAATACTAACAAACTCCCTCATTGGCCATTCTGGGACAAAAACACTTGACCAGTTTGGAAATACATTCCCGGTCTAAAAACAAAAAATACTCCCCCTTTTTGTCACAAAAAGACAAAGGGTAAACAAAGTATAAAGAAAAAACATAACCAAAACAAAAATAAGAGAAAAGAACAAGGTTAGGTCTTCAACGAGAAATCAGCACACACATGTATCTAAACCTGTGGAAACAGTCAGATAGCTGGTCAAAAATACGCAAGCATACAGAAAAAAGTTAAGTAATTAATGAGCATAAATTTCCCGCAAACAGAACTTTTTCAATAGTAAACTTAACTCATGCAACGCGTGTGTGTGTGTGTGTGTGAAGGCTTTCTCAATAAGGTAAGAAGTTCACTGATATGACTTAAATCACTAGAATTTTCTAAATAAGAGAGAAAATCAATGTTAGATCAGTTAAAGGTCAAACCTTATTTTACTAAGGCCTAGCCGCCCTCATCTGATACACTCCCCCTAAGCTGCAACACTTTTCTTTTACTTCGTCCTTTAATGACAGTCTATTTCCGCAATGATTTGGTCACTGATTGTTTCTATAGGGATAAGTTCAAAAACAGATTTATAGCACAAAAGTAGTGGATCTTTTTATTTATCCATATTTATTCATATTTGAATGTTTTTTATCACTTGGTGCTGCAACCTAGAAAGAATGCCAGAATTTATGGGTTCTTGTTAAGTGCTGAATGTTACACATTCAAGCCCTTTAATTTACATATATTAAGCTCTTAGTTTTGTTATAGTTTGATGTTTTGTGTTGTTTTTGTGTTTTCTTGTATTTTATAGGTTTTGGAAGAAAATTCATCAAATTCCAAGATTATAACAAAGTTGGCAAACTCACTTTTGGATAGATTCAACTCCAAATTAATTTTGAATTTAAGGAAAGAGAATTTGGCAAAAATTCGTTATTTTTGGAAAGAATTCAAAATGAGCACGTCTCAGTAATTTAATCATAACTTTTGTTTCAAGTATTATATTGCAACGAAATTTGTGGCGTTAAAAAGCTAAGACAAAATTAAACAAATATGTCATAAATAAGTTTTTCCTTATTCAAACGTTTACCATGCCAAAATTATCCTGCAATAAAAGACTGCAAATCTGTACAGATTTGGAATCATTTTCCTACTTGGATGGAAAATTCAGAAAAGGAAAAGACTTGTAATTATTTTATTTGGACTAGAAGACCTATTTTTAATTGTTCTAGGATTTCTAGAGCTTCTAGAGCTTCTCTAATCCCTATAAATAGGCCTCTAACCTTTGAAGAAAAAATACACACAAGCTTTGAGGAAGAATCAAAGGCTACATCAAGAAGGAGGTTCTTTCTAGTTTTTATTTTCTTTCTTCCTTTATTTATTTTCTATATGTATATAATTTTAGCTTATATTAGTTGTAACTAATACTTTAGTTAGGGCTCGATTGAAGCCCTAATTATGTCTCATTAAGGTTTTTAATTGGCGTCTTTGCTACAATTCATATATTGATGCTTAATTCGATTATTTCCTATTTTCTTGAATTCCTCTCATGTTTATGCTTGATCATCATATGCATGTGGTATGGATTTATTATTTATGTCAATTTGGATGACCGAGTCTTGGGCATAATAAAGTAACGAAAGAACCCCGACACAGGTTCTCGGATTAATCAACGTAAAGACAATTGGAATAGATACCATATTCCAATCTGAGTGTGTTTACCAATTTCCATAAATTTATGCTTTCTTGAAGAACAACTTAGTAGATACCATGCTAAATCCTTTAATGAAGAAAAGAGTTAGAGTAGATACCATGCCTAACTCATTGCTTAAGGAAATCAATAGCTTTAGGAGAAAATACAATTCCCTTGTGGCTGGTAAGCATTAAGTATCAAGTTATGATGGTTTCTCAAAAAAAAAAAAAAAAAAAGTTATGATGGTAGCATTGGCATTGTGAATCTTATTTGAGTATGATTAGCGGTGGATATTGAAGCCCTACCTTATCTCCTATTATATTTCTTCAATATTTTTGTCTCTTTTCTTTTATTAGATCTTATTAATATTTTTATTTCTTTTCATTCATCTTAATTATTTAGGAAATCTTTTAAGCATAATTTACTAATCCTCGTGGGAATGATCTCGTATTTGCCTGCTATACTATCGTTTTGATCTTGTGCACTTGCGAGTAAAACGTACAAATATTTATCTATTTATTTATGTAGATATTTACACAACAGTTATGGGTTCAACTAGCGAGTTGGTCAGTTTGACCATCTTAGCAAAACAAATCTCTTTCATTAGAATTTCCAGAAGGTAAAAGTCAGAGAGAGAAAAAAAATACCTTAAGGGAGCCTTGGATAGCGCACATTTTTCATCGCATGAGAAAAGCAACTATCTAGTAAAGACGTAGTAGGAAAACTCAGCGCATATCAGATTTAGAATCTTAACCATATGAATGTATATTCTATCAAAGCAGAGAGAACTGTCAAAACAGATACATATACATGAGATAGCTGAAAACTTTTAGAAGAAACCTTGCATCAAATCCCCCCCCCCCCCAATTTTTTTTTTGTTGTTGATGTTAGTTTTTGTGTTGGTTGCATTTTGTTGGACAAAATCACTTCTATGTAATGTTGCTGCTTTCACAGGAATGCTGTTTTATTCAGAGTCTACACTTCAGTTATGAGCTTCAAGAAGACTCTGTGCAGAATTCAAATCAGGCAGTTCAGTTCCCTTGCATCCTTCTGAACGACGTGGTATTCCGTCCGAACGCTCATCAGTCAGCAACATCCATTCGGACGATGAGAACTTTCCGTCCAAACACCCATCAGTGTCTAGAAGCTTCGAACAGTTCAAGGTTGCATCTGTTCAGACGTAATGGCAAATCGTCCGAACGCTCTTCAGAGTTCGAGAAGATCCCAGTGTTCAAGTGCATCCGTCCAGACGACATGGTAATACCGTCCGAACGCCATTCAGTGTTTGACAAGCATTAGGGTTTCTACCTCAAGACACAGTTATGGGAAGATCGCTGCAACAGTTCAGACGATGTGGATTCCCATCCAGACACGCTCATCCATAAGGCAAGTATCACATTCAAAATCCAGAAGTCCAGACGCTAGTCAGCATGGTCGGGACGCGCGAGCATCAAATATGGAAATTGCGTGCATCCAATCAACCATTCGGACGACCATTCCACTGGTCTGGACGCGTGAAGCCTTTATATGGAAATTGCTTGCAGCGGAAGTGCGACGGTCCGGACGACAGGGAACCACCGTCCGGACGCGGCTCAGAAACAGGAAAGAATTTCAGCGAAATTCTCAGGAAGTCGATCGCACAGTTGTCCATCCGAACGGCCTATGACTACCGTCCGAACGGTGCCTATGTTTTATCGAGCCAGACGCTCATTTGAACCATCAGCCTATAAATAGAGGTCCCTAGGCTTGAGAACAGCAAGAATTCAGTGGTGAATTCTTTATAGCTTAAAGATGGTGTTTAGGGAGATATTGAAGATCTAATAGCTTTCTAGCTTTTGCCAGTGTGTGATTTGATTAGCTGTGAAGTCTATCTTAGAGGTTGGCCCTAAGGTAAAGGAATCTATTGAAGACCCCTTCAGGGTAGGAGACCTGGTTAGGAGGCGTTCATGTTGGGTTACACGTCAAAGTTCAAGGTACGACCACTGCATCAGGGATATGTGAGTGCTACTACTTTTGTAACTAGCTTTGTCTTCTGAATAATGGATTTACCGGGTTTGGCTGCCCCTGAATGGTTTCTCTTAATTGAGTTTTCACTTCGTCAACAAAATATTTGTCTCCTTTAATTCCGCATTTAATATTTTGTTGCACATTGTTCACACACACAGTTAATTAGAAGTCCAATAATTTTTAGTTGAAAATAAAAGGAGAAAAACAACAAAAACATGCTACACAGGAAAAGAAAAATCTAGTCCAAGCATGTAAGGTGTGGGCAAACCTGACCTTAGGGAGAGAGGTTTACCTATACCAAGATAGAAAAGTAGCCGCCCGACGTGCTTTCTCTATCATCCCTATGAAATATCTGACATGCACTAGGATTTAGGAACCACAATCCTAGGCATGTGTGGCCTTAGCTACTCAGTGGGTCTGCTCCCCCTAGGGAAGTGAGTGTGCCTATCCTGTCCTCCATCCTTCGGCTGCAGTTCCATATATCTGATCAAGCTCCTCATAAAGCTGCCAGCAATGGGTAATCCTTCATAGGATGGATCCTTTTTAGGCTTTTGCGGCTTTTCTTCATGATGCTGAGATTTGTTCTTCTTTGGTAACCAGGTCTATTTTACAGGAGCAAACCTCTGATGTTGTCGTTGATGCCTTGGCACAGGATATCTTGTATAAGGTCCAGTCTTTCTAGGTGGGTCCTTCTGAGGCTGAGCACCCCTGGGTTTGTCATGATTATGAACTCCACATTGGTGACATATGGGAGTTTTGTACACTAAAGCATACCTTGATAGTTTCCTCTGGGCGTGATGCTTCCTAAGAGGCCTGGTGCTAGCAGAATCTTTCTTTGACAACTCCTTCTTCACTTTGGACCTCTGAACAAGTACGTGGGGGCACTTGGGTCGAATGTGACCGTTCAACCCACATTGATGGCAAATAAGGACAAACTTTTGAATGAGTTGTCTCCTATGTGGAGGAACATATTTTGTCTTGGAATGTTCTTCAACATCTTTTTCCTTCTTAGGAGCATTCTTCTCATTCCAAGTTCTTCGGAATTTTAACTGACCACAATTTGGTCTAATATGTCCCACTATCCCACGATGATGACATGTAGGTAGGCTTCTCTCTATAGAATGCTTAGACTTCGCAGGAGTAATATTATCATTCTCACAAGAAACCATAATAGCCTTACCTTTGTCATTCTGAGGCTCTGAACCTGAGGGCTTCAAAAACACAGTTCTGGAAGTAGAAGCAATGTTGGAGGAATCAATAGCTACATACCTGAGACCAGTTTTGTCAGATGAGCACTTTTGACCTGTCAACATCTGAGCTATCTTGTTGTCTGAGAACTTCTCCAACTGTAACTGTGCATCCATCAGTTTATCTTCCAAGTCCGTGATCTTTTGAAGTAATGTGTCTCTTTCTGTCTTCATTGTGTTCAGCTTTATCACCTTCTTCTGATTGGACTCTCTCAGCTTCATGAGTTCCATGTACATGGCACAATATTCCTCTTTTAGTTCTTCTTGACCATGCTCAAAGTAGTAAAGATCGTGTAACACCCCGCTTTTACAAAATGCGTAAGTGAAAATTTTTCGAATTTCCACAAGACATTACTAACTTATCTGAGGTAATTATTGGCAACGGAATAAATGTAATATAAATTGGGAATAGGTTGACACCTCAGAGCTACTACTGAAATACCTCAAAATATATAATAAGCCAGTCAGCATAATTATACAAACAGTAATACCAGTCATGCCTCACAGGGCTAGATAATTATACAAGCCAAATATCTACATATAACTAGAGAATTATAAGTACTGTCTTAAGTTAGGCTAATGAACTACAACAGGGTAGTCCCAAAAGGTAGGCTATCCAGCTTTACAAAAACTGAACTAGGAACCATCTATGTGTCGGGATAGTCCTGATAATCCTCTTCTTCTTCATAGCCTGAACCATTACAAATACCATACAAAGAGAAGAAAACAACATAAACACTAAAGTGAGTCCGCTATTTCCAATAATAATATGAGTGCTGATTTATTTAATTAATGCAACACAATGCAATGGCCATATAATCACATGTATATACAAAATATAATCTATGATCGCGAATCATAAACATAAAGTGAACATAAACATAATCATAAGGCAATGACAGTTTTAAGTGTAGAGTTTTAGGTATTTCCCTTTTTCCACTACTCTGTTGGCCTTGGCACGGTTAGCGTGTTATTTGAAACCCTGGTTTCCTCACTTAACTTTTAATTATAATCTTTGGGAGCCTTGGCTCCTGGAAACCTTCGTTTCCCTGGTGACCTTGGTACACCAGTTTTTGTATTTATTATTCTTTTCAGGTACCTCCTCATTCACTGAGAACCTTGGAACTCATGTGAAGCCTCGCATACCCACCGTAGATCTTGATCCAACAGCTTGTTATTAGACAGGTTATTAAAAATAATAAAATATGCAAAATCACATGCGCAAACAAGTAAATAAAACAGTAAACATAATATTATAGGAAAAGTCAACCAGCTTCGTCCTCAGTAAGTATAGAGATACTTACTAGTTTCTGCCCCAAAGGTCTTTCTCTATAACTGCATAATTCCAATCATATAGTAATACTAAATTAGTGAAAAGATGCTACAATATGTTTACTATATTTACCTTAAAGTATCATTTTAACCGTTGTCCTAATACTTCCGTTTTTGGTTCTCTTAATCAAGATATTGAATGCCATCTTAGGTTATTAAATAATGAAACTAAGACATCCTCTTTTACTAGCCATTAACTCCAACTAGTATGTTGATATATAACTCCCATTCATACCCATATGTAGCCAAAATAATACTTTCTACACACACACACATTAGCCATATACCCATATACACTTACTTACTAATTTTATACTTTAATATTCTCATTCATGCAGGGAATTCCAGCATACAACACAGACACACATTCTCTTCACACATTCCTTTTCATTAATCAAAACTCCTATATTTCAGCAACTCATTCCCACACAAAAGTATTAAAGCAAAGCTACTATCTTGCTTGTTTAAAGCTTCATGAGTGTAATTCTTTTAAGAGGAAAAACTACCCATGATCCTAGGGAACACATACTGAATTTTTGAAAGTAGAAAGGAAGATTTACTTACCAAAATTTGCACCCAACAGGTTGGATAGAAGGAAGGGGTCTAACTCCAAAACAAAGTGCTTGAAATGAGTTGGAAGTTGCTGGTTTTTGAGCTAGAATCAGAGAGAGATTTCAGATGTTGATTTCTAGTGTTTTGTTGAGAAACAAGAGGAGATTTAAGGCTTCATTTCTGGCTATAAGTGCTGGCTTTCACAGAAGAATGAGAGACATTTTCCATGGGAGATTCAGCACCAAAACAGTGAAGGGAAGAGGAGCTTACGTGAGTGGTATGGGGAGAGCTTAGGCTGGTTTTTGATGTCCCATGCATGTTATATATAACAACTTCGAATGGCTGAGATCAATCCAGCACAAATTCTTCCAATGGTCGGATCTTTGACAGCAAGAGAGAGAAATATCCATGCAAGATCTTCTAATATCCAAGATTAGATTTTCTTCCATATCTAGTGTCATGATTAAATTGTACCACCATATCTAGTTCAATTTCAACCAAACTAAGCTAACTTAGGCTAACTAAATAAGTTTCAATCATTTGGAGCCGTCCATAAGCAATGGGTTCAAAATCAAAGGTAGAAAATCACTTCTCTGCTGTTTACCCGTAAGCTGCGTCGCAATGGATAAAATCGCTCGATCGAAACTTATTCGTTCGATCGACATCGACCTATAATCGCTCGATCGATTTCAACTTTACTGATCTATTTCTTTACATGCATAAATACATAATTTTTATTAGACTATATAGCAATTCTTAAGCCTTGTACTCATGCACATATCTTAATAACTTAAGTAGGGTGTCTTTCCCGGGTATTACAGATCGTCCTGGTTTTCAAGTAGAGCCACACGTGTTAAACACTTCTCAAGAGATTCTTCTTCTTTCTTAGACTCATTGCTGATAGTTGCAATGTAGCCCTTCCCCTTAGCCTGCTTAAGATTTGCACATTCTGTTCTCATGTGCCCAAAGCCGGAGCATTCACAACATCTCTGACCTCTTGGATCTTCTTCTGGCTCAGCTTCACTAGGAGTTTCCCTCAATCCTTCGATGAATTTATCAATCTTCATCAATTTATTGATCCTATTGGCGATCAGGGCTAATTCTTCTTCATTGTCCGAATCTTCCTCTGATGAGACTTTGCTTTTAATTGCCTTGAAGGTCATCCCCTTTGCTTTCTTGACTGGGGGTAGGGAATACTTATTAGTTTGAAGAGATCCCACCAACTCTTCAATCTTCATAGAGTCTAAATCCTTGCTTTCTTCAATGGAAGTCACTTTAATCCTGAAACGCTCTAGAAAAGACCTTAGAATCTTTTTGATGAGTTTTGCATCAGAGACCTTCTTCCTGAGACTCACCATCAAGTTTTTCAAGTCATTGATCCTGGTGTAAAACTCACCGAATGTCTCATTCTCTAACATCTTAATTTCTTCAAATCTAGAAAATCAACATCTGGAGCTTGGCAGATTTAACAAGTTTGGTGCCCTCATACATTGTTTCTAAGATTTACCATACTTCTTTAGTGGATTCACAATTTGAAATTCTTGCGAATTCAGATGGGGAAAGCGCTTGACATAGAGCTTGGAGGGCTTTATCATTGGAAAGTCGTGCACTATTTTGAGCAACAGATAATTCGGCAGTTATAGCCTATGTTTTAATCCAACCAGTTTCTATAATTTGCCAAACATCAATAGATTTTAAAAATAAGCACATACGAGCTTTCCAATACCCATAATTTGTGCCATTAAATGCAGGAATGCAATGAAGAGATTGAGACATTATATACAAAAAATTGAAGTCAAAAAGATTACACTCAAGAAATAAATCTTAAATAGAGTGTACCGAGTTCTGATACCAATTGTTAAAAATTATTGACTTCTAAACAACCTAAGTGTGTGTTTGTGTGCAACAAATATCTTAAATGCAGAATTTAAAGAAGACAAGATATTTGTTACGAAGTGGAAACTCTGTGAAGAGAAAAACCACTCCGAGGTAGCCAAACCTAGGAAATCCACTATCCAAAAACAAAGCTAGTTGCAAGACACTCGTACTCACACACCCTTATGCAGTAGTCATACCTCTACTCTGACACAAAGCCTATCGTGAACGCTTCCCAACCAGATCTTCCACCTAAAGGAGTTTTTGAGGGATTACTTTACCTTAGGGCCGACCCCTAAGATAGATTTCACACGAACAAGGAGTACACATGGGAAACGGCTTGAGAGCTAGTGGATCTTTGATTCTCCCTAAACACCCTCTCAAAGCACTATGGAATTCACTGTCGAATTCTATACAAAACACAAGCCTAGGGCCCTCTATTTATAGGCTTACAAGAAACCTAAAACTGCTGAGATTCGAGCTCTGGTTGGCAAGCGTCCGGACGGAAGTTAGCCACGTCTGGACGGTTTTTTATGATATCCTTTCAGAAACAGCGTAATTTTATCTTTATCAGGTTCACGTCCGGACGGCTTGACTGTGCGTCCGGACGGTCTTCGTTAAAATCCTTTCCACTTTCGAATGGAACTCTGGTGTTAGTTTTTGTGTTGGCTGCATTCTGTTGGACAAAATCACTTCTTTGTAAAGATGCTTTCTAACAGGGATTCCGCTATTCAGAAGTTCTTCCAGAAGATTCCGCACAATATGCAAGTCAGAAAATTCGGTTCCCTGCCAGCCGTCATCATCCGTCCGGACGACGAGAACTTTCTGTCCGAACGTCCATCAGTGTCTAGAAGCTTTGAACAGTTCAAGTTTGCATCCGTCCGGACGTAATGGCAAATCGTCCGGACGCTCTTCAGAGTTCGAGAAGATCCCAGTGTTCCAGTACATCCGTCCGGACGACGTGGCTATACCGTCCAGACCCCATTCAATGTTTGACAAGCATTAGGGTTTCTGACTCAAGACACAATTATGGGAAGACGAATGCAACCGTCCGAATGATATGTGATCCTGTCTGGACGCGCTTCTCCTTAAGTCAAGAATCACAATTCAAATTCAACCGTCTGGACGCCAGTCTGCCATCGTCCGGACCCCTGGCATCTGATATGAAAATTGTGGATTTAACTTCAACCTTCCAGACGCCTGCCTATCATGGTCCGGACGCGTGCACCACAGATATGGAAATTGCGTGTTGAAGATCAACCGTCCGGACGGCCATCCCCCTTGGTCCGGACGCGCGAAAGCCTTATATGGAAATTACTTGCAGCGGACATGCGACCTTCCGGACGATAGTGTCTCACCGTCTGGACGCGGCTCTCAAACAAGAAAGATTTTCAGCGAAAATCTCAAAAATTCTGGTCACACAGTTGTCCGTCCGGACGGTGTCTGTACATATTACTGCAATCGCCCATTTGAACCCTCAGCCTATAAATAGAGGCCCCTGGGCATTGAGAACTGCAAGAATTCGGTATTGAATTCCTCCAGAGCTCATAGAGTATTTTGTGAAGATTATTGGTGATGATTCGCCCTCTCTGAAGCCATTGCAAGTGTGCTGTTGCTGCACTAAAACTGAAGTCTATCTTAGGGGTTGGCCCTAAGGTAAAGGATTCCATTGAAGACCCTTCAGGTAGGAGACCTGGTTGGGAAGCGTTCCTGTTGGGTTACATGTTAGAGAGCAAGGTGCGACCACTGCATCAGGGGTATGTGAGTGTTTCTGCTTTGTATCTAGCTTTGTCTTCTGAATAGTGGATATCCTGGGTTTGGCTACCCCGGAGTTATTTTTCTCATCTTGAGTTTCCAGTTCGTTAACAAAAATTCTTGTGTTGTTTATTTTTTGCGTTGTTATTTTTGTTAACACTTTTAGCACACACTTGCCTTTTATTTTTAAAATTCAATTTCATTTTTCATCTGGAATATTCTGAAATATTGGACATTGTCCGGACGTGTTGCCAAATCGTTCGGACGGCTTACAGAGACTTCCCAAACAGTGTCGACTTCTGAAATCCAACTCCTTGTTGAATACTGATTGACCTAGCATCCGGACAGTGTTGCTTTGACGTTCGGATGTCTTCATCGTTATTTGTAAGACACTAAGGGGCATCTCGATGCCTTCAAAGGCTTGTCCGGACTGTTGCACAGGAACAGACTGTTTTGTCTTGGATTTTGCAAGGACTCTTCATGGACATCTTCTTAGAAGTTTGTGATCAGATACTTTCTTTGATTTGAACATTGTCTGAATACATGAAGATTCTGAATTGAAAACCGACCATCCTGTTAATTTGCAACCATTACATAAAGTGTTTTTGTTTATCCAAAATGTAGCCAATTAAAATACTAACACAAACATAAAGAATGCCACACCTCCCTCAAATATAGGCTCGGCCTCGCTCTCCATCACGGCCGTCAACTCCAAGGCAGCGGTCAAGGCTGCCTCGGGCAGGGCCGCAGTGGTGTAGTAATCATCGTCATCGTCGTCGTCCAAATCAGCCCACGACTTCACCGTCAGCATCGCCAGCGCACAAAATACCTCATTCTCCTTCTCCGAATCCTTCTCGGATGCCGAGCCTTTGCGGCTCTTCTTCTTCTTCTTCAAGCTACCTAGCACCACGAACATGTTCGTGTTGTTTATCACCGCTGAGATGGAGAAAGGAAGGAGGGAAAGATTGGGGGTAAAATCTTTTGGGGAAGAAAGAAAATGGCTAAAGCATTTCATTCATGCTGAATTTAATTTGAGTGAATTTGCATAAGGTTTGGACCAAACAGTTTGGAAATTTACCTTTCCAGACGGTTTGTCCCAAACCGTCAACAAATTTCATGATTGTTTTAAAAGAAAGCGTCATGATTTCTTTTTTTATTGACAGTTTTCAAAAAATCATCTATAAATTTTTTAATTCCTGACGCTTTTTAGAAAAGCCTCATTAAAAAATTTAATTCTAGATGGTTTTTAAAACCGTCTAGAAAAAAACCGTCAAGAATTGATTCTTTTTTGTAGTGACAATGAGCCAACCATTCTATTCTACCATATGTTTACAATAACGGCTACTTATGGATTGATAGTTTTACGAAAAATGGTAGCCGATAAAGTAAACCATGGGATTTGGTTCACAAATCTAATAGTCTACATCATACACATCAATACATACATATATCTGACGGTGGCAGTAGTCTTGCAACAGCAGGGGAATAAATCAGTTTTTTTATGTTGTCTTTTATGTTGGGTCTTTTATTACTTACGTGAACTTTAGCTTGATGTTTTATTTTAGTAATGGGCTTAAGCCCATAAGTTTGCACCCCAAGTTTAGGGTTGTTTTTGAGTATTTAAACATAAGTTTGTACTTCAGAAGTTTTCAGTTTTTGAATAACAATTTGGTTGTTTGAGTTGAAACGTATCACCCCAAGGGTGATCCGTTACCATATTCTGCCTTGTGATTGAAGTATTCTTAGTGGGTATCAGAGCATAAAGGATCCTATGTTTTTGTTGTTCTTTCTTGTTCAAGATGCAGACCTGGAGCGGCAAGACGTATGGAGAGCAATGATACACTCAATAGCAACGTGACGATGCTTCATTTGATCTGATTGAGAGGTTTGGCACTATGTCTCAGCACCTAGACTTTATGTGGGAGTAGATGTTTACCAAAACTGAAGGATCGACTGATCGTGGGAAGGCTGTGAAGGGTGAAGATGAAGCCAAGAAATCTACTGATGGTAATTCTGAGACCCACAGAGCTGAAACAGAGCAACCTATCAACCCTATACTACATAACTCAACTCGATACAATCCCTATACTCATGTATGGGATTATCATCCTCCACCCCGGTTTGAACATGTACCTTTCCCCGGTCATCACCCAGCTCATTACTATCGTGGCGATGACATTACCAAGTGAGTTCGCGTTGATGTGTCGAATTTCCATGGCAAAACCCCTATGCATTCCAAGATTGGCTAATTGCCTCGGAGGATTATTTCGACTAGTTCGGTCTCTCTCCAGATCGCAAGGTACATTTTGTGAAAATGAAACTTAAAGGGCAAGCACGTGTATGGTGACATAGCGTGGAGGAATATTTGCATCATCTTTGATTACCACCCATAACCGATTGGGAAGAGATGATGCTCAAACTACAGGAAAAGTATTTACCTTTGGATTATGAAGACTTGGTCTTTGTTGATTTGTTGGCACACAAATAAGGGAATACGACAATGGATGAATACACCCATCGTTTTCACGAGTTGACTATCCGTAGCCGCCTCACCGAAACCGAACGTCAAACTCTTACCCATTACAAAGCTGGCTTGGGGGAAGACATTAGCAGAGAGTTGATTACTATTTGGGTCACAAGCTTTGATGAAGTGTATCAATTGGCATTAAGGCTGGAACAACAAGCCAAGCTCACGAGTGCACTACGCTCGTCGTCCAGTTGGAATCATGGCTCCCCTCATGGGAACTTCCCTGCAACCAGTAGGCTACCTCAAGGAGACAGAACATCTTCTAAAGTTCCCATACCAACTGAGCGATTCCCTACTGATCAAGGTGAACGGTGTGGTCAATCCATGGGCGAAGGTAAGAATGATAGGTGAAGTGGGGAATGTTACAATTGTGGTGGTCATGGTCATTATACTTTTATGTGTCCCACATGTGAGCCACGCCCAAATTTATATTGCAAGGAGCATCCTCCGGAAGAAGAGACTGAGACACAGCTCTCTGGACCCAACCTTGCCCCTGAGATGGAAGTCACTAAAGAAGCCTTAGAATATTCTAATTTGCCCTTATGTGTTATAAGAAGAATCCTCACCGGCAAGCGAGTGGAGGAGGATGAAGGCGATGATTGGTTAAGGACATATATTTTTGATACTCAAGTTGGGCACAATTGCAAAGCTTTGAATATGGTCATCAACAATGGAAGCGGTATGAATGTCATCTCTCTTGAAGCTATCCATAAACTGAAGCTAGCTCCACGTTGAGAAGCATTGAAGCCTTACTATGGCAGTTGGGTGGACGACACCTCCATCCCTGTGAAGCAGCGATGTTTGGTGAATTTTTCGCTTGGAAATATCTACAAGGAAGCCATGTGGTGTGATATTATCCCCATGTGCGGGTGCCACATTCTTCTCTGCCGATCGTGGCTTTTTTATCACAAGGTGCAATACGATGGCTATGGGAATACATACTCCTTGTATCAAAGGAAAAAGATGGTGTTGAAGCCTATGAAAGTGCAAGAGTTTGAGCAACCAGTAGGGGGAAATCACACAGTCGAAGGCCGCGTGTTGACATTACGCAAGTTCACTACAGCTTGCATGGAACAGAGGTTGTTCATTGCCTTAGTAGCACGGCCAAGCACTCCAGCTCCTATCTGGCACTCACTCCCCATTGAAATTGGGGCCCTTTTGCAGGAATTCCATGATGTTATGCCCAATGAGTTGCCTCGCGCATTACCTCCGATGAGGAATATCCAGCATGTTATTGACTTATTTCCTAGCGCGTCACTGCCTAATCTCCCATCATATCGGATAAGCCCAACTGAACACCAGGAACTCCAACATCAAGTGCAGGAATTGCTTGATCGTGGCTTCCTACGCGAGAGCATGAGTCTGTGTGCCATGCCGGCGTTGTTAATCCCCAAGAAAGATGGGAGTTGGCGGATGTGTGTCGACAGCCGAGCCATCAACAAAATCACAGTGAAGTACCGTTTTCCCATCCCACGCCTTGATGACATGCTTGATGTGCTACATGGTGTTACCATCTTCTCCAAGATTGACCTTCGCAGCGGCTACCACCAGATACGTATCCCGCCTTGGAGACGAGTGGAAGACCGTGTTCAAGACACGCAATGGACTTTTTGAATGGCTTGTCATGCCATTCGGGCTCACCAACGCCCCTAGTACTTTCATGCAGGTTATGAATCAAGTGCTTAAGCCTTTCATTGATAAGTTTGTTGTCGTTTACTTTGACGACATCCTTATTTTCAGCAGGAGTTTAGCCAATCATGCTGATCACTTTCGCCAGGTACTTCAAACACTCCGTTTTGAGAGTTTCTTTGTTAATCTAAAAAAGTTTTCCTTTGCGCTAAACAACTTTATCTTTCTCGAATCCATTGTATCCTCTCAAGGAGTCATCACTGATCCCGAGAAGGTTCGGGCTATTATGGATTGGCCTACCCCTAATAATGTCCATAAGGTGCGCATTCCATGAACTTACTTCTTTCTATAGGAGATTCGTGCCTAGATTTAGCTTCGTGATGGTACCCATTATCAAATGAACCAAGAAGGGTTCTTTCCTCTCGACAAATGCTGCCTAGCAAGCTTTCAAGGCCATCAAGAGGCTACTTACGGAGGCACTTGTGCTTCGACTTCCCAATTTTGAGGCGCCCTTCAAGATCTCTTGTGATGCATCACATTCTGGCAGCGATGGCATTCTCAGTCAAGGGGGCATCCTATTGCCTATTTTAGTGAGAAGTTGAATGATGCACGCAATTGGTATTCCACCTATGATTTGGAGCTCTATGCCCTTGTGCAAACTATCAAACATTGGCGACATTATCTCATTCATCAAGAATTCTTATTGTTCACCAATCATGATTCTCAGCGACACCTAAATGATCAAAAGAAACACAATGCACGACATGCTCGTTGGGTAAACTATCTCCAACAGTTTACTTTTGTCCTTCGGCATAAGGCGGGAGTGGACAATACTGTGGCTTACACTCTTAGTCGTAAGTCCCTCATTCTCTCTCAATTGTCTACTGATATCACTTGTTTTGAGGCCATAAAAGAAGCATATTCCACCGATCCAGATTTTGGTACATGCTATAAGACCTTGTTGAATTCCCCTAGTCGAATTGATGGGCATTACTCTCTTTTTAATGGTTATCTCTTTAAGGGAACTCAATTTTGTCTTCCCCATACATGCTGGAGGTCTCACCGGGCACTTTGGTCGTGATAAAACTATTGCCCTTGTTGAAGATAGATTCTATTGGCTTCATCTCAAGTGTGATGTCTTCACTGTACTCAAGAGATGTCGTACATGCCAATTATCTAAGGGTACAAAAATGAATGCTGGCTTGTACAGCCCATTCCGGATCAACCATGGCGTGATATTAGTATGGATTTCGTTCTCTGGCTTCCTCAAACGGTGTGTGGTCATGATTCCATCTTTGTTGTGGTAGATCGTTTCTCGAAGATGGCACACTTTCTACTTTGTGCACAAACGTATGATGCTTCCAAAGTAGCAGCCCTTTTCTTTCTTAGAGTTGTCCGCCTCCATGGTTTGCCTAAAACTATTGTCTCTGATCGAGATGCCAAGTTTGTTAGTTATTTTTAGAAGACTTTATGAGCTAAAATGGGCACTGAGTTGCAATTTTCTAGTGCTTTCCACCCCCAAACGAATTACCAAACCGAAGCTGTCAACCGGAGTTTAGGTAACCTCTTACATTGCTTGGTGACAGACCATCAAACTGCTTGGGACTTGCTGCTCCCTCAAGCAGACTTTGCTTACAATAGCTTTGTCAATTGGAGTACTAGCCTCTCCCCTTTTGAAGTCTTGACAAGTACTAGTGTGGCAGCTGATGATTTTTCTCAACATATCCAGTTGTTGCACGCCGAAGTCCGACGTAAGCTTACACTGAGTGCATAATCCTACAAAGTTGCCGCTGACCTACAAAAACGGCATGTTGATTTTTGGGTTGATGACCTCGTCATTGTCCGTATTCATTCTGAACGGTTTCCTCAGGGAGCTATTCATAAGCTTCATCACCGTTCTGTTGGTCCTTTTAAGATCCTTCACTGATTGGGGCCTAACGCCTATCATATAGAGCTCCCTTCTAATCTTCATAGCAGCCCCATTTTTAATGTCAAGGACCTTACGGCATATACTCCACATTCTGCTGATGATAGTGTTCCTGTTCCACCGTTGAATATGCCCAAACGAGTCAAAACTCATGATGAGATTGAAGCTATCCTTGAGGATTAAATTGTGTCTACTCGCCGAGGGGGTTACCAGAAGTTTTTGGTTCAGTGGAAGAACCGACCTCTTTCAAATTGTTCTTGGTTGCAGACTGAATAAGTACAACGTCTCCACCCTGATCTCTATGAAGCTTACCTTGCTACCAACTCGTCGAAGTCGAGTTCTTTTCCGCTGGGAGGAAATTGACAGTGGCAGTAGTCTTGCAGCGGCAGGGGAATAAATCAATTTTTTTATGTTGTCTTTTATGTTGGGTCTTTTATTACTTACGTGAACTTTAGCATGATGTTTTATTTTAGTAATGGGCTTAAGCCCGCCAGTTTGCACCCTAGGTTTAGGGTTGTTTTTGAGTATTTAAACATAAGTTTGTACGTCAAAAGTTTTCAGTTTTTGAATAACAATTTGGTTGTTTGAGTTGAGACGTATCACCCCAAGGGTGATCCGTTACCATATTCTGCCTTGTGATTGAAGTATTCTTAGTGTTCTATTCTTGTGAAGCCTTACCCTGCGTCAATATCTTGTTACTCTTGAAAATTGAAATTGACTTCTAAATAAAAGACAAGTGTGTGCACCAAGTGTCAACAAAAATAAGCACAGCGGAAAGTAAAAGACACAGAGATTTTTGTTGACGAAGTGGAAACTCAATCAAGAGAAAAACCACTTCGGGGCAGCCAAACCCAGGAATTCCACTATTTAGAAGACAAAGCTAGATACAAGATAGTAACACTCACATATACCCGATGCAGTGGTCGTACCTTGCTCTCTGACGTGTAACCCAACACGAACGCTTCCCAACCAGGTCTCCTACCTGAAGGGGTCTTCAATGAAATCCTTTACCTTAGGGCTAACCCCTAAGATAGACTTCAGATGTAGCGCAGTAACAGCACATTTGCAATGGCTTTAGAGGAAAAATCACGTCTCTGAGCAGTTGTAGAATTCAATACCGAATTCTTGCAGTTCTCAATGCCCATGGGCCTCTATTTATAGGCTGGGGGCTCAAATGAGCGTCAGGCAAAATATAACTGGGCGTCGTCGGGACGGTGGACATGGGCCGTCCGGACGGACAACTGTGCGACAAGATTTTTCGAAAATTTCGCTGAGAAATCTTTCCTGTTTAAGAGCTGCGTCCGGACGGGATGGCACATCGTCCGGACGGTCGCACGTCCGCTGCAAGTAATTTCCTTATAAGGCTTCGCGTGTCCGGACCATGGGGGATGAGCATCCGGACGACTAAACTTCAACACGCAATTTCCATATCTGCTATGCGCGCGTTCGGACCGTGAGAGGTAGTCGTCCGGACAGTTGAAGTCGAATCGGCAATTTCCATAATAGTTGCACTCGCGTCCGGACCAAGGCTGATAGACGTCTAGACGGGGATATTTGAATTGGGATTCTTGCCTTAAGGAGACGCGCGTCCGGACGGTTGAACGATCTTTCCTTTATCGGAACTTGGAAAGAATCTGAGACTAGTCGAGTACCGAGAGGCATCCGAACGGGCTGCTGAGACGTCCGGACGGATGCAAGTTGGATAGAAACTTCTCAACTCAGTGGAGGGTCCAGACGGAAGTGCACGTCGTCCGGACGGATGATGCTTGGTCTGACTGGCGTCCGGACGGTATGGCACGTCGTCCGGATGGATGGAACAGTGGTCAGATGTGCGTCCGGACGGGATGGCTCGATCGTTTGGACGGCTGACAGGGAATCGAAATCTTCGCAGTGCAAAGTTTTCTGAGAGTGCTCTGAATAGTGAAATCCTTGTTTACAACATCTTTACATACACAAGTGATTTTTTCCAAACACAGAATGAGGCCAAAATACTAACAAACTCCCCATTTGGCCATTATGGGACAAAAATCACTTGACCGGTTTGGAAATACATTCCCGGTCCAAACACAAAAATTACTCCCCATTTTTGTCACAAAGGGACAAAGGGTAAAAGAGAGTAACAAAAACCAAGTGTAATACAAATTACTCCCCCTAACGGTCTCAGAAGGACCCGGGAAACAGAGTAATATAAGTCAAAAAGTTTAACATAAGTCAAAAGTTTTAAACAAAAAGACAACAAAACAAAACAGAGAATCAAAATCACACATCCCCAGGTAAGGGTACAGTCCTCTCTGCATCATCCTCATCATCACTGCTGCTAGGATGATGAAACTTCAGGCACTCCTGAAGGTCCAGCTAGTTTTACACGCAGGTTGATGGAGTGTATCTCCTGCTGCATGGAGGACATAGTCACCTGCATACTGCTCATCCCCCCTTGAATGGCAGCAAGGGCCTCTATAATCTGGGAATAGTTGACCTCCGGCTCAGATGGTGGGACAATCTGGGAGGATGAAGCCATCTCTGGAAATCCAACAGGCATGGTAACAGCTATGGGCACCTCATCATCTGAGTCATCTCTCTGCAGCTGTGCATTGGACTTCATCAGTGTCTACTTGCTGATGGGCTGCTGGATCTTCATCTTCGGTTCGCCAGTGACATTGACTCCCGACTGAAGGATAATCTGAGTGAGTAGGCAGCCAAACGGGAGACCGACATTTCCCTCATCACGGGCCTCCAACATAACACCCAGAATATGCTTGCACAGGCAGAAAGGCAAGCGAAGGTGAACAGTATAGACAAACTGGGCCTGTTTCAGGATCAGATCACTGCGTCGAGCAACAGGCCAGATGTTCTGCTGAATGATCTTGGCCAGTATGCGGTGGGAGGGGGACAAGGAACCAATCCTGAAGGAGGTAGAGCGCTCCTCTCCTTGGGGAATGGCATGGAAGAATTCCCTGAGATCATCCAGGGAAAGAGGAAGCACCACCTCATTGTATGGGCTGGCAGAAATCTTGAGCACTGGGACTCGAATGATGTGACTGATGACTTGAGGATCAACAGTGATGATATGGCCTGCAACGGTGGACTGAAGCACCAATCCACGATCATCGTTCTACACCACTTCTAGGTTGGAGTACAAGAGCTTTACCAGTCTGGTGTACACCACACAGGCACAGCTATGTAGATATCCCCAATTGTACATCTGGATAATGGCATGAATGCTGTCTAGCGGTGGCACCATGATGTCAGACCGGATGACGTTCTGCTCAGCAATGACTATGCGGTCCATAGTCTTGGCCTGGATTGCAGCCCTATCTTCCATAGTCCCCTGACGGACCCTGCGCGGTGGACTACCTGCAGACATGATCCTGCACAGAAAAACAACAAGATTTGCAGCAAAAATCCAAAATGACAGTCTTGTTAGGTTTTGAAAAATATTGGGCAGAATAACAGCAGTAAAAAGGACTTTTGCAAAAATATAGGCAGAGTGTACCACAATTTTAGTCCTAAAAACATCATCACAAATAATCCCAATATGATAGATATGCATCACAAAATTTCAACCTCATTCCAAAATTAAATCTCTAACAGTTTAAAATAAATAAACTGAAAAAGAAAAAGACTAGACAAATACATGGAATGGGGTGAGAATGCACAAAAAGACAAGTAGAGATGAAATTACTCCAAGACACCAAAAACAATCACTCACAAAATGCCAAAGAGGAGATTTAGTGGGGTATGGTGGAGAGAGCGGCGAGTCTGGGGTATATATAGCCTCTGTGGGGTCCCCGTCCAGACGGTGCATTAACGTCGTCCGGACGCGCGCTGCATTGGGAACAAGCAGACAGGTCGCGCGTGTCCGAACGGTTTTTCTAACCGTCTGCCCAGAGGTTGCCGCGCGCGTTTGGACGCAAGCAGGTCCCGTCTGGATGATTGGGCTCCATTCCCGTCCGGACTCCAAGAGAGTACTGTTCGGACCACTTATCCGTCCGGACCACTTATCTGTCCGGACGCCAATAGAGACCGTCTGGACGCTGCACACTGAAGCATCAGAAAACTAAGGAAAATTCACAGAAATCAAATTTTTCCTGGTCAGTTTCAGAACACGCATGTATAAACCACTGATAACACAATCAGAGAGCATCTTAATACTAAACAGAGATATAAAAGGGAGTTGAGAAATCAAATAGCACAAATAAGTTCCTAAACATGTAAAATTCAACCAGCCAACTCAACTCATGCAATGCGTGTGTGTGTGAAGACAGAAACCATCAAGGTAAGACTTTCGATGACATGACAAAGAGTAACCAAATTTCCTAGACAAGAGAGAAAATAAATGGAAGATAAGCCAAAAGTCAAACCTTATACCTTACTAGGGCCTAGCCATCCCCATCTGATACACTCCCCCTGAGATGCAGCATCTAAATGATTTACTTGTACCATGAAGGACAACGTAAATGTTTTACTTGCATGTCGAGGGCAATGCATAAAGCAAATGTAGCACATAAGCAATGAATATACACTTAAAAACACAAAAATCATACGATTAACTGCTTGTTTCTTACAGTGCTGCAAACTAAAAGGAATGCCAGAGTTTATAGGTGCTAGGTTCAACTAGCATGTGGTCAATTTGGTCATCTTATCAAAAATTTCTTCTCTTATCCAGAATTTCTAGAAACAAAAAGTCAGAGAAGGAAAGATGTACCTTATAGGGGAGCCATGGATAGTACACATTTTTCATCGCATAAGAAAAGAAGCTATCCAAATTTTTGCATATACAGGAAAACACTTGGCAAATTATAGTAAAAAACTCTCAATTATATCTAAGCAAAGTAAATTAATACCCAAAGAATTGAGATATCAGGAGAAAATACATGCAATTATCTGATAAGCCAAGAGAAAAAAAATATCCTGCAAATTCTCCCCAGATTTTTTTTTTTTTTATTAAAAAAAATTCAATATGAAAAAAAATCATATGCAAGGCAAGATCAAACCTGATGATGCCAATACAGAAAAACAGTCGCTTGACCTGCTTTTTTCGTCTTCCCCAATAAACACCTGCAAAGATCTCCAAAATATAGGGGGCAAAAACAAAGTACCACTAGTTCCTAGATTGCTAATAAAATGTAACAGCAAAATAAGCAATCAAACCTGATGCCATAGGATTAGGAACCAAATCCTAGGCATGAACACCCGAACCTGCTAGGTGCGTCTGTTCCCCCTCATGGGGTAACGGTCCTTCTTGATTCAAGCCTGCCTTCCTGTGGGTGGTTGCTGGTATGACATCATCATCCACTCCATCATATTCTGCATCCAGATAGGTGGCTCATTGTGGTGTTGATCTGCTTCCACTTTCTGTGGCCTTCTAAGGTGCTTGGCCGGTGCAAACTGTTGCTAAAGCCACTGATGCTGAGATGCCTGGACCCAAGGAGCATGAGACCAAGGTGCTTGATATTGATGAGCTTGATGCCTTGGTGCTTGTCTCCATGGTGCTTGATAATGTGCCTGATGCCATGGAGTCTGATGCTGGGCCGTAGGTCTAGTGCCATGATGAGCTTGTCTGGGCACTTCTTTCTTGGCTTTGGCCTTTTGTGCTTTAAGGAGGGAGGATTGAGGATGAACATGCCCACTTAAACCGTAGTGGTGGCATATAGGAGGTCTTTTGATGGAATGAGGCTCCTAAGTTCCTGGAACATCATCGTTGACCTTGTCCTTCCCTTTATCTTCGACAGTGGGAGGAGGCTCTGAGACTGTAGGTTCACAAACACAGTTTTTGAGGAAGAAGGAGCATCAGAAGAGGAAGCTACATACCCGGGACCATTTTTGTCAGTTGGGTTCTTCTGGATAGACAGCATACGAGTCAGCTTTTCATCAGTGACTCTCTCTAGCTGGAGCTGTGTCTCTAGTAGTTTTTCCTCGAGCTCTTGTATTATAAGCAGCAATGAACTCTTTTCAGTTTGCAGGCTATTCATATCATAGAGGTGCTACTTACGGCCTTCCCTCAGCTTCTCATACTTTAGGTAGAGTGTCTTGTAGGCTTCCTTGAGCTCTTCCCCATTATCACTATGCTCCGAGTAATACGAGTCTTCTTCTTCAACATGTGGGGCTACAAAGGCCTGAAATTTTTCAAACTCTGGAGCGTCTTCTTCTGACTCATCACAGAGAGTCACGTTGTATGCCTTCCCCTTGCCCTTCTTAAGATTCCCACAATCAGCCCGGATATGCCCAAAGCATGAGCATTCAAAACATCGGGGTCCTTTGGGGTCTTTCTTCTCTTCTTCCTCAGGTTCAACTTCTTTGGGAGGTTTCTTTATTCTTTCAGAAAACTTCTTCTTGAACCGATCATCTTTCATTAGTCTTCTGAAATTCTTGGTTAACATAGCCACAGCTTTTTCTTCATCCTCAGAGTCATCTTCAGATGAGGCTTCTACCTTCTTCTTGGAAGCCTTTAGGGAAATGGTCTTCAACTTCTTGACCGGGGGTAAAGACAGCTCATACGTTTGAAGAGATCCTACCAGCTCTTCAATCTTCATTTCCTCAAGATCCTTGCTTTCCTCAACGGTGGTCACCTTGATCCTGAAACGCTCAAGCAAAGATCTTAGAATTTTTCGGATGAGTTTTACATCCGAGATAGGTTTCCCAAGACTTACCATGGAGTTCCTCAGGTCACTAATCTTGGAGTAAAACTCTCCAAACGTCTCTTCTTCCAACATCTTAATTTCTTCAAATCTCGAAATCAACATTTGAAGTTTGGCAGATTTAACAAGTTTCGTGCCTTCATATGTTGTTTCCAAGATTTGCCGTGCTTCTTTGGTTGATTCACAATTTGAAATTTTTGTGAATTCAGATGGAGAAAGTGCCTGGCATAGAGCATGGAGGGCTTTATCATTTGAAAGGCGTGCGTTCTTCTGAGGGGCTAGTTCAGGTGTTGCATCCTCTGGTTTAGTCCAACCAGTTTCAACAATACCCCAACAGTCAATAGATTTCAAAAAGAAACACATACGTGCCTTCCAGTAGCCATAGTTCGTACCATCAAAGGCAGGAACAGAATTAAGAGTTTGAGACATAATATAGAAGTAAAAAAAAAAATAACTCTCAAGAATTAAATCTACACAGAGTGTACCAAGCTCTGATACCAATTGACAATTGAAATTGACTTCTAAAAACGACAAGTGTATGCGCAAAGTGTCAACAAAAATAAGCACTTCGGAAAGTAAAAGACACAGAGATTTTTGTTGACGAAGTGGAAACTTAATCAAGAGAAAAACCACTCCGGGGAGCCAAACCCAGGAATTCCACTATTCAGAAGACAAAGTTAGATACAAGATAGTAACACTCACATATACCCGATGCAGTGGTCGTACCTTGCTCTCTAACGTGTAACCCAACTCGAACGCTTCCCAACCAGGTCTCCTACCTGAATGGGTCTTCAATGGAATCATTTACCTTAGGGCCAACCCCTAAGATAGACTTTAGATGTAGCGCAGCAACAACACACTTGCAATGGCTTCAGAGGAAAAATCACGTTTCTGAGCAGCTGTAGAATTCAATACCGAATTCTTGCAGTTCTCAATGCCCATGGGCCTCTATTTATAGGCTGGGGGCTCAAATGAGCGTTAGGCAAAATATAGCTAGGCGTCGTCCTGACGGTGGACATGGGCCGTTCGGACGGGATGGCACATCATCCAGACGGTCACACGTCCGCTGCAAGTAATTCCCTTATAAGGCTTCGCGTGTCCAAACCATGGGGGATGAGCATCCGGACAGCTGAACTTCAACACGCAATTTTCATATCTGCTATGTGCGCGTCCGGACCATGAGAGGTAGTCGTCCGGACGGTTGAAGTCAAATCGGCAATTTCCATAATAGTTGCACGCGCGTCCGGACCAAGGCTGACAAACGTCCGGACGGGGATATTTGAATTGTGATTCTTGCCTTAAGGAGACACGCGTCCGGATGGGATACTACATCGTCCGGACGGTTGAACGATCTTTCCTTTATCGAAACTTGGAAAGAATTTGAGACTGGTAGAGTACCGAGAGGCGTCCGGACGGGCTGCTGAGACGTCCGGACGGATGCAAGCTAGATAGAAACTTCTCGACTCAGTGGAGGGTCCGGACGGAAGTGCACGTCTTCCGAACGGATGATGCTTGGTCTGATTGGCGTCCGGACGGTATGGCATGTCATCCAGACGGATGGAACAGTGGTCAGATGTGCGTCCGGACGGGATGGCTCGATCGTCCGAACGGCTGACAGGGAACCGAAATCTTCGCAATGCAAAGTTTTTCGAGAGTGCTCTAAATAATGAAATCCATGTTTACAGCATCTTTACATACACAAGTGATTTTGTCCAAACACAAAATGAGGCCAAAATACTAACAACTCTGATATTCTCATATACAAGCTTCTGAACCTTTGGGGAAATACATGCATACAAGGATATCTAAGGAATAATTGACACTATGTCTCGACCTTGTGTGCACACGAGTCGTTTGAACCTTTGGGGAATCCCAACATACGCACACTCCCAAACACGATATCATAAAAAAAATTTGACGTAATATCTCAGCTATATATGTATGCATTTCTTCCAAACCTTTAAGGAATACATGCATATGTACACTCCAAAACTTTACATCACATTAAATCAAAACTTCATTATAACATGGCCGCACATGCATATAAGACATTCCGAACCTTTGGGGAATTCTAATATACTTGCTCTCCAAATATACAACATTCCAACCAATTCAATCAATGTCATATCTCGATCGTACATGCATACATTGTTGTGCAAATTATAATACTCGCAAGTGCACGAATCGTATGCAATATAGCGTTTTGCAAGTGCGAGGTCGATCCCACAAGGAATTTTGTTGCAAAGATTAATCTCTATTCAAACTAATCCTATTTTAACCTAGTTCCAAATTTAGAGATTTTTAACAAAAGAAAACATAGACAAAATTAATGAAAATAAAGAGGTCTAGGGTTTTGGAATCCACACCCACCAAATCACAACAACATAGTCTCATGCTCATCACACATATTTCGAATTCTCTCATACAAATCTTAGGTATGCTCTACTTTGCTTTAAAAGTTGTTTAAATCATTCGATGAATCCATACTTGCACAAATCACAAAAGATATCTAGTTTTGACTAAATCATCAAATGTATCCATGGAATGAAACACAACGAATATCCAACATTTTGATAAATGAAAACCCAAGCCATCAATTTAATGAAACTATATCAAATCATCACTTGTATCCGGAAATCACAAGAGATATCCAACAATAATCTCAACAATTGAAGTAGAACAATGAGAAATCAAAACTCATAAACTCAAATAGCATAAACAAGCATGGAAACTCAGTTTCTCTTCAATGGTGAGGTTTCATCCTCAACCCTAGACAAAATTTCAGCTACACATAACTAAAGAAAGCATAAATAAACAACAATAATCCATTAAAATGAAAGAAACTTACAAAGGATTGAAGTTATAGGTCAAAATCAAACCAAAAACCCTAAACTACAGTGAGAACGGCGCCTAGGGCGCTCCCAAGCGGCCTCCTCTCTCAAAAATGAGAAAAGAATGGTATTTATAAAGTTAGCTAGGGTTTCTGAAATTCTAACTCCGCATAAATTCGATCGATCGATTATAAAATCGATCGATCGACATCGGGCAATTTTCGATCGATCGACTTCCCAGCAATTCTGAATTTTCAGCTTTTTATGTATTTTCACTTGAAAATTACCATTTTTTTCTTAATGTCCTGCAAAAACGCAAAAACACAAAAACTAACCAAAACATCAGAAAATAACAAAGCTAAAGGTTTAACTAATGTAAATTAAGGGGTCCAAATATACACTTTTTGGCACTCATCATACATGACGCTCTGAAACTTTGGGGAACTCATGTATTACAAGCACCCCAAGTACATGTCATCTCATGAAATCTACTCAATGTCATTATTCGGTCACGTATGCATACATGACATTCAAAACCTTTAGGGAATTCATGTATTACATACACTACAAATACATGCCATCTCATAGGCAATGCAAACTAGTCGAATATCAATATACATATGCTTTCTGTCCCATACTAGAAAATATATGCATACTAATTTGTCTAGCATGAAATCCTTTTTCAAATCATGCCACAAATCACCAAGTTATGTATGCTCTTGTTCTGATTTCTTGTTTCTTTGCTTGCAAGGCTACAACCCGAGGATTTGTTTTTTATGCTAGGAGCTACAACTTTTTGGACTTCCACATGCTCTGCCTGCAAGGCTCTAACCCTAGGACTTGTTCAGCGTTCATGATTTTGTTATGCTAGTGCTTCAACACTATTTGTGTTCATGCTATCATACATGCAACTCATCTCATCCCATGCTCCTTTCACAAACTTTTATCAAAACATGCATCACATAAAATACTTCACAATCCACATGTTCTTAACATAACATAAAAGCTCATGAATCTCATCAAAACATCATTTTAACATAATCAAAGTAATTCACATGCATATATCATATGAAAATACAATTGGCTCAAGATTATCAAATCATAACATTTCTTTGCATAAAACACCATAAAGTTCTTAGTGAGTAAAATACTCACTTTGGCTGCTTGGTTTACGGCTTAATAGTGAATCTTCAATGAAGGCCTTGTATCATACAGCTACAATATAAATTGCATGATACATTAATACTTTTTAACTCTTAAATAGCTCTTGAATTACTCAAGGGCTAAACCCATGGAAAACCCATAGAATTTCTAGGGTTCCATTGACAAATCCAACAACAAATAACACTAACCCATAAGATAATCTTATGGTTAGGCATTTAAAATCACAACTTAACACTTAAACTAAAAGTTAGGGTTTAGGGATTTACCTTGATTTCTCACCAAGTTAGAACCCGATGCTTGGAAATGGCTAGAATACCTCAAGAACACCAAATGCCTAAAGAACATTGAGATATTAAGTTCAATCATTTAAAGATCTACACAAAATCTAAGGGAACTAGAATTTTCAGATTTACCTCAAATCAAATGGTGAAAATGTAAATCCTGCTTCATAGATCACATTTCTGGAGTCGAATTCGAGTTTGGAGGCTTAGATCTTCAAGAAATAGGGGTTTTAGATGAAAACCCTAAGTGAAAATGAGAGAGAGACGTGTGAAGGGTGGAATTTTTGGAGAAAATGAGCCAAAATGCATTTTAAAACGCATCCTGTCCAGACACGTAAGTGCCTTGTCTGGACATGCATTTAGGTAGTCGCAAAATTGAAGGTTCTAGAAGCTGTTTCTGGACACAGAGTGTGGTCCGGACATAACCCACAGACAATCATTTTTGACTCTCTAATCAACCCGTCTTGACATAGGTTTTGGCCCGTCAGGACCTGACACCCAGAAAGTCAATTTTGAACATTTTCTAGGTCTTTTCTTTCCATTTTACTAACTCTTTTACTTAATTAGTTTAATCATGTTCTTAACGTCTAATTAACTTCTCAGACATTACAAAATCTTTCAGCTTTGGTTTGCTCATCAGGGATGAGGTGTGGAGCATACCTTGATAGTTTTAGAAACTTAGCTGAATACTACTTGATTGACATGTTCTCTTGCTTGAGGTCTTGGAATTCTCGATCACATTGTTGTCAATGTGCTTAAAGGAAGAATTGATAGTTGAATTCCGTCTTGAACCTATCCCAAGTGATTGGGACACCATGGCCTATTTCTTCCTCTAAAAGAACTTTAGTGGCCTTCCACCATTAGCTGGCTTTCCTATCCAACTTAAGTCATGCGTAGTTGACCTTTTGACTACTAGTGCATTAACAAGGTCCTGGAAGTTTGAAATGCAGTTTTCAGTTGCTAAAGGCCTTGCACTTCCATCAAACACGAGTGAATTGTGCCTGAAGAGGTTGGCCAATGAGCAACCAACAATTTCATGGCGTTCACCATGTCGAGGCATGGCAGCCATCATGGTCATCATGTAATTGGGTAGCATTAGGCCCAAACTGAGCCATATCAGGCATGTTGAAAGGTGGAGGCAGAGAAGGTGGAGGTGGTGGAGGTGGACTACCACCATCCCCATCATTCACCGATTCCTCGTCCTCATGTCGCAAAAGTGGTCTTTGTCTAGGCAGCATAGCTCTACGCAATCACATTAAAGTTAGCCTACCAATGTGAGTGTGGAAGAGGTGCCACATAAACAAGCAGAAGTCAAAACAATGCACTACAATGAACATGCAATGTGTACCACAAAATCCTATTAAAGTTTTCATGTCTTAAGTCTTTGTTTAAGCTTTTAGAATCCTAAGGCTTTGGTGTCTCACATAGACTCTAACACAATTCTAGACTTTACTTTCCTAACAACCCTCAAAGCTAACTGCTCTGATACCATAAGTTGTGATGACCCATTTTTTTTTTAGACAAAACAGAATCATCGCAGTGGCATGCTGATTAGTTGTCATTAAGCCAACGTCAACCTAATACATATCATAACATATGCATAATATATCAGAGATAAACACACTACAATATCATATCCATTTAACTGTCTATTTGTTTAAAGCTTAATCAAATAATATTTACATCAAAAGAATGGCTATACAAAATAAGTGTCACATGCAACACAAGCCATATATAACATGTCTCTAAAAAAGATGGACTATCCATAGTCCGACCCATATACAACTAATGCAATAAGCCTCAGTCATAGTATCCCAAATATAACGCCACTTGGTCCTCTTCGACGTCTATGGTACCTATAGCCAAAGCATCAGCATCTACACATTTGTGGTGGTAGCCACGTCCGTATAGATGGAAATATGAGTCCACAAACTCAACAGTATAAAACTTACTAAGTTTTCACAATGACCTAAATCTTTTCTTTTCTACCTTACATTTACTATAATAGCTACTAATAGTGAGAATCCTTCTTTGAAATGATTTGTAGATAATATGGTAAAACACAGGTGCTTTGTATCAATAGAAACTTTACTTCTTTATACACACATTATATATATATCAATTGACTCAGTTATACTCATACACAAGCATTCCAAACCATCGGGAAATACAAGCATATAGATATGTCTAAGCAAAAAAGAGTGGTATCATAACTCCTCTATGCAAAGATACCAGTATTTTCAAACCTTTGAAAAACACAAGTATCTAAGCACATCTAAGCATGAACCCTTATAAAACATCATGTACACTCTAGCCGTAATGATATACATATGTTTTGTTCCATTCAAACTCATAGGCATACTGATACGTCTAGTCATGAAATCATCATAAAACACAAACCATGTCAGGTTTGCTTTACATCATTTTTTCTTGTTTTCTATTGTTGATGCTAATGAGACTCTCACCTAACTGGTCTTACACTTGAACTAGTTGCTATGGGACCTCAACCCAAACAGTCTTGTTTTTTATGCCAATGGAACTCTCACCCAACTGATCTTACACTTGCTCTGCGAAAGTACCTTTAACCCTTAGTCTTATGTTTAATGTTAATGATTTTGTTCCATGCTCATGCTCATCATTTCACATACTTATCATGTTCATGCTATCATACACATATGCATCATATAACATCGTATACTTTTCAATCTCTTTTCAAATATGTCATGAAAAAATAAATCTCAACTCAATTGAAATCATCAAAAACATAATTCGTTCACATTTCCAATAACATTTTCTAAAACTCATAAATCATCATCAAATCACAACTCAATATAATTGAGGGTATTGAAAGCATCCACATGCATATATCATCCTAAATTATCATTAACTTGAGTTTTGGAATAACATAACATTTTATACATCATAAAACTTCACAAAACATAGTATCTTTTCTCATTGAGCTAAATACTCACATTGACTGCTTGGCTTAGAGCTTATGAAGCAATTTCCCGACATAAGCTTTGCAATGCACCACTACATTTTACATTGCAATGACACATTAAAACTAACTCTAAATCCCACTTAGGTTATTGATTTTGCTCAAGAGCTAAGACCCATGGGAAACCCATAGAATTATTAGGGCTCCATTTGACAGCCCATTAGTTAATATTACTAACCCATAAGCACCAAGTGAATAAGATGCCATATTAGTGATTGTTTATAGACTCATGAAGAGTGCCCACTTCCTCCCCATCAAAATCACAGATTCACTGGACAAGTTGGTAGAAATGTATATGCGGGAGATTGTGAAGCTACATGGAGTGCCTATTTCCATTGTGTCAAACTATGATCTGTGGTTCACTTCAAAGTTTTGTAAGAGATTGCGTGAAGCAATGGGGAAAAAGTTGAATTTTAGCACGGCATATCACCCGTAAACTGACTGCCAATCTAAGAGGATCATCCAAATCCTCAAGAATATGCTTAGTTTGTGCGTGTTGGACTTCAAGAGTAGCTAGATACGATATTTGCCATTAGTTTAGTTTGCTTATAACAACAGCTTTCAAGCAACTATTAACATGGATCAGTACGAAGCTTTGTATGGACTCAAATATAGATTGTCATTGTATTGGGATGAAGTTGGCGAAAGGCAACTATTAGGCCCATAAATGATGCAAGACATGAAAGAAAAGGTTGTACTCATCTGGAAGCGGATGCTCACAACTCAAAGGATAGAAAAGTTATACAGATAAACATTGTCACAAGCTCGAGTTTACTATTTGTGATCACGTGTATCTCAAGGTTTCACCAATGCAGGGAGTAGTCCGTTTTGGAAAGAAAGGTAAGCTTAGTCCAAGGTACGTTGGACCTTTCCAAGTGTCAAAGCGTACAAGGTCAAATTGCCTCTTAACTTGGCAAGCATTCATGATGTCTTCCATGTTCATGATCCCTCACGTGTCCTTAGCTATAAGCCTCTTGATATTCAAGCAAACTTGACATATGAAGAGCTTCCCGTGCAAGTATTGGATTGCAAGGAACAGCAATTGAGGACCAAATCCATACCCCTAATGAAGATCTTATGGCGAAACCATGACATTGAAGAAGCCTCAAGGGAGCTTGAGCAAGAGATGCGGGATCGATATCCCTGTTTGTTTAAGTAAATTCAAGTATGATAACTTTTTCATACCATTTTTAATGCATTCCCCTAGATATAAAGCACGTTTGTGAACTTGATTATTTGTTTAGAATTTAAATTTTGAGGATGAAATTCTTATAAGGAGGGAGAGATGTAATATTCAAGATATTAATTAGGTGTTTATAACACAAATTAGATTAATAAAGTGAGAAATTAGGCAAAATATGTAAAAGAGCACTTAAAAAGAGTCTAAGTTTGAAATTATGGGTTTACGTCTAGACAGGACAATTCTGTGTTCAGACTGGTCAGTCAGTAGAGTCCTGTTTGGTGCCATGTTTGGACGGGTTGCGGACGGGTTAGTCAGTAGGTTCAGATTTCAGCACGTGTCCGAACAAAGCAAATCTATGTTCGCACAATCTTGGCAAAAAGTCCATTTTTCAGCATGTGTCCGGACAGGCTGGGGTTTAAGTTGCTGGACGCGATTTCCAACTCATTTCTACCCCATTTCTCTTCTCCCAAACGTTTTCTCTCCATTCTCTCTCCTAGGGTTTGATTCTAAACCCTAGATTTCGGTATATTAGAACTTCCAAACTCAAATCTGACATCGAAAATGTGATCCTCAATGTAAGATCTACGTTTTCTCTGATCTTTTTGACGTAAATTTGAAAATCCTAACTTTGTTAGATTTTATGTAGATTTTGAGATGTTGAACTTAATCTCTCAATTTCCCTTAGGTATTGTGTGTTTTGAACTGTTCTAAGTCATCTCCAAGCATTGAGTTTCATTTTTGGTGAGAAATAAAGCTAAAACTCAAAACCTTAGTTTTTGTATAAGTGTTTTAAATTGATGAATTTTGTGTCTAACCCTAAGATGATCTTATAGGTTAGTAATATTAGCTATGGGTTGTCAAATGTAGCCCTTGTAATTCTATGGGTTGTCCATAGGTCTTAGCTCTTTAGCAAAATCAAGAACCTAAGTGGGATTTAGAGTTAGTTTTAATATGTCATTGCAATGTAATATGCAGTGATATATTGCAAAGATTATGTCGGAAAATTCTTTCATAAGCTCTAAGCCAAGCACCTAATGTGAGTATTCAATTCAATGAGAAATGATACTACATTTTGTGAAGTTTTATGATGTATAAAATGTTATGTTATTCAACAACCCGAGCCAATGATAATTTAGGATGATATATGCATGTTGATGCTTTCAATACCCTCAATTATTTTGAGTTATTATTTAATGATGAGTTATGAGTTTTGGAACATGTTATTGGAAATGTGAACGAATTATGTTTTTGATGATTTCAATTGAGTTGAATTATGTTTTCATGACATTTGCTGGACGTGGGTGCTGTTTGGACTACCATGTGGCATTTTCGTCCAGCCCTGGGGCAGTGTGCCCCGTGTGGCCGTGTGTGTTTTCTCATCCTTGTTGAAGTTCAAATATCAAGACAAGCATTCTGGACTTTGATTTGATTAAAACAGAGTTTGTCTGACCCATTTTTAATCTACCATCTATTAAGCTTATCCAATCAAATTAGAGTCCTAAACGCGCTTCAATTGACTAAAAAATTTTACCACGTGTTCTTCACACATAAAAGGTCTTGTGGTAATTTTTTTCATAAAAAGTATAATTCGACTTGATCTCTAATTTCTGAGTTACACCCTTATTACGTATAATGAGTAATAAAAGAGATAATATTCAATTTTATCCTTTTATTCATCTTTTAATATTCTTTATAACTCTCAATAATACCTTAACTCCCTATTACTTTACACATTTTTCCGGAAATAAAATCTAAAACCTCAAATATCAATGAACATTTAATTCTATAAATATTCATATAGTCTTTATATTCATTCTGGATTTAACATTGTATTATTATTTGGCTTAAATTCCAATTTAAGACTGTCATATTCCGGGATTTAAAATATGGGGCGCTACATCTCTCAATTTTTTCAATTTTTTTTTTATACACCAAAGAAACAATAAAAAATAAAATAAAATAAAATTGAGGCATAAAACACAAAAAGATACATAAACAAGGATGTATAAAGAAGAAACATAAAATAAAATGAAATGCATGCAAAAAGGAAAAAAAAAAATGCATATCCTAAGGTGTATGAAAAATGCATAAAGATCACTCTCAGGCATGCCACCAACTGCCTACTCTAGGTAGGTCTCTTATCACTCCCTCTCAAAGTGAGAGTGACCTCAACTTTCTTTGACATATTCCTTCTCCTCCTAATAATAGTCCTACCACCTTCTAGCCTGTCTAGCCTAAAGCCTACATTTCTAATCATGAAGACAAGATTCTCCAAGTGTCCTAAGTTGGGTAGTCTTTTTCTTAGGTGCCTTAGACCTAAGCAAATGGAACTGAGGTAGAATGTGATTCACTTTAACGCAAAGGTAGCAAGTAGGGACATACGTTGAAGAAGGTTGTCTCCGGGAGGGTTTGTACCCTTAACCTTAGACCTATTGCCCACAAAAACTCCATTTCCATTATCAACTACTTTAGGAGCAATATCATCAACACAATTAATTTTTCATTTGTTGACGGGTGTAGTTTTTGAAGTGGAAGGATCTTTGTCAAAACCAAGTCCACCCTTGTCACCACATATTTTTTGAGAATTCAAAATATGTTCAAGTTTAACTCTAGAAGAATTAGGAATATCATATTTAAAAGCAATAATTTCATCTTCTAGGGATTCAACTGTATCAAGCCTAAAGGAATCAATAATGTAATTAACAAACATCAAGCAATTTAGAATTCAAGGATTCCTTCTCCCACCCAATTTAAGATTTTTTTTTAATCCCCAATATATGAATCTAAATAAACGGAAAAGAATCAAAAAAAGGAAAAAGAAGTTGTTGCATACTCTGTATCCTACGTGGCACATAATTTTTTATTTTTTTATTTAGGGTTAAATACATATTTGCCCCCTGTGCTTTACGACTTTTATTTTTTGCCCCCTTAGTTTCACTTTTTTTCAATTTTGGTACCTGTGGTATATGAAAAGACGAAAATGGTACATCCGTCTGATTTCTCGTCCAAGACTAACGTCCACCCACGGCATTTTCTGTCATGTTGTCTGGATGTTGTTGGAAACGATGTGTAAAGAATTGGGTTCTGGGCTTCAAATTTTTAGGTACCCAATGACGTGGGTGGACGTTAGTTTTGGACGGAAAATCAGACGGAGGTACCATTTCCGTCTTTTCATATATCACATGTACCAAATTTGATAAAAAGTAAAATTGAGGGGGCAAAAAATAAAAGTTGTAAAGCACCTGGGGCAAATATTTATTTAATCCTTTATTTTTCTTTTCCCTTTTTTGCTCTCCTACTCACTATCACACACTCTCCCTCACCGGAAAACCAAGAACAAAATAGAAAAATATTTTGTCTCGCTCTCTCCGCCAATGTGAAAACCATAGGTTCAATACCAACACTACTCGTATCCATGGCGACGACGTCGTATTCGGGAATTGGACGGTACAAGCTCCTTCCCTTATCTCTGTCTTCTTCTCTACGTGCTTGTCCGTGCCCTCCCTCACCGTCAGAAGCCCCAATTCCGGCTCGGCCTGGCTTGAGAGTCTGCAACCTTAGTTTGGTACACAGACCTGTGCTTCGGCTACGCCCAAACGGCGTCTCGTCTCACCGGCGCGTCATAAACGCCGTGGCCCGAGCTGAGCCGGACCGGCTAGGCGAGGAAAGTGCCAAACAGGTATTTCAAAATTTTGAAATTGGAATGTTTTTTAATTTAATTTATTCTGTTTGTGAGTGTGTGTGAGTTAGTGGGTGTGTGAATTTTGGTGGATTTAAGTTAAAAGTGTGTAATGTTCTAAGAAAATTACTTATACAAAAAGTTGAGAAAAGAATGCATGATAAGAAATTTAGACAGATTTGTAGGTATTCAGAAGGAAGAAAAATATGGGATTTCATAGAATGTTGTTTTTTTGATGAATAATAATAATTTTATTAAAAAACGTAAATTCCTCTTACACGAAGAGTATACAAGAACCAATTCATGAAATCCCATATTTACGTTTATAGTAAATGTTCATGGTTTATAGTAAATTTTGGAATATAGTAAGTTCTGGTTTTGTGACATGGATGAAAAGATTGTGGTGTGGAATTTTGAAGAAAATTTGGAAGTATTGTTACCATGGGTTGATGTGGAAAAGTTTGGAAGATTGGTGGGTTGGTGAATAATGTTGGAAATGTGGCTTAATTGAGTTGGGTTTATTTATTTTTTACTTTTTGAAATAATTATGTGATTTGTGAGCATACATGGGTGATTGAGTGGAATTGCTGAAACGTGTATGTTGTAGGAAGTCGACAAAGGGAAAACATTACCGGCAAAAGAGGATTCAGCCTCGGAGCATCAACAGAAATCTAGTCAGCTAAAGAAAAGAATTGTCTTTGGACTTGGCATTGGAATAACTGTTGGCGGTGTGGTATTGGCTGGAGGATGGGTTTTCACGGTGGCCTTGGCCGCTGCTGTTTTTGTAGGTTCACGTGAGTATTTTGAGTTGGTTAGGAGTCGTGGAATAACTGCAGGAATGACACCTCCTCCTCGATATTTGTCGCGAGTTTGCTCTGTTATTTGTGCTGTCATGCCCATACTTACCTTGTAAGTTATGCTAATGTGTCTACATTTTTGTTTAACTTATTTGAGATTTGTCAATCCAAAATTCTCTGATGATATCTTTTTGTCACTTTTTTAATTTTTTGATTCTGTATTTTGCCTTTTCTGAATTTTTATGATGCAAATTTAATAATCATAAGTAGAAATAGTAGTATTAATAATCAAATGCCATTTTTTGTTCAAATTCCATCTGTAATTATTATTATTATTATTTTTTTTTTTTGTGTTTTAGTTTTAGTTTTTGTTATTTATTTATTTATTTATTTTTTTTTTTTATGCAAATGCTTGTAGCATGTTCATCTTAAGATTATTTCCTGAACTGCGTAGCGATTACTATCTTTTGAAATGGTTTTTCTCTTTGGTATATAAAGCTAGAGTTCATGCCTGAGATACTTTTGTGTCATATGCTGTTGTGTTATAGTGTTTGTAATTGTAAGCTACACATGCAAGCTTTAAAAGCAGGAACAACAAGACTTGGTTACGGAAAATGTGCTGACTGAAAATTTGATGGATTTTAGTCTAAAGCTAATGCGCCTGTTGTCCAATTTCAAGTGGAGAGTAAGATCGGGTGCAGGGGTTCACTTTCAGGCTCAGGTGCGGCAGCGGGTTCGGGCCTCCCTTTTGCTCAGCCCGTTAGTTCTCTGGTAGCTTTGCCGCTACCTCTTGTGATCGATGCTGATTGTCCTAGTGGATATCAGAAGGGGAGTCAAGGTGTTTTGAAGGGCGTAGCTTTAGAGACCATTGTTACTTATCAAAAAAAAAGCTTTAGAGACCATTGTCAACAGTTCCCTGTCAAGGGCGTAACCCTCTGTTTTCCAGCTATTGACACTACCTCTCATCGGAGCTTCAGTTTTAAGTTCAGACCGTGTTGACAATGACCCATGTGTTGGAGTCTTGGATTTTTGTTTGCAGGTTGATGGACCCTTGGATTTGGGTACACCTTCAAGCAAGCCATTGTATGCGGCAATTGTTCCTCTTTTCGACGTTGCAGATTTTGCAGGCGTTCCTAAGACCCTGGAGTGGTTGTTAGAAGTTAGAGATGGGACGAGAGTTTTGATTATGGGATTAAATCTTGGGGCCCTTTTTTTCATCATGGGAAAGAGATTGGGGGATGACAGTAGCGTGGAATAGGAGCAAGAGGTTGTGCGAGCATCCTTGTCGGTGTGAAGTGATGCTGGGACAAGCCTGAACAACTACTAGGGATGTGGTGCCTTCTTTTATGGAATTTGTTCTATATTATGAGGAAGATCCTAGGGACAATGAACCATTGAATGTCCATCTCCTTGTTGTAATTGAAGAGCTTGTTGTGCATGCTTCAGATTCTTTTGATTGGGTGGTTCAGAAAGTTAAGAGTTTCCGCAATTTTGTGGGGTTGTCCTGTGAAGGGTTTGAGGATGAGTTGATGGCTTTGTCCACTACTATTGAAGCGAGTTGAAACCAGGACGGTCCGGCTACTACCTTTAGTTTTGTTTCTAAGTCAGTGAATAGAAGGCACCATGAATTAAATAGCTTAGCTTGCTCTATCAATTATGATCTTTAGGGAAGTCATTCTAGCAGAGGCAAAGGCAAGGGGAGGGGGTTCTACTGTTTCTTTATGAAGCCTAAGATTTTGTCTTGAAATATATGTGAGAGGGTTAAATGAGAGGGATAAGAGGTTGGGAGTCAGGAATCCTTTTAGAGAATGGAAGGGTGACCTTCTTTGTTTGAAGGAAACTAAATTGGAGCTTGTCTCTATGGCTATTGTGCGCAGTTTATGAGGCTACCAACATATGGATTAGTCTTATTTGGGTTTGAGAAGGGCTTCTGGAGGGATCTTTTGTTAATGTGGGATACGAGGGTGGTGGAAAAAATTAATGTGTTTGGGGGGGGGGGGGGGGGGGGGGGGGGGTTCTTTTGCTTTCTTTTGCTTGCTCCTTAAGAAATGTCAACGACAATTTTGAGTGGGCCTTCACGGGTGTTTATGGTTCTAATGTCGACAGTGTCATAAGAGGGCTTTGGGATAAATTGGCTAGGTTGATTAGTTGGTGGAATTTACAGTGGTGTATTAGGGGTGATTTCAATATCACACGCTACTCGAGTGAGAGATTAAGGAACATCTGCTCTTCCCTAGCTATGTTGGAGTTCTCGCAATTCATTTTTTAACAGAATCTTATGGATATCCCTCTAGTAGGCGGAAAATTTGCGTGGTCTAATAACTGTGATCCTCTGTTGTGGTCAAGAATTGATAGGCTTCTTCTCTCTCTTGACTAGGAAGCCCAATTTTCACGTGTTTCTAAGAGGAGGCTCCCTGTATTTTTATCAGATCACTTTCCCTTATTACTTGATTGTGGTGATGTTGTTAGGAGTAGAAGGTATTTTAAGTTTGAGAATATGTGGTTAAATTAGAGGGATTTGTGGAAAAAGGTGAAACAATGGTGGATGTCTAGTTTTCAAGGCTCCCCTAGTTATAACCTGACATATAAATTGAAAACTTTGAAAATTGACTTGAGAAAAAGGAATGAGGTGTCTGGCACTGTTGAGAAGTAGAAAAAAGGTTCTTCGGGATGGACTTTGAGATCTTGATGTTATTGCAGAAGGAAGATCCTTAGCTGATCATAAAAAGTTAAGAAAGGCTGAAATTACTAGTGACCTAGAGAGGACTATTCTTTTGGAAGAAGTGAGTTGGAGAAAACAATTGAGGGCACTTTGGGTGAGAGAGGAAGACAAGAAAATAAAATCCTCCACCATGTCGTTAATTCAAACAAAAGGAACAACATTGTTGAATCATTTGTTGTTAATGGCTCGGTTTCTTCAGATACTGCAAGAGTTAAAGAGCATATTTTGCAGTTTTACACTTATCTTTATTCAGTGTAATTCAATTGGTGACCTAAATTGGATGGTTTTCCTTTTAATTCTATTGGTGTTGAGGAGGCTACTTGGATGGAAAGTTTTTGAGGAGAGTGAGGTCTGTGAGATAGTGAAAGCTCTGAATGGTGACAAGGCCCCGAGTCCTGATGGTTTTACTTTGGCCTTCATTTAGTCTTGTTGGGAGGTTCTTAAAGAAGATTTCATGAATGTTTTTCATGAGTTTCATGCTCAAGGTAAGTTTGAAAGAAGCCTCAATGCTACTTTTATTGCCCTTATTCCTAAGAACGCTAGGGTAGTGGATCTTAAGGATTTTCGTCCTATTAGTCTTGTGGGTGGCATTTATAAAATTATCTCTAAATTCCTAGCAAATAGGCTAAAGACGGTGTTGGAGAAAGTTATTTCCAGGTCTCAGAATGCTGTCATCAGGGTGAGAGAGATTTTAGACTCAGTCCTTATTGCGAATGAATGCTTGGATAGTAGAATCAGATTAGAGGATGTTTGAGGATTTACATCATTTCCGTCAAATTCAGAGCATTTACGTCATTTCCGTTGTCTCTTCTTATGCTTTGAAGTTGTCTCGGGGTAAAAAATAAACTTGGCTAAATTAGAGTTAGTCCTTGTTGGCATCGTGGAAGTGTTTGAGGCTTGACTCGTATCTTTGGTTGTAGGGTGTCCTTTATGCTCATGAAGTACCTAGGTCTTCCAGTGGGGCTTCGTTTAAGGCAAAATCAATCTTGTATGGTATTATTGAACAGATGGAATGTTATTTGGCTGCTTGGAAGTGGCTTTATTTGTCTAAGGGTGGTAGGATCACTTTGATTAAAAGCATTCCTTTAGATTTGCATACTTATTATTTGTCCCTTTTCCTCATCCCTGTTGGCGTTGCTAACTGTATTGAAAAACTTTAGTGAGACTTTTTTTATGGGGCGGAGACGGTGATGAGTTTAAATTGCATATAATCAGTTGGCCTAAGATTTGTACTCCAATTTCTTTAGGCGGTTTGGGAGCTCGAAGCATGCTTATGTTAAACTGAACTCTCGTGGGGAAGTGGTTATGGCGTTATGCCATAGAGAGGGAGGCCTTGTGGAAATTGGTGGTGGAAGTTAAAAAGAACAGCATCTAGAGAGGATGGTGTTCAAATGCGGTTTTTGGTCCTTTGAGGTTGGGGTGTGGAAAAACATTAGGAGGGGATGGGGGGATTTTTCTAGATTTGTTAGATTTGAGGTGGAAGATGGGTCTTCTAAATAAGGTTTTAGCATGATGTGTGGTGTGAGATAAAAACTTGAGGGCAACTTTCTTGGTGTTGTTTGGTATTGCTCATTGTAAGGACTCTTCGGTGGCAGATCATATGCAATTTTCTAATGACACTTTACAGTGGAATATCACTTTTATCAAATCATTGCATGATTGGAAGGTGGAGTTGGTCACTTCATTCTTTAACCTTTTGTACTCTCTAATGTTGAGATGAGGGGGTGAGAATAAAATTTGTTGGATCCCTTCCAAAAGGCGGACGTTCAAGGTAAGATTGTTTTATCGTGTGCTTAGCCCCCTTGTTGACTCTCCCCTCCTTTGGAGGAGCATCTGGAGAAATAAGGCTCCTTCGAGAGTGACGTTCTTTGCGCGGACAGCAGGTTAGAGATGATTTTAACTTTGGATAATCTGAGAAAGAGGACGTCATAGTGATGGATTGATGTTGCATGTGTAAGAAGAGCGGGGAATCCATTGATCATCTTCTGCTCTACTATGAAGTGGCTAGAGATTTGTGGGTATCGATTTTCTGTTTTTTGGGATGGATTGGGTCATGCCCCAACTTGCGGCGGAGCTGTTGGCTCGTTGGAGAGGTCAATTTAGTAGCCATTGCAATATAAAAGTGTGGAGTATGGTTCCTCTTGTGCTTAATGTGGTGTATTTAGAGAGAACACAATGCTCAAAACTTTAAAGATTGTGAGATAAAGGTGATAGAGCTAAAAGCTATTATGTTCAAATCTTTTTATGTTTGGATGGCTTCTCATAACGGTTCCGCTTTTCTAATTTTTTAGAATTTGTATTCTTCTTCTTCTTCTTCTCTCTAGTTGGGCCTCTCTTGAATACCCTCCATGTTTTTGGATTGCGCCCCTTTGCGATTTATATAATAAGGTTGGTTTACTTATAAAAGAAAGTGCGTTCTTCTGGTTTGGAATGGTGATGGATATATATTTCTGATGAGTGTTTCTCATATCTGGCCAGGTACTTCGGTCATATTGATGTTTCAGTGACATTCGCTGCCTTTGTTGTTGCTATGGCATTGCTTTTACAGAGAGAAAATCCTCGTTTTGCACAACTGAGTAGTGCCATGTTTGGGTTGTTTTATTGTGGCTATCTTCCTTGTTTCTGGGTGAAACTTCGATGCGGCTTAGCAGCTCCAGCCTTAAACACTAGTAAGAGGCTGAGAATTTATGCTTCTTTGGTAGTAAATTTAGTTTTTAAGGAGATTTTTTTAAAATTTGACACTTACCTTTTCTGCTGTATTAATCAGTAACTATGCATATTTGTGAAAGAGAGTAGTTTCATTCTACTTGTTCGTTTATATGGGTCCTTACTGTATGCTACTCTTCCAAAAGATTAAAAGATGAATAGGATAGTAGTAGAGAATGTGTTGCCTGTTACAAGACACAATTTTCCTTCCTTTCTCTTTTGTTCTCTCTCTTGTTCATGCTTCAAACACCTATCCTCTTTCTCTTTCTATACTATTCTTCTTTTTAGTTTCTGGGTCTGTTCACTAGTTTACTTCTTTTTATATACGGCTGCATAAAGAGAATTTAAGCACACCCTCTTCTCAGTCCCTCTGTCTACTTTGCTCTTTCTATTTTGTGGATCTTCTCTATTTGGCTACTTCTTAATAGACCAGGGAGAAAAGTAGAGAGGGAAGTAAGATCGGTGAATCAAAAAAATAAAGAAAAAGGGAAAAATATAAAAATGCTCCCTCAACTAACAACCGATTTTAAAATAGCCCTATGAATTTTCAAGTGTGCTAAAGTGACCCATCAAACTACCAAGGTGTGCCAAAAAGATCAATTTTTTTCCGATAATACCCTTATTCTCTTAAAAACTAACATAAAAAATTAATTTAAAAAACTAATTTTTAAACAAAAAAAAAAAAAAACCCAAGGGGGTGGATTAATACCATTTTTTTCCCCCCGAATAAATGCAAAATCAGTCCCTTTAATTGGCTTAAATTAAAAATCGCTCTTTATAGTATAAAAATAATTTAGAGGTAATCAGGGTAGGCTATGATTGCTCGCCAGAAGACAAAAGGCAAGAGGGAGCTCTTGAATTTGAAGAGCTCCATCAATTATGGCGATGCTAGCACTTCCTCCAAGCGTTGGAAAGGAAAAGCTCTCATGTTGTAGGGGGTTTTAGTTTGGGGGCTTTCGGGGCAGGTTTGGGTGCTTGGTAGGGGTTGTTATTGTATTTGGGGAGCTTATGTTTCTTGGGTGTTTGTTAGGGGCTTACCTTTTTTGTGGGTTCTTTTGGGTTTCTTGTGGTTTTGGGGTGCTTATTTTGCTTCTTGGGTGTTTGTTGGGGGATTATCTTTGTTTATTTGGGTTTTTGGGGCTTTCCTTTGTTTTTGTGGGCTAGTTGGGTTGTTCCTCTGTATACTTCCTGTGTACTTAGGGCGCTTTACGTTTTTTTTAATAAAATCTTCTTACTTATAAAAAAAAAATAAAAATAACAATTTATTCCTTGTATTCAAAACGCTTGACAGATTCTGTTAGTGTCAATATCAGTACCAATAAAATGATGTGTCACTCTTAGTAAAGGAAAGGAAAAAAAATGCAAAATAGGTTTCTGTTGTTTACCTGATTTATAATTAACTCTTTATGGTATCAAAATGAACTCAATGGTTCCTGTGGTATGAAAAAAATACAAATCACTTCTTTCAGTCAAATTCCATTAAAACACTTGACGGATTCTGTTAGTGTGCCACGTCAGCACCAATAAATGACAACACGTGTCATTATTAATAAAAAATAATATATATATATATATATATATAAACTAAAAAGTTAAAGAAATTAAAAACTTGAAAAATTAAGATTTTTTAATTTTCTTTTTTTTTTTTAAAAAAAAAAAAAAAGAAAAAGAAAAAAACCAAAGGGTGACTGAGGGTGAGCCGGCACAACCCCTAGGGTAGCTCGCTAGCCACACCAGGTGGGTGGTGACCTTCGAGCCACCCCAATGGTGGCTCTAGGATGGCCCGAAGGCCACCCCAAAGGAAGTCAGGGGTGGTGCGCACCACCCTAGAGCGCCACTAGACAATGGGAGTGCCCAAGCGCCACCCCCGGCTTCCTCTGGAGATCCACCACTGCGAGCCAACCCCCACTTCGTGTGACTTGCAAGCCACCCTAGAGGTGGCTAGGGGTGGCTCGCAGGCCACCCCCAGCCAAGGGTGGTTGCGAAGCCACCCCTTGGTTCTTTCTTCTTCTTCTTCTTCTTCTTTTTTAAAAAAAGAATTTAATTTTTAAAGTTTTTAATTTCTTTTAACTTTTTAGATTTTTTTTTTTTTGTTTAAAGAAATAGTTTTTTTATTAATTTTGTTATTTTATTTTTTAAGAGAATAAGGGTGTTATCGGAAAAATTGGCCTTTTTGGCACACCTTGGTATTTGATTGGTCACTTTAGCATACCTGGAAATTGATGGGGCTATTTTAAAATCGGCTGTTAGTTGAGGGGACTTTGTTATATTTTTACCAAAGAAAAGAGGAGACCCTGAGATGCCTTGCTGATCTTGTCGGATGAGGCCTTTCCCATTTTTTCAGATTTCTCCTTTACTTGTGAATCATTGAAGAAGCTTATTGTAGGATGCTCATGACGATTATATTAGTTTATACTTTTTCCTTTTAGTTTAGGGAAAAGAATCACATCTCTCGAAGATCCTAACTTGCTTGTAGATTAGGCATGTAAAACTACATTTTTTTTTTGGGCACCTTTTATCCTCTTCTCTGTTTGGTATCCGTTGGATCAACTCACCCTTATCCTCCTAAAATTGTTGCTTAATGGTTTCTTCTAAACCTATTTGTGGAGCATACGCGCTAACTATGTTAACGGCCTATTCACCTGAAATTTCTATTAACTAAATTCTATCTCCTACCCTCCGAACTTCGATGACTCCCTTTTTAAGACTTCTATGTACAATCATCTCTACCCCATTTCTATTCTTATTCTCCCAGTATAGCACAATCACTTGAAAACACTTTTTCGATTTCTCTAGATTTATTTACCCACTTAGTCTCTTAAAAGCAAACCATGTTTATCCTCCCCCGAAATGCCCTAGGTAATCCTCGTGCTCTTCTCACTGCAGCCGGGGTCCAATGCATGAGTCACTTTTAGGAGATGCACCAATTCATATTTGTAAATGATCCATCCATATAAAATTACAGTTTTATATGTTCAACACACCACAATGATCCTCATTTCTCAAGGCTTGAGACTTGCTTTAAGCCGAATTTTAGAGCATTAAGCACTAACACATGCAGAGTTGTGATGCACTAGTATCTGGGAAAAATCAGAAAAGAAAATCCATCCATTTTTCATTCTCATGCTTTTAAAATTTTGATGTGTATATTCAATTCCTTTTTTCCCTTGTTAAATGAAAGATCCACTATTGACCTTTTTCTTTACCTCCTTTGTGCACCTAATTCTCCCTGTATATGTGTGGCCTTGCTGGTTATTTTTTCAAGCTGTGTTTCCTGATAAGTTTGTCTTTGGCAGGAATAGGAGCAACGTGGCCCATTCTTCTTGGTGGTCAAGCTCATTGGACGGTTGGTCTTGTGGCAACCTTGGTTTCTATCAGCAGCATAATTGCTGCCGATACATATGCTTTTCTTGGTGGCAAGGTATTTTTATGACAAATATGATTATTGCATGTCTTTTTTTAAGTATGATTATTACATTTTGTGATTCTTATTGCTCTTATCCTCGAGGTTTGACTATGCTAGATTTTGAAGATTGTTGTCTAATGGACATGAAATTGCCATGTCACTGACTTTTATATGGGATGTGGTGGACTCCGCTAACAGAATGTCATAGAGTGCCTCCTGAATCAAACAGTTACTACTACGATTATAAGTTCCTTAGTGTTAAAGCACAAGGACTCTTGGATAAGAGTTCGAGTGTTGAAGGTCTCTTAGCTTCAACCGAAGATAAGAGTTTTAGATAACCTTGAGTTTGAATTGTAATTGGTTAGACTTAGATCAGAATAGGTTTAGATCAAACCTATCTCTAACCGTGTATATCTATTTAGATTAGAATAGTCCTAGTTCAAATCAATCTCTACCAATGTATATCTCATCCTAACCGTGTATATCATATAGCTAGAGTTAATCTCTATAGAGGTAGTAGCTGAATCAAACTCTTGTAACCGATTGCTATATATACAAGTGCAATCAACCTGATACAGCAAGGTTGAAAACATTATTCAAAGAGAAATCTTTTATGGTATTAGAGCAACAAAAAATCTAATCGTCTGCTCATCTTTCCTGTTTCCTTCTTTTTCTTCTCAATGGCCGAATCTACTATTACCACCGATTCCAGCTCCACCACCCAATCTTCTCCGTTCAATATCCCACATACGAACCACACTCCTATCAAACTGACCAAGGACAATTACATGGCCTAGCAGTTTCAACTCCTTGCATATCTTCGAGGACAAGATGTGTATGGATTCATTGATGGCACGGTTCTTCATCCTATTCAACTGATAGTGAATCCTGTCACTACCCTTGGAGCTCCCGTGATGATTGCCAACCCGGAATATCTCTCCTGGTATCAACTAGATCAGCTCATCATCAGCGTTCTGGTCTCCACCCTGTCTGACTCCTATGTCTCCCATGCCGTGGGTTGCAACACATCTCGTGCACTATGGGAATCATTGGAGAAAATGTTTGTTTCCCAAGCTCATGCCCAGATTATGCAAGTTCACTTCCAACTTGCTACCTTAAAGAAAGGTAATTCCTCCATAACCGACTATTTCCACAAGCTGAAAACTCTCAGCGACACACTTGTTGCATGTTGCCAACCTCTCAACGACTTTGAATTCGTCTCCTTCCTGTTAGCTGGACTTGGATCGGAGTTTGATCCCATCTCCCGAGATGATATCTATGGTCTGCTCGTCGCCCATGAGATGTGCCTCAAGCAGCAACTGGCCAACACAAATATCTCCAATGCCACTGCCCATGTCACTACCAGAAACTCTGGCAATTCTGGCTAGCGTGATCGCAGCTTCAATACTGTCTGTGGCCGTGGTTTCTCAAATGGACGTGGCTATCGCGCCTCCTTTCCTGGCGGATGTGGTCAATTTTCTGGTCGTTGTGGTCGTGGCCATGCAAGATCCTCTCAATCTCTCTGTCAGATATGCAACAAACTGGGCCACTATGCTACCACTTGCTATCAACAGTTTGATCAGACTTCTCAGAATGACGCTCAGTCCCTCTGTAGGCCTTCTACTCTTCTCCTAGCCTGCCAAAAGATGACAGCTGGTATCCTAATTCCGGAGCTACTCACCATCTCACTCATGACCTAAACAACCTCACGTTGTCCTCTGATGCTTACACGGGTTTTGACCAAATCCGGGTGGGAAATGGTAAAGGTTTGTCTATCCATAATATTGGCTCTGCTACTTTGTCTTCTCCACTTCGTTCTTTTCTTCTTAAACAATTGCTGCATGTCCCTTTTGTCTGCAAAAGTCTTTTGTTTGTCCGTCAATTTGCTCATGATAACAATGTATATTTTGAGTTTCACTCTTCCTTTTTTGTCATCAAGGACTGTCGAACCAGGTCAATCCTTCACCGAGGTCCACTTAAGAACGGCCTTTATCAGCTACTGCCTTCTCCCACTTCTTCTCCATCTCCATACTCTCTTGTTGGTAAAAGGACTTCCGCTGATCAATGGCACAAACGCTTGGGTCACCCTGCTCTACGCACTGTTAAGCACGTGATTTCCAAGTTTTCCCTTCCTGCCTTTTCCAATAAGCCAAATGCTTCTTGTGTCTCCTGCCAGCAAGCTAAAGCACATCAGTTTCCCTTCTCGGCATCTACTTCAGTTTTTAATCTTCCTTTAGAGTTAATTTTTTCAGATGTATGGAGTCCTTCCCCTATTGTTTCCTCGAATGGGAACAAGTACTATGTTTCCTTTGTTGATGCTTTCAACCGATTTACTTGGCTTTTTTCAATTCAATGCAAATCTAATATCTTTTCTGTTTTTCTCCAATTTCAATCTATGGTTGAACTTCTCTTTAACACTAAAATCAAACAAATTCAAACTGACTGGGGTGGGGAATTTCGTCCTTTAAACACATTCTTCCACAAACATGGCATTCTCTATCGCATTTCGTGTCCTCATACACATCAGCAACAAGGATGTGTTAAGCGTAAACATAGACACATCATTGATACATCCCTCGTCCTTCTTGCTGAAAGTCACGTTCCCAAAACCTTTTGGGATGAAGCTTGCCAAACTTCATGTTATCTCATCAATCGGCTCCTAACACCAGTCCTACAAAATCTTTCTCCTTTCCAAAAGCTTTTTAATCGTAGTCCCGATTACAATTTTTTAAGAATTTTCGGCTGTGTTTGTTTTCCTAATCTCCGTCCATATAATCAACACAAATTTGACTTTCGGTCCAAAGAATGTGTATTCCTAGGGTATAGCCGAAATCATAAAGGCTACAAATGTTTTCATATCCCAACAGCCCGCATGTACATCTCTCGTAATGTTGTGTTCCATGAACAATCCTTCCCTTTTTCTTCTCATTCATCACCATCTATTCCTAATTTGCAGGCTTCATCTACATTATTACCATCCTCCTTAACACTGCCTTCCTACCTTGTCAATTCTCCACCCTCAGCAGTAAGCCCTCCTTCTTCCCCTCCTTTATCTCCTACTGCATCCAATGTTTCATCCGGTTCCTTAGAATCCTCTGCTGTGTCTCATTCCCCTCCTCCTTGCCCTGCTCCCACCCGGTTACATCCAATGGTCACCCGTGCACAGAATCAGATTGTGCAACCAAGGATCTTCACAGATGGCAGAGTTAAATATCCTATCTCTTGGGCTCTACTTGCTGTACATGATGTAGCACTTGCAGAACCTACCTGCTATTCCAATGTTGTCAAAGTACCCGAGTGGAGGCAAGCTATGCAGACAGAGTTTAATGCTCTTCTTCAGAACCAGACTTGGACTCTAGTCCCTCCTCAGCAAGCTACAAATCTTGTAGGCTACAAGTGGGTGTTCAAAGTTAAAAGAAAGGCGGATGGGTCCATCGAAAGGCATAAAGCTCTCCTTGTAGCTAAAGGTTTTCATCAACAAGTTGGTCTAGACTATGGAGAGACTTTCAATCCAGTTGTTAAACCTACAACCATTCGGACAGTGTTATCTTTGGCTTATTCTCGCGGCTAGGATATGGGCCAAATTGACATCCAAAACGCATTTCTACATGGCTACCTAGATGAAGAAGTATATATATCTCAACCACCCGGTTTCTCTCATCCAAGCCTACCAAATCATGTTTGTAAGCTGGAAAAGCCCTCTATGGTTTGAAACAAGCACGAAGGGCCTGGTTTGCACGACTAAGTAACAGGCTTCATGAACTGGGTTTTACTAGTCTAAGGCAGATTCTTCTCTTTTTATTTTACGGACTTCATCATTAACTATGTTTGTTTTAGTCTATGTTGATGATATCATCTTCACTGCCTCTGTTCCAGCAGCTATTTCAGATCTTTTGCAGCAGCTTCGGATGTCATTTGCAGTCAAAGATCTTGGCAAACTGAACTATTTTCTCGATGTGGAAGTCACTCCTCTGAAAACTGGTCTCTTACTCTCCCAAAGACATTACATCCTTGACTTTCTCAAGCGTACAAATATGTTGGAAGCTAAGCTAATCTCATCTCCAATGTCGTCTTCCAGCTCTCTCTCAGCATTTGATGGTGATTCCATGGAAGACCCTTTACTCTATTGAAGCACCGTGGGATCCTTGCAATATGTATCACTCACGCGACCAGACTTGGCTTTTGTAGTAAACCAAGTGTGTCGGTTCATCCACAAGCCCTCCAAACTTCATTGGCAAGCTGTCAAAAGGATACTACAATGCCTAAAGCACACGGTCTCTCATGGCCTCTTACTCACTCAGTCGAATATATCCACACTTGAACCTTTCTCCAATGCGGATTGGGCAGGATGCCCCGATGATCGCAAGTCTACTGGAGGATATTGTGTATTTTTAGGGTTCAAATCTGATTTCCTGGAGTTCTAAGAAACATCCCATGGTGTCCAGATCGAGTACCGAAGCTGAGTATAAGTCGGTTGCCAATGCCACAGCTGAACTGCTATGGATTCAATATCTTTTCCGGGAACTTGGTGTTCAGCTCTCTTCTCCTCCAAAGTTATGGTGTGATAACATTGGAGCCACATACTTGGCAGCCAACCCGGTTTTCCATGCTAGAACGAAACATGTGGAAATAGATTTCCACTTCGTTCGTTATCAGGTTGCTGCCAAGACTCTACAAATTCTGTTCATCCCTAGCAAAGAGCAAATTGCTGATGTTCTCACCAAACCAATTGTTTCCAATTGGTTTCAATGGTTCTGCTCCAAGCTCAACGTGCACCCCAACTCGCTGACCTTGAGGGGGGATGTTAAAGCACAATGACTCTTATCCAAGAGTCCGAGTGTTGAAGGTCTCTTAGCTTTAACCGAAGATAAGAGTTTTAGATAACCTTGAGTTTGAATTGTAATTGGTTAGACTTAGATCATAATAGGTTTAGATCAAACCTATCTCTAACCGTGTATATCTATTTAGATTAGAATAGTCCTAGTTCAAATCAATTCTACCAATGTATATCTCATCCTAACCGTGTATATCATATAGCTAGAGTTAATCTCTATAGAGGTAGTAGCTGAATCAAACTCTTGTAACCGATTGCTATATATACAAGTGCAATCAACCTGATACAGCAAGGTTGAAAAACATTATTCAAAGAGAAATCTTTTACTTAGTGAAATGACCACTTAACAATCAGCCGTGTATATAACAATGTCAATGATGTGTTTTTTGTAACAAAAGTAATGTTAAGATTCCATGCAAACGTGCAGGGGATGTGCTATTTCCACAGCATTTTTAGCTTGCTCTGCTCCCTAAATTTATCGGTCATCCTTTTTGGACAATAATACCCCTCTTCTCCAGCAGAGAGCAAGAAACTTGATAGAATGGCCCATCTGTCTTCTCACACATTGATACCATAAATAAGGAAAGTAAACATCAAATCTTAAAACAGAGGGTTAATCCTCTCTCTCTCTCTCTCTCTCTCTCTCTCTCTCTCTCTCTCTCTCTCTCTCTCTCCCTTAAGGCCACATCTCCTCCTATGGACCTTAACCCAAAAGTCCAAAGGCACCCTTTGTCCATTGCAAACCCATGCATTTATCACTTTTCACCTCCTTCTCATGTGTTCCTTGGTGTGTTTAGGAAGAAAATCGCCGCTTGTACGATATGGGAAGAACTTCTTGGGGAAAGAAAAAAAGAAGGATAGTGGGGTGGAATGGATTTTAAAACAACTATGATGAAGAGTAAGGAGAATGGAAAATGTGATGTAATAAAAAATAATGAGAACTAATCATTTGAATCTCTGTATTGGAAGATTTAGGATGTCAAGCCATCAAGGCTTAAAGGTAAATTTGAGGTGGGATAATCTCAAGGAGAGGGTTGTTCTGAACAAAGTTATAAACAATTTCCACAAATCTAAAAGTAAGCTATAAATGATTACTTGCAACAATCATACGGTGTGGAACCCACATGCATAATTGATTTGTTTCTTAAATGAGTTTGGGATCTCTCTTTTGTTGATTAGGAATTGTAGAGGCCATAGGTTCTCCAATGCCTTGTACTTGTAGAGGAGTGGGTTCCTTAAAAAGTTGCTTATGAAGAGAGAAAAGTTTATGCTTGTCTTAGGAGAGAGAAATGCTTTAGAGAGATGCAGAACAATCAGTAGAAACTGAGAAGAAGATTGAAGGGAAGAGAGAAAAGTGGGAAAGAGGGAGAAGAAGCAAAGAAACAGGGAAGAAGAAGAAAACAGCCGTCAAAAAATTATTCATCAAAAGTGTGACAACAATACAAAAATATGTTTAAATAGGCTAGGGAACTAAACCCTAGTCACGCTTGGGCTGACAGCCCACTAAAGAAATAAAATAAAGCTCCAACTAAAATAACATAAAGCCCGAAGTCTGGTAAATATTAAAATGACAATAAAAATAAAATGCAGAATAATAAACATGACAATACATTCCAGCTCTCATTCACCCAGCCATAAAGTCAATGACTGAGCCGTCCTCCGATGTCATCATCCATAATCAGTGGCCTGTAATTGGTGTCTGCACCAAAGAGATAGAGAGATGAGTGAAGGATTTTTGTTGTTCAATTTATTTAGGTTTGCCTCTGTTGGATAACACCCTTACTAAAGAATTGTTTTCTTATTTTTTCTCTGGTGGTGTTCTAGGGCTTGTTTGCCAAGCACCAGAACAGAACAGAGTAATGCTGTTAGTGTTCACGTACTTTTTTTTTTTTTTTTTTTTTTTTTTTTTATCTTTTTTATATTTTCCACTACCAATCAACATCAAAACATTCTCACTTTTTTCACTTTTTATATCACATCAATAATTTTTTATTACTATTCAAATAAAAAAAATTCACTACAATACAAAACTTTTTCACTTTTTTATACAAATTCTTTTTATTTTATATCATATCATCACTTTTTATTAATTCCAAAACTAATAACTCACTACTCTGTTCTGTTCTGTTCTGTACATGTCTTTGCCAAACAAGCCCCTAATTTAGTAGTGATCAATAAAAATGACTCATGAACTAGGGTGTGGGAGAAGCTAAATTTGTTGGAAATATCACCTTCCAATGTATATGCCGAGGCTTAATCACTTATTCTGCCATTTAACCTTGTAGAATCTGGTTACTTTTCATTCTCAGGAGACCCCTTCATGAAGGTAGATGTTTTCTTCTTCTTCTTCTTCTTCTTCTTCTTTCTTTCTTTCTTTCTTTCTTTCTTTTTTTTTTTTTTTTTTTTTTTTCCCATAAAGAAAACAATGATAAGGCATAGTATGTTCTTGGAAGGGTATTGGTAACAAATCAGTTCGTAATTCACTTCAAAGTTTTGAAGAGAAAAATTATTATGACGGAAACTCAAGATTCACATGATGTAGGGTTGTGTGCCTTGGTGGGTTTTGTGGGTTGTATCTCGGGTCCTTGGGTTTATTTCCTTTTGTTTTTGTTTGGGTTCGTTTGTGGGTTCTTTTTGGGTGTCATTTTTCGGCTTCTAGGGTTTAGGTTTTGTGAATGTTGTTGGGTTTTTGCGGGTTAGCTTTGGATGCTCCTGTGTATTCTACCTGTGTACTTAGGGGTGCCTTACACTTTTTTTAACAAAATTTTGCTTGCTTATCAAAAAAAAGTTCTTAAAAATCATTGAGATTTCCTTGATTTACTAATACAGTTCATTCAAATTGGCAATTTTCTATTGCAGTAGTTTTTGTCTATTGATGTTGAAAACATTGAGTAGTTAATAGGTGACATATTATCTTTCCTTATGTATCAATGCCTCAATGGGCATGCGAAATATTAGTTTTCATTCCTGTGCCTAGGGGGAGAATTTTCTTCCTTTGTTTGTGTTGTGAAAAAGAGGCATGATTGTTTAGGTCACTTGGCTGCTTTACACAAGGACTTTGTTGGCTTTTTGCTGAGAACCGGTCAAATTCAATTTAATGTTTAGTTTTGGTTATTTTATTGTAACGTTCATTTATTATTATCATTGGGACAATGTGCAGAGGACTTCTTTACTACATTATTTTTGTTGGGCCCGTAACCATGGGAGAAGTTGAGATAGTTTGGTACTTAAATGCAGGCATTTGGTAGGACACCACTTACTAGTATCAGTCCAAAGAAGACGTGGGAGGGAACTATCGCAGGCTTGGGTGGTTGTGTAGCTACTTCTGTTGTATTATCGAAGATTTTTGGCTGGCCAACATCTTTGCTAAGGTAGTTAATTTTTCTCTATTGAAATCTATACGTCGTTGGAAAACCTATTTCCTTAATTTATGAAGAAACAGCTTCTCTCTCTCTCTCTCTCTCACACACACACACACACACACACATCAAGGGATAATATTTTGTCTTGACGCTAAAGACCACGAGCACTAGGACAGGTGGAAATGGTATATAAATTAGCTTGTTCTTAAACATTGACATTTATTAAGATACAAACATGACTTTAAGCTGTAATTGTGTTCATAATTTGATTTTACAAACATCTTATGTGACAATTGTATACATTTAAAATCACCAGGTGGGTCTGGTAACAAATTGTCACCCCTATGTGTTTACAGTGACGGAAATACCTGGTGCAATATGCATTGCCTGGAAAAGTCAAAAGTCAATTTAATTAGTTGTGCTTCAAGCTTCTTCCAAGATTGAAATTAGAAAATATTTGTGAAGCTGGCCATATCTTTTGTATGGATTTGGACATAAAGAATAAGATCGAACTGTTCTATCTGTATGTTATACCTTTGCTGGCAGCTGGATCTTCGATGGTACTACTCAAGAGATGTCCTAGGCTAGAAGTTTCATTTGTTAGATTATCTTTCTTTTCGGTTTTATTGTTTTGGGAGTGTTCTCTGGTGTTTGTTTGCACTTTATATACCTTCAACATACAGAGCACAAACAAATGGTGAGTATTTTTCCTTTTGGAGCCACTTATTTTGATTCACTTGTTTGGTAAAGCATGACTAGTCTTCTATCTTGGACAATGTTTCTCTCCTCCCCCGCCCCTGTTTTACTTTCTATTTTATTTTCATTAAGATGAACGTGCATGCTTTATTAATTTATATCATTGTATACATCTTTTTAAAATTTTTGATTTACATTTGACCTATCTTCCTGGTGTGATCAGTCCAATCGCTTTTGGGTTTCTGAATTTCTTCGGATCCATTTTTGGTGATCTTACTGAATCGATGATCAAACGTGATGCGGGTGTCAAGGACTCCGGGTCTCTAATACCTGGACATGGTAATTATCTTGAGCTTATGGCCTTAACCTGTGAGAAGACTTTGAATATGTCTTTTGATACTCTGATGATGAGCAAATTAAATCAGTTATTTCCCTTGAAATAATTTCAACAATAATTTTTGTGTGATTTTCCAACAAAAGTTGGGTAGCTGTTTTATTATCTTATTCATATGCTGTATGCAACTGGTTCCACTGTGTATTATAGTCCTCATGATTATGTTTTCATACTGTTTGAATTAAACCTTTTTTCCCTGCTTTAATATTGTACAAGTGTTTTCCTGCAATTCTCATAGTGCTTGATTCTAGGGTGTCATACTCTTAATCTTTCATGTGCAAATTATCACAAGGGATTGCTCAAGAATAATGCTCAGGGTCAAAAAGAGTTTCAAATTTAAACAGAATTACTTGTTCATATACCATGAGAACTGTAAAAGCTATTACAATTCCTTATGATTGGTCCCCAAGATACCAAGGCATATAAGCTTAAACCTTGATTACTCATTCATATGCCATGAATATCCTAAAAGTTATTATGATGTCTAGTGATTGGTCCCCTAGTTACCAAGGCATAACGTTAAATCTTGATTGAGCCCTATGGTTTAGGCTTTTTCAAATCGCTTTTGAGTTTCCAATTTTATATTTTAGTTCCTTGCTTTTTTTCGCCTTTAAATAGATCCTTCTATCTGATTCTATGTAGATTTTGTCTATTTTTTTTAGGAACACTTATGAATTATGATTATACCCATGGCCATAAAAAAATATAAAATATATATATAAAAAGAGAGAAAAGGGGGTTGCCGTGAGCCACCCCTCTAGGTAGAGGTCATGGATGAGGCATCCACCACCTATTCCCTAGAAGAGGTTGCAACCAACCTCCCAACATAGGGGGTGGCTCACGCCACGACACCCTGTAAAATATGGGATGGCCATGAGCCACGCCCTCTAGGGTGGAGGTTGCAACTTGGGGGGGTTTGCAAATGCCGCAATCTCCACCTTTGAGAGCCATCTCTTTTTCTTTTCTTTTTTTCTTAAAAAAAAAAAGTTTGGCAAGGGTATAATTGTAATATTTTGAGGGTGGGTACATGAAGTGGTCCTGCCTTGGAGGGGTTCCTCGTCATAAAATATATATATATATATATATATTCTAAGGATTTCATTTTTAAAAAAAATAAAATAAAATAAAATTGGCGGCATCTGTACGGAATTGGTCAAGAAGATCTATTTGGTAAGAAGTACAAACACAACTAAAAAGATAAAATTGATAGCTCAAGGAAAGATTTGAAAAAGGCTTAAACCACAAGGACTAATATAGTAATTTCCTACAAAAAAAAAAAGTATCTAGATATAATATGTGCATATTTGCACATATTGGATATGAAACATATTAGTGATAAGAGGACCTGAAAGAGAATGGATTTCATGGCTGAGGGTTTCAAGCTTTGAATAAGTGAATAGCGGTGTTGAACTATTAGAGCACTTCCAGTAGCATTCCCAAACCCTCTTCTCCTCCCTAAATGTAGGGAAAGCCCCCAAAGACTCACCTACAGCTGATTCTCTAAGTGTTCCAGATCTTGGGTAGCCTTGTAGCTTCCCTTATCGCTATTTAATTAAAAAAAAAAAAAACGCTTTCTCTTTCCTCTCTCTTTTTCTAAACACTTTCTCTTCCCCAAGCACGGCACCACCAGATTGCACGGCTTTGATATCTGCCGGCTCTTCAGCTCCATCGTGGCCAGCAATACCTGACAGCACCTACGCCCGCTAGTGTAGAACTTGAAAATGGTTTGCCCCTCCAGCAGCAACGGTGAGTTCAAGCAGACTGAAATTCTGCTCGAAGATCGAGTCCTTGTTGGCAAACTTGGCAGAACTTGAAAATGGTTTGCCCCTCCAGCAGCAACGGCGAGTTCAAGCAGACTGAAATTCTGCTCGAAGATCGAGTCCTTGTTGGCAAACTTGGCAGAACTTGAAAATGGTTTGCCCCTCCAGCAGCAACGGCGAGTTCGAGCAGACTGAAATTCTGCTCGAAGATCGAGTCCTTGTTGGCAAACTTGGCAGCTCATCGGAGCACAAGGTTCTCATTCTTGTGTTTCTTGGTGAAGTAGTTGAAAGAACATGATCAAAAAGGTCCTACACACGATCTCCATAGTGTAGGACTTCGGACCCTGCTTTTGTTTTGGGATCGGTGAGGATGTAACGACCCACTGCCAACGACATAATATTGTTCGTTTTCTGGGGAAGTTCCCAGGAGGTCACCCATCCTGGTACTACTCTTGTCATAGACATCATAGCTTTAAAATACTTTTCTAGGGAAGTTCCCACGAGATAGTAATAAGCATGCTTAACTGCGGAATTCGGATAGGTTCATAGACATCATAGCTTTAAAATGCGTTTTGTCAAGAAGGTTGCGAATATACATAGAAGTATATCATCATTCCCATACCCAGACAATGTGGGACGTCACAAAGGATGAGTGGTTTGGCTGGGATCAGAGTGGGTGAGAGGAAGGGATCAGAGAGAACCAAGGTAGAGAATATCATAATCAATTTCGGTATCAGGGTCGGCGTCTTCCGTGTTGAAGCCTTTAAAGTGAGAATCGGCAAGGACAAGGGAAAGATAAGGGGAAAAAATAAAAATATAAAAGAATAATAATAATTAAAAAAAAAAAAAAAAGGAAATAAATAATATTTAAATGGTATAGGAAAAGATAAATGAAGTTATTGTGGAATGTATTTGAATAAGAAAGCAAAAAGTAGTTTGGTTCTCTAAATTAAGAAAAAATCTAAGGGAAACTAAGAGTGCTCTTACGGCTTTGTGGACAATGAAGTTGTGAAACATTCTTCAGTATCTTTGAGTAATATCTTTCCATTGAGGACCGTGATGTTATCTGTGATGTCTTTGGAAGCAAAGTTTTGATCTCCTATTTTATTTTGGCTTCTACATCTTCTCTGTTTACTCTAGTCAGATTACTAGTTGGATCTGAATATACTGCACATGCGAGATACTACATTTATGGCACAATAAGTGTTTATTACTTGTAGTAGTTATCACCCTAAATATATTTTCAGACATGGCAGATTGGTGCACAATTCTATACTAATCACTTGTTGAAATCAAGCACTAAAAAAGTCCGAGTATGCATTATAGTCAATAATGTATTCAGCAGGGGAATATCAGCAATTAAAGTTTCCTCAGCAGTACATTGGGAATGAATTCAGCAATCCTTAAGGATAAAATTTCAAAAGTAAAGGCTTGATTGCCCTTTCAAATCTAGGGTATGAATACAAGCTGCCACTTCTTTATAGGAATAGTCTGAAACTTAGATAAAAGAAACTATAGAGTAAACTGGGGATTGCAAATTGAATGAGAAAAAATGGTTATTGTAAGTAAATGAGGAATGTGGAGCAGGAATTGATAAACAAGGTATAGGCGTTTGACTGTGATTTTACATGAACCTATTTGTAAAACAGATCATGGTCTATAGCTACTTATAACAGTGAGCATAGTCATTTTTCCCCTCCACCTGGAAAGAAATTAGAGATGATCTTTGTGAGTTATGCCTCCATCAGGTTAGAAATTATTGCTACCTATCTTTAGTAGTATGTCCCTTATAAATTCTGAATGAAAGAATTTAGGAATAATTGTTTGTCTTTCTTGAAATTAATCTGTCAAGTTAATTTCTTTGTTCGGTATTTATTGCCTACATTATGCATCTCCATCGAAAGATACTCTCCAGTTCTGTGACCCATTTTTTGGACCATCTAGTTCTGATTTTGACGTCAGTTAGGTAGTTAATGGAAAGTTCTCCCTTGCACTTGAGGGTGAACACCTGTATTTTGAAACCTTCTGCCATGTGTAATCCTTAAGAGCTTAGCAAAGGTATTTTTATCTGTATTATTTCTGAACTCCAGCATCTATTCGACTGCTCTCTGATTTGTTCATTGTTTGAGATGGTCATGCAGGTGGAGTACTAGACAGAGTGGACAGTTACATATTCACGGGTGCGCTTGCATACTCATTTGTCAAAATCATTCTGCCACTATATGGAGTCTGATACAAATCCGGATCAATGCTAAGTGAAACTACAAGGAACAATCTTAAGAGCTAGGACAAACACAAGCATTTATTCTGAACTTGCACAAGCATGTATGTTTCAAGTGATTAGAGAAGAGGGTTGAGATTAGATTTGCAAATGCACCAGGGTTTCACGATCCTCACCCTAAATGCAAGTTCAAAGCACACTTTATACACTTCTTTTCAAGTACATAAGGTCACTTCATGCTAACGAGAGGCTGTGGACCAGATTGTCAACATATTCATGCCGATCTCTACAATAGTGCCACTGTTGGCTGTGAATATGCTAGCTTTTCTTTTAAGGTCCATTCCTGCGTGTGGGTTTTGATTTTTGAGATGTCTTTTTTGCAACAAAAATGAATGGTTAGAGAACTGATGAAGTTCCTTCTTTCTTTTTTGTGTTGAAATTAGAATGCCTAGTTTAATCATATATTTTTCTTGGGCGTCCGATATTGTTGCTCTTGCTGTAATTCTATGGAGAGCAGGATGATTAGAATTTTAAGATTGTTGTTGCTTTGGTGTAAAATTTTTCATTATGCCCATCAATCTATCTTACTACTTTCAGCGCTGGTATTTGTTTGAAATAACATGATAGGATCCTTCCATTACAAGCTGTGAATTTCTTTTTTGATGCTTCCTTTGTCCGGGATTATCTCTTAATGGTGAGATTAGCATTGAGGACTAGGTAAAACTCAATAAAGAACTATAGAAAACAAAAATAATTAGATACTGAATTTTACTAATGCTCCGTTTGTTTCGACGTAAAATATTTTCTGTCGTAAAATGCTTTTGACGAAATCATTGAAAATAATTAGCATCGTTATTCTGGAATGTTAATTCCACATCAAGCCCAAATCTCTGCAAAAGCAATACCTAGAGGGGGATTTGGATCACATTAATTATTCGGCTTTTGTCTCAACCAGAAAAATATAAACTGGATTTTCTGGATTAATTTTGGTATGGGTTGGGCCTCGACATGATGGGATTGGACCCGATGGGCCATGGTTGGGTCTACCTTCTCAATCATAATATCAATAAGTAATTAAAGTAGAGAATAAGATAAATTCAGACATGTCATCTTTGGTTGACTTTGACTCATTAATTGGAAATTGCCAATTTTTTGTATAAGGTGAAATGGGGGAGGACCCAATTGTTATAAGCAATTTTTGGTAGCTATAATAATGTTTAGAGACGTGTTATATATCCTCTTATAATTCTTCTCCCGTTCTCTTACTTTTCAAAATCATTATTGCCCGGACATCTGCAACACGTAGATGAATGTTACAATTATTTTGTTCTTCCTTACTTGTTTTTGAGTCTTCGACCATGACCATCTTATAATCTTAATACATAACAACATTAGTGTTAACTTTAAACCCTAAATATGGACCTTTGTATTATAGACAAATAAGCCAATGAGCACAATGTAGCCTTTAGAGCTAATTTATATTGGTGGACGTAGGTGTCTAACACCGAACCACTCGTAATTCCTTGTATTCTTTTCTCTCTGATCTTGCTTCCGTCTTTATTATTCTATTTTAAATTTTATCGATTAGTGATCTTCTCATAATATAATGTCCGGTGGTTATGATATCAGTTTTTCCTTTTCTTTTGTAGATTTCCCATCTCCACTAATTAAGTTCAATGTATATATCACTAGTTGTTGACCCGTGAAATATTAAACTAAACATTAATTTTAAATCAAAGTGATTTTGGTTCAAATATATATGTCAACCTTAGATAATCCAGAGAGACAAAGACAGGTCCACTGAGACAAAGGCCCTCAAAATCCCACCAACCGCATGCACCACGTTTAACGTAGTTATCAGGGCTAAACACAAATTAAGATTGCTAGTCAACTTTTTGGTGTCGGGTGAAGAAGCATAATAAAACAATTGAAGAAAGTCAATCTCTTATCTTATAACCGAAAGAGCTAAAATAATTGAACAAAAGCTGTCCCCAATTATTTCTCTAGGCAACAACCACTCATCAAAAGACATGGCCCAAATTAAGCTGCAAATATATATATATATATATATAACCTTTTTGGATTTGTGGGTTTGTTTGTTTGAACTTCTATTCTTGACCCTTGCATATGTGTGTGTCTATTTCTATCCCTAATCCAATTATGACCATTTATATGGCAAACCAAGAACGTGCTGCCCTATGGATCATTTTGTATAAACAACAATCATCATTTGTTTTTGCCTTTTTGGCTTGTTAGCTAGTGACATTTTTTTCATCTCTTTTTGTTTTTTATTTTGAGAAGATAGATAACATTAATGTTTGCTAGAGTTTCGGATGATCATCTTAACACGAAGAATTAGGGGTGTTCAAGTGAAAGGTTAAAAACTACTTCGCATCTGTCATTTGCTCGTTTGCATAGGTTATAAGCAGATTTTTAGCGCATCCATGTGGACAAATAACGGAATATAGGTAGGCGGAAGCGGATATTATCTATATCCGCATACCAATGTATAATATATATAATAGTTTTGTTTTATTAAAATAAAATAATGCCAGTTTAGGGAAAGGGGTTAGGGCAACATTGATTTATTTTTTTTAAAAATAGATACATTTTTTTAAAAAAAAAAAAAGAAAAAAAAGAAAAAAGAAGGCCATATAAATAAAGTTCATAGTTGGGTTTTTTTTTTTTTTTTTTTTTAAAGGCAATAAAAAAAAAACAACCAAAAAATAGCCCAAAAATGCAAAGTGGATGTCATGAGCACTTAGTACAAAAAAACCATTCGCACTTGTACGATTATAGGCAAATTCCGCAAAGTGCATATGCGGAATGAGAGTATTATCTGCCCATATAATGCGATTTACACCCCTACTAAAAACAATTTTCGGCACCCATTTCAAATGAGCATTATGCTACTAGAGATACTCTTTTTTATCTCTTCTAAAGTTGATGTGATTTTTAAAATCACCATTAGATTAAAATTCAATATTGATCTATATCAAATTTAATGGTAATTTTAAAAAGACATATCAACTTTGAAGGATACAAAGATGACCCATATCATTATTCATTTCAAATTACTTGAGCATTGAATGCAGTATCGATATCACTTATTAACGAATCAGCAACTCTTTTATTATTTATTTAAAATTGGATCTAATTAGATTTTGTGAGGAGAACTAAGATCAAATGGAATTTTCCAAATTGCACAGTTCATTGGCGAATACAGAACTATGATAATAAGAGTAAAATTAAATATATTAATATGCATAATACTACATGCTTCCATCAATCATGGAAGTAAAAAACAAAAATTGTGTAAATTTATTATAAGGTCATTGACTAAAGAAGAAACATTTAGAAAATACCAAATTAACACGAGCTATATATCTATTTGAAATGAAATGAAAGTATGAGAAAGAAAGAAATTTTGAAGAGGAAAAAAAAAAAAAAGTGTGAATGAGACATGAGAAGTGAATGTTGGGTTGACCTTGAGATTTTAGATGTACATACAATGAAAAAGATGGAGATAATAGAAGATGTGATGAAAAGAAATTGGACCCTTGATTGGAGGCTAGCCAACTCATACATCCATGCTAAGTCTTTGCATGTGGAGCCGAAAGTCCATCAAATATAAGAGAGAGAGAGAGAGAGAGAGAGAGAGAGAGAGAGAGAGAGAGAGAGAGAGAGAGAGTCGTGAGCATGAAGAGGGAGAGGAAAACCAATGGGAGTGGTTTTGTATGTTCATAGAGGGGGGCCTACCATAAGAGGCTTTTCTCAATCATATGAGTGCTTACTTTTTGGTTTTTGGGACAAAAGAAAATGTGTGGGATGCAAGGAATGCGTTGTTTCCAAGCTGACTAAAATGAGAAAGAGAAAGACATAAAGAGAGAGATTGAAAAGAAAAAAGAAAATAAAAACATTGAAGGAAACTTAAAGAAAGAGTTGGGGAGATATGGTGGGCAAGCATCTACAAAAGTTAAGAAAGAAGCAAAGAGAGAGAGAGAGAAGTAAAAAAGATTGTCTGATCATAAAACCCTAGCTTTTCTTGCACACGCACACCCACCTATCTCATCCCCACACCGATTTCCACCTCACACTACCTTTTGGCTTTTCTTTTTATTACTTTCTTTTCCCATTTGCCTTGGATGCTCACTGGGTTTTTGGCTTTAGTCCAGTGTGGTTTGTTTTCAAACTTTTACATATATATTATCTTTTATTAATTTATTATTTTGTACCCTATTTTATGTGTATCTTCTTCAAGAGTTAATAGGGTACCTACAACCATGGTTTACTTTGTATTTTCCATTAATTTGCAGTGCAAGCATGAAATTGAAGATCCGATATATATATATACATATATATATATATATACATATATATATATATATATATATATATATATATATATATATATATATATATATAGAAAAGCAGTTCCTTAATTAGAACGATTTTAGGATCTTTAAAAAAGCATATAATAAAACTCCAAGACAAAGGAAAGATCAAACTTGGAGATTCGCTCTAGTGACGTGTTTGTAGTTGTTACGGATATATGAAATACATTCCAATGTACATGCATGAACTGTAGGAGATCATTTATGGAACGATTATCAAAAGGAAAAAGATTTGAAGAATGACTTCTGATTAAGAAAATTCAGACGTTCTAATTTCCTAAATAAAAATTTCTTACTTCCAATATTCTGTAAGCATGAAACGGGGTCCCATTTGTTTTCTATGCTTTCTGTTGCCTTTAGAAGATATATATTAGAAGTTTGATGATAGGCAATTGTGGCTTTTAATGGAGGACTGAAAGTGGTTGTTTATGATCAACTAGGCTTTTATTTAGTGACCCACCAAAACATTTGTGAACTTTGAAGAGGGCAAAAAGCTGCCAAATGGCTGAGTCTTTAGCATATGTTTGTTCTTCAATTCATTATAACTGAATCCCTCACTCCTAGGAGAGGCTTCTGCAAGACAAAAGTGCTTACCTCAATGCCTTAATGGAAAGTTGTTTATCATTATACTTTCCAAGGAAGGTTGATTTTTATGGAGCTTGAGAAAAGTGTGCAACTTTTATGGGCTTCCATATCTATAAGATGCTTGGATAGTGCTCCTCTCTCTCTCTCTCGGAATCTGCTTTCAAGTACTGAGGTGACTAAAGGCAACAATGGCAGGTCCATACTGGAGGGATTGAAATTGGTTTCGAGAGAATGATAAAGAAAAGTCTCTTTTCTTTTCATTTGCTTATGTTCTTTCCTTGTCTTCTCCCAAGTGGACCACGTAGACTAAAACAAAAAACCTACATACCATACTAATAAGGATGTTTTAGTATTTATAACTGTCATACAACCTAATGATGTGTCAGTACTAATACAACATCCCACTTATATAGCGGTCTACTAAATAGTATTACTTTTTTCCGTTAAAGCCATATGATATATGTTCCATTTTGAGTCCCAAAGGACGATCCAAAGTCCCTCTAATTAACTTTATTTGCCCTGGATAAAGATGGAAAAATATTATTGACCAGTAGTCTTTTCCATTGTTTTGATCTTTGTAAGGAAGTGTTCTGTGCTCATTGAAAGCTACTCAGGCTAGCTAAACTTTGATGTGGGGATGCAACAAAGCTTGTGGAAGGCAAGGTTCCACCTCTTCAAAGTACTTCATACATGCCTTAACTGAAAATGACTCTACATTGCCTTTCCAAAGCCTATTTGTCGATAGAAAAGTTCCCTTTGTTCCTAGACCATATTCCATGCGTCTTCAATCATACTATCATAGTCTATCTCTTTGAAGCATTTCCGAAACTTATCCCTCATTGCATAGAAAAGGAAGCAACATTGGTTTTGTTATTCAATTTGGCATTGCCTCTGATCAGATTAAGTGGACAATCTAAAAGTTGACTGAGATAGCATTTGGCTTTGCCTCTCAAATTATGAGGGCGATCTATCAGTTGACTAAGGTAGCATTTGCTGTAAAACTTTAGTACTGAAACTACTTCGGGGTTTGGCCCCAATGCCATTGGTGAGAAGGGCAAAAAATATAAATACTAAAAAGTTAGCAAAATGCAGCTCATTTAAAAGCTTACCACTTAAAAAATAATAATAATAAATATTTTTTTTTTAAAAAAAAAAAAAAGGTGGTAATTTTATATTAATTTTACCAATGTTTTTACAGAAAAAAGTGCCAAAAAATTTGAAAGTTTAAGCAAATAATTATACTTTTTTACTGCAAAACTTTGAAGTTAATTTTTTTGGTTATAAGAATTTGGAGGAAGGGATTTGAATTTAACATCAAGTTTTATTAGAGGATGGGTCATTTTTTATTATTTTGTTGTATTTTCTGCATTGTATTTTTTGATCGGTTGTTGGAATTGAAAGCCTACCCCGTTTAATTTCTGTTTTTTATTCCCTGTAACTCTTTCCCAAATTTGCTTAGAAAAAAAAAAAAAGAAAAAAGAAAAAAAAGAAAGAGAGAGAATTGTTACTGGAGGTAGAATATCTATTTTATTATGTGCAATGAGAATAACTCTGTAGAAGGTATTATTAAAATCTTGTTCCCCAAAGATTTGATAACAGCAAGAATTTCGCTTTCCATCATTTTTCATTTATATTCTGAACTTACAGTTCTATAAGTAGTGAAAAGGATATATATATATATATATATATATATAGCTCAAATCCCTATATTAGAAATCCTCAAATCAAATGAAAACAATCTCATTTTTTGTTTTTCTCCTATGATCTTCTTAGTGCCGATACAACTTCTTAACTACCTCCTTGCTAGGAAAAAAGCTCAGCTAATTATTTACTTGTTTAGACATGTGCCAAATAATGAAAGAGTATATGAGTAGTACTCTCCCTTCATAAACAAGTACAATTCACTCAATAAATCTATAGGTGGATGTAAATCTTCATAGCCAATCTCTTATGACCGTTGATTATAGTTCTTATGGCCCAAAAGTGTAACCCATATACAACAAGGAGTATAACGAGCATTAGGTGTGGACCTGATCATAACAGGGATTTCATATGATGGCAGTATACTAGATGGAAAGTAGAATAAAGAGGTTTTAGAGAACCTCGCTGATGCAGGGCGGTGTTCAATCGGACTTACTTTAATAATGGATCGATCGGCAATGTTGCTTGTTTGCAGTCTCGTTCGAAGTCAAGTTCGAACGAGAGGTAGTTTGATGAAGGTTCGAAGACTCATTCGAAGTCAAGTTCAAACAAGAGCTAGTCAGAACGAATATCAAGTTGGCAGAACTACTCGTTTGAAGTCAAGTTCAAACGAGAGTTGGGCAGAAGAAATTCGATCAAGGCAAAATCACTCATATGATGTCTCGTCTGAAGTCTCGTATGAACGAGATGAACTAGAAGAGTTTGAGAAGCGTTCATCTGTTGTCTCGTCCAAAGTCTTGTATGAAAAAGATGATCCAGGAGACTTACAAAAGTGCTCATCCAAAGTCTCATATGAACAAGCTTATCTAGAAGGCTTGCAGTAGCACTTGTTCGCTATTTGTTCGAACAAGATACGAACGGGATGTTCCAAGGTGTTAGTATTTTGGTCTCATTCTGTGTTTGGACAAAATCACTTATGTGTAAAGATGCTTCAAACAGGGACTCCACTATTTAGAGTCAACAAGTCAGAAGAATTCAAGTTCCCTGTCAGCCGTCCGGACGATCGAGCCATTCCGTCCGGACGCCCATCTGTCCACTATTCCGTCCGGACGACGTGTCTACCGTCCAAACCTCCAAGACAGATCAACATCATCTGTCCAGACAAAGTGTTCATCTCGTCCGGACCCCATACTGTATCGAGAAGTTTCTGTGCCAGCTTGCATCCGTCCGGACGTTTCAGCAACACATCCGGAAGCCTCCCAGTACTCGATCAGTTTCTAATTTCTTTCCAAGTTCCAAGAAAGGGAAGATCAATCAACCGTCCGAATGATGTGGTATCCCGTCCGGACGCACATCTCTTTAAGGCAAGAATCGCAATTCAGATATGACCGTCCGGACATCTGACAGCTTTGGTCCGGACGCGCGTTCATCAAAGAAGGAAATTGCCGATTCGACTTCAACCGTCCGGACGACTGTCTATTATGGTCCGGGCGTGCGCATTGCAGATATGGAAATTGCGTGTTGAAGAATAGCCGTCCGGACGCTCATCCCCCATGGTCCGGACGCTCTAAAGCCTTATAAGGAAATTACTTGCAGCGGACGTGCGACCGTCCGGACGATGTGCCATCCCGTCTGGACGAGGCTCTTAAACAGGAAAGATTTCCCCATGAAATTTTCAGAAAATCTTGTCGCACAATTGTCCGTCCAGACGGCCCATGTCCACCGTCCGGACGGCGCCCAGGTATATTTTTTTTGACGCTCATTGAAGCCTCCAGCCTATAAATAGAGGCCACTGGGAACTGAGAACTGCAAGAATTCGGTATTGAATTCCATTAGAGCTTAGAGAAGTCATCAATCCCTCTGAAGCCGTTTTAAAAGTGTGTTTTGCTATAAATCGAAGTCTATCTTAGAGGTCGGCTCTAAGGTAAGGAGTTCCATTGAAGACCCCTTCAGGTAGGAGAACCTAGTTGGGAAGCGTTCATGTTGGGTTACACGTCAGAGATCAAGGTACGACTACTACATCGGTACATGTGAGTGTTACTGTCTTGTATCTAGCTATGTCTTCTGAATAGTGGAATTCCTGGGTTTGGCTGCCCCGGAGTGATTTTTCTCTTAACTGAGTTTCCACTTCTTCAACAAAAATTTGTGTGTCATTTACTTTCCGCTGTGCTATAATTTTTGTTGACACCTATGCACACACTTTATTTTTAGAAGTCAATTTCGTTTTTTCAATTGGTATCAAAGCAGGCATACTCCGTTGTAAGGATTTATTTTCCGAGTGTGATCCTCATCTCTTTGTGACTTCTATTTTTTTATTACACCTTTTATCATGGATTTCTCTCAGTTATCTGAAGAAAATCATGATATTGAACTCTCTAAAGTTTTTGCAAAATTTGATAAACTTATCTCTCCAAAAAAGCTCAAAAAGGTGAAGCAAGAAAAAGAGTCATTGATTGTTCAGTTATCTGAATCAAATGTTTTAATTGACTCTTTGAGATCTGAGAATACCATGCTATTTAACATCATTGATATACTTGAGAATAAATTAAAAGAATCTGAGGATCTCTTGAAAAATTTCTCAAGTGATAATTTTGAAAGCATGATTTGTATTCATTCAGATATTTCTAACAAGCCTACTTCAATTGTTGATGATATGAGTACTTCTACTTCACATGCTTTTGATTCTGAAATAGATTCTATTGATATTAAGCCTGTGATAGTAGATACAGCTTGTTTAGAAAATTCTTGCTTAACTAATCATGTAATGCCAAAATCCAAAGATACAGGTACACAAGCTCATGGTAAGTTTGTCTCTACTTATCATAATTGTGGGCAGATTGGTCATATTAGGCCAAATTGTTATTTGTTGAAATCCCACAGGCCTTGGATTAAGCAGGATGCTCTGAGGAAAAGTGAAGTTGAAGATTCTTCCTCAGCAAAATATGTCCCTCCGCATAGGAGACATATAAAAAGTAATGGCAATGTCATTTGTAAGAATGCTAACCATAATTCTGCAGAGAATGTCAAGAAGCATTCAAACAAAAGAAACTTGCCCACCTGTCATCACTGTGGCATCATCGGTCACATCCGATCCATATGTCCACATCTCCAGGCTCAGAAGTCGAAGGTTCAAAAGGAGCTTCCAGCAAGAGCAACATCAGGCACTCTACCTTCGATGGCTCTTCAGGCTCCACGGCATCAGCAGAAGTTTGTTCCTGCCAATCAAAGTGGCAAACTAAAGAAGAACAAATCAAGGCGCTACAAGAGAAAGCCGCAAGAGCCCAATGGCAACCATGGCTATGAAGGGTTGCTGAGCCTGATGCAGGGTATGCTAAGGAGTATGGCTAACATGGACAAGACCTGCAAGCCACCGCCTCGAGTCAAGCAGGTATGGGTCAGGAAGGATGAGACCATTCACCCCATGAGGGAGAATGAACGCACCTTGCAGGAGAAGGTGTTCATGCCTAGGATTTGGTTTTTAATCCTAAGGCATCAGGTTTGATTGCTTGCACTTTTACTTGTTATATTTGTGTGCTTACTATGCAATCTAGGAACCAGTTTGTTGTGCCCCCTATTCTCTTGAGAGAGCATTGCAAGTACTTGTTGGGGAAGACAGAAAAAGCAGGTCGAGCGACTGTTTTTCTGTATTGGCATCATCAGGTTTGATCTTGCCTTGCATATAATGTCATTTCCATATTGCATTATTTAAAAAAAAAAATAAAAAAAAAAAAAAAATTGGGGAGAATTTGTAGGATTTTTTTTTTTTTTTTTTTTTTTCTCTTGGCATATCAGATATTGCATGTATTTTCACCTGATATCTCAATTCTTTGAGTATTAATTTACTTTGCTTAGATATAATTGAGAGTCTCTGACTATAATATGCCAAGTGTTTTCCTGCAAATGCAAAAGTAGGATAGCTTCTTTTCTCATGCGATGAAAAATGTGCACTATCCACGACTCCCCTAAAGGTACATCTTTCATTCTCTGACTTTTTGTTTCTAGAAATTCTGGATAAGAGAAGAGGTTTTTGATAAGATGGTCAAATTGACCACATGCTAGTTGAACCTAGAACCTAAAAACTATGGCATTCCCTCTAGATTGCAGCACCATAAGAATCAAGCAGTAAATCATATGAATTATGCACTTTAAATTGTATATTCACTGCTTATGTGCTGAATTTGCTATATGGCTTGCCCTCTACGTGCAAGTAAAACATTTACTTTGTCCTTCATGGTACAAGTAAATCAATTAGGTGCTGCAACTCAGAGGGAGTGTATCAGATGAGGGTGGCTAGGCCCTAGTAAGTTATAAGGTTTGACTTTTGGCTAATCTGTCACAGATTTTCTCTCTTGTCTAGAAAATCTAGTTGCTCTTTGTCATATCTGTGATTGTCATACCTTTTGGGTTAAGTCTTCACACACACACGCATTGCATGAGTTGAGTTATCTATTTGAATTTTCTATGTCCAGGAAAATATTTGTGCATTAAAATCTCAACTCTCTTTTATATCTCTGCTTAGTTTTGAGATGCTCTCTGATTATGTTATCAGTGGATTATACATGCGTATTCTGAAATTGACTTGAGAAAAATTAAATTCTATAAATTTTTCTTCAGTCTTCTGTTTTTCAGTGTGAAGCGTCCTGACGGACCTATTCTTACGTCCGGACAAGCGCAGTCTTGCCATATGCTAACCTAGCAGTTGCCATCCGGATGGTTAAGTGACACATCCGGATAAGATCTCTACAGGTTTAAGACTTGCGTCTCTTTCTCTACCATACACACATCTTTGCATTTTTTTGATTTATCATGACATCTTGTGTGTTTTTTTTCTCGTGGATTTCTCCCGAGATTTTGGCATTTTTTGCACATCTCTTTTCATCCCATGATCTTCATTGTGTTTTTCGTTATTCTTTTAAGTCTTTGTGATTTTAGAATATTGGAATATTTGTTGGGATCTTTTCTTGAGATAGTGTGCATGAAAATCCTTCTCTGTCTGTGTGTTGGGCTGATCATGATATATTTATGCCTTATGAGTAGCTGCATTGCTTATATTTCTCTTCGGCATCCATTTGACAGCCGTGTTAAATACCACATTATTTTGGAACTAACAGGATCTAATGGTATTTCTGGAGATATTTCTGGTTGGTTTTGATTCAGGGATATGATATCCAGCGACTCCCAACACAAAGTTTGACAGATGGATCCTTTGGAAAACTGATTGTTGTTGAAGTTGGATGTTCAAATTCTAAAGGTCTCAGGATTAAGATGAGTTTTTTCCTTAGCTCATGCAGAGCCTTCCGTAGCATTCCCTCAGATCTGCATCAGTCAGAGGTTCAGTGGTGAATCTCCCCAGTTATCTTGCGGACCAGTTGCTTAGAGGATGTCAATCTGCGGATAACCAGGTTCAGGCTTTGCAAAATCAAGAGATTGAAGATCTTTCAGTACATGGTTCCCGGCTTCCTGAGCTAGAAGCCGAAGTAGTACAAATCCAGCCTTTTATACGGATTTCTCTCTGTTACTTGATTTCAGTGGATCAACAGGATTTGATACTTGGAGGATTTATGTTCCTCTCTTTTGGGCCACTTGCAAACTTTTTCTCTAGTTTCCTATTGATTAGGATTTTAGAACGTTTTTTTTGTATATGGATATTATTACTCTATTTACCCTTGTACTTCTGAGACATTGAGGGGGAGTAATTGTTCTGTAGTTTTTCTCATTACTCTGTTTTACCCTTTGTCCCTTTGTGACAAAAAGGGGGAGTAATATTTGGACCGGCATTGTATTTTTAACCGGTCAAGTGATTTTTGTCCCAGAATGGCCAAATGGGGAGTTTGTTAGTATTTTGGCCTCATTCTGTGTTTGGACAAAATCACTTATGTGTAAAGATGCTTCAAACAGGGATTCCACTATTCAGAGTCTGCAAGTCCACTATTCCGTCCGGACGACGTGTCTACCGTCCGGATGCCCATCTATCCACTATTCCGTCCGGACGACGTGTCTACCGTTCGGACCTCCAAGACAGATCAACATCATCTATCCGGACGAAGTGTTCATCCCGTCCGGACCCTATACTGTATCGAGAAGTTTCTATGCCAGCTTGCATCCGTCCAGACGTTTCAGCAGCACGTCCGGACGCCTCCCAGTACTCGATCAGTTTCTGATTTCTTTCCAAGTTCCAAGAAAGGGAAGATCAATCAACAGTCCGGACGATGTGGTATACCATCCGGACGCGCGTCTTCTTAAGGCAAGAATCGCAATTCAAATATGACCGTCCGGACGTTTGACAGCTATGGTCCGGACGCGCGTGCATCAAAGAAGGAAATTGCCGATTCGACTTCAACCGTCCGGACGACTGTCTATTATGGTTCGGACGCGCGCATTGCAGATATGGAAATTGCGTATTGAAGAATAGCCGTCTGGACGCTTATCCCCCATGGTCCAGGCGCTCTAAAGCCTTATAAGGAAATTACTTGCAGCGGACGTGCGACCGTCCGGACGATGTGCCATCCTGTTCGGACGAGGCTCTTAAATAGGAAAGATTTCCCCGCGAAATTTTTGAAAAATCTTGTCGCATAGTTGTCCGTCCGAACGGCCCATGTCCACCGTCCGGACGGCGCCCAGGTATATTTTCCCTGACGCTCATTTGAGCCCCCAGCCTATAAATAGAGGCCCCTGGGCACTGAGAATTGCAAGAATTCAGTATTGAATTCCATTAGAGCTCAGAGAAGTCATCAATCCCTCTGAAGCCGTTTTAAAAGTGTGTTGTGCTATAAACCGAAGTCTATCTTAGAGGTCGGCTCTAAGGTAAGGAGTTTCATTGAAGACCCCTTCAGGTAGGAGAACCTGGTTGGGAAGCGTTCGTGTTGGGTTACACATCAGAGATCAAGGTACGACCACTGCATCGGTACATGTGAGTGTTACTATCTTGTATCTAGCTATGTCTTCTGAATAGTGGAATTCCTGGGTTTGGCTGCCCCTGAGTGGTTTTTCTCCTGAGTTTTCACTTCGTCAACAAAAACTGTGTGTCATTTACTTTCCACTATGCTTTAATTTTTGTTGACACCTATGCACACACTTTATTTTTAGAAGTCAATTTCGTTTTTTCACAAGGGGATCACAATCGTACTCGTTTGATACCTCATCTGAAGGCTCATACGAACGAGTGATGAAGTAACATGTTTTCTTGAGTTTTTGCATGCTCGTTCGAACGAGTAAATGAGCTCATTCGAACAAGCTGTGGCAGATCTATTAACGACTTATTTTCACTTTCTACTAGGTTTAGGAGTTTGTTGCCTATAAATACTTGTTACAAATACCCCCAAACTTGCATTTTGCAAGTCCCTTAGCAAAACAAAACAAAACATAACATAAAATGAAAGCTTGAAACATAAATCCTCTTTCGTTGGAGAAACGATTGCATTTAGTGTATGCAACAAGCCTTTCAAACCCCTAGGACTCCCTAGTGGACGAGTGAAGTCTCGTGAGGGTTTGCCAGGAATGATACCCACAAACATCTTAAAGCACTATGTTGTTAAAAAACAAGAATTCCACACAAACACATAGTTTATACATCATGAGTAAGTTTAACACACTGAACAACACACTCACATCATTAGGACATCAAAAATCATTCAACTCATAGCTAGAAAATTGAGACAACTCAGGTTCAAATGTGTGCAAAGTGAGATTAACATAGACTCATGAGGTTTCAATTTTTCTCAAAGTTTGCGTACCCCAAAATTCATAGGAATCTTGTTAGATGAAACAACCAAGGCTTAAATCAATTCTTTTTTTTTTTTTTGCAGGCTGTGCAATGTCTGACTCCCTTAAGCTTTCTATTTGACCCATGTAACGAGTGTTGGGCCAGTGACTCCTAAACCAGATGGTTTTAGGGCACTAGATGTAGAAACATCCCTAAGGGCTTAATTACTCAAGTCAAAAAGGCTACGAAGTCAAACTAGCCATATGATCAACCAAATTGAATTTCTCATCTTTTAATGCGAACACTCAATGCTTAATGAGGCAAGAGGCCCGATTACTCAATGAGAAGTCAAACTGATGATATTATTGTTATCTTTCTTCTTCTTCTTTTTTTCTTTTTTTTTTTTTCTTTTTGGATTTAAGCCAAGGTTTCATCAACAAATCATCCGACAAATGTCAAGACACACATTCCTCAATTCAAATCTCATACCTCACAGAACCAATGCTAATGTGCTTGTGAAAAATAATTCAAACAAGTGAAGTCTCTCTAATCCAACAGATGAGTCAAAAGATTCAGATTTTTAACGACATGCAGTGTTCAACATGTTAAACAAACCAATGACATATAAACCACAGTTATGATGTAATCATGCTCAAACAACAACATAACACAATTTTTATTTTTTTTTAACTATTTCTAGAATAAAAAGACAAATAAGCAATATTTTAGCAATTTTTTTTTAGATAAAAAAGACAAATAAACAAACAAACAAATAGATAGACAAAGTGTTTTTCCATACCCCCAAACTTGAATTACACATTGTCCTCAATGTGTAGTATAGAAATACATTACCAGAAGTAAGGAAACATCAAGGTGTGAAAAAGGCCAGGGCGTCCCCCAAACTTAAACACTAAAACACCTGTCAACAAAACTAACAACAATATTTTCTAATAGAAACAAACATCAAAAGGTTAAATGCTGTCAGAAACAAAAATAAAATAACAAGAAATTTAATGAAAAAGTAAAAAGAACTCAGAAATTTAATGCAGAAAATAAAATAACAACAGAAATTACCATACCTACCCTAATCATGTGGATGTCCAACCAATCCCTTCCACCATTTCTTCTTTAAAATTTGATAGCACTCTGGGAGGATATTTTCCCATCGTAGGTAGCCAACTTGCTTGCTTGAAAATATTTTCTTGGGACGATGATTCCTAGATTTATGCGCTTGTCTGCATAAATCCTTGAGAAACTTGGCATATGATGGCTCTTTGAGACATTGAAGAATTAAAGCTTTGGATTCATGATGTGTCTCAAAAGGGACAATGATGAATGAATGAGCTTCAGTACTAACTTCCTTGTCATTGGATGGACTTGTATCTGCTGGGGGCTCAATTTTTTCTTTATGTTCAACTTTCTCCTCTTGTTCAATTTGGTCTCTGTGTTCAATTTGCTCCTCTTTCTCTTCTTGCTCCTCTATGTCATCCACTATTTGCTCCTCTTTTCCTTCTTCCCCTATGTGCTCAATTTGCTCATCTTTTCCTTCCTCCTCATTGTTATCCACAATTTCCTTACTCTCGAGTATGGTGGTGTCAGGGATATGCTCATGACAAGAATGGCTAGCATCATCCTCATCAATCATGTAGTGCCCTTCAGCCATCAACTGACTTTGAAGCTTTTCTTCCTCTATTCTGTTGAATTCAGCAACCAGATAATCAATATGTCCTTTTATCTAGGCAAGATTCTGTATATTCTCGTTATCGCTTATAAAGGCGGTCTTAAGCTCTTGCATAGCCTGGTTATTGCTCATGGTGACACTCTTAAGCTCTTGCATCATCTAGTTGTTGCTCATGGTTACCTTCTTAAGCTCTTGTATATTTCGGTTGCTTGTCTAAATGAATGCTTGGAGTGTTTCTTCTAATGATAATCTTTGAGGAAGGCGATCATATGATGAAGGGTTGTTGGAAGATTTGTGATCAAACTGTGGATATGCAAGATTGTGCAGTTCATGGTATTAGGGAGTACAATTTCTCATGGCTTGAGCTTGCCATGAGAAATTATGATGGTTCCTCCAGTCCGAATTGTAAACATTGGAATTTGACTCAAATCCCGGACTGGAGAAATTTGTGTTCATTTGATCATATGAAAAATTGGAGCCTCGTCCCCAGGATGGACAATTACTAAAACTGTGATAAGGATTGGAACAATATGAACATGGTTTATGTGGGTAACAATTGTGAGTGATAGGAGCAGGTGTCCTACCACTAGGCGAAGCATGTTGTGTAGAAAAATTGTTATAATTATTATAAGAAAAATACATGCTTCGTTCGCACTTTTTAACATGCAAATATCCCACATAAAACATCAACCAATTTTTTTTATTTTTTTATTTTTTTTAAGAAATAGGAATAACAAAAAAAAAATTGCAAATAAATAAATAAATCCTAATTATAACTAGTAGAAAGATAAAATCAATTTAGAAATAAACAGTTTTCAAAAATTCAAACAATTCCCCGACAACGACGCCAAAAACTTGATGTGAATTTTAATTGTACTCGCAAGTGCACGAATCGTTTGCAATAAAGGGTTTTGCAAGTGCGAGGTCGATCCCACAGGGAATTGTGTTCTTGAAAACAAATTTATGACTAAATTAATTAAATCTTAACCTAGTTCTAAAAATTAATAGATTTTGATAAATAAAGAAAACATAAACTAAATAAAGTAAAATAAAACAAAAGAAAATGTACTAAGGTTTTGGAATCCACACCCACCAAATCGTAGCAACATATTATCATGTTCATCAATACACATCCGAAGTTCTTACCATACAAATCTTATGTATGCTTTACTATACTTCAAAAAATCATTAAATCATTCAATGAATCCGTTCTTTGCACAAATCACAAAAGATATCCGGTTTAAACCAAATCATCAAATGTATTCGTAGAACGAAACACAATGAATATCCAACATTTTGATAAATAAAAACCCAAGCAATTAATTATGTGAAATTATCTCAAATCATCAAATGTATCCTTGAATCACAAAAGATATCCAAGAATCATCCCACAAATTGAAAAGAAGTAAAACATTAAAAAAATTAAATCAAATAAAATCGGATAGTATAAACTTACATGAAAATATTGTTGCTCTTCAATGGTGAGGCTTCATCCTCAACCTTAGTTGAAAAATTAGCTACACATGACTATTGAAAATAAATTCTAAACTAAAGAAAAACTAAACTAAAAAGAAAAGAATATATTTGGTCTCTAGCTTCTCTCTCTTTTTCTTGAGCCTTAGATGTCTATTTATAGGGAGAAAACAAATCCTAGAAGCCCTAGAATTCCTAGAAAAATCGGAGGTTAGTCTCCTAGTTTGAGTATGAGACTCAAAACTCAATCCAAGAAGGAAAATGACTCCAAATCTATCCAGATTTGCGGCCTTTTATTGTGGGGCACTTTTGGCATAGCAGACGTCCGAATTAGGAAAATCCTATTTCATAATGATTTGTAGAAAATTGAGTTATCTTTCCAACACCACTTGATTCACCTTAATCGGATACTTAAGCTAAAAGTTATGGCTAAAATACTGTGACATAGGCATAATCTGAAATTTAGTCCAATCCGATTTTGACTCCAATTAAAGAAATTCCGATTTATTCCTCTCCTTGATTTGGTTGAACAAAACCACATCTTCTAGGTCTTCTTAAAGTGTGCTTTCTTTCACCATAAAGCTATTGTTTTTTATCTCAATGACCTGCAAAATACTAAAATAGCAAAACTAACCAAAAACATTAGAAAATAACAAAACTAAAGGTTTAGTAAATGCAAATTAAGGGGTCTACATATGCAATATTTGGCACTCATCAATAGATAACCTAAAACTTAGCTTTGTTATATTTTATCAGTTTCATAATAAGGATTACTCTGAGTTTGAGTTTTCTTCTATTTTGCCTCAATTCCTTGGTTGAATCCTTGGTTTTGGGAAGAGTTGTCAATCTGTTGTTGTTTGTATTTGTGAACCCACCATGCCACTCTGCATTAGTTGGTATTAAACCCCGGCAACTTTCTTGCCATTGCGCAAAGAAGACACAATGAAGGAAACATATATGCAGGCCTTGGTGTTGTGTATAAGTGCAAAGAGATAGCACATGAGGAATAACTAGCGATTCATTTGCGGTGCATGGAGGAGCAACTTGATGCGCAATAGAAATTGTAGAGCAAATCATAGCCTTATCCAATCATCTTCCTGCCATGAATGTTGCTAACTGTTAGGTTTTATAAATTGGCTCCTTTGGTGTCCAATTTTTTTTTTTTTTTATTTTATTTTTTATGTTTTGGGGATAAAGGGTAGTTCGTATAAACTTAGGTCCACAATTGGAGAAGATGAAGAAACTACAGAGTTGGGCATCTGGACAGGAAGAAGAAGAAGAGTCCGGATGGCACAAGGAAAAGGCCATTACCAAAAGAGTCCGGACGGCTAAGCAAACAAGCCTTCTCATGTTCAAGAGTGTTCAGATGGACAATAGACATGTTCGGGATAGAAGGAGTTCCAGAACATCCCATTGGTAGGGATGTTCAGACGGCACTGCTATCAGCACAAATCTGGAAAAGGCAAGTCCGGATGAGACGGATCTAAGTCTGGGCAAACGAAGCAATTAGGGTTACAAAAGCCTACTTGCGTTCTAACGCTCAGTTATTATGTTTGGACGCTGCCGCCACAAGTTAGCAATTTTCTATTTAAGGATTACTTTCTCTCTAGAGTTTCTCATCTCTCAGTCAAATGAAATTAAGAGAAACTTCAAGGAGAGTTTGTAAGAGATCGAGTCCAAGGACTTGGTGTGATACAACACAAGTCGCTTCAAGAAGATCATCATGTGGATTGCTTGATGGGTTAAAGCTAACAACGTGCTGGACTACACAAAAGATTAAAGTGTTGTGATTGCACAAAGAAGTAACGTGCTTGGACTGCACAACCAAATTCTATCAATGGGGATCGATAAGGATTCGGCTAGGTGAAGATCAGCCAACATGGGACTTGATGGAGTAGAGATTGCGTGAACAATCGGTTATCCTACAATAGTATATTGTAAAGTTCCCAGTAGTGTGATTTTCATTATTAGTGGGATCCTGGGTTTCGTTTCCCAGGAGAGATTTTTTCCTTGGTGCATGGGTTTTCCTCTTCATCAGCAAAATATCGTGTTGTAATTTGTTGATGATTGATTGTTGGCTTAATGAACTAATCGTGCATGTTTTATATACTTATGTTAAATAAATTTGTTGGTTGTTGTTGTTTATTCCACTGCGTGTTAGGGTCAATATTGTGTATATTGTTACAAGCCTTCTTCTTGTAGTTAGGTTTTTCACTAATGGCTACCGTCATCGATAAAATATGTGTTTCGTAGATGAGGATGACGAGTTTATGCTTAATGAGGTGTGATTTCAACAAAGAGGTAAGGTTTGATGCGCGGAAGCCGCAACGCACCACCTTGACAATTGTTTGCAAACCTCAAATCCATCTTATGGGGAGGAGGAAGATGAATTTGTTGATAAAGAGTTCCAAGAAGATGAGTTCATTGATAAGGAGTTCCAACATGAAGATGTTGAAGATCCTTCCCATCATGCCGTTTTGCATCAGCTGGATTTTATTTCTTAATTTGCGTAATTACTTGGTTTAATTTTTTATTTTGGGAAGAGTTGTGCATTTATTATTATTTGTCTTTGCGAACTCACCACGCCACGCTGCATCAATTGGATTTTATCTCTTAATTTCTATGACATAAAGCACCTTGAATTTTATCTCTTAACTTGTTCAATTCAAGGTTTGGATTTTGAGAAAAATGCATGAAAAGAAAAGAGACGAATAGTCTTTTCTTCTGACTCAATCTATAAAATTCACCATATTCACTTTCACATAGATGTGGATGCAATAATTTTTAATTTGTTATATCTTCTAAACTACATTTTTCAATTTTTATTCAATAAACAAATAAAAACTTATCCGTGGTGGTCCAACGGTGATCTTCGGGTGGCTTGGTTGTGACGACCCTTTTTTTTTTTTTTTTTACAAACATAAATGGATCATCATAGTGGCACGATTACTTGTCGCAAAGCCAGCATATGGTACATACCCCATAATATGTACCTGATATACAGAGTCGACATCTACGCAGCAAATAACATAAACATAACTGAATGGCAGAAAACACATCTATAGAACATATTGTTAATTACATAAAAGAGCCAACTGTCTATCTATTTAAGGCTTATCAAAATATTAATTATATAATCAAAAGAATGGCTAACAAAATGTGTCACAGGCGACACTAGCCATATACAAAACATCTACCAGAAGGGACCATTCAAATCCGACACATCTACTGTGGAGCACAAGCATATGTGCATCTCTAAGTATAAAACTAAAGACCTCAAAGCTTGGTCATGCAAGCATACATATATCCCACTATGTCGAAAAACATAAGTATACATGCACCTCCAATCTTGAAAGTCAACGACATTATATCAAGATCATACAAGCATACATATATCCCACTATGTCAGAGGACATAAGTATACTAGCACGTCAAAACATGTCTTCAATTTATCATGAAAACCGTCGACATCCAAAACTTGGTCATACAAGAATACATGTATTCCACTATGTTGGAGAATACGAGTATACAAGTACATTCAAATTTGACATTGCTTTAAATCATATGCAATTTATTCGATAGAAATATACATATGCTCATTCCCATTAGGACACATATGCATATTAATACGTCTAGCTCAAATCTCAGAAAACATCTCCGAGTCTCATGTAGTGCAATGCAGTCATAATAGATGACTAACTTTGGACCATATTAGCATCATATTAGAGGACTAACTTTAGCCCATCTTATTCTTTGCGGAGACAACTTCGGCTCCTTTAATTTGATTTTTACATGAGACAAATTTGGCTCCGCATTGGAGACAACTTTGACTCCACACTCATTATATATATATATGTGTGTGTGTGTGTGTGTGTGTGTGTGTGTGTGTGTGTGTGTGTGTGTGTGTGTGTGTGTGTGTGTGTGTGTGTGTGTGTATACATGCTCATGCTTCATGCTCAAATCATCACATATTTATTTCTATGTATGAATAGCATCATGTCATCATATATTTTTCCAACACAATATGCAAACTCACCTTCTCAAAAACTCGTGAAAACACAACTCAAAATCAACACTTCAATTTATATCATCAAACTCATAAAATCAGTCTCAAATCCCATATCAAAACATGAAATCATCAAAGCATAATTTAACATATTGAAAACATCACAAGCATATACAATCATCAAAATAACATTGGCTCGAGATTTAACACAACATAGCATTTTATTTGCATAAATTAAAATAGGTTCTCAGTGAGTAAAATACTCACATTGGCTGCAAACTTTGCGGCTTATGGAAGAATCTTCTACAAAAGCTTTGCTAAGTATCACTGCATTACCCAATTGCACAATACATTAGCATTTCTGTTAACTTTAGACTCACACTTAGATCTTAAATTTCTCAAGAGCTAGACCCATGGAAAACCCATAGACTTTCTAGAATTCCAATCAACTACCCAACAACACAAAATACTAACCCATAAGATTTACTTAGGGTTAGACATTAAAAACCATAATTTAGACAAATATCCAAAAGTTAGGGTTTAGGGATTTACTTTGATTTCTCACCAAACTAAAACAAGCTGCTTGGAAATGGCTAGAACACCACAAGAACACCAAATACCTAAAGAATAATAGAATATTAAGCATAATCTCTCAAGAATCAACCTAAAACTAGAGAGATTATGAATTTTGGATTTTACCTCAAATCAAACGATAGAGACATAGATCGGGCTTCGTAGATCGCGTTTCCGAAGTTGCTTTGAGGTTGGAAGCTTAGATCTTCATGAATCAAGGGTTGTAGGTGAAACCCAAGAGAAAATCGTGTAGGGGTGGACGTTTCCGGAAGAAGATGAGCTAAAAAGGCTTATTTTCGCTCTTATACAGCGCAATGTTCGAACACAATAAGTGCATGTCCGGACACTCACGTTCGAATCACAGAATTTACATTCTGTAACTCATGTCCAAACACAAGTCTTGTGTGTCTGGACACGACTTCCAGAAACTCGCATCCTGTCCGTGTCCCATGTGTGTCCGGACACAACTTCCAGAAAGTTGTGTTTATGCGTTTTTTAAGTTTTTTCTTGCCATTTTACTAACTCTAATCATTTTATGTAGTCTAATTTATATTTTAAACATCTAATTAATATCTCAGGATATTACATCAGTGGTGGTCTAGCGGTGGTTTGAGAAAGAGAAACTCAAACTCAAAAAATGATTTATGAAATTAAATTTAAAAATGGAAATCACTTTCCGAAACTAAAGAATATATATATATATATATATATATATATATATATATATATATATATATATATATTCACCAAACACCATAAAATACATAAAATATTTTACGATGAAACAAACGAAACCTAAAACTAAACTACTCATGCAGCTGGCAGGAAAAAAAGAGATAAACGAACTTCTTGCAGGAATAGTCTTCTAAGCATGCAAGAATCGTAACAGATAACCCTATCATATATGTAGTTTTTCAGACCAAAATAAACAATGATATGACTCGTTGAAGATGGTGGGTATACGCTAGTACTCCTCAATCTGTGGTTCTTTTTGTTTTACCTGAAGCACAAAAATTGTACTAAATATGATATCACTGTACGTTGGAGAAATTCCAAAGAAAAATCAATTGCTTATATATAGATATCGCAGAGAGTCGGAAAACCCCATTCTAGCTAGCTATCTTTTAGAACTTTCACGTACAAGCTTAGAATTTGGAATCTCTAAAGGAACATCATAGTCTATGAGCATTGCTAACAGAAACATAAAAATGAACCACCCCCCCCCCCCCCCCCCCCCCCCCCCAATTTAGAATGGGCATGGAAAGAAACAAAGTTACTCTAGTTGTCATGAAGAAGAAGTAAAGAAAGAAAATCTGATGGTCAGATTCGCAATCTTTTGTTTGAAGCATGCATGCGTGTAAACCTTGCAATTTTAGCTAAAAGATCTCCACTATATTACTCTCAACGAAGACCAAGAAAAACAACATTCTGATCATAACGTCCATGATCTCAAAATGCATAAATATTGTAACTCTTTAAAAGATATTTCACCGATGAGATATGATATGTTTCCAACTTCTATATAACTCTTGTATAATTTCAACAACTTTTTTTAAAATCAACCACTGAATATGTATGACTCACATATAGAAAAATAGATCCAATAGCTAGTTTGAAAAAAAAAAAAAAAAAAAAAAAAAAAAAAAAAAAAAAAAAAAAAAAAAAACATAAAAATTATTAGAATTGTGTCAAGAGTTTGTACAACAATCATTTTTCTTCGGTACTTATATATGCTCAATTTTCTTCGAGAATGAGTTGGCTTAGATCATTCGCATCCGACTCAACAAATTCGTTTTTCATTTTAACTAAAAAATTACATTTTTTCTATTTTAGATACCAACTTTTTCAAAACACCTACATCTGACTCTCTATTTTAGCTATTCACTTTCATTATTCTATTTAAATATTATTTCTCAAAGATTTCTTTATTGAGAGGAGAAAGAATGTTAGATATTAAAAAATTGTTTGTTTTTACCTTTGGTGAACAAACAGTGCTCACTAAATATTTTTTCAAATCACTGAGCCGAATATAGCACTTTTTGCTCTTATTTTAGAGCCTGTTGGGGAATGCGTTAAAGAGCTTAAAATATACTTTTAGTGCCTAAAAAGTTGGTCTATTTGGTAAAAATATATATATATAAGTACTTTTTTAACTTTTTTACTCTAAAAATGACTAGAACACACTTTTAAAAAAAAATTAAAAATGAATTTTTTTTTCTAAAATGTTATTTTGACTTTAAAAGCTCCCAATCCTAAACATACTCTTAGCATCTTGACTTGACAAAATAACATTTGGCTAGCGAAATGCTCTTATGGGTTGTATAGCACTATAGCACTTGTTTTCATCCCCCCATGAATCATGACCATATGAAGATCCATCGCAGTCTCAATCATCCAAGATATATAAGATATAGGACAAATTATTTTTCTTCTGTCCCAGCAACTTGTAACTAGATGTTATCGCCATCAGTAGAAACCCATGCTTCTTAGAAGTTGCTTTCCAGCATACCTTTAATTATTTAGCTGACAATATTTTGATCAGTAGAATAATTTCGGTTGTGGCTTTTTTTCTTTTTCTTTTTCTTTTTCTATTTACAAATATTGTTAAAACCAACAAATGAATTAAGCTTGTTGGCTCTCAAAGGCTTAGTTCTGACTTCTGAGGTTATCTAAACTAGATTTCTCATCTAATATATATAGGATATTTGCAAAAAGCTTAATTATAATCAGTTTTGAAAACATATCAAATTAAAAATCAGTATTATGATTTGAAAAGTTTAACAATTGAACCCATTACATTCTAGGCTGAATCGATTCTATGCTTGCCAACACCTTCAAAAGAACTAGCATCAATATTATTTCTTTTGGACTTATAAGATTAAGCATTCTATCGACAAGGGTAAGCTATAAATATTAGGAAAAAATACTATAAAATTAAGTCCTTAATTATGATTTGACATTTTATCAAATTACTTATTACTCTCCAAGGTTTGAAACCCATTCAAATGATTCAATCACTCTTTAAGATAAGCACCTTTATTAAATCATTTTTTCCGTTAATTTTTTCAACGGTGAGCAATGTTACATAAACGGGTGGTCATGTCATGTCCAATAACATTTTGATACGTGTATATGTAGTTGAGTTAACACTAACTATTTTTGCCACATCATTTTGAAAATACCACATCAGAAAAAAAAAAAAAAAAAAAAAAAAAACAAAACAAAACAAAACAAAAAATCAAAAATCAAAAATAAAAACAAGAAAAATGAAAAATAAAAAAGAAAGAAATAAAAAAAGAGGTGTGGTTCACTACCCAAAAGGACAATGGGAGCGGCTCGGCCATGCTTAAAGCCAGGGTGGGGGTGGCCAAAGGGAGTAATGCTAGAAGTTACTCTTTTGTCACTTTTGTATTCCTAAAAATATGATGTGGCTTTTAAAATGATTAATTACAAGCTATTGATGATTTTAAAAGCCACATAATTCTTGGAGGAACACAAGAAGTATACATGAGTGATTTCTAAAATTACTCGACTAAATCGGATGGTTCAAACACCTCCAACCACACCTCCCTTTTTCTTTTTCTTTTGCTTTTTTATTTTTTTCTTTTTTTTCCTAACATAGTATTTTCAAAATTATGTGACAAGGTTATTTGGTACTAACTCAACGACATGTACACGTATCAAAATGTTAGTAGATATGATGTGGGCATCAACCTACATGTCATTACTCACCGTTAAAATATCTACCAGGAAGAGTGATTCGATGACGAGGCATACCTTAAGGAGTAATTTGATGACAGCTTCAATCAAAATGTACGTACGTTTTTGGGGGTGATTTATTGTCTTTCTTTTTGTCTCGATGACGAGTCGACGCAAGAAGCCAGAGTGTTCAAACGCTGAGTAGACATGCATGCAAACTGTGCTATTTTGACACGTGAGATTTTAATTGAGTATTACGTTGCATGGACGTTAAAAAATTAGTGGAGACCTATCAGAATAATCTATTTGATAAGGATTAAACCTTAGGAAGTAAATTGACAAAATTTAAACCTTAAAGAGCGATTTGATAAAAAATAATACCTGCAAAGCATTTTTCCCTCTAATTAATTAACCATAGGAATGACATGGAATTTTACCAAATGAGATAAAACACTGAAAGTTCATATGACTAATTTTTCTTTTTAGAATAAATTTCTTTTTATTCTTATACTTAAATTTGGCTCGAAGAGAACGTAACTATAAGTTCTCTATATAAGTTCATATAACTTCTTGTTAAAAGCGGCATTAACTTTTAATGCCGCTTCTTGTTTAAAATGAAATTAAATTTAATGCCGCTTATGTTTAAAACAGCATTAATGTTTTAATGCAGCTTCTCAAAAAAATGCATAAATTAACGTTGTTTGCATCTTAAGCAGCATTAAATTAATTTAAGAGTGCCACTTTAATGCCGTTTCAGAAGCAGCATTAATTAAACGGTACTAAGTGTTTGGTGCTGTTTATATATATATAGCATAAAACAGCACTAAAAAAAAAGGCACTAAATGTAATTTTTTTTGTAGTGAGAATTATTCATCGTCTATATATCAATTATTAAACTCTTTGGTTAATTAGTTATTACGCAAAACAATCCAAATATATTTGATTTAAATAAACAAAAGTATGGAATTTTCCTTTCTTTTCGTCATATTGTCCAAAAACTCAAATAGAGCCTTTAACTTTAAATAGATTATATTTAATATCGATAAGTTTGACTAATTTAACCATTAAATTGACTAAATGAGCAGTTTGTATCTTAAAATTGATTATTTTAATGTTACTTTAACAAGAATTGATTAATCTAATCATAGGTTGATTATGTTTTAAAAAGTGACACTGTAGAAAATGAAGGCAATAATTATAGGGAAAAAAAAAAAAAAAAAAAAAAAAAAAAAAAAAAAACCCTATCATTTTTACTTCTAAAATAAACATTTACCAACTTTATTTATTTTTAATCACGACATTCCATAATTAATTTTTAAATAATCATAAACAACGAGATGTAATCACAATTAGATTTGCTACCCAATCACCTTTGACCTCAATCGCAATCTTCTCGATTCTCAACTCTTTCGTACAAGCAACAGAAGAACGCGTTATTTATCTCACAAATTTCTTAGTCAAGATGGATAAACCCCCCGGCCCCTAGTCGTCTTTTTAGAGCCAATAATGCATAATAAATTTTTATCTTATAATTGTTTAGTAGTGTTGACTTGGCAGTACTTCTTATTTGATTTTTTTATTATTATTATTATTTAATAATGATTAATCCAATGCTTAATTAGGAGTGTCATTCCCGAGGGTTAATTGAGATTGTCGCATTATATTTTTATTTTTATATAACAATAATTAATCCGAGTAATTTTACTCTTTACACTTGTTTCGTATCAGCTAGTAGTTTCTCATGCCATGCAACCACTTAAAACACGTTACGTCAATCAACATAAAGTAAATGTGATAAATGAGCTTGAAGAGTAATATTGCTCTTCGTTATCCTTTTTTGTTGCGAATTGATGAACATTCTACAATTAGTAATCAAAGTATTACTAGAAATTATAGAGGATCTCATCCTTATTAGCATACTTGATCGATTCTAATTCACACCTTCCATATATATAATAGAGAAAATTGCATAGAGTCACCATTAAGATAGAGAGAATTCATTCAACTAATCTATTTATTTTCATTTCACTCTCATTTTATTAGGTTGGTGCGGCAATACCCATTAACCCTTTCGATTAGCCCTTGAATGTAGTATATGTCACTTCTCTTTTGTCAATATTAACCCTTTTTTTTTCTTTAGGTAATAGATAAAACTAAACACGGCCTAAATTACATGGTTGATATCCCTCAATTGTGTAGGGAAAGACTTATAAGGTTGTTAATATCCCTATGTTGTGTAGAGAAATATTGAGAAATACATGTTTGGATTGTTTTGCTCAATTTGAATTCTACTAAAATTTTATTAAATTTTTTTTAATTTTGTCTCAGATTTTTTAAACTATTCAAACATAATTTCATCGGTATTCGCAATTTCAAACATAATAAAGAATAGTAGTATATAATAAAAAATAAAAATAAATAAAATAAATAAATAAAAAAGAAGTACGGAATTTTTCCATAATCACCATACAATTTTCCAAATAAAATTGAGCGACCAAAGCTTGTTAAAAAGGGGGGGAAAAAAATAGTTTTTTTTTGGTAATATTAAAGATTTTTTGCTTTTTCACTATCCTGGTAGGGTAGTCGAAAATGGAAAATTTCTTTTCAACAAAAATAAATAAATAAATAAATGAAAAAAATACTCAATCATTCAACAATCATATACATTTTTGTATAACCTATTTCCGCGCGGTCAGGCGGTGAATTTTCAAAAATGGGATCGATCTAACGGCGAGGATCACTTGATCAAGATGATTGAGACATTTCGACATGTAGGGTGTAGGTGAATCAGAGGGACACGCTCTGCCCCATGCACGTTGTAGCAGAGAGGGGCCCCGCCATAACAGTTCCGTTTCGGACCGTAGATTTTTGGATTTTATCATGTGTACCTCCATTGTCAAGCCGTACACGTGTCATGACGTAAGATTATGACCATTCCTTCTTCGGGGTCCCACCCAAGTTGCTCAAGGTGGATAAATCATATGTCACTTTCCGTCTTACTGTCCTCAACAAATGCATCACATGAGACAACAAGTCACAATCGTTGGATTGGTGAGTTTTCTTTTTTCTTTTTTCTTTTTTCTTTTTTCTTTTTTCTTTTTTCTTTTTTCTTTTTTCCTTTTTCTTTTCTAATAAAATTTTATTATCAAATAATTTTTTTCCTTAGAAAAAAAATTATTATCACATTTATATATATCACATCAATCACTCTTTATTATTATTTAGAGAAAAAAAATTCACAACAAAACTGTTTACTAAACAAGCCAACAACCCTTCCATTTGATAGACACCAAATAAATATTAAAATAAATCATTGTTAAGTTGTCCAAAAAAAAATAAAAAATTAATTAAATGTCAATGAAAGAGTCAAACACGTCATTACATGGAGAAAAACGATACGTTCAAGAAATCTGTAAATCAATTCTTCAATCTTTCTTGTTGTCCTTCACATCCAAGTATCCTACATTTTCAAGCGTACTCAAAATTATTTCTTTACATTTTTATTTAAATTTAAAAAATTATGCTATTTTTTGTTTTTCCATTCAAATACACTTTGGTTATCTAATTTTTTACATTACTCAAATATTCTTATTGTAATTTATTTTTTTTATTTTATCCAAAAAAAAACGACGCAATACTCCTAATAAAAAAATTTAGAACAATATAAAAAAATATGAAAAAACAAAAAGACAACAAGAATGAGGAATTTTTTTCATTTTTTCAAATTTTTCAAAATTTTTTATCAAGGGCATCTTGTCTTCTTTTTTTAGCGGGGTGGGGGCACATATGCAACCCCAACGATAGTTTGGGGGAACTTTACATCAATTGAAAGTTTGGGTGAAGAAGGGGGGACATTGCAAATTGCATAATGGTTAGAATGGAGTATACATATACCTTCTCCAAAAGAAAATTATAAAAATATGCAACTAAAAAAGAAAAAGAAAACCCTAATTTGTTAAAAAGCTTAATATTTCTCTCTTTCTCTCTATGTTTTCATGATTCAAATTGTAATAAAAAAAAAATGGTTTTATTCTACTTTATTTTGAATATAAGATATAGAATTTTTTTTTTTTCTCTCTAATCAATACATAGGAGAGAGAGGTTATAATGGGGGGCTTTCCCACTTTTGATTTGAATAAAAGAAAAGAGTGGGGAATAAATATGAATGCTTCCAAAAACATTGTGGAAGTCACTCCATTTGGCTACAAGATGTGCCATACAATTGGCACATCTGCTAACTTTTGAGGTTGTCCAGATGGGAAAGTTTTGAAGCTTTTGGTGAATGTCTATGAATACTTCTACCATTCGCCATTCAGATGTGAAAGTACGATTATGATAGGAGTCCTCCTCCAATCCTAGTACTTGGATTAGTTCAAGTTGATTTCTATCTTATTGGTGATGAGATATTATCTTTATCTTTCTAATTGGTTTATCTTATTATCTTTATACTTCCAGTTAGTAGAAGTGTTATTACTTATATTTATTGTAGTTATTTATCAGTAGTAGTCATGTTTATCGGTAGATGGGTTGTTCACACCCAGTAGAAGTGTTCTTTTATTTATAGAGTCAAGAGGTTATGATGTAAAAGAAGAAAATATTTAATCAAACACTTTGTGTTTACAGTGATTCCTACCTTAAGTGGAGTATTGTGATGTTCTTCTAGCCTAAGTGAAGAATTGTGGTCTCTCCTACTCAAAAGAGCTATCAAATCCCATCTCAGGTCACTACCCAACCTCGGGTGCCTATTAGATTATTGATAGTCAAGACAACAAAATCTCCTTTTAAATGTAGGGGTTTGATGTCTATTGAAGCTGCCAAGTTCATTTTGAGCAAGGTTACATATGCATCTCTAGTGTTCACATCATCCCGTGGAAGCTTGTTAGCACAGGTTGTAAACATATCACCTTGATCATTGCCCAAGACAACACTAGAAAAAAGGATCTAATTACAACATCAAAATTGACTTTGTAGTGGCTAGGGGGAGGGGGGTCCAATCATTGGGTCTAGGAGTGAGATAGTATTCCAGTATCGTATGGTCCTATTGGAGGGAGTGCTCAGGATCATTTTTAGGAGATTGGTCCCATTTCGTTTACTCAAATGTGGAGTAGAGGCTGTGTTTTCCGCTGGAAGATGTTAGATGTTATTTTTATGCTTTACCTTATTAAGTGTAGGATTTGATCTTTGTTGTTGTTATGACTTTTAGATCTTTTGACTTTGGATTTGGATTATTATTTGATGACTACTTTTTTGACCGTACATGAGAGATTCAGTTATATATGTTATGAAGTTTTAGTTTCATTGTGGCTATTCTTATTATGATTATGGATTTTAGTTTGGTATCTTTTGTTTTGAGTGAAAGTCTTATGTTGCAGACTCTCTTCGGAGAGAATGAGATTCTTATAGTCTTATTTTTTTTAGAATAAGACTGAGAGACGAACCATGGAGTTAACTCCCGGTTAGGTAATTTCACTGGGGTATTACACAATTACACGGCGAAAGCACTAAACACCATTAATATACAACAAATGCAAAGCTAAAGTAAATCTTCCTAACAAAAGCTAGATCCACCTCTAGTCCCGCACAATATGCCCCCTATGACAATAACTAATCTGTAAAACAAGAATGTTTTATAGGTGGAAAGAACACATATAAGTCCAAAAACATCAGCAGTATACCACCCTACGCAGTGAGTCTATTTTAATGGCAGTTTATGAAAAAATGAGTGTTTATAAATGTAAATAGAGTTGGAAGCATTGATAGGAATATAGTTCAAAGAAATCATCTATCAGTTGAAAGGCCAATTTGATGTGCTATGCATAAATAATAGATTATACATGGTTATAACTCTATCCGATATGGCTTATATGTGTACTTAACCCCTTCATGATACAGTTTGTGTGTCCCATGTGACTTAGGTACAGCTCCTAGTTGTTCGACCGAGTCCGACCCCAAGTGGCACTCAACTAGTGATGCAAACAGGGATGACCTCACTTGCATGTAGTTGCGTTGGTCAGGATAGCCCTCGGGTCCAGGGTAGAACACACACACACACACACACACACATCGCATGGCCATAAGGTCAAGTCCGTATAGTGGAGTATGATCATGCCATAATCTTTTGATAATCAATTCCATAACATAAAATATTGGTCATGTTATATCATCGATAATATTAAATATCATTTAACAAGTTAATTTATGAAGGTACACATGCAAATTTCAATCAATAATATCGATGTAAAAATCTAAGGCTCACAACATGCAAATCAAGAGTTTCATCCACATTTATAAATATTATATTTTCATGCTAAAAAAGTTTAGCATTTAAGCATCCTTATTGGCGATTATTTACCTCGAACGCTAAATTCCAAACACAAGATTCTTACGAAGATTCTTGCTCCTTACTCCGCACTACACTCTAATATTAGCAAAATTTCTAAGCTAAAAACCCTAATCTACATTTGAAACCCTAATTAACACGTTCTACCCCAAAACTGTTCTGAACCTCTCTAAAATCATTGTGACGGTTTCCATCGTTCGAACTCTTTGCTCCAGAATGCATTTTCTATGTTTTCACCCAAAAAGCTCCTACCTTTCCATTTTCCCTCGACTTTAAGGTGGTCTAAAACCCCAAAGGTGCTTATTTAATACCACCCATTGATTTAAAACAACCAAATGTCAAAACTTTAACATAAAAACTCAAAGATCGTAACTTTCTTTCTTTCCTCACAACTTCTTCTTGTTAAACAACCTATAGTATTTTGGTATGACTAAAAATGAAGGGTCATGCACTCACATAGTAAAAAACAAAGGCTAGCTCCTAAAGCCTCAAGCTTTCATGCAAAGTCTAGGTTTTTCTACCAAAAGTGTAACGCCCCAAAAATTAATTAATTAAAATAATTAACCTAGAGAGCTACTGGTGATGCTTTCCAAATTAATAAACTTGTAATCAACTAAGAATAATAATTTATAACAAATATCAAAGTAAATAAAATAGCGGAATGCGGAAAAATAATAATCTTGAGCTACAACTAATACTCCAAACACATCTCTTAATCAATTACACTACAAAATCCTTAAAATATAATAACAACAAACTAACAACCAAAATAACATTTACCAAGATATATTAAAACTGAAAGTATAATTAAAATTGCCTACAGGCTCTTGCTCCATATCCCAAGCCTGCCAAATGAACTTTATCCTCTGACCTCGCACTAGTTCCTGCTAAACTGTAAAACAAATAAATGTTTTATAGGTGGAAATGAAGCAATTATATAAGTCCACAATTTAATAAGTAGTGATCATAACCATCCTTCATATGGTCTATCAGTGTCCTTGACCCCTTTATGGTAGGATTTGTACATCCTGATGGACATCTAGTACAATATCGGTGCCCCCAATAAAGTACAATAGCGGTCACCAACAAGTAGCTCGACGGGGTCCAACCCCCAGGTGGACCATACTACTAGCAATATTGTTCTATCATAACTACTATCCGTACATGGCTGCGTCTATCACTTATCTAGCCCATTGGGTCCAAGTGGCATATATATATATATATATATATATATATATATATATATATGTGTGTGTGTGTGTGTGTGTGTGTGTGTGTGTGTGTGTGTGTGTGTACATACACATATACATATGTGTATATATGTATGTGTGTGTATATATATATATATATATATGCCCACCATCCGTACATGGCAATCTACACAACTTATTTTCAATTAACATAATTATTATTATTTCACGAATAAACAGTAAATATCAATGCAACTGTCTGTAACCATCATTTATAAACAATAGGCTCACAACATAATATTCAAAAAACATGCATAAAAGATTTCGCAGTTTTTAGCAAAATAAACATGCTTGAATGATTAAGTAATTTAGCTGTTATGTAAGTATTTACTTACCTCAAATACTCTGACTCTGACTCTTCCTCAGGCATTATAACTTTCTATTCTGCAAATCAGCATTTTATTATTAGCCAAACAACCAAACGCAAAACCTAAGACACACTTAAAGACTTAAAACACACTTAAGAAATCCTAATTTAGGCATTCTAGATTGTGTTGATCAATGTTGGGAGACCAATGATCGATTCTGACTGTTTGGGATCGGTCTGACTTGGCAGGGATCGATCCTAGGCCAATCCAGCACCTATTTTTGGGATCTTTTTAAGCCCCTAGCACTCAACCTAATCAAATACAAATGCCCCTAAGGGTCTTACAATTTTCAAAAGCAGTCAAGAACACATATAGGTATCAAGGTTCCACCTTTAATACAAAAGCATTAAAGGTATTACCCTGTTTACCTTAAAATTTTACAACATAATTCATACAAAAGACTGTGTATGTGTGAGTATATAAAATATTAATTGAACGTATATTTGAGAGATCCATGACATAAAATCATAAAGTTTTTAAGATAAAATCGTATATCTTTCTTTTAGAAACAACACATAAAATAACAAACTCGTTTTGAAATCAACATATGAAATAATAGTTTTCGATTATAAAAACAACTCAACCCAGTCTCAAAACACTTTCTAATCAACCAAACAATATATGTAAAGAAGGATTACAGATTGAAAGACAAGGAAGTTGAAAGATTCGTGAGTTTTACCTTGAGAAAATGATTGAAAATGGTAGATTTCTTCCTTTAATTTAGAATTGAAAGAAACCCTATGTTTGAGTTCTTCTTTCTTTTTCTCTCTTCTCCCTTTCTCTTTATCACTTTTAAAGGTTGAGAAGTCGAGCAAACAACTTTTCCTAAGGTTCTTATAGTTTTATAGGGACTAAAAGCCAAGTTTTTAGGATTTTGAGTGCACAAAAACTGTTTCTATTGTGCCAAGATCGATCTGCTTGCTTACATGATCAATCCTGACGTCTTGTTCTTCTTCTTCTTTTAAACACGAGTATATTATAGAAAAATTTCATTAATACACTTTTTTTTAAAAGTCATGTGTATTTTTAAAACGAGTGTATTTTTAAAGGAGTTTTATTTTTTGAAGTGTTACGAAAATAACCTAACTTTTTATCATTTATCAAAAAATTCTAAGCAAACACTTAGACTAACACAAAATAAAGCTCTAACATAAATTATAAGCAAAATAAAGTTTATTTCTTCTACCTCAAGGATGAAAGCTTTGCATCTTGAACTTAAAATCTCAAGAAGAGTCCATCTTCTCTCTCTCTCTCTCTCTCTCTAGGGTTGCTGGTGGCGAGCAAAATGGCTTGCATTAGGGTTTCTTAGGGTTTTATACAAGTCTCCCCATGTTTTTCTAAGTTTTGGACGTATAATTGTTGCATGCAATATTTGACTGTTTGAACAGTTATCCAAACTGTTTAGAACATTTTTCTTAAAATCATGTTACTTGCTTCATGGCATCTTTCGAACGTTTTGGCGTGGTATCGCTAGTAATGAACCATCAAAGGAAAACAGTCAACCCTCCATACAAGGCAACCAAATAAACACACAATAGCTAACAATATCTCAATAAGGAAATTCAATCAACTCAACGGCTAAGTCATATAAAAAAGGCAACCAAATCAACACCAACGTCTAGCACTATCAATTCTGTATATTGCATGAATTATTTTCCCATTTGTAAAACATCAATATCCTGTATATATATCAACCATCGATGGAATGAAAATGCATTGCAAAACATTCTTCAAATTACCTCTTTCTATATGGTATCTGAGTCGTAACAAGCGACCTACGCCGTTCCTTTCTTTTGTCTCTCTTCCGACATTATGTTCCTCCTTTGAAGCCTTTCCTCAAACAACCCAGCCGCACCAATGGCCTCCTCACCCACCACTACAAACACCTCCACCAAAACCCACCCTCCGATCCCTATTGAAATCCAAGCTACCCAAAACCCATCACCTACATCTCTTTCCAATTTTGCTCAATCAGTCTCCAAACTCACCAAGACCAATTTCTTGGTATGGCACCATCAACTTGAGACCTATATTCATGTTCACGATCTCTATGGGTTCATTGATGGTACTAAAACACCACACCACCCCACCCACATACTTCTACGTCAACCGATGGTCTCACCATCGCCACTGACCTAGAGATGCTTCAGTGGTTCCAACAAGACCAACTTATCCTAAGTATGCTCATGGCCACCATCTCTAACGATCTCCTTCCACAAGTCCTTGGTTTCCACACCGCCCAAGAGCTCTGGAATGCTCTCAGCCAAAACCTTCGCTTCAACCGTACAAGCCCGGATGATGAGTCTTCAATATGAACTTGCCACTGCCAAAAAGGGCAACTCCTTAAACACCGACTACTTCCAGCGAATCAAGCATATCTCTACCACTCTTATCGCTAAACGACTACGAGTTCACTTCGTAACTTCTCACCGGCATGGGTCCCGAATACGACCCTCTCGTCACTATCTAGATCAAGCCTCTCACCAGGGACAATCTGCTCGGACATCTCCTCGCCCACGAGATACGAATTGAGAAGCACACCCAACCCGACCACCTGCTCGTCACCAATGTTGCTTCTCACGGCCGAAATCCTCATCGTGGCCGTGGACGGTACCACGGTTCCATGAGAAACTCTGGTTCCTCCCATGGGCATTTACAGTCTGCCCATCCCTCACCCAGCCAATATCGAAATCAGGGGTGTGGGCTTCTCCCCCTTCCTTCTCATTGGTCCTCCTCAAATGGGTCTAATACCCATTCTAGCCCACGGCCTACATGCCAAGTCTGTGGCAAACTGGGCCACACTACTTTGACTTGCTACCGTAGATTCGACCATGCTTTCCAAGCTACAGGGCCTAACCTTACTGCTTACACTACTACCTCGCCCCAGTCTCGAGATCTCAACTGGTACCCAAACACCGGTGCCACTCATCACCTCACCTTCGACCTCAACAATCTGAATATTCACTCCGAAGCATATGATGGCATTGATGCAATTCAAGTGGGCAATGGTTCCCGTCTTGCTATTAAAAATACAAACATTTCTAAACTCTTTCCTAATTTTATTTTACATAATATTCTACATGTTCCTAAAATTACCGAAAATTTACTTTCTGTTCAAAATTATACTTCTGATAATAATGTCTACATGGAATTTCACTCATATTGTTTTTTTTGTTAAGGATTGCATGACCGGGAAAATCTACACCACGGCTTGAGTATAAATGGATTATATCATTGGTTCTCTCCTACAGCTGCACCACCTAGTGGATTTTCCAACAAACGAGCTACCTTTGTGGCTGGCACGCTCACCTTGGCCATCCCGCTGATGGCATTGTTCGTCATGTTTTGTCTAAATTTCAGCTTCCTTTCACATCCAATAAGAAGCTCTCTATTTGCCCTGCCTGTCAACGCAGCAAAAGTCATCAGCTTCCTTTTTCCCTATCTGCAAACAAATCAAGTGTCCCAGTTGAATTGATTTTTTCTAATGTTTGGGAACCCTGCCCTATTTTATCTAACAATGGTGCATGCTTTATTTTACCTTTGTTGATCATTTCAGTAAATTTACTTGGATTTATCCCATTGCTTGCAAATTTGACGTCTTTTCCATTTTTCCTAAGTTTCAGGCTTATGTAGAACGGCAAATTAATCACAAAATCAAATCCATCCAAACGGATGGTGGTACCGAATTTACAAAATTACATCTCCATTTTGCGTCTCACGGAATCCATTATTAGATTACGTGTCCTCACACCCATCAACAAATGGGTCTGTGGAACGCAAACACCGACATATTGTCGAAATGGACCTCACCTTCTTGGCCCATTGCTCAGCCCCTCTTACATACGGGGCTTAAGCTTTCCAAACTGTGTGTTACCTAATAATCCACTTACCCACACCTGTTCTTAATAATAACTCACCATTCCAAAAACGTTTTAATCTCCGCCCTAATTATAGTTTCATGCGAGTCTTTAGATGTGCTTGTTGACCCCATCTTCGGCCTTACAACAAGCATAAACTTGATTTCCGCTCCGACACATGCATCTTCATCGGCTATAGTCCCTCTCACCACTGCTGCAAATGTCTTCATCCCACTACTGGACGTATCTACATTTCTTGCAACGTTATCTTTGATGAGTCGCTTTTTCCCTTCCCTCTCTCTTCCTCCTTCTCTCCCCCTCTTTCCCCCACCTCCCACACAACACTCTATCCTCCCTTTTTAGACATCCATCTAGCCTCCACATGTATGCCACGAACAGATCTCTCACCCCCTCTAGGGCCCTCCGATGCCCAGCCTCAAGACTTGCCCATCAATCACACCTCACCAATACCTTCCCCTACTAACCCTATTTTATCTCCTACTTGTGTGCAGATTCCTCCCAAATCCTCAGACATCCCTCTTGCGCTGCCAGGGCCCTTTGAGACCCGGCCTCAGGACTTTCCCCTCACTCACACCTCACCAACACCTTTCCCTACTAACAATGTCTTATCTCCTACTTATGTGTAGGTTCCTCCCAAATCCTCGAACATCACTCTTGCGCTGCCACCTGCACAACATGCCATGCAGACACGCTCCAAGAACAACATCTTCAAGCCGAAGTCTCTCCCTGACGGTCTTGTTCGATATCCTCTTCCTAAGGCGCTCCTTGCCACCTCTAGCTCCCATGACATCGAACCGACTTCTTACTCTACAGCCTCCAAGCACCCGGCTTGGCGTGAAGCAATGAACCTTGAATTCGATGCCCTTATACACAACGACACCGAGACTCTCATTCCTCTCACCTTTGACATGAACACTGTTGGCTGCAAATGGGTCTTCCGCCTCAAACACAAATCTGATGGCTCCATTGATTGTCACAAAGCCCGCCTCGTCGCCAAAGGTTTTCACCAACAACCCGGAGTTTATTTTGCTGAAACCTACAGTCCAATCGTCAAGCCCACCACCATTTGTCTAGTTTTCTCCCTTGCCATCTCCTCCGATTGGCCCATCCTCCATATTGATGTTCAAAATGCCTTCCTGCATAGATGGCTCTCTGAAGATGTGTACATGACTTAGCCTCCTGGCTTCATTCATCCTCAGTTTCCTCACCTATCTACAAACTCCACAAGGCACTCTATGGCCTCAAACAAGCTCCTCGTGCCTGGTACTCTCATCTCAATGATCTTCTCCTGGAACTTGGCTTTTGTCAGCTCTCGCTCTGACCCCTCATTGTTCATTCGCCGCACGCCTCAAGAGGCCACTTATGTTCTTATCTATGTTGACGACATCCTCTTCACCAGTTCTCTTCCCCAAGGGACTACCTCATTGCTCCATTCTCTTTGTACTAAATTTGCAATAAAGGACTTAGACCTTCTTCACTTCCTCCTCGGTATGGAAGCCACCACGACCCCAGCTAGACTTATTCTCTCACAACAACCTTACATACTTGATCTTCTTCACAAGAGCAACATGACTGACACCAAACCGGTCAAAACTCCTATGTCCACCGCTCATGCTCTCTCACTCCTCTCTGGTGACCCCCTCACTGAACCAATCTCCTACCGTAGCCTTATTGGCGCCCTACAGTATCCCTCACCTGTCCTAATATCTCATTTGATGTTACCTATCCTGATATCTCCTTTATGGTACCTCAAGTTTACAAACTCTTATGGCCTACTCCCTGCCGCTTCTCTTCTCCCATTCTCCAAGCCTTCTCAGATGCCGACTAGGCTAGCTGTCCTAATGACTGAAAATCTACAGGCGGTTTCTGTGTTTTTCTCGACCCCAATCTCATTTCATGGTCCCCCCACAAACAATGGACAGTCACCCGCTCCAGTACTGAATCAAAATATCGCACCCTTGCTACCATCGCCACAAAACTCATTTGGCTTCAATCTATACTTCATGACCTTGGTTTTTATCTTCCTTCACCACCTACCTTATGGTGTGACAACATCAGGATCACCTACCTCTCCGCCAACCCCGCCTTCCATGCTCGGACCAAACACATAGAAATTGACTTCCACTTCTTTCGTGACCGTGTCACCTCCAAAACTTTGGATGTCCATTTCATCTCCAGCAGAGATAACCTGGCTAACATCTTTATTAAACCCACAACATCACCTTACTTCTTCCTCATGCGCACCAAGCTCAACGTTGTGTGCCCTCTGTCTCGCTTGCGGGGGCGTAATGAACCATCAAAGGAAAAAAGTCAACACTCCATACAAGGCAACCAAATAAACACACAACGACTAGCAATATCTCAAGAAGGAAATCCAATCAACTCAGCGGCTAAGTCATCTACAAAAGGCAACCAAATCAACACCAACGTCTAGCACTATCAATTCTGTATATATATATATATATATATATATATATATCTATATCAACCATCGATGGAATGAAAATGCACTGCATTCTTCAAATTACCTATTTCTATAGCTAGGACGATTCACAGACAGCTCTAATGATTTTCATAAAATTCAAAATTTCGATGGAATGAAAATGCACTGCATTCTTCAAATTACCTATTTCTATAGCTAGGACGATTCATAGACCGCTCGGATGATTTTCGTAAAATTCAAAATTCTAAGTGTTTTGAAAACCTAAAATCCTTTATCCTCTAATTCGAGCGTTCTTAAATCATCAAAACTACTTTGGGAGTATTAGAAATTCAACATTACTAAGCCAGTGATTGGCTTTTGATTATAAGCAAACTATATATATATATATATAAGATTTGCTACGTGTTTTGGGCGGAGCATTACAAGACCTCCTTAAATGAACTGCAACATTACATACCTTTACTAATGGTTTTTTATTGAGCCTATAGGATATACAGCATGAGATAAGTCTTTTCTGATTCCTTAAACTTCTCTTTTTATTTTTCATGGATAAAATTCAATCCGACATATCTAATAAAACACAAAGACACTTTATTATTTAAACAAATTACTACCGATCCTTGTCACCCTTTCTCCACATAACATTGGTCTCAAATGTAGGAAAAAAACCTAAAATCACAAAGATGTTAAAATTCGGCTACAGGGGCTAATCAATTTCCATTGTCAACATGGAGACAATGGAAAATTTGAAGCATGTAGTAGGTACACCGATGCCTTATAACCTACGTTCCTTCAGAAATCCTACAAAAAAATTTGTTATTGATTTTGATATAAGAATTGATATATGTGACGTAATATAAATTAATTTAAGAGAATTTAAGCTTATAAAGTATGTGATAGGGACGAAACCAGAATTTTGGTTCACGAGGGCAATTAAAAGATAAAGTTGAAAAAACTATATTAAAAAATTATAACTAACAAAATAAATAAACAATTTAACAAAAATGTAATTATGTATTTTATACAAGACTGAAGGATATATATATATATAGATTCGCTAAGTCACTCTAGACACAAGTTCGTTTAGAATTCGATTGAGGGTCGTGAATAGAAACATTATTCTTTATAATCTCAAGTAATTATTATAATTATATATTTCATACAATTAAAAAAAAAATCTACATATTTATTAAAATATTAATTTAAAAGAGCAATCTAAATATAAAAGTTCATAGGTACTTCTATTACTTAATAGTAAATTGGAAAATAAATCAAATTAAATATTTTGTTACATACCCGAAACATTATATAAGAATCTAAAATTTTATTTCTGAGAACGACATGGTGTTCCCTTTCTAAATATCTTCTCTTTATAATATTTATTACTTTTTAAATACATTTTCACTCATCATAGAATATTTTAATGAGTTATATCATGCGAATTATCTTGTACAATGACTATATATATATATTTGCAAAGAAAGCTCACTTCAAGGTAAATTAAGCAAGAAATTTTTATTTTTTTTATTGTTTTTATTACGATCACAAGCCTACGGTAGAAAGGGATATCTTTCCTATTTTTAGAAAGAGAACTACACAAATTCTTTTTACATGTTAATCATGTATATATCCAAGTCTTTTACGTGATTATTATAAACCACTAACCTCATTAAGTATTAATTCATAAGATAGGGATTTTAAAAAAAAATTAAAAAAAATTTACAACATTATTAACGATGGAAACCATCCGGATGACTATGAGTATCAAAGGGTGTGGTTGAATGTTTTGAAGAGACCAAAAGATGGTAACATTTATTAATAACCCTTAATTCACCCCACAAAAAGAAATAGAAGTAGGATCACAACATTGTAATTAGGTGGGTCAAAGCGGTCATTTGCCCTCCACCCGCCCCCTTTTATCGTCCTTTCCTAACTCCGTCTATGCGTGCAGATGACTTTTTAAGAACAACATGAGAGATGATACATACAAAATATGCGCATTAAAAAAAAATAATAATAATAAGAATGTTTTGTTTTGTTTAACGTTCAAGATTTTATTTTGTTGTATATAACAATGTACATGATGTCATATCATTTAAAATTTTAAATGACGTAATATAGATTCATCGTGTCAAATAATATTATATATTACACTTTTATCTCACAATACTAATGTAACAGTCTCATTCAACTCTTTGATTGAGACTGTCACATTAATATTCTTAAATAATTGTAAAATAAATATAAAATTTATAACATTACTCTTTATCATATGTCAACATATATATTAAATTTTTAAAATTCAATTTAAACCATAAAATAATTATGATCCGTCGTTGAAAGGAAGAAGATGCTAATCTATATCTGTCTATATGGTCTACTCTACAATGACGTAACGCCTAAGAGAAAAAAAAAAAAAGAAAGAAAAGTAAAGAAAAAAAAAATCAGAAAAACACTTTCCAAGAGCTTATAATAAAGCGTGCTAATGAATAATGATAAATATATATTTTTTAATAAATAATGATAATATATATATATATATATATATATATATATATATATATATATATATATATATATGTTATAAGATAAATGCTTGGATGTACACTCTCATCTCACTCCTATCCTACCTTTGTCTACTTAGACCAATAATATTGTTAAAAAAAATGGGTCCCACTACACTTTCTCCACTATCTCTTATATTATTGGTCCAAGTAGACAGGAGTGGAATAGAAGTGGAATAAGAGTGTACAACCAAGCATTCCTCATTATATAAATAGTGATAAATATTTTAAAACAGGTTGTGCTGCCATGAATGGACCACTAGCATCCTCTTTTATTAAATTCTTATTTACCAAATGGACGTGTCGCTTTCTGCGGCCTTAATCATCAACAAATAAAAACTATCTAAGCTAGCTCACTCTTTCCGTCTCTAAATAATTGTTTTATTTAAAAGATATATTTATAAAATTTAGGAAAAAATAAATAAATAAATAAAGCTTTCATTTATCTTATTATCTTTACTTTTTAATATCTCTCTTCAGCTTTATCTTAAAAATTTTAAAACCAACCATATCATTTTTATCTATTTAGATTATAATTTAATAAGTTGTTTCCCCGGCTAATAAGTTGTTTCCCCGGCTACTAGGATATAATCCTTAGGAGTGACAATTCGTATTTGCATGTTGAATTCAAATTATATTGAGACATGAATTTATAAGACTATAGGTACATTTAGGTTTGCAATTTTAAATAACGATTTTAAAATGTGCGATTTGAAAAAATAATTTTGAACAACACAGTTAAGTGTTTGGTAAAATCGCAGTTTATCCTTTAAAATTCTGCGTTTTTAAAAAAGTATCATCTTACCTGCAATTCAAATCGCAATTTTTTAAAAATGCAATTCCAAAACGATTTATGTTCTGTGATTTGGTTTGAAATTTCACTTATTGTCTACGAAATCGCAATCTCAAACGCACCTTATATAGGTCAACTATAATCCAATCTATTTAATTAAACGAGTTAGACTCACTTAACTTTTAATATACTAATTTCGTGTTGAGTTTGGATTGGGTTTGCGAGTCTTGTAAACAATTATCAATTCTAATGTTACGTGTTAAGTTCGAGTCGTGTCAAGATAAGAGTATAAGACTGTATAAGTCAGACCCCTCAACCATAATCAAAAAATTATTTGTTAGGTTAATATCAAATTTATAAATCGTGTTAAAAATCATCAGTCTCATTGTCCGCAGACGTCGCTGTCTTTCTTTATAAAGTGACAGACAACAATTACGAAAATTATAATAAGATCTCTCTCTCTCTCTCTCTCTCTCTCATGCAACATGGCCTCAATACTTATAATAGTATCATGGCTGCGTTTTAGAAAAGCATATTTAAATGAAGGGCTTCCAAGTTGCTAAAAGAGAGTTTAAACTAATGAAATTGGCCGTCCAATAGTACATGACCCATGTGATTTCATCACTGGAGGCATTAAAAAAATACCAACCAAACAAAACATCAAATTCAATGTACAATAATAATACAAGATTGGCATGCATATTTAGCATAATTTAATGTCTATAATATACAACAAATATAATAATGAATTAATAAATAAATAAAAACATGATTAATTTAATCACATCCCGTACACACCCCACAATTGACATTCGGCACAAAAATATTACAAGCATCGTTGGAAGTTATAGGATGCGTGTATTAGAGGGAATTTAGGCCAACATCCCAATCCTTGAGACCTTCAATGCCTAAATTCTATGAACATGGAACACCATAAAAGCTTCTATTTTTATGCAATTATTTTTCCAACAAAATACATCAAATGGGTAGGATTTGTTGTGGTTTTCAATGACCATAAACAATTGGATATCTTATTGAAAAGGGACGTCTCCGTCTCCACTCTTTTGGCAATTTTTTTTACTAAGTCCAACTCAAAATTAGCAAATTAAATTGAAAAATTTAACCCATTTTATTACATGAGTCGAGTTAAGATTGACATAGACCATGTCTCGGAACAAATTATACCTGTCATGCGACATAGGAATTGTCAATTTTTAACATAACCCGATAACATATTAAGTTTGAAAAATTTGACTCATTTTATTACGTGGGTCAAGTTAAGATTAACATAAACCATGTATCGGCACAAACCGTACATGCCATACGACATAAAAGCTATCAATTTTTACCATAGCTCGTTAGCATATTAGGATTGAAGAATTTGACTCATTTTATTACATCGGTCAAGTTAAGATTGACATAAACAATGTCTAGGCACAATCTGTACCTGCCATGCGACATAGGAGCTGTCAAGTTTAACATAGCCCGTGAGCACAATACGAACCCAATACAAAATTGGAAAGTTAAGGTTAAAGGGTATGAGCCGCTTAATTAAATTGGTCGGATTATAATTTACTTATATAATCTTATACTTATGCCTCGACACGACACGACACGACACGACTCAAATCCAACAAGTAGACACAAATTACCACCCCTAATCTGGTCTGGGGGGCTGCAAAGGATTTGGAATTGGCCCCAATTCGTGGAGACAAAACACACCATGGAAAAGTTAATATGATGAATGCACATGCAAACCAAGGGAAAATGCAAGGGGTGTTATTAGCTCACATAGAGAAGGAAATCAGCCATGATAATCATGTCGCAACTAATCCTAAAAGGTGTGATTATATCATTCAACTATGAATCTGGAATGATGGCAAAAAATTATCCCCTTTTCCCGCGTAGGTATGCTAGAAATACAACAGTAATAAACAATGATAGCAAGAGGAAATATGCAAAGAAAAAAATGTTTTTTGTTGGATCCCTTCTCTTCTCCCACGCTTCAGAACTACTACATATTCAAAATCATGGAGCTATTTTCCTCTCTAAATTATTTGGCATTTCCAGAATTTTACAGAAACCTGCCTGCGTAAATGATGAGGACACCAGAAGCTAGAACAACCAAATTCAGCAACAATTTTGGATATCACTAACCGATTTAAATTCACTCACAACTTGATAGAATTTGGAGAAAATTGAAGTTGAATAACAAACATGTAGAACTTCTTCAAGGTAGAGGATCAAATTGAGCATTTAATCCCCGTAAAATACGGCAACAATTCAATTAGTATATGAATGAACCAGAAAGGACTTATATCAGCAGGGTTAAATTCTTTTTACTTCATAACTTGAATTGCATTGTTGTCAAGTGTACAACAAACAATAACCACCACCTTAAAGACATGAAAAAACAACATTACAGTAATAATACCCATATTCAAAGTAAGAGACTAAACATAAGCAACTGTACAAAGCCATCCAGTTACTAAAATATTTGGTGTCTTGATTGGGAACAATAAGCCTAAAGCTCATAGACAATTAGCAAAGGAGAACCACAGACAAGGTAATTTAAAAAAGATCAACTAAAACAGTAAGTTATGAAGCACCTTAGCAATGAAAATTAATTGGTGGAACCATTTCAAAATGCTACTCAGCCTCTCAATCAGCACCTCCAAGCCGACACCGAGACAAGCTCCTTTTGCTGCCAGTAGAGAACAAGCGAAGACTGTTTCTTCTCGACATGGAACCCCCGAACCGGAGTCCTCTGCACCAGACACTCCGCTTGCGACTCGGTGAAGTTACTGAATGTCAATGGGGAGAACCCAGATGACAAAAATACATTCTTCCACGGAGGCGTTCGATCGAGCAAACGGTGGCGACCCAGAACGATTTTCTCAATGCCTGGCTGTAGCAAATACCTCTCTATCTTTTGCAAGGCATCTGGGTTCACATTAACAGCATCCAGCGATTCGAGCAGGCCCGAATAAGATTGAATGGCATGAATAATGTGGTGGGGAAATGGAGTATCAGTTCGATCACAGCCTCTATCCAAAGAGACAACAATTTTGGGGGAGAGCTGCTTTATAAAGCGGAGAACAGCAGGAAGGGATACAGGGTAATTCCATAAGGAAACAATTGACAAATTCACAGCAATTGCTTCAGTCTCCGAGAAACGAAGTGGCAGTGGCCAAGGACCGGAGTTCAAGTGTTCAAAGTTGACAATTTCGAACTCAAATGCAATGTTAATATCAGAAGCAAAATGTTTCAGATTTTCAAGAGTGAAACCGAGCTCGAGTTCATCGTGTGTGGATGGGGATGCAAATGCAGTGATTTTAAGAGCAGGAGCACCGCCATTTCTCACGGCGAGCTCCTGCATAAAAGAGGCCCATTGCCCACCAAAACCAATATCGAAGTCTATGATGTGAACTCTATCAAAGCCTTCAAAGGCCTCAAGAAGGGCTTGGTTACAAGTAAAATTTGCAAACTGAAGAACCGGGGAGACCTCGGAGAAGGACTTGTAAGCACCAATCTTCAAAATGAGACTAATAGGCGGTGGTGGTTGTGGTGACAAGGGCAAAGAATTACCAGTGGTGTTCACATGGAGGAGAAATTGCAAGGCCTCCTTGAAATAGAAAGCAGCCCTTTGGAAAGGCTTGCCGATTGGAGAGAGCTGGTGATTGAGCCGCGCCAATATCCCTTGCGCGAGTACCGAATTCCCTGTTTCGATCAGCTCTGCTGCCTTTAGTATCTGGTCAACTATGGCCTGCTGAAGAAGGTGTTGCTGCTGTTGCTGTTGCTGGCTCGCCAATTCATCGTTCACCATCTTCTGCTTCGCCGCCACCATCATTGGCCTCTGTTGTTGAGGGAGCATCTGACTTTGTTGTCGCCGGAGAAATAATTCTTGCCCAGAATCCGAAAATGGCACCTTAGGAACCTGATAGTTTGAACCAATAGCCCCAGGATTGAGCCTTTTTGCCGGCGGCGGTGAAAGATGGTGGTGCTCTTGCAACTGGGCATACGTCAGAGGCATAAACAAAGCCGGGTTTTGAGCATACTGAGCTTGATTCTGGTTCATTATCATCTGGGGATTGAAAATCTGTGGCTTCTCATCCACGCCTTCAATTGCTTGCAGCTGTTGTTGATGGAATACGCCCGGCAAAAGATTACTTGCTGGAACAGAGAACAAAGGGTTCGTGTGCTGATTGGGAGCGGAAACCGAACCAAACCTTGCATTGCCGAAGGGAAAATCGGGAGAGGGTAGAGGTAAAGAAGGATCAATGTTGGCGACGGAATTTGCTGCAGAAATGGGTTCAAGACCAAAGCTAATAGCTTGGTCTACGATGCCGAAACCAGCGTTGAATTCCATGTTGTTGAATCCCATAGATGGGTCCTCAATATCCCCCATAATCAGCCGGAGAATGGACTGCTCTTGGCCAGGCGGGGACTCAGACAACACGCCCTCCCAATCCTCCATTCTCAGCCCACATTTTTCGCCTATGTCGACGCCGGCGTGGTGGGGCGGGTTTTCGACGGAGGCCGAGGCTGCTGCTGCTGACGCCACCACGCCGGATGTGTTGTTGGTGGTCGTAGTGTCAGTGGAGCCGCCGCTGCCGTGGCCGAGAGAGGAAGACAGGGTGGATGTTGAAGTGGGAGGGCTGGGGCTTCTTCTAGTGTCAAGAACTGAGGTGGGCTCAGTGCCCACATAGCAATTTTCTTTGTTGATTTGCCACTTTTGTTGTGGTGGTAGTTGTTGTTGTTGTTGTTGTTGTTGATGCTGTTGCTGATGTTGATGATGATGATGATGATGAAGAAGATGATACTGATGGTGTTGGGGCAGTGAATCTGAAGATGCAGTAGAAAAATCCAACACCCCCTTCCCTTGAAACTCCTCAAAGGGCAGGGGCATGGCCTTCATCTAAGAAAATGAACAAGGACAAGTACAACAATAACAACAACAACCACAAACTCAAGCACCCAAAACCCTCCAGTTTTAAGAAGACAAGAACCCCCCACCAAAGGCTTTAAAAAAGCACAAAATAGAAAATGGGTTTGGTCTCAAATTTGTAAGAGGCAGACAGTAAAAGGTTAGAAAACAAAATCAGATTTTGGAGGTTTGAAACTCTGACACAAATTAAAGACACCTGTGCTGTTCTATGATGCATGCAGAGCTCAAGAATCCATTTCACCACCCACACACCCCCTCAACTGCCACCTGCTTCCCCTCTCCTTCCTCTCTTCTTTCCCGTGCACCAAGGGCTCTCTCTATATTTTTGTAATAAAGCACAAACCCATTTTTGGCATCATCTTCCTCCTTCTTGTGCCGTGGCTTGGGAAAAAAATAAACACTTTGGTGGGGTTTTCTTTCTTCTCTCTTTGGAGCACTCTGTCTTCCTTGTGTCTTCTGCTATGGATGCGTGCAACATATAAAAGTGGTAAAGTGCTCTCTCTCTCTCTCTCTCTCTCTCTCTCTCTCTCCCTCTCCCTTTCTCTCTCTCTATATTTTTTTTTTTTTTTTTTTATGTTTTCTCGTTTATAATTTTTTTTATGTGGCTTTTGTCTGTAGACGTAGTTATCTCCCCTAGTAGGGTCTCTATCACTCTCTCAACCCCTACTCTCACACATAGCGCGTTATCGACAAACATTCACTATAATAATAATAATTAAGGTCATTTTCAAGGCCTAATGATGGAGTATTTGTGACAATATTACACCTCAAACAGTATCCAAAAATAAAAATAATTATGGTCATTTTCACGAATGAAATGATAAATTTTTTAAGAAGAAAAAAAAAATTCTTAAATTTTAAATAAATTATTGTATAAAATGCTCAGCATATCTTGGAGTAGAAATTGCACACTGTCTCAGAGGCGCGTGGGTCACTGTTTCTAAGTGTTATTTCTTTTTCTTATTTTCTTTTCACAGGGACCAACGAGACAGAGAAAAGGTAAATTGGGTCAGTGGGTTTTCATAATTAACTAATATTCCCATAATACCCTTGGTCCTTTCTGTCTTTCGAAGTGTAACTCTTACTCAAGGGTTAGTAAATTCAGGGGTATAACGGTAATTTTTCAAGAACAACCTCTGCTGGCTAGGTTTTCGAAACTGAATCTGACGACACGAGATAATGAGAGGCTTTTTGGGGTTTTGAAAATATCGAGACAGATTTGACGGATGAGATATTTTGTTTGAGATTAAAACGTGTGGCTGAGATTGAGAGTTTTATGTCTTTGACAAATTAAAAATAAACGTGTTTTAAGGTCCAGCTAATTTGTGTTTTTGTTGGTGAAGGAAGGGTGAATTAGTCATTTAGAATATTAATGAGGATAAGTTAGTCATATATGCGGAAAGAGCAGGGTGAATTTGTCCAGATGTTGACGCTTTTAAGTCTTTCTTTATGGTTATAATCAAGTGCTGCTCATGTACTTGGATCACTGTAAAGACGCATTATTAGAAGGACACGTGTGGCTCCCAAATTTAATCAAACTTTCAAATGGGAATCGATTGATGTAGTGACTAGTGAGGCCTAGCTAACAATTCTGTGGAAGGATTCAACATAGACGATCGTGACTCTTTTGAGATAAATTTGGAAATTACATTTAACAACTCTTAAGGATATTAAATATACTTATTATATTATCCCACTAAAATATGAATTATCATGAAATAGTAACACTCTTTTTCATTAAATATTGAGAGACAAATGAGTTTGTAATAAAATTATAGTAAAAACAGTAATACTTCAAGTATTTTTCTTCTTTTTTTTTTTGTAAGTTCTTCAAATATTTTTCTTAGGGTAATGATAGATCTATAATTGGTATGCAAATTTTTTACAATTTGCTGACATGTGTCAACATGTGATTAATCACATTCTCTATTAAAATGATAAAGAAAAAGTACATATAACCTCCTCAAACTATTATTTTATTGTCAATATCTCTTTTAAACTACTAAAAAATGTCAACGTTTTTCTTAATGACATAAATAACCTTCATAAATTTATTAAAATTAAAGAAAAAAAAACTAAAAAATTATTTAAAAGAAAAATCTAAAATAACAAAAATTTATATAATAAAAAATAAAAATAAAAAGCTGGTTTTTCGTCTTTTTTTCGTTTTTTTTTCTATTAAAAAAATATTGTTTATATAATTTTTTTTAAAAAAAAAAAATTCGTTCTTTTTATTTTTTCTTTATTTTTTAAAAAATTTTGATTTTTTTTAGTTTTTTTTCGAATTTCTAAGGTCATTTTTGTCTTATTGAAAAGAAAATAAGAGTCATTTTTGTCTTTTTGTTGGTATTAGGAGGACATTAACATTTTTTTGTAGTTTGAGAGAGATATTGACAATTGAATAGTAGTTTGAAGGGAATATGTATAATTTTTTCAAATAATAATTTTAACATCATCTAATCATATGTTGACATGTGTCAACAAGTTGTAAAATAGTTGTAAACTAATTATAAGTATAGCATTTTTCTTTTTCTCTACAAAATTCATTCTTTTCTTTTTATTATAACCAAAAATAACCAACTAAAACATGCGTATTTTCCAATCTTATACCATTGAAAGAAAATGAAAAAAAATTTAGAATGCAAAGTCATTAGAAAAGTAACAAAGATTAATATTTTGGATCATGATTTAGGTTCAGTGAAAACATATTTTCTTTTTTTATTAATAATTGAATTTTTTTTAGATGGTCATAGTCTAGTATTTTATTTTTTTTTATTTATTTTTTTTTTTTATGAGTTTTACTGCAAAGTACAAATGGTGTAGTTTGGCAGGTTGAAGTATATGGACAACTACATTTATCTTTTTCTAACTACCACTATTTTTGCAATATATCATAATTTATCATTGAAGTTACAATATCTCCATTCTGTGGCTTAAAATGATAAAAATACCTTCAATCTACCATTTTGAATTTTGTCACTTTTTTGTTTTTTTTTTAAAATGTTCACTTTTTTTATCTAATTTTTTTTTTTTTTACCTTTTATTTTCATTTTTGTCATTTTAGGCACGGAAAAATAACATTGCAACCTTAATGATAAATTGAATAAAACATTGCAAAAATTAAAAACATTATGGAATATTACAAATAAGATGGTAGTTAGAATGAGTAAATATAGTTTCCCATTGTGTTTAAACTATATATACATACGATTATAATGTTTATTGGTACAGTTTTCAATATGGCTAGGACAACCCACTCCTTTCCGGTGATCTCGTGCTTCGATTACTGAAAAAACAAACAAGGTAAAGAGAACACATCAGGGGTTGGCGGCGTTTCTCCCTCCGATGCCTAAGTCAGTCTGAGTGTATAATATGTGTAAGTATGATGATAACAGTCCTTTTATATATTTTATATAGGTTGAGTGATTAATACATTCATCGCCTTAGGATTTTATCTCTTTCTTCTCCCTCGACCTAGGAACGCTGCCAGAATCCCACCTTAGCATGGAATCACCCACCTTCCAAACCGGAATTCTTCCCTTAATAACTCGAAGCAAGATTCGCAGAGACAAATCCAAGATTAATGTCAATTTTGAATTTTTAGAGATAGAGCGCGATCCCCGAATATCCGAGACTAGACAAGGTGCGTATAATAGACCGCTGGTTTGTCATGCTAGTCCCGAGACTCCTAAATACTCATCTTTGTTGACTCATATTCAGTGGGCTAAAGGCTAATAGTCCCCAACATAGGTCGAGTCGAATGGGATTATTTCCAACCGCGTTTGTGGAACCATATATAATTTATTTTGAACACAAAAAAAAATGACAACTAAAAAAACTTATTCTATACTTGAATAACATTTGAAAAGCAAAAAAATTATAAACCAATTATACTATTTACAATATTTAGTCCAATTTTGCTGCTTGTCTTTGTCTGCTGTGCATAAACCATTGTGAACTTATAGTTAATTACAATGTCCAATAAAGTTGTATCTTCCCCAAATGATTTGTGCCTAGAATTCTCTATATTCTTGGGAGGGGATTTTTTAATTTTACTTTCTTTTTTTCTTTTTCATAAAAAATTGGAAATTAAATCTGAAATTGTGAACTGCTAGATTGTCAACAGTTGGGATCTTCTTTTGGAATATAATTAGGAGTTTAATTACATTAGTATGATAATGCTAATTCTAGAGTTGTCCACTGAATTAATTAACAATCTCACTAAAAATTGATTAATGTAAGTCCACCAAACTATGAATAGCTAGCATTCAAGCTAGTTACTTGTAGGAGTGATAATCGGAGGTGCATGAAACTCGTATATGTGTAGGTAGTGCCCACCTATACAAAGGACACGATCCTAGCAAAATCCGGATGAATTGCAATAGAAAACAAAAGTCTTCTCTAATTAATTGCAATAAGTAATCTATATTTTTATTTATTTAAAAGCTTTCCTAACAAGTTGCTTTTAGAAAAAGAACAATATCCATTTCATGATTGGTGAAATAACATTGAAAGGCAAGACAACCAAATGATCTTGCTTGTAGGAGTCCCTTTCATTTATTTATTATTTATTATTATTTTTGTTATTATGTAGAAGATTATATATATATATTCAAATTGGGTTCAAGAAATTTCGTTTAATTTGGCCTATTAAACTGATTTGTAAAAAAAAAAAAAAATGCACATAATTTAATAAGTATGTAATTCTGGCATTCATTTTTAATCACATGTATTTTAAGAGTAATGCTATGGACCATTTTTTTTTTTTTTTTATCATCTTTTTATCCTCTAAAGTTAAAGTAACTTTTAAAATCACTTTTAGATTTGTAATGAATTACTATTAAATTTTAATTCAATTGTGATTTCAAAAGTTACATTAATTTTGGGTGGATAAAAAATGGTCACTAGTATTACTCATATTTTAACCATGTAAGATTAATAAGAGATATGATATGTTGTCACCCCATGACGCAACTATTGATACAAATATCAATTTTTATTATTATTAAACAAAAAAAAAAAAAAAATCATGTAAATGGGTTGGGGTCTGGTTTTGTATTTTTATTTTAAAATAAAATAAAAAACAATTAAAACAAATGAAAAGAAATAAAAAAAGTCAATAATTGTGTCTTTGGGTGGCAAAATATAAATTCTTAATTAATAAACTAGATTGAAATAAAATCTTCAAATTTAGTTTAGAAAAATTTTGTGATTAGATCAATAATATTTTTCTAGCATCCTTATTATTATTGTACGCTTCTTTAATTATAGGGCTCCCTAGTATGCTAAATAAGATCCTCTCAATTTCATTTAATGAAATTGATACTCTCCATTTTAAATGAAATGTCAAGATTTGAAGTTAGTATATCTAACGGTATATATAAAGTCAATATTAACATATTTTCCATAAATGTGTGGCCCTAATCGAATTTAGCAAAAGGTTATAAGAGCTAAAGAATAAAAACACTGAAGAAGAAAAAAGGAAAATTATAAATAGAAAATAGAAAAAAAAAAAAAAAAAAAACAAAACAAAACAAAATTTTGGACTGAAAATATCGAGGTGATGTCATATATATATATATACTTCTTCCCAAAACAATCCGTCATCAGCATGCACTCGTCGTCAGAGAATGATGAGATATTTCAGAGAGATTCATGTAACCTTCAGACAACACTTTCATGGCAAATATGAGATATTCTTAGAGTAAAATTTCCAGTTCGTTTGATAGAATTTTTTAAATGGTATTTTTTCGATGTATCATAAAATTGAAAATAGGAAAAAAAAAAAATACAAAATTAATCCATGTAGTTTATCTGATTTCTAATTAGGTTTATATTGTATGAAAATGAATTTAGATGTCTATGAAGTTTGTCAAAAAAATCAATTTACTTTTTACAGTCAAATTTCGTCCACTGACTTGAGATATTTCGATAATATGTACGCATGCAAGCGAAGCACTATTTACAACAATAAATAGCATATTCTTTTTGGATTTCATTGATCTTCCGTGCCCCCATTTCTTTTTTCTGGTCTATGGTACAGTCTTTTTGACAAGTTCTATGAGTAAGGATGGTAGTAGCTCATAGCCGTATTTATTTGAATTGATTGAAAGCTTTATAAGGTAGCTATCTAGCTAAAATAGAGGGTCCTACCTCAATATGGTATGTAGTTCTTTTCCAACCTATTGGGCTTGTTTGGTAAAGACATGTACAGAACAGAACAGAACAGAGTAGTGGATTGTTAGTTTTGAAATTAGTAAAAAGTGATGATGTGATATAAAATAAAAAGAATTTATATAAAAAAGTGAAAAAATTTTGTATTGTAGTGAATTTTTTTATTTGAATAGTAATAAAAAATTATTGATGTGATATAAAAAGTGAAAAAAGTGGGAATATTTTGATGTTGATTGGTGGTGGAAAATATAAAAATTGAAGAGAAAAAATGCGTAAACAGTTACAATACTATGCTGTTCTGTTCTGTATTCTATCAAACAAGCCCACTATTCCTTCTTATAGTCAGGGTGGATGGCGTGAATTCAGTTGCGGGCTTTGACGTTCTGATAGAGTTTAAGGTTAAAAGATAAATGAGAAGATGGAATTTGACTGTATAAAGTAAATTATTTTTCTGACATTTTTCATAGACCAATGAGTTTATTTTGTACTTTGTAATTCAGGCCAATTAAATTGATTGAGTTTACATTTTTTTTTCTTAAAAGTAATTAAAAATATTTAATGAGTATTTTATTTATTTTTTATTTTTAAAAAAACCTTAAAGAACGTTACCAAAGAGCCCACTATCTTTGGTTGACACGACTCCAACCAATAATTATTGCTTCGCCCATGGTGATTTATTTAGATTGCTGTAACACTGGGAAAACCCTTCTCTCTCTCTCTCTCTCTCTCTCTCTATCAAATCATGCAATTAGTTTATTTGAAATATCAAAATAATCTTTGGTTGTTTACTGTATTAAATATGAGATTTTTTTTTAATTTTTAAATTTTAAAAGGCATTCGAAATAAATAATTTTAAATATCATATAAGTGTCTATTAAAAAATAAAGTAATTTTTAAAATTACTATTTGATAAAAATTATTGCTCGATCAATCACACCTTCAATAATAATTTTGAAACTTACCTTATCTTTTATAGACACTTATATGATATTTAAAATTATTCTTTTCAAACATGACATGAAACTAAATGGTATTATTTTTTTTATATATATTTTTAAAAATGTTTTGTATTTGCATTTTTTATTATTAAAAAACACGATAAAAGACAAAAAAAAATAGTAAATAATAAATAGGGTAATGAATGAATAATGAGAGTCAAAAAGAATACGTGTCTACGTGGGTACTATGTGTCAAATCATATTATTGGGAACAGAGCCATAAATGGGTGGGACATGATCTAAGTTGTTAACTTTTTCAATCTGTTTTATTGTTTCCAAATAGGTTTTGTTTTTTTTTTTTTTTTGGAATTAAAAACCTTGGTTAACATGTTTTCGTTCCAAAGTTGCTTTCAATTTCCTATCTTTTTTCTGTCCGCAGCCCTTGAGAGTACGACGGGCTTTATCTGAACCTGCAAATGGGCAGTCTTAGGCTCAGTCAATAATGTTACTTACCCTTTCCAACCTATGCTTTTCCATGAACAAATTGACTTGAAGAGACAATACTAAACCTTAAAGATAAATATGTTGTGAATCTGAAGAAGTTGGTGCTTTTTTTATTTTTTATTTTTTTTATTATTTATTTTTTACCATCTCACGTTTTCTAAGATAATAAATCATACGAGATAATCACACATCACTTACAATTTGAAAAAAAATGTAACAGTATTTTTCATACAAATAACAAAAGTTAAAATTACTTTGCCCATAAAAAAAAGGCCACACAAAACGCTACGGAGAGGGATCTTTACCACTGCCAAGAAGGAGATCTTAGACCACTAGCAACAACTTTCCTTAATTTATTTATTTATTTTAAAAAAAAAATTGAATGAATCAAACTACATTTTACTTACAAATTCAAATAAATTCCATAGTAGCTAAATTCGTTATCATTTCTTATACCATTTAAATGTTATTTCAAATCAATATTAAGAGAGAGAAGAAAGATAAATTATTATTTTTTTAATAAAATAAGGATAAGAAAAGTTAAAGTGCTGCTTAAGATGTTGAACTTTAGCTTCTCTTTGGCTTTTCCTTGGTTTATGGAACATCGTAGGAGTGGATTTTAAGAGTTTTTGTTTTTTCCCACATTTCGAAAAGAAGAATGAAATTTAAGTATATATATATATATATTCTACTGCTAGTGAAATAAGAGGTACAAATCTGTAGAAAAGCTACTCTATCAAACTGGTGGTAGCAGTCTAAGGAGGTATATTGTGAGCTTGAAAATTTCCGTTCTTAACAATTTTAGGGACAGCCCAGCTGTTAAGGAAACAAAATTTATGCCTTGGTTGTCTAGCTTTGGTTGTCTAGGGAAAATCGAAATTTTGAGTACGAATGTTGGGAGGGAAGGGGGGGCGGACATGCTTAGGTCTGCCATGAATTCTTTAGGGAAACCTTGATTTGGACATGTCAGAGTCTCAGACAGAAGGCTTATAGTTTATCTTCTCCCTCCCATGTGAAGGCTAACAACAACTCCCTCTTCTCCCTCCTATGAAGTGTAAAGCGACCCAACTTAAACCACATTTGTTTCCCTCTCACTCTCTCCTTGAGTTTTCTATTCAAACTTTCCCATTTTTTAAATCTCTCTCTCTCTCTCTCTCTCTCTCTCTCTCTCTCGTTTTTCTTCTTCCTTTCTCTGTTGGCCGCTAAAAGGGGTGGTAATATGTTCTTTTCTCTGCTCTCAAGACACCCACACCACAAGCAATACAGACACAAAAATTGCCCTCGCTGGACCACCCTAAACAAAGCTAAAAAGAAGCATTTTCCAAGCCAAAATCACTCTTCACAGAAATATAATATTTATTATGTGTATGTGTATCTGATTTTATTGAAGCCTCCCCATGATTAATTAGAGAACTCATGGAAGTCATCCATAGCAAATCTAATCCCACTAAAAACCTACCCCATAAAAGCCCTTCAGCTAGCAAGTCTTCATATATAATCAAACCTCATAAACTCCCCCAAGGCATCTTTTCATATCTTCTTACTCCCAAATATAATTTATTGAAAATAGTGTACGTAAATTGATCCACTCATTTACAGCCTCCAATAAGAGTTTGACACAATACCTGATATGTTGAACTCTTATTAAATACTGTAATTTCTGTAAATAAACGAATTTACACGAAAACCTGATAGAAGTTATTCTCTAATTTATTTCGAACGGAGGGAACATGGGAGGGATGGATAAGGTCAGCAGTGGGCTCCGTGACTTGGTGACAACAACTTTTGAGATCACGAGATCATTTTGGTTGAAACTGCTCAAGAGTTTATAAACATTAAGAAATTGAAAGAAATCCATGCATGCATTCCAGGATATATCTGATTTGTAATGCCTTTTGACTTGTACTCTCAATCTTTTTTTTTTTTTTTTTTTTTTTTCAGGCCAATGGAGATTGTCATCATGACATGCATCTAATTTGGGTTTTCGTTGGTTGGTCAGTCTCTAAGCATAATTCAATGATGTGAAAGTATAAACAAGTGTAACATCCAAGAGATATCTGTAGGGTGATTTTGGTTCCAAGCCAAATTCTTTGGTAGAAAAATAGTAAACATAGACAAATAATTAGCGCATGCATCACAAAGAGAGAAGAAAAAACGCTGTTAGGAGAATATTTTCAAAGAATTCACAACATAGGGAGGTCGCCAAACGTCATGATTGGAAGTAAATTAATAATTTAATTAGTTCTTGTATTTGGAATCATAATCATGATCAATTGAGACATAGTTTATGAGGAGTGGATTTAATAGTGAGATTTGCATTGGTAATTGGCTGAATTAGCTGATCAATAATAACAAGTAACTATTAGGTGGGGCTGATCGATTCTCTTATGTCTTGTTATAGATCATCTATTTAAGATTGTGTTGAGCTATTAAATTTCTGATGGGGACTCACAAAAGTCCTGCTTCGATTCTAAGAATCCAATAATTCAATTATTTTAGATGTTAATTAATTAATCAAATAATCTTCTTCTATGTCGGTGCATTTATTTATTTTTCTTTGGCAATGACAATAATAAGGTAGCTAGTAACGTTTTTTATTCGTCAATTGGTAGTAAGGCTATAGACTAAATGGCAACTGTCTCTCATCTCTTAAACATATATCTAACTCTTGCTGTAAATGGCACCAGATCTCTATCATCTCTTAAACATCCAATTCTTGTTATAAATGAAATTCGTATCATTCTATATTGGTATATATACCCGGTAACAACCCTGCTAGGCCCACCAACTCAGGCGCGGGCCCAAAGTAAAGCCCGCTAGCCCAACACCTGATGGTATCAAGCAGAATTATCACAAGAGATTACCATTTGCCATGCCATCTCAATTATTCCCCGCATATTTGGTGGAATATCACATAGCAGTACTACACTCTAATTAGGATACAAGCGTCGCACCCTACCAACTTGCTACAATAGTAGGTGGCATTTGATTTGACACTGTAGTGCCCCAGATTATTTAATAGGATTAAGTATGTCTTAATTGAAAATTAAGACTTTTTGACTTTTTGCGTTGACCGAGTGTTCGTTGAGAACACTGAACAATCGATCCTCCTTCACGAACGATTGATTTTCTCACTGCGAACGATCGTTTTTCCCACCACGAACGTTCGATGATGTGTATATTGTGTGTCAGAAGGTACATCCCATGCCTTTGGTGTGTACGAAAATAGTACACGAACATTCGAGGATCGTACGACAAACGTTCGAAATAGTACACGAATGTTTGATACCTGAGTACCGAATGTTCAACAGGTGGCAAATCCCTTCATCCTTATCCTCTACATTTTTTCCTATAAATACCCCCACCCCCTTCCGGTTATTTTGTGTATTTTTGATCCTTGGAGCTGGTGTTACTCTGTTGAGAGTAAGTGGGAGCGTTTTGGTGTGAGGGAGACTTTTTCGCTTTAAGGAGGTGATGCACTTAGCTAAAACCATTCATTTATAGTCGTTATGCTTTCAATTTATCTTTATTTAATCATAGCTTTAATCCTCTAGACATTATTATGATCTTAATGCTAGCTCGATATTAGGTGTAGCGTCTTAATGTTTTAGGTGTTATGATTATTGCATGAGGTGTTGATAAGGCTTAGGACCATATTATGAGTGTTGTTTAAACCTTAAGTCTTGCTTAGAAGTAGTTTTGTTTGGAAATTAGGTTTCTGCCAAGAATTGTGACGACTCATTTATTTATATATATATAAACAGAACATCACAGTGGCTTGACAACTAGCCATGAACCAACCTAAACAAAACATGTCTTAGAACATGTGTATAACATATCAGAGGTTAATCATAGCAGTGGAACTTCTAACATTAGTCAAAGAGATATAATTACAACATCCAAAGCCATTTAATAGTTTAAGCGTTTAAAGCTTAATCAAGTAATGTTTACATATCAAAATAATGGCTATACAAAAGGTGTCACATACGACATGTGACCATATACAAAAGTACTACACAAAAAAGGACTATCCATAAGTCCAATCCATGCAACCAACACGAATAGCCTCAGACATAATAACCCAAATACAGAGCCATAGGTTCCTCATTGACATTTGCGGTACCTGCATAAAAAACACCATCATCTACACGATTGTGGTGGTTGCCATGTCCGCATAGGTGGAATAATGAGTTTACGGTCTCAGTAGTATAAAGCTCACTAAGTTTTCATAACGTGACTAGATTTATTCTTTCCTACCATATGTTTATAATAACAACTACCATTGATATAATACTTCACTTTTTAAAACGTCTCGTAACTGATAAGGTAAACACAGGCATTTATAAAGAAATGAAATCATACCACACACACACACACACACGTATATATATATATATATTCATGTTCTAATCTCCCGCTTGGAAGTACGCACATATAAAACGTATTGTATATATAAATATATCATGTGACTAAGCTATACTCGTTAGGGATGTGCACAGGGAGGGGCGGGGCGAATTTCTGACCTTTTTTCCCCTACCCCGCACCCCTGCAGGTTGTGAAAATAGCACCCGCGAACCGCACAAGAAAGGGAGAATCCGTACGGTGCAGGGTGATGCGGGGTAGGTTCAATATCTAGATCTAGAAACATGAGAAACCAAAGCCAAATTTTCTCAGGAACCAAACAAATCATAGAGAAATCACAAACAAATCAATGATTTTCTTAGGAACCAAACAAATCATAAAGAAATTATAGCAACAGAGAAATACCAACCTATGGATGAGGACGTAATCGCGGAGCCACAACTGAAGGTCTTGAAGCGAGCATTGACGAATCAGCCACGCCCGTAGCCTCTGACCTCTCCATCGTAACCAATGAATCCGGACTCGGGGGTTCGCAGGGAGGGGTTGACTCATTTAGGGTTTTGGTGAAGAATTGAAGATTGAAGAAGAAGAAGAAGAAGAGGCGAAGATGGGGAGGTTGTGAATTGAAGAGAGGAGAAAAATGAAGAGAAGAGGAAGGGCTGGGACGCTACTGGCAATAGCCTATTGCTAGAAAGAAAAGAAACGAAAAAAAATGAAGAGGGCTGAGGAGGGGGGTGGGGGGGTGCTGCGGCGCTAGGGTTAAGTAAGAGGGTGGTTTTTTTTTTTTTTTATTATTCTTTATGCGGGGTGGGGCGGGCCCCGATATTTTTCAAAAGCCCAACCCGCAAACCGCACCACACTGCACGATTTGCTGAAATTTGGACCCAGAACCGTTTCAAAAACACGAATTTCGTCTTTTAACGGGTTGGTGCGGTTCGTGCGGGCCCTGCACACCCTTAATACTCATACACAAGCCTTCCAAACCTTTGGAAAATGCAAGCATGCAAATACATCTAAGCAAGAAACACACGTAAATCATCATATGCAATCTAGTTGTAACTATGTAAATATATTATGCCCCATTCGGACTCATATGCATATTGATACGTATAACATGAAATATTATAATAAATCATGTCACATATCATCATCATGTCATACTTGCCTTTCATTCGTTTCATAGTACCAATGGGACTTGAACCCACGATCTCACACTTGGTACCAATGGGACTTGAACCCATGGTTTTAGTTTAGCATTCATGATTTCATTCCATGCTCATGCCAAATAATCATCATTTGCCTACTTTCACACACTTTGCATCAATTAACAACATATATTTTTCGTGTCATCTTCGTAATTTATCATAAAACTCATATATCATATCTCATTCTCGTTTTCATAAATATACTTAAAACTCATAAAACATCAGCAAATCATATCTGAACATAATTCAAGGTATTGGAAGCATTCTTAAAGCACATACCTTCACAAAATTTTATTGGCTCGAATTAAAGCAGATATAGAATTTTATAATATCATAAAGTCCAAAAATTTAGTATATTTTCTCAGTGAGTTAAATATTCACCTAAATTGCTTGGATGAAAGCTTATGATGGAATTTCCAACGTAAGCCTTGCAATGTACCACTGCCTTTCACAATGCAATAACACATTAAGACTAACCCCCAACATTTCTAAGACTAAAATCCACATAGGTTCTTGATTTGCCTCAAGAGCCATTGCCATGGCTACCCATAGAGTTTCTAAGGCTCCATTTGATAACTCAGTGACTAAGAACACAAACCATAGGAAAATCCTAGGGTTAGAAGTACGAAATCCTTAATTTGCAACACTTAAATAAATCTAGAGTTTGGGTCTTACCTTGATTTCTAACTAAATATGAACCTTTTGCTTGGAAGTTGTTTAGAAATCCTCTAAACCCCAAATACCTAGAGAAATTTGAGCGGTTAAGCTCAAACTCTAAGAATCAACACAAAATGTGAGAAAATTTCGGGTTTGTGAATTTTTACCTCAAAGTAATCGGTGAAAACAACAATCTCGTACCAAGGATTGCATTTCCAATAGGGGGTGGGTAAAAACCGCAAGATTCGATCCGATCCATAGGAACCACACCAATCCGACCTGCAGGAGCCGGTTTTTAGGTGTAAATTTGTAGGTATGGGTTTTTTGTTGGTATATCCGTCCTGGGCGAGGCACGGGTTAGGTTTTTTTTTAAAATCGAGGCCCCGCCTCGCCCCGCACCGCACAAAACAAACAAAAGCGTAAAAAACCCTAATATTTTACCCTTGTGTCGCAGCCGCAGCCTCTACCTCTTTACTCTTCATTTTCTTTCTTCTTTCAGCCTCCCCCTGTTCTTCACCCCACCGCACACTTCTTCATTCATCCTCATCTTCTTCATTTGAGCCTCTCTTCATCTTCTTCATCTGCACCACACATAGACCAAGTCTTGCCTTCCCTACGCCAAGAGTCCAAGACGGCAAGACCTAACAAAACCCTAAGTTCTAACTAAGTCACCCCCTCCCTGCGAAGTGCGAACCCCCGAGTCTCTCCATCCTCAGTCCCTTCTTTCTTCATGAAAATTGAAATTGACTTCTAAAATAAACAGCAAGTGTGTGCACAAAGTGTCAAAAATAATAATGGGGAAATTAAATGACACAGAGATTTTTGTTGACGAAGTGGAAACTCAATCAAGAGAAAAAACCACTCCGGGGCAGCCAAACCCAGGATATCCACTATTCAGAAGACAAAGCTAGATACAAGATAGTAACACTCACATATACCCGATGCAGTGGTCGTATCTTGCTCTCTAACGTGTAACCCAACACGAACGCTTCCCAACCAGGTCTCCTACCTGAAGGGGTCTTCAATGGAATCCTTTATCTTAGGGCCGACCCCTAAGATAGACTTCAGATGTAGCGCAGCAATAACACACTTGCAATGGCTTCAGAGGAAGATAACGTCTCTGAGCACTTGTGGAATTCAATACCGAATTCTTGCAGTTCTCAATGCCCAGAGACCTCTATTTATAGGATGAGGAATAGAATGGGCGACTGCAGTGTTATATGTGGGTGCCGTCCGGACGGTGGACAAGGGCTGTCTGGACGGACAACTATGCTACAGATTTCCAAAAATTTCGCTGAGAAATCTTTCCTGTTTAAGAGCCGAGACGCTGAGGCATCGTCGTCCGGACGGTCGCACGTCCGTTGCAAGTAATTTCCATATAAGGCTTCGGGCGTCTGGACCATGGGGGATGAGCGTCCGGACGACTGAACTTCAACACGCAATTTCCATATCTGCTATGCACGCGTCCGGACCATAATAGGCAGTCGTCTGGATGGTTGAAGTCTGTTAGTATTTTGGCCTCATTCTGTGTTTGGACAAAATCACTTAAGTGTAAAGATGCTGTAAACATGGATTCCACTATTCAGAGTGATGTCAGACGATTCTGCTTGCAAGTCAGAAGAATTTCAAGTTCCCTGTCAGCCGTCCAGACGATCGAGCCATCCCGTCCGGACGCCCATTTGTCCACTGTTCCATACGTCTGGACGACGAGTTCTACCGTCCGGACCGCCAAGATAGATCAACAACATCCGTCCAGACGAAGTGTTCATTTCGTTCGGACCCCATACTGTATCGAGAAGTTTTTGTGCCAGCTTGCATCCGTCCGGACGTTTCAGCAGCACGTCCGGACGCCTCTCAATACTCGATCAGTTTCTGATTTCTTTCCAAGTTCCAAGAAAGGGAAGATCAATCAACCGTCTGGACGATGTGGTATCCCGTCCGGACGCGCGTCTGATTAAGGCAAGAATCGCAATTCAAATATCACAGTCCGGACGTCTGACAGCTATAGTTCGGACGCGCGTGCATCAAAGAAGGAAATTGCCGATTCGACTTCAACCGTCCAGACGACTGCCTATCATGGTCCGGACTCGCGCAATGCAGATATGGAAATTGTGTGTTGAAGAATTGTCGTCCGGACGTTCATCCCCCATGGTCCGGACGCTCGAAAGCCTTATAAGAAAATTACTTGCAGCGGACGTGCGACCGTTCGAACGATGTGCCATCCCGTCTGGACGAAGTACTTAAACAGGAGAGATTTTCTCGCGAAATTTTCAGAAAATCTTGTCGCACAGTTGTCCGTCCAGACGGCCCATGTCCACCGTCCGGACGGCGCCCAGGTATATTTTGCCTGACGCTCATTTGAGCCCCAAGCCTATAAATAGAGGCCCCTGGGCATTGAGAACTACAATAATTCGGTATTGAATTCCACAACTGCCCAGAGATGTGATATTTCCTATGAAGCCCTTTTCAAGTGTGTTGTTCCTATGCTACAACTGAAGTCTCTTAGAGGTCGGCTCTAAGGTAAGGAGTTCCATTGAAGATCCCTTCAGGTAAGAGAACCTCGTTGGGAAGCGTTCGTGTTGGGTTACACATCAGAGATCAAGATACGACCACTGCATCGGGTATATGTGAGTGTTACTGTCTTGTATCTAGCTATGTCTTCTGAATAGTAGAATTCCTAGATTTGGCTGCCCCGGAGTGGTTTTTCTCTTAACTGAGTTTCCACTTCGTCAACAAAAATCTGTGTGTCATTTACTTTCCGCTGTGCTTTAATTTTTGTTGACACTTATGCACACACTTTATTTTTAGAAGTCAATTTTAGTTTTTCAATTGGTATTAGAGCTTGGTACACTCTGAGAAGATTAATTTCTTGAGTGCTATTTTGACTTCTACTATGTCTATATTGAATATGGATAAAATTGCTTCTATGTCACATGATATGTCTGTTCATAAGACCATGTTCATTAAACCTATCATGTCTCATACTTAATCTATTTGTAAGGATAAAGGGGATAATCAATCTATACCTACTTGTCATCACTGTGGTATTGTTGGTCATATTCGTCCAAACTGTTTCCAAATTAGGTCTCAGAAACCTTGGAAGAAAACCCTTATCCCTAGGAAAGATGAACCAGGTTTTGAAGAACAAGTTAAAGTGTTAAGTGATCAAGTTAAACTCATTAGTGAGAAGTTAGCATACCTCACCCCTAATGAGCAAAGATCTGTCCTAGTTAATAATCAAAAAGCTTCCAAACAAGTCTGGGTAAAAAAGGAAGATAATCTGTGTTTAGTTTCTCATACTGCACTAAAAATTCTTGATACTTTTTTGTGGTATTTGGATAGTGGTTGTTCTAAACACATGACAAGTGATAAGACCTTACTAAAAGAAGTTCAGATGGGCAAAGGTGGGCGAATCACCTATGGAGATGGGAGTCAATCCAGAGTCATTGGTAAAGGGATCATCGACATTCCAGGCCTCAGAACATCTCAAGAAGCTCTGTATGTAGAAGGGCTCAAGGCAAATCTCCTCAGCATCAACCAGTTTTGTGATAATGACTTGGTGGTGCAATTCTCCAAGAAGAAATGCAATATATTTGACAACAGTGGCAGATGGCTCATGGGAGGAGAAAGAACTGATGGCAAGAGGTTAGGGCATCTCAATTTCTCCGATATGTTGAAAATTGAAGGCAAAGATGTTGTTAAAGGCCTTCCAAAAATGGAGAAGACTGAAAAAGGAATCTGTGGTCCTTGTCAACTAGGGAAACAGACTCGAGCAGCCCATAAGAAGACCTCAGGTATTCTAACTTCCAAAAACTTGGAATTACTGCACATAGAACTCATGGGTCCCACTAGAACTGCTAGTCTAGGTGGGAAAAGATATATTCTGGTTATTGTTGATGACTTCTCTCGATATACATGGGCTATTCCTATTCGGGAAAAATCTGATGCTTTTGATACAGCTCAACATTTGTTCAAGAAGATTCAGGTTGAGCAAAATTACCAGATTGTGAGAATCCGCAGTGATCACGGAAAAGAATTTGAAAATTCCAAGTTCGAAGAATTCTGTCGCTCATATGGAATCAAGCAGGAATTTTCTTCTCCTATCACTCCTCAGCATAATGGAGTTGTTGAAAGGAAGAACAGGGTAATTCAGGAGATGGCTCGTGTGATGATCCACTTAAAAAATCTTGCTCAACACTTCTGGGGAGAAGCTGTAAACACTGCCTGTCATATCATCAACAGGGTCTACCTTAGGCCTGAAACAAACAAGACTCCCTATGAAATCTGGCGAGGTAAGAAACCTACAGTGAAGTATTTTAAAACTTTTGGAAGTAAATGTTATATACTTCGTGACAGGGAAAATCTGGGGAAATTTGATACCAAGAGTGATGATGGTATATTCTTGGGATATTCCACAAACAGTCGTGCATACAGAGTCTTCAACAAAAGAACAGAGACTATGATGGAATCAATAAATGTAGTAATTGATGACGAAGAAGTTCAGAGACCTATCAGCAGGGAGGAAAAACAGCTCGATTCAACTGAGCCTTCAGCAGCCCCAACTGATATTATTAATCCTTCTTCAAAGGAGTCTCCAGATGAATCTCATTCTTCTCCCAAGACTTCGGATACCACTCCTACTACTTCTGAAGATGAGGATACTCCTGCTAATCCTCCTAAGCGATCATGGGTGAAGCATAATCATCCTACTCAGCAGCTGCTTGGGAACATAGATGAAGGGCGTAGGCTGAGAAGCAGAGTCATTCAGCCCACCAGTGAAGTATCCAATCAAGTCTCTTACAGCTGCTATCTAGCTCAGACAGAACCCAAGAAAGTTGATGAAGCCCTACAGGATGAAGGCTGGGTCTCTGCAATGCATGATGAGCTCCATCAGTTCACCAGAAATGATGTCTGGACCTTGGTTCCCCGTCCTGCAGAACAGAATATTATTGGTACCAAGTGGATCTTCAAGAATAAAACAGATGAACATGGTACTGTGGTTCGAAATAAAGCCTGTCTTGTTGCACAAGAATATACTCAGATAGAGGGAGTAGACTTTGATGAAACATTTGCCCTTGTTGCCAAGTTAGAGTCTATCAGAATTCTTCTCTCTATTGCTTGTCATCTTGACTTCAAGTTATATCAGATGGATGTAAAGAGTGCCTTCTTAAATGGAGTTCTGCAAGAAGAATTTTATGTAGAGCAACCAAAGGGTTTTCAAGACCCTCATCATCCCCATCATGTGTACAAGCTGAAAAAGGCACTATATGGGCTTAAGTAGGCTCATCGGGCATGGTATAAGCGTCTCACCACTTATCTCCTGGCCAAGGGATTCACAAGGGACAAGCTGATCGAACTCTGTTTATCAGGCAACAAGGTACTCACAAACTCATCGCTCAAATTTATGTTGATGACATTATTTTTGGAGCTACTTTAGACTCTCTTGCCCATGAGTTCTTTGAGGAAATGAAGCAGGAATTTGAGATGAGCATGATTGGTGAGCTGAACTACTTCCTTGGCCTTCAAGTTAAGCAAACTACTGAAGGCATCTTCATTTCTCAGTCTAAGTATGCTAGGGATCTGGTCAAACAATTTGGGTTGGATGGAAAAAGTCGTACTCGCACTCCTATGAGCACCAGTGTCAAGATCAGTAGTGATCTTGCAGGCAAATCTGTTGATCCATCCCTATACAGAAGTATGATAGGGAGCCTCCTGTATCTTACAGCCAGCCGACCAGACATTGCTTTCAGTGTGGGTGTTTGTGCTCGTTTCCAAGCAAATCCTAAGGAATCTCACCTCATTGCAGTTAAGCGTATCATCAGGTATGTAAATGATACCCTCTCTTATGGCATATGGTATTCTAGAGAAACAAATCTTGTTGTTGCAGGATACTCTGATGCAGATTGGGCTGGAAATGCTGATGATAGAAAAAGTACCTCTGGAGGATGCTTCTATGTGGGGAACAATTTGGTAGCTTGGATGAGCAAGAAACAAGTGTCTATTTCTCTCTCCACTGCTGAGGCTGAGTATATTGCTGCGGGTAGCTACTGTACTCAATTATTGTGGATGAAGACGCTGCTGGGGGACTGCGGATTCTCTCAAGATACTATGATTATCAACTGTGATAATACTAGTGCTATTAATATCTCAAAGAATCCTGTTCAGCACTCTCGGACCAAGCACATCGACATCAGACATCACTTTTTACGTGATCTTGTGGAATCTGAGGTGGTTTCTCTCTCTTTCATTCCCACTGAAAATCAATTGGCTGACATACTTACCAAACCTCTAGATGGTAGTAGGTTTGAGTCTCTTCGAAAAGCCATTGGTGTTTGTGCCATGTCCTAGACATGATGTTCCATGCTAGGATGAATTCTGTGTCCTCTGATAGCATGATGCTGTAATAAAAAAAAGGGGGGGGGGGAGTCTTCGTAGCAGGGTAAGTCTTTCACAAGGTATGTCAGCTATTTCATGTATTATTTTTGGTTTACTAGTCTGTTGAGCATTGATATATTATGCTTACATGTGGGTGAAAACATCAGTCTGACATGTACAAAATTTTTTCCCTGCTCATTGTTTTCTTTGATAGTCGCTTGTCTCATGTGATGACCCCATGCACTATCCTAAACTCCCCAAAGGTGCGTATTTTTCCTTCTCTGTCTGTTTGCTTCTAGAATTTCTAAATAAGAGAAGAGGTTTGTGATAAGATGGTCAAATTGACCACAGGCTAGTTGAACCTAGGATCTCAAAACTCTGACATTTCCTCTAGCTTGCATCACCATAAGAATTGAGCAGTTATTCGTATGAATTTTGTGCTTTAAAATTGTCTATTTCACTACTTCTGTACTGAATTTGCAATATGCCTTGCCCTTTATGAGCAAGTAAAAATTTATCTTGTCCGTCATGGTACAAGTAAACAATTCGGTGTTGTATCTCAGGGGGGGTGTATCAGATGAGGATGGCTAGGCCCTAGTAAGAGTAAGGTTTGACTTTTGGCTAATCTGCCACGGATCCTCTTTCTTCTTTAGGAAATCCGGTTGCTCTTGTCATGATTTTTCAAACCTTGTGGGTTCAGTCTTCACACACACACACACACGCATTGCATGAGATGAATAGGTTATTTTCATTAGTTTGGTAGGGTAACCTTTGTTTCTGTTATACAGGTCTATCATCTCCATGTTCTCATAATTCTGACTTGCTCTATGACTAGTTTTTCAGACAGAAATACATGCGTGTGCTACAATACTTGTGAAGGCCCTAACTTTGCTGCTTTCTCCCTATTCAGCAATTTTTTCAGTCTTTGTTTTTTATAACTGTTGAACTTATATTACTTTGTTTCCCAAGTCCTTCTGAGACCGTTAGGGGGAGTGATTTCTATGACAGTTAGTTTTTATTACTCTGTTTTACCCTTTGTCCCTTTGTGACAAAAAGGGGGAGTAATTTTTATTTTTGGACCGGGAATGTATTTCCAAACCGGTCAAGTGATTTTTGTCCCAGAATGGCCAAAGGGGGAGTTTGTTAGTATTTTGGCCTCATTCTGTGTTTGGACAAAATCACTTAAGTGTAAAGATGCTGTAAGCAGGGATTCCACTATTCAGAGTGATGTCAGACGATTCTGCTTGCAAGTCAGAAGAATTTCAAGTTCCCTGTCAGCCGTCCGGACGATCGAGCCATCCCGTCCGGACGCCCATCTGTCCATTGTTCCACACGTTCGGACGACGAGTTCTACCGTCTGGACCGCCAAGACAGATCAGCAACATTCGTCCGGACGAAGTGTTCATTCCGTCCGGACCCCATACTGTATCGAGAAGTTTCTGTGCCAGCTTGAATCCGTCCGGACGTTTCAGCAGCACGTCTGGACGCCTCTCAGTACTCGATCAGTTTTTGATTTCTTTCCAAGTTCCAAGAAAGGGAAGATCAATCAACCGTCCGGACGATGCGGTATCCCGTCCGGACGCGCGTCTAATTAAGGCAAAAATCGCAATTCAAATATTACCGTCTGGACGTCTGACAGCTATGGTCCGGACGTGCGTGCATCAAAGAAGGAAATTCCGATTCGACTTCAACCGTCCGGACGACTGCCTATCATGGTCCGGACGCGAGCAATGCAGATATGGAAATTGCGTGTTGAAGAATTGCCGTCCGGACGTTCATCCCCCATGGTCCGGACGCTCGAAAGCCTTATAAGGAAATTACTTGCAGCGGACGTGCGACCGTCCGGACGAAGTACTTAAACATGAAAGATTTTCTCGAGAAATTTTTGAAAAATCTTGTTGCACAGTTGTCCGTCTGGACGGCCCATGTCCACCGTCCGGACGGCGCACAGGTATATTTTTCCTGATGCTCATTTGAGCCCCCAACCTATAAATAGAGGTCCTTGGGCATTGATAACTGCAAGAATTCGGTATTGAATTCCACAACTGCTCAGAGACGTGATATTTCCTCTGAAGCCCGTTTCAAGTGTGCTGTTGCTGTGCTACAACTAAAGTCTATCTTAGAGGTTGGCTCTAAGGTAAGGAGTTCCATTGAAGACCCCTTCAGGTAGGAGAACTTGGTTGGGAAGCGTTCGTGTTGGGTTACACGTCAGAGATCAAGATACGACCACTGCATCGAGTATATGTGAGCGTTACTGTCTTGTATCTAGCTATGTCTTCTGAATAGTGGAATTCCTGGGTTTGGCTGCCCCGGAGTGGTTTTTCTCTTAACTGAGTTTCCACTTCGTCAACAAAAATCTGTCTGTCATTTACTTTCCGCTGTACTTTAATTTTTGTTGACACTTATGCACATACTTTATTTTTAGAAGTCAATTTCAGCTTTTCAAAGTCGAATCGGCAATTTTCATAACTATTGAACACGCGTCCGGACCAAGGCTGATTGACGTCCGGACGGTGATATTTGAATTGCGATGCTTGCCTTATGTATGAGCGCGTCCGGACGGTTGAAGCAATCTTCCCTTAAATTGAACTTGGAAAGAATCTGGAGTTGATCGATCACTGAAAGGCGTCCGGACGGGCTGCTGAGACGTCCGGACAGATGCAAGATGGAATAGTAGCTTCTCAAATCAGTGAAGGTCTGGACGGAAATATTCGTCATCCGGACGGATGATGCTTGGTATGTCGGGCTTTCGGACGGAATGGCACGTCGTTCAGACGGATGGAATAGAGGATAGATGGGCGTCCGGACAGGATGGCTCGATCGTCCGGACGGCTGACTGGGAACCGGAGATTTTCTAACTTGCAGGAAGAATCTTTTGACATCACTTTGAATAGTGGAATCCCTGATAAAACAGCATCTTTACATACAAGTGATTTTGTCCAAACACAGAATGAGGCCAATAATACTAACAAACTCTCCCTTTGGTTATTCTGGGACAAAAATCACTTGACCAGTTTAGAAATACATTCCCGATCCAAGTCAAAAATTACTCCCCCTTTTGTCACAAAGGGACAAAGGGTAAAACAGAGTAATAAAACACACAACAATAATAAAGATTACTCCCCCTAACGGTCTCAGAAGGACCAGGGTAAACAGAGTAATATAAGTCAAAGGGTTTAACATAGCAAAATATAAGTCAAATGTCTAAAAAAAATAACAACACAGAAAAACAAAAAAAGGAGCTCAAACATCCTCCGCCATAGGCGCAGTCCTAGGCGCATCATCCTCATCATCACTAGTGCCAGGATGATGATACTTGAGGCACTCCCTGAGATCCAGCTGGTTCTGCTCCACCTGCTTGTTGATGGAGTGCACCTCCTGTTGCATGGAGGTGATGGACTGCTGCATGGTGCCCATGCCTCCCTGAATAGCAGCTAAGGCCTCCATGATCTGTGAAAAGTTTATCTCCGGCTCTGAAGGCGGGACTGTCTGAGAGGATGAGGCCATAACTGGAAAGCCTACTGGCATGGTAGCAGGAATGGGCACCTCATCATCAAAATCATCTCTCCGCCGCTGTGCATTAGACTTCATCAAAGTCTGCTTGCCAATGGGCTACTGAATCTTCATCTTCGGTTCTCTAGTAATGATGATGCCAGACTGAAGAATGATCTGAGTGAGTAGGCATCCAAAATGAAGACCAGTGTTACTCTCATCACGGGCCTCCAGCATGACACTCATGATATGCTTGCACAGGCAGAAAGGCAAGCGGAGGTGGATGGCATACACGAACTGGGCCCTCTTCAGATTCAGGTCACTAGGCCTGACAACTGGCCATAGGTTATGCTGCACTATCTTGGCCAACAAGCGATGAGCGGGAGACAGTGCGCCGATCCGGATGGTGGTAGCATGCTCTTCTCCCTGTGGAACTGCATGGAAGAACTCTCGAAGATCATCCCGGGAGGGAGGAAGCACCACCTCATTATACGGACTGCCGGGCAAATTGAGGACTGGTACCCCAATGAAGTGGCTAATGATCTGAGGATCAACAGTGATGATGTGCCCATCAACAGTGGACTGCAGTGCCATCCCATGATCATCATCTTGCGCCACCTCTAGGTTGGCATAGAAGAGTCTGACCAGCCTGGTGAGAACAATGCAGGCACAGGTGTAGAGGTATCCTCAGTGGTAAGTCTGGATAGTCTCATAAATACTATCCAGTGGAGGCACCATAATGTCAGATCGAACCACATTGCGCTCAGCCGTGACTGTGCACTCCATGATTTTGGTTTGGAGTGCGCTCCTCTCTTCCTCAGTCCTCTGGCGGACCTTGCGTTGGGAACTGATTGCAGACATGATTCTGCACAAAAAGACCAACAAGATTTTGCCAAGAATAGTCCAAAGATGGGCTTGTTAGGTCTGGATAAAAATTGGGCAGAATAACAGCAGTAAAAAGGACTATTTCAAAAATATAGACAAAATTTATCTAATTATAGTCCCACAAATAATCCCACATGATAAATATCTACATCTCATAATCTCAAAAATATGCCGAAATAAACAACATTCTAACAGTTCAAAATAAACTGAAGAGAAAGGGATTAGAAGAATATCTGGAATGTGAGAGAGATGCAAAAAGACGCAAAACAAGGAGCAAGGAAAAAAAATCCAAAAACTCAAACGACTCACAAGCTGCCAAAGAAGGGATTTTGTGGGGTAGGATGGAGTGAGTGGCAATCTGATATATATAGCCTCTGTGGATCCCCCGTCCGGACGATATATTGATGCAGTCCGGACGTGTGCTGCCTCGGAAAGGAGCAGACTGGTCACGTGCGTCCGGACGATTAATTTTAACGGTCTGCCCGATATAGGCCGCGCGTGTCCGGACGTTAAACAACTCCTGTCCGAACGTCTAAGCTCCATCCCCGTCCGGACGTCAAGAAACTACCATCCGGACGCTCCACACTGAAACATCAGAAAACTGAGGAAAATTTACAGAAATCAATTTTTTCTCAAGTTAGTTGCAGAACACGCATGTATAAACCACTGATAACACAATCAAAGAGCATCTCAAAACTAAGCAGAGATATAAAAGAGAGTTGAGATTTTAATTAGCACAAATATTTTCCTGGACATAGAAAATTCAAATAGACAACTCAACTCATGCAATGCGTGTGTGTGTGAAGACTGAACCCACAAGGTATGACTATCATAGATATGACAAATAGCAACTAGATTTCCCAGACAAGAGAGAAAATAGGTGGAAGATAAGCCAAAAGTCAAACCTTATAACTTACTAGGGCCTAGACACCTTCATCTGATACACTCCCCCTGAGATGCAGCACCAAACAGTTTTACTTGTACCATGAAGGACAAGGTAATAATTTTTACTTGCACGTAGAGGGCAAGGCATATAGCAAACTCATCTCATAAGCAGTGAATATACAATTTAAAGTGCATAATTCATATGATTAACTGTTTGAATCTTATAGTGCTGTAAGCTAGAGGGAAAGCCAGAGTTTTTAGGTTCTAGGTTCAACTAGCATGTGGTCAAGTTGGCCATCTTATCGAAAACTTCTTCTCTTATCCAGAATTTCTAGAAACAAGATGTACCTTTAGGGGAGTTATGGCAAGTGCTCATTTTTCATCGCATGAGAAAAGAAGCTATCCTATTTTTGCATATACAGGAAAAAAACACTTGGCAAATTATAGTCAGAAACTCTCAATTATATCTAAGCAAATTAAATTAATACCCTAAAAATTGAGATATCAGAAGAAAATACATGCAATTATCTGATATGCCAAGAAAAAAAATATCCTGCAAATTCTCCCCTATTTTTTTTTTTTTTAAAACAAAACATGTAATATGGAAATGACATCATATGCAAAGCAAAATCAAACCTGATGATGTCATAACAGAAAAACAGTCGCTCGACCTGCTTTTTCTGTCTTCCCCAATAAATACCTGCAAGGGTCTCTAAACAAATATAGGGGGCAAACACAATACCACTGGTTCGTAGATTGCATATAAAATAGAACAACAAAATAAGCAATCAAACCTGATACCGTAGGATTAGGAACCAAATCCTAGGCATGAACACTCGAACCTGCTAGGTGTGTTTGTTCTCCCTCATGGGGTAACGGTCCTTCTTGACCCAAGCCTGCCTTTCTGAGGATGGTTGCTGGCAGGACATCATCCACTCCATCATGCTCTGCATCCAGGTAGGTGGCTCACTGTGATATTGATCTACTTCCACCTTTTGGGGCCTTCTAAACTGCTTGAGTTTGTTCATGGAGTTGCCACTGTGATTGGCTGGTACAAACCGCTGCTGAGGCCGCTGGTGCTGAGATGTTTGGTATCGTGGTGCATGAGACCAAGGAGCTTGATTTCTTGGTGCTTGATGATAGGAAGCCTGATACCATGGAGTTTGAAACTGGGCCGCAGGTCTAGTGCCATAATTTGTCTGTCGGGGCACTTCTTTCCTGGCCTTGGCTTTTTGAGCCTTGAGAAGGGAGCACTGAGGTCGTACATGCCCACTTAGACCGCAATGATGGCATATGGGAGGTCTTCTAATGGAATGAGGCTTCTGAGTGCCTGGAACATCATCATTGACCTTATCCTTCCCTTTATCTTCAACAATGGGAGGAGGCTCTAGGACTGCAGGTTTTACAAATACAGTCTTTGAGGAAGAGGGAGCTACATATCCGAGACCAGTCTTGTCAATTGGACTCTTCTAGATAGACAGCATACGAGTCAACTTCTCATCAGTGACTCGTTCTAACTGGAGCTGAGTCTCTACCAGCTTCTCCTCAAGCTCTTGTATTCTAAGCAGCAATGAACTCTTCTCAGTCTGTAAACTGTTCAGATCATAGATGTGCTGCTTGCGACCTTCCCTCAGCTTCTCATATTCTATGTAGAGCGTCTTGTAGGCCTCCTTGAGTTCTTCTTCATTATCACTGTGCTCCGAATAGTAAGAGCCTTCTTCTTCAGCATGTGGGGCAACAAAGGCCAGAAATTTTTCAAACTCTAGAGCTTCTTCTTCTGACTCATCACAGAGAGTCACATTGTATGCCTTCCCCTTACCCTTCTTAAGATTCCTGCAATCGGCCCGGATATGCCCAAAGCCTAAGCATTCAAAACATCGGGGTCCTTTGGGATCTTTCTTCTCTTCTTCCTCAGGTTCAGCTTCTTTGAGAGGTTTCTTTATTTTTTCAGAGAACTTCTTCTTGAACCGATCATCTTTCATCAGTCTTCTGAAATTTTTGGCTAGCATAGCCACAGCTTTTTCTTCATCCTCAGAGTCATCTTCAGATGAGGCTTCTACCTTCTTCTTGGAAGCCTTTAGGGCAATGGTCTTTAAATTATTGACCTGGGGCAGAGACAACTCATATGTTTGAAGAGAACCCACAAGCTCTTCAATCTTCATCTCTTCAAGATCTTTGCTTTCCTCAATGGTTGTTACTTTGATCTTGAAACGCTCAGACAAAGATCTTAGAATCTTTCGGATGAGTTTTACATCCGAGATAGGTTTCCCAAGACTCACTATGGAGTTTCTCAGGTCACTCATCTTGGAGTAAAACTCCCCGAATGTCTCTTCTTCTAACATCTTAATTTCTTCAAATTTTGAAATCAACATTTGAAGTTTGGCAGATTTCACATGCTTAGTGCCTTCATATGTTGTTTTTGAAATTTGCCATGCTTCTTTTGCTGATTCGCAGTTTGAAATTTTGGCGAATTCAGATGGAGAAAGTGCTTGGCACAGAGCATGGAAGGCTTTATCATTGGAAAGCCGTGCGTTTTTCTAAGGGATTGCCTCGAGGGTTGTATCTGCTGGTTTAGTCCAACCAGTTTCAACAGTACTCCAGCAGTCAATAGATTTTAAAAAGAAATGCATTCGGGCTTTCCAATAGCCATAATTCGTACCATCAAAGGCAGGAACAGAATTAAGAGTTTGAGACATATCGAAATATAGAAGTAAAAAAAAATAATAACACTCAAGAAATAAATCTCAACAGAGTGTACCAAGCTCTGATACCAATTGAAAATTGAAATTGACTTCTAAAATAAACAGCAAGTGTGTGCACAAAGTGTTAAAAATAAGAATGCGAAAATTAAATAACACAGAGATTTTTGTTAACGAAGTGGAAACTTAATCAAGAGAAAAAACCACTCTGGGGCAGCCAAACCCAGGATATCTACTATTCAGAAGACAAAGCTAGATACAAGATAGTAACACTCACATATACCCGATGCAGTGGTCGTACCCTTTATTGCATATTTCACAGATGAATCGATTCGTCGCCATGAGTGTCTTCAGTGAGAGAGCAATAACTTCAGCATCTAGATCTATTCAAAAAGATCCATAAAAGAACTAATCAACCAAAGTCCAAAACTTTAAAAGAAAAAGAAGATAAAAACATGTTCTAATTTACCTAGTGTTCCTGGTAGGTTTCTCTTCTTCTTGACAACTGGATTAAGATCATGTTTAGGGTAAGGGTTTGTGTTCTATTCTTGAGGAAACCCTTCGATTGAAGAGGGTACTGAGAAGGAGTCACCGGACATCATTGGGTTTGAATTCAAAATGGGTTGCTTGCTTGTGAATTATTTAAACTAAAACAACTGTACGTTTTGTAAAAATAACAGAGGAGATCGGGGGTGGTGCCGCCACCCCCAAAGGGTTGGCAGCCCACAATATATTTTTTTAAAATAAATATTTTTGTTTTATTTATTTATATATTTTTTTATTGTAATTGACCCGTGTCGGCTTCCTATTGGGTGTGATATGGCTGACTAACAGAATCTGTTAACTTGGTGAATGGAAAATGTGTTCAGGGACTGATTTGTAATTATAGTTTACCACAATGACCTTCCATGAACATTTTGAACTACAGAGACTGATTTGTAATTTAGGCAAATCCCAATGACCAATGGTGCAATTATCCCATATATATATATATATATAATATTCCAACCTCAATTATACGAGGGTTAAAGTACAAGTATATTTACACTACCTGTGGCGGGGTATTGGTATGTTACAGATTACCTTTAATAGGGACCTGAGATATGTTTTGCTAACCTCAATTGTACGAGGGTTAAGGTACAAGTATATTCAAGTTACCCCGGGGCATGGGTACCAATATGCAATGAGATAACCTCCATCGTAAGAGGATTTATATATGGGTATGCTATTATGAAGAGATGAGGTTAAATGAATGATATATGAAACACTGTTTTAGTCAAATTCAAATGTACTTATGCTTCAAGATGAAAATGGCACGAGTCATGCCTTGCTTTATCAAACACTCGCTTTTCATTCTTTACCAAACATTTGTGAAAATATCTTAAATGCATGTTGTTGTGAAATGTCATTTTGAGTATATTATAAGGGCTTATTGGATGATTACTTACTCACTAAGTCATAGACTTACACTTGTATCTTTTCCACCTATAAAATATGTGTTGTTTTATAGTCAAACTACCTTTAGATGTCGAGAGATGAACCTCGAAGCAGATGCGACAGTTTGGCATAGTGATATCGATCAAGTTGATGTTTGAAGACTTATTGGAAGATTTTAAAGGCCGCTCATGGTAATTAGTTCTTTTGGGTGATGTGTAGGATTAGATGATGCTCAATTGTGTATTAATATTTAGTTTTGATCGATGATATGTATAATATGATTTCAGTTAATGTAATGACTCTTAGTAGGTGCTCTAGTTGTAATTAATGTTAATAGAATATTTTATGTTTCCGCTGTGTAATATTCTCTTTTTTAGGAGAAGAGATTCCTAAGTCTTATTCCTTGTGGAATGGAATTGAAAAGCGAATCGTGAAGTTATTACCAGTTAATTAATTTTTCTGGGCGTTACAGACACCGTCATCTGCCAGGGCCATGTTGCACCAGAGGATAACACCTAGCAGGTAGTGTGCTCTTCCAAAGTCAATAAACTAACAACACACGTGCCCAACCATAGCGTTGCCTAGTCGCGGGGTGACACCTAGTAAGGCCCGAGAAAGAAATCCATGAACATAAGGAAAATCAACCTTCACAAGGTATGCAATTCATTCTCACTTCTCACCCTAACCATATTGCTCCACTTCTATCTTTCTTTCCTTCTAAGAGATTATTGACTTAAGCATAGAAAACATCTCCTACTGGTAGACTGGGATATTCTCTCTGTTGACCTAATCCCTTCCTTTGACCTACTCACCATTCGGGGTGATTATCTCCATTAGCAATTGATGCCATCAATGGGAAAGTTAGCAGGTTTCAAGACAAAGATCACATGTTGAACGCAAAATTGATAAGTGCTTAGAGAAACGAGGCTGGCCCTCAAGTATAGACGAACCCTTAGGACCAACAAATTTCTTACATTGAACATTTGTCAAAATAGAGAACGTAGAATATGGACATGATAACACAGCAAAAACACACGAGGATAATGCAATTCAACCAACGGAATGCAGTACCATCTTACCATAGTGAGAGAAGGCCTTGTAATACCCCAATTATTAATTAAGGTCGATTGAGCTTTGGATGGGCTAATGAGTCTGTTAAGGTTCAATGTTTGGCATAATTGTGTAATCATCAGCTCATTGTTATCTTCAGATGTCCCAGGCCTCTAAATACCCCCCACCCTTGCCCATTTCACCTCATTTTCGTCCTTTCCTTCAGTGTGATCCTAGAGTGAGAGTGAGAGAGTGTTTTGGAGAGAAAGAATGAGCTCTCTTGGCTTTTGATCTTTAAATGAGGTACTATTCCTAACCCAACTTGTTTCTTAAGTTGTTGTTATGTTGTTTAGTTAGTTTTCATGCCTTATCTTATGGTTTTGTATCTCTAGTTGGTTTTTGGTTTTAATACTAGATTAGTATTTGATTAGTAATTTAATGAGATTTGACGTAATAAGTTATGCATGAAGGTGTTATTGTAGCTTAGAACTCTGTTAGGGATCATATTAAAACCTTACGACTTGCTTAGAAGTGGTTTGGTTGGGTTTTGGTTCGAAAATGGGTTTCTGTCCAACATAGAACTTTCAACCCTCCCTGACTGAACATTCGATGTCAAGAGCGAACGTTCAACCTTTAGGCCGTGAACCTATTTTGGACTTATTTAGGATTTATGTCTTGTTTAGCTCAGGATTAGGACTAATGGATAGGTCTTTTTACAGATTTCGAGGTTGTGGAGCCTTAGGAGGATTTTGTGGAGAAGACTTATGATACAAGTAAGTAAAAACTCGCATGAATACTGGTTATTATATTGTTCGCATAAGCATGCTTATTTTTTGTATCAAACATGCATGTTTACAACTCACATGAAATACCTTTTTGATAACTATGAACTATATTTTGTGAAAATGAGTGATGAATAACAAGATAATAAAAATTATGATTTTATAAAAGTATGCATGTAAAAGATTGAATATTAAATTGCATCGTATGACATGGTATACCGGTACGGCGGTACGTGTGGGATAATTCCATGGGCTAACTATAAAGATTAACCCTAGGCTCAAAGGTTTATTTATTTTTATGTTTGACCTTAGATCTAATGATTATTTTATGACCGACACCATGCTTGAATGGGGGGTCACATTACGAACTTTATTAGCAGCGTGGGTCACCCGAGGTTGGACTCGGTCGGGCTGCTAATGATGGACAATAGCGTACATATTCAAAGCACCGATATTGTATTACAGGTCCTTCGGGACAGCGTCAATCCTACCAAGAAATAGTTAATATCCTAGGTAGACCATATGGTGTTAAGCTATGACATTATTCTCTTGTTACAAAATATATATATATATATATATATATATATATATATATATATATATATATATATATATATATATATATATTATATTCATACTGTATCCATGATGACATCGTCAAATGATAAACTGTAATCTTGTATTGCTGCATCTGATTTATAAATAACTGAGTTCACTACATTACAACATGTACACCGTGTGTATTATTACTTATGAAGTCTTTGACTTATGCTTGTATCTTATCCACCTATGAAACATATGTTGTTTTATAGTTGGGCTAAATTTAGATGTTGGATTCAAGATGGACCTCGAAGTAGATGCAGTCGTTTGGCATAGTAATATTGATTCGATTATGCTTAATGACTGATTTCATGATTTTTGAAGATCGCTCATGGTAATTAGTACTTTTGAGTGATGTTGTAGGCTTAGCATTTGAGGTTCAACTGTGTATTAAGGATTTAGTTTTGATCTTTTATATCGATGATGTGTATAGTACAATCTCCATTAATGTAATGACCTTTGGTAGATGTTCTTGTTGTAATTAATGTTGATATAATATTTTATGTTTTCACTGCATAGTATTCTATTTTGAGAAGTAGAGATCCCTGAGTCTTAATCCTGGTGGAAGGGGACTCGGAGACGAACCATGAAGTTAATTTTCAGTTAATTAATTTCTCAGGTCATTACAGGCCTGGTCTGCATCATGAAGCTAAAAAAAAAAACATGGAAGCTAAGAGTGGTGCAACAACAACCCCTTGAACATGGCCCGAAGCAAAAGCTAGTCGCATAGCTTGAGCCAGGTAAGCATATGTATGCGTGCATCAATGATTTATAAGCTAAATTAGACAACATGATGAGGACCATGAATGTAAATTGCCTTTCCACAATAGAAGGCCTTGTTCGAAGCACAAATTTACCTTTCTCTACCAAGATAGTGCAACTCTTGCTCTGGGCAAAGTTTAAGATGCCCCAGATCGAGATGATTGATGGCTCCAAAGATCATGTGGACCATTTGGAAAAATACAAGGCTTACATGCACTGAATGATAAGGCCTTCCCCACCACCTCAAAGGGACTTGGACGCTGATGGTTCAAAAACCTGCAACCCAGGACAATTACATCCTTCATGAAGTTGTCTAAGTAGTTCATAAGTCAACTCACCGGCAGACGGTGGCAAAAGAGATAGTGTGCATACCTGCTTACATTCAAGTAAGGCAAGACGAAGACATTCAAAGATTTTATGTCCCGTTTCAATCAATAAAATTTGTTGGCAGACGCGTTGTTGGGAATTGTGCCATAAACTCCAATAATTTTTCATGATATTTTAGTTATAATAGAATAAAGTTGTTTGTTTACTGATTTATTTAATGAACATTGGGCATATATAACTGTTTATATGTATACCATTGATTGCTTGTTGTTCTATTATATATATCTAAGGTCCTTATGTTACATTAAATATGACTTAGTTGTGATTGATGAGATTATTACACATAAAATTTAAGTCATAAATTCCTATAGCTTATAAATTATTGTTCGTATTTAATAATGGAATTGGGCATTCCATTTAATAAGACTATAACACATCAACTGTTATGATTTATCTTGATCATGTGAAGTGGAGACTTCAAAATGATGTGTTGGTGTGGATACAATGCACCGAACGGGCCATGTGAGTCACCATTCTTATAATGGCCTAGGAAATAATTAACTAAGCTAGTATTTATCTCATGGTTCGCATCCCCGTCAAATTCTCTTAAGGAATAAGACCAATGGATCTTGAGCCCTCATTAGAGAGCTTATACAACGAAAAGCTTTTCAAATACTTCAAGCTAACTAATATCACATCCCTAGTAAAAACATTATCAAAGCAAACCAAAAACCATCATAATCAAGTGATAATCATAAAAAGTCTTGGTCTCGGACCAATCATCAAGTTAATACTAAATTATTACAGACCAAATCTTAAATCATTAATCAAATTCCTACGATAAGAAAATCTACCAATCCATCAAAGGGTTACCATAAAACTAATAATAATCCTAAAGAAATCCCAAAAACGTATTATGCAAACGATTCTTGAAATCACGTCACAATTCATCACTTTAGCATGAGTCCAATTCCTCAAAAGTTAGCTTAGCGAGGTGATCCAAAGTTGGCCTCTTGTCCAGATCCTCAATTTCCGTCTTCAAGTTGTTCAACAGTTATAAAACACAAATGTTTTAAAGGTGGAAAAGATACAAGCTTAAGTTCATGCCTTAGTGAATATGATATTCAATGATTTCATGTTATAATGTTCATGAACTCAGTTCTAAATACCTATTCTATTAAACCTCTTGGATTATGAAAATTTGAAGAAAAATAGTAATATCTCTTCCCTTCAAAATTCACGTGTAAAATGCAATTTTAGTTCTAAAAATTCGTTTCTTTTGATACCCAACTAATTTATGATGCTTTATAGTTTACCCATTAAACCTTTTATATAGAATTTGAGTGGGTTTCATTTATTTGATGAGTTTGGGTTGAAAATTTGAAGAAAAATAGTAATGCCTCTCCTTTTCAAAATTCACGTGTGAAAAGAAAATTTTGATTCTAAAAATTGTTTTTTTTTTTTTTTTGAGATCCAATTAGAAAATCATGTTACCTACAAAATGTATAACACTTTTTAAACATATCCATTAGACACCCAGTACATTAAACCTCTTATCTTGTTAAAAACTTTGAAAAGAAATTATAATTACCACTTCCTTGCAAACTCACATGTATATGCCCATATGTGTTCAAAAAATTGCTTTTCTTTTGTACCCTTAAGATTTATGATACTTTTTAGGTTGACCCATTAAACCCTCTTGTGCAAAATCTGTTTGGGTTATTAATTTTGTGAAGAAATAAAAAAAAATTAATTCCCTCCCTGTATCATGTGTATTAGCTTGATGGGTTGTTCTATTTTATTTTTTTTTGGTTTGTGCCCATGGTTCTCTTTTGCTCCTTGCATGATAATCACTATGATTGCATTTGTTTTGAGACACCAAGATTCATAATTATTTTTATGAACACCCCATTTTAGAAACATATATAGTGTTCAGCTCATATATCTATTTGTTAGTTCTGGAATTGTTTTCCAGAAAAGTTATTGATACTGCCTGCATAGAGCAAAGGCTTAGGCTTTGTAGATATACTTGTAACAAAAAAATAGGAAGCTTTGTAAAAACATAAGTTATTGAAACTATAACTCTATTCATGATAAACACCACGTATAAGTATGAGTAGACTAAATAAATTAGGGATAATTACATTTTACTCCCCTGTTTTATCAACGGGATGACAATTTACACCCCAATGTACCAAAATTGTTAGATGAGCCTCCCGAACTTGTCAACATGTGGCAATAAATACCATCCATCCACTCACCCATCAATTTAGATGGAAATTCGGTCACGTGTGTTGCACATGACGTTTTAAGCATAAATCATTCCCAAAATACCCTTGTCCCCATTAGCCTTTATATCCGGTTCAAACCCACCAAATACTCGGTTCAAACCCCCCGCGCAGCATGCATCTTCCTTCTTGGTAGAACGTCTTCGTCCTCTGCGAGGTACCAACAACCAATATAGCTACTGGAGAAATTGAGGGGTGGGCAGTGGGCTGACGTGAATCGGTGGAAAGAAAAGGAAAAAAAAAAAAAAAACGTTTGTCTTGTTCTTGCTCGTGATGTGTCAAGCCCACTAGCAAATGCGTATGCAAATAGCACTGAGAACGAGTTATCCATAGTGACCCGAGTGTTGCAATTGATCTCACATGAAGTTACTCGAATGTACATGTTGGAACCCATCAAGGTTTTAACGAAGACACTGTCAAGCCCTTCGTCCATTAATATCTTTAGTCCATAGATTTGGTGAAAAAAGGACTGTTGAATTACTGTGGCAAATTGAGCATGATATATTGGATTAAGGAAGCAGATGTGGGGTTTAAGCTCTTACTCGGAACTGGACACGTTCGTACTCATTCCACTTATTAAGCTTTCGTACCCATTTCTATACTCTGTAACTTCTAGATTCTTCTCCTCCTTGTGCACGTTCAATTTGCAAGTTTTAACAAGAGAAAAAACTCTGAGTCCGATCCAAGTCTTTCGCCCCCAGCTCGGCCCTTCGGACATCCGGTCCCTTGCATGTTCCGCTCGGCTCCAGCGATAGCAACGCCTTTTTCCTGGGCTAGCTTCGCTTCAGCCTTCTCATCCTCTTCTTCTTTCCAACGCCATTGGTGTTTCAGCGAAGAGTACAACACTTCTTTAGGGATTTGCTACTTCCTTAGCCATTAGAGGAGCAAGCGAAAAACTCTCATGATCACTTCTCTGTGATAAGCAATCCCAAACCTGGGTATTAGAAGAATATGCTCATACTCAATTGGGCTCACAGTGATGGTAACAATGTTGGGAGAGTTCAAATTTGAAGCTACTGCTGTGCTGGAGAAGAATTGACACTTGTTATCATTGCTTGGTGCAACCCGGAACAACACTTCTTCACCGACTTTGGTAAATTTGAATTTATCATCATCAAATGCCACATAGTTATGTTCTTTAAGGTGCATGAGGTAGTCAACTGCCACGTAGCAACTACCTGTACACCCTGGGGCTTCCAGGCTCTTCTCTTCCTCTTCTTTGTTCAAGCCCACGTTGCAGGTTCTCCTGCTTTGTTTGGGCTGATTCTTTGCTTTGGTAAAATGAGCTGGATCTCTTCGTCGTCTACTGGATCTCTTGGGCATCTCGGAGAGCAAGTTGATGAGGAAGGACTGGATATCGTCGGTCCATGCCACATCGAGGCCCTGCTGCTCAGCTTCTATGTGAAACCACTATACAGTCATTCCGCCTATTAAGCTTTCGTACTCATTCCAATCAAACTTTCGTACTCATTCCACCTATTAAGCTTTCGTACTCATTCCACCTATTAAGTTACAGAGTATAGAAATGGGCAGTGTTTGCCGTTGAATGCGATACTTCGTGGCAACACTCGATGCGTGTTGGCCCTAGGCAACCTGCTGGAAGAGGTTTACAAGAGGGAGTGGGACATGATCATGATCGACGTGCCACATGGGTACTTCATGGAGGCGCCAAGTTGGATAAGTGTGATACTCTCGGCATCTGTGATGGCGAGGAACAGGAAGGGATCCTGTGACACTCACGTTTTCCTGCACAATGGTGATCAGACGGTGGAGAAGATGTACGCAGAAGAGTTCCTATGCTGTAAGAGCCTGGTCAAGGGGGTTGAAAGCTTGAAGACGACTTTCACGTGAACGGCCACTGAAACGCTGCGTTTAATAGGTGGGCAATTTTAGAATGATTTTTGCTTAAAAGGTCATGTGCAACTCACGTGACCGACTTTCCATCCAAACAGACAGGCGAGTGGACGAAAGGGATAACTTGCCACATGTTGGCAAGTTCGGGAGGATCATCTAACAATTTTGGTACATTGGAGGGTAAATCGCCACCCCGTGGATAAAACTGGGGGGTAAAGTGTAATTATCCCAATAAATTAAGAATGATACTACTCTCTCTAGTCTTTTAGTTAAATAAATAAAATTCTTGTAAATAATACTTTATTTATAAATATTCTTTAAATATATTATTATGATCTAATATAGGTAAAAGGTAGTTAAACTCCACTTAGAAACACCAGGTAGGGGAACACAACCTTAAAAGCTTCAACACAAATTTTATTAAACTATTCTAAGAAAAAGTCGGGAATTTTTTAAACTCCTTTATTTATTTATTTTTATGTTTCTAAAGTTGCTTGTTTTTTTATATTTCAATCAAGATAATTTTAATGTTATTAAATGGGATTAGAATCTCATATAATTATATGAAATTGGTGTAATTATACATAGTTATAAATGAGTTCTAAAAATTTCTATATGTTACATGTGTACTATATGAAAAAAAAAAAAAAAAAAAGTTTTACCCTATGGCACCGTAATGTTACGAACGATCCGGATCATATATGTTATATGGATAGCATGACAACCACACCGAATGATGGATATGCGAAGGTGTGGGCTATCAGCCGGGCGGCCTTCACCTAAGGAAGCCCCCATCCCGGTAAAGCTCTCCCTTGTGACTATTGGATGAGCCCATATGGGTCTTTTGGGACAAGCCAAACATGTGTCGCTCATAATTAAAAGCAGAGTTGGGTCAAAGGGGTTAAAACATACATGATAAAGGAATAATAATTAAATTCTTCTTTATTTGATCTAATAAATTCTTTTATTTGTAAAGTTTGTTGTTGCACACAAAGGTATTTACTAAATAGGCTCTGCATTAATAGGTGACTCAAAAATTTTATCCAGTTTTAAAAATTATACTACTATTATTGTATTGTGTTACTTACTAAGTTGTCGAATTCACCTATTTTTCCCTTCTAAGCTTTTTAGATAGCTCTTTTCATAATAGTCCTCCTAGCTGGAATTCCAATTAGGGTCGCAATGTATAACGACCTAGAGTTTTGGCTCATTGATGAGGATCAACGGTGTTAGTATTTTGGTCTCATTCTGTGTTTGGACAAAATCACTTAAGTGTAAAAATGCTATAAACAAGGATTCCACTATTCAAAGTCTGCAAGTCAGAAGAATTCAAGTTCCCTGTCAGCCTTCCGGACGATCGAGCCATCCCGTCCGGACGCCTATCTGTCCACTGTTCCATCCGTCCGAACGACGTGTCATACCGTCCGGCCGCTAGACAGACCAGCATCAACCGTCCGGACGAAGTGTTCATTTCGTCCAGACCCCATACTGTATCGAGAAGTTTCTATGCCAGCTTGCATTCGTCCGGACGTTTCAGTATCACGTCCGGACGCCTCCCAGTACTCGATCAGTTTCTGATTTCTTTCCAAGTTCCAAGAAAGGGAAGATCAGTCAACCGTCCGGACGATGTGGTATCCCGTCCGGACGCGCGTCTCCGTAAGGCAAGAATCGCAATTCAAATATGACCGTCCGGACGTCTGACAGCTGTGGTCCGGACGCGCGTGCATCAAAGAAGGAAATTGCCGATTCGACTTCAACCGTCCGGACGACTGCCTATCATGGTCCGGACGCGCGCATTACCGATATGGAAATTGCGTGTTGAAGAAAAGCCGTCCGGACGCTCATCCCCATGGTCCGGACGCTCGAGAGCCTTATAAGGAAATTACTTGCAGCGGACGTACGACCTTCCGGACGATGCCCTTAAACAGGAAAAATTTCTCCGAGAATTTTTCGAAAAATCTTGTCGCACAGTTGTCCGTCCGGACGGCCCATGTCTACTGTCCGGACGGTGCCCATGTATATTTTGCCTGACGCTCATTTGAGCCCCCAGCCTATAAATAGAGGCCCCTGGGCACTAAGAACTGCAAGAATTCAGTATTGAATTCCTCAACTGCTCAGAGACGTGATATTTCCTCTGAAGCCCTTTTGAAGTGTGATGTTGCTGTGTTACAATCGAAGTCTATCTTAGAGGTCGGCTTTAAGGTAAGGAGTTCCATTGAAGACCCCTTCAGGTAGGAAAACTTGGTTGGGAAGCGTTCGTGTTGGGTTACACGTCAGAGATCAAGATACGACCACTGCATCGGGTAATGTGAGTGTTACTGTCTTATATCTAGCTTTGTCTTCTGAATAGTAGAATTCCTGGGTTTGGCTGCCCCGAAGTGGTTTTTCTCTTGATTGAGTTTCCACTTCGTCAACAAAAATCTCTGTGTCATTTACTTTCCGCTGTGCTTATTTTTGTTGACACTTTGTGCACACATACTTGTTAATTAAATTAGAAGTCAAATTCAATTTTTCAAATGGGTTTATGTCTGTTTTGAATAATAATATTTCATAACTAAGGACTTTTTTTATTATTATTATTATGTATGGCTTAAAATACTGTAGGCTGGATTTTTAAGTGAGATGGTGATTACCTCCCTATAATAGTAGATTTTCATAGACCGAACCAACTTTTGTTATATTGTACAGTGTTTTCTCTTGTTGATCCCTGTCATTGTTTTGTACTAACTTAAAATTGCAATATATATATATTGATAAGTGCTAAATGTTACACATTTAAGCCCCTTAATTCACTTATGTTAATCTCTTAGTTTGTTATAGTTTAATATTTTGTGTTGTTTTTGTATTTTGTAAGTTTTGGAAGAAAAACACTCAAAATCTATCAAGTTCCAAGCTTAGAAAAAAGTTTGCAAGAAACTAAAGTTGGTAGACTCATTCTTAGAAAGATCTGAATCCAATTCAATTTTGGACTTGTTTGCTGCAAAAAAAAAAAAAAAAAAAAAAAAAAAAAGAGAGAAATTGACAAAATCTATTATTTTTTGAAAAATTCAAGAATGAGCATGTCACTGTATTTTAACCATAAATTTTTGCTCAAGTATTGGATTGGAGTGAAATTAGAAGCGTTAGAAAGCTAATACAAAAGGAAACAAATATTTATGAAATAAGTTTTTCCTGATTCGGATGTTTACCATGCCAAAATTGCCTACAATATAGGACCAAAAATATGGATGAATTTGGAATTTTTTTCCTTCTTGGATTGAGTGTTCAGTCTCCTACTTGGACTAGGAGACTGACTTCCGATTTTTTGGGGATTTTCTATGGCTTATAAGGTTCTCCTAATACTTATAAATATGCCTCAAAACAAAGAAGAAACACACAAGCTTTGGGAAAGGAATTGGAGGCTAGATCAATAAGGGTTTTGGTTTTTCTTTCTTCATTTCTTTATTTTCTGTATGTATATACTTTTAGTCTGAATTAGTTGTAGTTAATTAGTCTTGTTGGGGCTTGATTGAAGCCCTAATCATGTTTCTTTAAGGTTTTGATTTGCCTTGCTACAAGTATTTGTGATTCTTAATTGATTATTTTCGGTCTTCATGAATTTCTCGCATGTTTATGCTTAATCATCATATGCATGTGATATGGATTTGTTATTTATGTCAATTTGGATGGCCAAGTCCTAAGAATAATAGAGTAATGAAAGAACTCCATCACATGTTCTTGGATTAATCAACATGAAGACAACTGGAATAGATGACATGTTCCAGTTTGAGTGTGTTTACCAATTTTCAAATTTTTATACTTTCTTGAAGAACAACTTAGTAGATGCCATGCAAAATCTTTCAAGGAAGAAAAGAGTTAGAGTAGATATCATGCATAACTCGTTGCTTAGGGAAATCATAGCTTTAGGAATAGATGTCATGCCCTTATGGCTGGTAAACATTAAGCATCGCAATATGGTTCGTAGCATTATACTTATCGTTTTCTAAAAATAGGATGATTAGTGGTGAATATCGGAACCCTACCATTTTATTTATTGTTTTTGATTATGTAGTTTACTTTATTCCATTGCAATTATATTCAAAATATCTATCTTATGAAGTTCTCTATATTCAAAATATCTGTCTTATGAAGTTCTCTTTAAGCACAATTTATCAATCCTCGTGAGAATGATCTCGTACTTGCTTTCTACACTATCGTTTTGATCTAGTGCACTTGTGAGTAAAACATACATTTATTCGCCTATTATTTAAGTGGATATTTGCACAATAGTTGTGCATGCTCATCATCTATTTTCATTTTATTCTGTGTCGAGGGGTATGCATCCTAACAGTCTTTCATTTGATGGTGCCCATGGGTACGTAGCCCAAGTGTCTTTGGTTTAGCGTTTTGTTCCATGTACATGCCTATGCTTTCGTGACTTAATCATACGTATTCATGCTTTCATACACTCATGAAATTCTAAACATTTCATGTTTTTCACATTATTCTCATTGTAACATGAAATCTTAACTCATTTGAAATTTCTTAAAACAGAACTCATTTCACAATTCCATAAACACATTCTAAATCAAATAAATCATACTTCACATAAATTAAATTATAGAAAGCATCCATATTCATATATCATTTCAAAATATCATTGCCTCTGTTTATCAAAAATCTAACATTTAAGACATTTCAAAACCATCAAAATTAGTATATTTTCTCAGTGAGCTGAATACTCACATTGGTTTCTCGACTTACAGCTTATGAAGGAGCTTTCCATGTAAGCCTTGCAATGTACTATGTATAATACATTGCAACGATATATTAAAACTAACCCATACCATTTTCTAACTCTAAATCCTACTTAGGTTCTTGATTTTGCTCAAGAGTTAATACCCATTGAAAACCCATAAATTTATAAGACTACATTTGGCAACTCAATAACTAATAATACTAACCCATAAGATTATCTTAGGGTTAGTCACACAAATTGCTAATTTACAACACTTAGTAAAAATCTAGGGTTTTGGGTTTTACTTTGATTTTTCACTAAAATGAGATCCAATGCTTGGAGATTGCTAGAACACTTCACGAACACCAAATACATAAAGAGAATTGAGAGATTAAGCTCAAACTCTAAAGATTTACACAAAATCTAGCAAAGTTAGGATTTTTTTGATTTAGCTCAAAATGATCGGTGAAAACTTAGATCTTGCAACAAGGATCATGTTTCCGGTGTCATATTTTAGTTTGGAAGCTTCAAAATGCTAGAATGATTGTGACGTTCCACATCGATTGGGTATGGAAATAGGGATGCACTTATATGTATATTTACACCCTTCTTGACACAACGTGTTTTAAAGCCATGATGATCACGAACCTATTAGAACTCTACAGTTAAGCATACTTCTGTGAAAGTAGTACCAGGATAAATGACCTCCTATGAAGTATAGTTCGGGGGAGCTTAAAATGGACAAATTATGTCATTGAGAGTGAGTTGTTACAAATAATATTAGAGCAATTGCCCAGCCTGAGATGGGGAGCGTGCACAAGCCCATGAGGGTTGCCAGTGGGCACTCATTGGGATGCCAAGAATGGGGTGATCTCATAAGGGTCATCAGCGAGGACGTGGGGTCCCGAGAGGGGGTGATTGTGACGTTTCACATCGTTTGAGTATGTGAATAAGGATGTGCTTATATGTATATTCGCACTCTTCTTGACACATCGCTTTTTATAGTCATGATAGTCATGAACCTATCAGAACTTCACGGTTAAGCATGCTTCTGTAATTGTAGTACAATGATAGGTGAATTCCTGAAAAGTCTAATTCGAGGAGCTAAAAGTGGACAATATTATATCGTTGGGAGTGGGTCATTACAATCTATCCTTATAATAATAAGTGATATTAAAGTTAATGGTGATGTGTGACATAACTTATTGATAAGAACAATAAGTAAAAACATAAGCAACGATACTTTAAATAGATTCTATTTTGTATTCTCTTATCCTTCTTCTACCATTCTCTATTGATGTGCCATTGTCAATTCACTATTTTTTTTTTTTTTTTTTAATTAAGATTGATCTAATGATGAATTGCCAATGCTACGTCAATAGAGAAGGACCAGAAAATGATGTATAACACATTTCTACTGCTTGCAGAGTCATTAAGTTGAAAGCAGATATATTGTATAAATGTGAATAAAGCCTACAAGCATACCTAATTCTTCGCTTGACACGCCAAATACCAGGAATGTCATCACTACATTAGAAAGAAAAAGAAAAAGAAAAAAAAGTACATGTATATCGAAATTTTATAATCATATGTTATAAACAAAATTTAAATTAGAGTTTGGCAATGCTCAAGTTAGTGACTAGGTGAGGACGAAATTAACTCAAGAAAGTGAAAGAGAGAGATGTTTGGGAGTATGTGAGAGCGTACATGAAGTTAGTCCCTTGATTCACTCACCTTATTTAAGCTGAGTTTATTTTTGGTCGTGCGCACAAGCGAGACATATGCTGATATGCGTCTAGTTAGCCTTGAATTCGGCCTTTGATTGTGCTAAAGGCTAACTTTCGGGATTCTAGGAGGACTTTTGCCTTTTTGAAAAAGGGGCTCTGAGGATCTTTCCTTTGGTGGGCTTTTTCCTTTTGTGGGTGTAGGTGTTGTTTACCATTGGGATCTGCTGCCAACGAATCTTTCTTTTGGTGGGTTTTTCCTTTGTGCAGGTATGGACGTGTGCTTCACGTTGGTTTCACCAGACCAGATGGGCCACCTAGACGGGCCCAAGCACGAGGGGCTTCTTTTGGTGGCCCTAGATGCCATGGGTGGTGTGGGCTAGTTGTGCGTGGGCCTTTATGGAAACTAGGCTTTATTCTAGTAGTCCCCCAAGTCAAAGGAAATTAAGTGGAAGATGGGCTGTGGGCTAGACTTCCATTCCACCTAGGGTTGGCAAAATGTGTTGGCGTTTCGGGTTTGAGATGACCCACTTGACCTGCCACCCGTTTAGGTTCAACCCGAATAAGACCCGTTTAGTTAAATGGGTCAGACAGGTCGGCACGAGCACAACACACTAATTTTAACTAGTGATACGACACAACCTGTCTAACCAGTTTAGTTAAAGAATCATGTGACTCCATTAAAAAACCACAGCATTACAATCAACGAAAAATCATGGAGACAATGATTGAATCCTAAACCATAGAGTGAATAACAAAAGGAATGCTTTAGTTGGGATTTCGGAAAAATAAAAGCATAGATTAAAATATACGTCATTTCTCTCATACGATTGCTGTGAGAATGAACCCAAATAGAAATGTTCTGCAAGATTCTTCAAAAAATTTAGAACGGTTTCGGTGGAGCTCGAGGGGTTTGATTTTTAGTTTCAAATCTTTTTTGGGTGGAGCGGTGCGAAATGGGGAGGTTCGAAATTTTCAGAATGGTTGATTTTTATTTTATTCTTATAGTATTATTTTAATTTCGTAATTAAAGCATATGAAGTAAACCCTAACCCTTATTTCATACCAAGTTCTATAAATGAGTAGATGGATCACATGGGATAACTATTACTTACCAAATTTTCAAAAGAAATAGAATTTTCAATCTTTGTTAGGTTTTTTTTTTTTTTTCCTAATTAAAAAGGGAGAAGAAATGCTACACATCCTAATTTTTTCCTCCAAAATTGGTTCTCAGGTGATGTGTCACCATCTCCTGAGATCTATTGTTTTAAGAAATGTGTCACCATCTCATGGGATTATAACATATCATTTAGGAACCAACTTTTGAAGAAAAAGATTTGGGATAAATAGCGTTGTTTGAAAGGCAGAGGGGGACGACTATGAAAGAAGAGTAATGTTACTTGCACAACTTTCACACAACTTTTGCACAACTCTATTTTTTTTTTTTTAATGATTAACCATTAGATTTGTTTTCCTACATGTGGGCCCTAAATATTCAATTAAAAAAAAGTTGTTAGATTTATGTAAAAGTTGTGTAAAAATTGTGCAAGAAACATTACTCATGAAATAAAAAAAGAAGCAAAGGGTTTTGGCAACTTACTAAGCCCGTATGATAGGCTTTTCGTTATATAAACTATTCTATTACAGGAGATAGTTTACAGTAATTTGATAACTACGGCTATTGATGCATATGAGAGTAAACTAACTATAAGATAAAGAGAAGTTGAATCAGGACTCTTTTGTGCACGTTGAGCCTGTTGAAGGTGATAGACTTGAGTGTGTTGAAAGTGATAGACTTTGGAAGGAAGTAGGCATCTCATGTGGTTCCTTCTTCTTATCTGATTGGTGTTTGCCCGTTGGACAATTGCACAGGAGGGGCTTAGATGTAGGAAAACTGTAGGCGCTCCTTCAAGTTGAGAGCCATAGCTTTACTGTCGAGCTCCACTGAGGACACTAGCAATACCCAAGCCAATAGAGTGGTAAAGCAAGTGCTTCACATTTCAGGATTCGACCTTGAGACCTTACCCCCATTGTTGAACTCTAATGCCACTAGACCACTCCACTCGGTACCAATCTATGTTAGGTTTTAATTGGCCTATTTGGTGTCTAAAAGCTCATGTCCGGACATGACAGTTTGGTGTCCAAACATGACTTTGGCTAGGGCTGTAAGTAAACAAAGCCACTCGCGAATATGCTTGGGCTTGTCCCGAATAAGCTTAGTTTGAGATTGGTTCATTTATTAAACGAATAGACTTTGAACAAGAATTTAAGCTCGTTTATTAAATGAACCGAACTCATATAAAGTTGACTTGGCTTGTAGAAGCTATATTAATTTTGAAAGGTAATTTAAATATTTTAAGTAAAAAATTAGCACATACCTATCATCTACAACAAAGTGTTTGTATAAGAAGGTAAACAACCACTTTTTAAAGTTCGGTGATATATTTGCAAATTGCGTGTTAGTTTGAGGAGGTTAATTATAGTTTTTTATTTTAAAAAAAAATTTGCCTCCTTACAAAAAAGAAAAAGAAAAAAAAGAATAGCAAATAATTAATTAATAATTAAAACCCATTTATTTGGTTGGATTGGACCCATTTTTTACCCCAACAAAGGGGTCGGAGAATGTGTATAATTAGGGCTATAAATGAATAAGTCAATTCAACAACTCGTTCATATAAACTCGACTAGAATTCAGTTCATTTATAAATGAGTCATTCGTAAACATAAAATAAGGCACAATTATTAAGTGAGTTATACTCGTATAAACTAGTATAGTTTGATTTTTATTTTATTCTTATAGTATTATTTTAATTTCGTAATTAAAGCATATGAAGTAATTTAAGTAAAGAAAAATTCTCTTCATATTATAATAGATATAATTTGAATTATTATTATTATTATTATACTTGTGAGTTTGTGTGTATGTATAAATATAAAATGTATGTGTAATAAATTTATATTCATACCATAAAACAGTTATATAAATTCAAGATTAAATTATTTAATATATTTCGAATTAATTTGTTTGAATTATGCGTTTTGGTACCATAAAAAAGATAATTATAAATTAAGTAAACTACATTGACCAATTTTATATTTTTACTCTAATGAACATAATGACTCGAATAGAGCCCTAATTGAGCTAAACAATACCCTAACGTTAACCTTGGCTCTGCTCGCTCCTCTAAATTCTAAAACCCAACTCATTTTGTTAGCTGCCTCTTTGTTCAACTCCGACGGTTTTCTAAGCGGCGCAGACCTCAATTCTTCGCCATGGTACTCTCTCTCAATTTTGGACCTTTCACGCATTATATTTCTCTGATCTCTACTACTTGTTTGTATTTCTTACTTCCTGGCGATCCGATGTTTTGTCTTTTGTATTAGTGAGTCATTTCTTTTCCTATTTTTGCTTTGCGTATCCTTTTATGTCGTGTTTGGCTGCTGAGAAAACGTGGGAAGAGGGAATAAATTCGAAGTTTTGTTTATGAGCTTTTCGATATTCGGGAGCGGATAAAACTGAAACCAACCATTTAAATGTATCAAACATTGTTTCTTGTCCATATATATATATATATATATATATATATATATATATATATATATATATATATATATATATATATATATATGGTTACGCGTGTGTTATAATTTGTACAATTTTTCTAAATGTTTCCAATGTTTGTCTATTGTTTCAGAAAATAGTAGCACATCATCTATATAAACAATCGAAAAAAATTAGTAAATGGTGTAAAAATGTCATTCATAATATTTGAAATTCACTGGGTGCATTTTTTAATCTCAAAGGCATTGAGAAATGCTATATACAACACCTCATCCCATTGGATTGATGTGGTAATGCCTATTATTTTTTTTACAAAAGAAAAGGTTGATCCAAAGGTTGATGGTCATTGCCATTTCAGCATAGTAGGATAGGGGTGGAATGCGTGTGTATATAGCATTATTCACAGGCATTACATTCCATTCATTAGAGCAATGCTACATACTATACCCTCGTTTTACTGGGCTAATATGGTAGTGTCCCTAAGCAATTGTTAAAAAAAAAAAAAAAGAAAATTCTTGGACTGATGGGCACTGCCACATCAGCCTAAGGTTGACAATTTTTTACATATGCTGCGAATTCAACATGAAGCCAACACAAATTAGCGGATTATGGTTGATTGGTCTGACCCGTTTAATTAGATGGGTCGGGCTAGTATTGATCTATATAGTCTTATACTAATGCCTTAACATGCGACATTTAGAGCTAACAATTTTTGATACGACTCGTGAAAAATTTGGTACAAGCTCAACACGAAATTAGCAGCGGTTAGGGTTGAGGGGTCCAACCCAGATTGAGCTATATAGCTTTATACTTATACCTCAAAACGACCCGAACTTGACACGCGAACACGAATTGCCACTCTACATTAGCCTAGTGAATGTAGGTGTAGTATTTAGCATTTCTCCATTCATAATGACAAAAAGGAATTGTGAACGATGTTTTATATTTATCTTTTTCATCAATTTGTACTTGCCAGAATCTACTTTTCATGTCAAATTTTAGAAAGAGATTGTAGCACTATGTAATCTTGCTAATAATATATATATTTTATTTATTTTTATTTATTAGGGATGTGATTTCTTATCCATTGGAGTACTTTGTTACGTGTTTTATAATTAATAACCAATTGTGGGCCACCTCTTTCTAATTTGACATTTTTTTGAACATAAAAAGCAGAACAAGTCCAAGGAGAATTACTTTTATCTAATTAAGCCTTTATCTAATAATTATTTAATTTCCTTTTTTAAATTTTCTAATAATTCTTGGTTCATATGAATCGGTCTTGCTTTTGTTGGAATATTTTTTTTCTTTAAAATATTTTTCATATGGTAATTGCACTATATGTTTCTTTCTATGCCAAAAGGCATGAGGTAAATTTGAACAAATTTTATGTTCTATTTTCTGTTTAAAAATATCAATCTTTTGTTGTAATAATGGGTTTTTCAATTGTTCTTCTGTTCTTTTGTACTTTAATTCTTGTTTTTCTTTTTTAGTAATTTTTTCCCTTGTAATAATATTTATACTTCGTGAGACATAAATTCCTTTTAAGTAAATTTATTTCTTTTGAGAATGGGGACATAAGAAATTTAAAAGTAACTTCTTGCCCTAACACATTAGTAGTGATTCCTTTGTCTAATATTTGAAATGGATAAAGTAATGCCAAGAATGGATTTCCTAAGATTACTTTTGAAGTAGTATTTTTTTTGCAAGAATAAAGTGTTTTAAAACATATTTCAATGTTGCAAATATGAGCATTTGGAAGTTTATAATTAATATTTAATTTAGCACCACTTGCTTGGGATAATTTTTTAAAATATTTAGTTGGTATTATTCCTTGTATACAATTCATATTGGCTCCAGAATCTAATAGTGCTATTGTAGTGAATTGATATTCTTTGTTTGTATAAGTGTTAATTCTGCATGCCATTTCTGAAAATTGATTTTATCAAATAGATTTATAAAATCTTGTTCTGTTAATTTTTAAATTCATCATAATCAATATTTATTTCTCTAGTATGTGATGTGTCGTTCAAATGTTTTTGTAACTTCTTTGTCTAATTTTCTCATGAGAATTTCTTGGATTAGTTGTTCATTTGAAACCTGTAATTGTATGTTAGAAGTTTTTTTTAACTCTTTTATTAAATTTTTTTTTTTTATGTTTGTAAATCTTGTAAAGTTGTTGGTTCTCCTTTTTTATTGAATTTATTCATTATTTTTGTAAAACTATATGGTTGTTCCAAGGGATCAGGTTTCTTAATAAAATCTTTTAATAAATATTCCTTTCTAATTATGAATTAGTGATTTATCAATTAATTCAACTATTATATCTTCTTGTTTTAAAATTTCTACCTGGTTCAGCGTAATTGGGTTCCATATCATGATGAATTTATTGGCCAGTGTTTAAGTTTGGAATTTTTCCTTACTGTGAAATAAGATTCTTGTATCTGACTCAATACGTGAATGCTTGTTAAGTCATACCTAAGGGACCTTCTTCCGACCTCAAAAGTTTTGTTTTTCAAGAGTAGGTTTAGATAAGTAAAAACCAAGTTCCCTATTGATTTTTTTATTGAAGTCTACTATCTTATATGGATACTTGGTCTTTAGTGGTAGGTCCTTAAGTTGGTTAGAGCACTCACATCAACTTCCCTATAACCTCTTCCCTTTCTTAAATATAGTGAAAATCTAAATAAAAAACCACAAAAAATCACATGCAGCAACTTCCCTATTGCTTCCCTAAACATTAGGTATGCTACAGTGTTATCCAATGCATTAAGAAACACTTTAGCTTCCCGATAGCTTCCCTATCTATTAGTTTAACACAAAATATTTCTCTCTCTCTCTCTCTTTGCCTTTCATTGGGGATTGTGTTGGAATTTTGTAAAAAAAGTGAGGGTATGGAACTTGTATTATGTAAAGAAATAATATTTTAATGGTATAACGAAAGATAAGGGAAGGTATTGTGAAATGTATTTGGATATGGAAGCAAAATGTAGTTTTGTTTCCTAAATTTAGGGAAAATCAAAGGGAAGTTGCTGTGAATGCTCATAGAGATCTCTCAGTGGCAAGTCCTTATGTTGATTAGAAATCTTTCATCTTGATGGTCTATATTGCCTTAAGTCCATCCTCCTGCTTTAATTGAAGAAAACTTATAAAAATTTATCTTTGCTACTTTGTGAATGCTTCACATTGGTTTTTATGGATTATATTCAAAATCTACAGGTGGAACAATGGAAAATTGGTAAAAGTTGATTGTGAACACTACTTGTGAGAGCATAAAGCACGTGATAAAAGAAACTTCTTTTCTTTACTAGATGTTTTATCTGTGTAGGTATACTTGATCAGTTTTAACTTTGTCAAATCAATTTTAACTTCTTTTTTTTTTTTTTTTTTTTTTTTTTTTTTTTTTTAAAAAAAATTATTTATTATTAATCGAAATATCATTAAAAGGGTAAGGCGTCCTCGTATACATAGGAAGTATACAAGAGAAGCCACCTAGGTGGTAGGGGCAAAAAAAACAAGAAAATCATGATAACTAATTACTTAAGAAGAAACGTAAGCAGCTGTCCAAAGTTACAAAGTGTTGAAAAATTAAGACTTTATCTTCTCTAAATTCCTCTTGTGGTCCTCAAAACACCTATCATTACTTTTCCTCCATAAACATCACAAAAGGTACGAAGACACTATCTTCCACACTCGTTGGCAGTTCACCAACAAGCAACAAATCAAGTACTCATCTAGGTATAACCCAAGATAACCCATATCCGGTGAGCTTTTCTGTAAGTTATTTTGAACTGAAATTTAAATCATGTTTCTCCGAGAGAAAGCATGGACAAGGAATTGAAGAATTTGACAAATTATTGTATATTCTAGTAGAAAGCACCCTATCAACAAGTTCTAAAAAGTGATTGGACCCTGCCAATTGTGTATGCTTAAATCTGGCCATGCCTGGTGAATAATTTCAGTTTGTGTTTTTGGCTCAACTCATCGATAAATAAATATATATATATAATTTTATTTATTTATTTATTTTTTCGTGGTTGAGAATCTAACAGCTCTAATATGAGCTTCTTAATTTTCATTTATTTATTTTTGGAATATTGCAGTCTATCCCAGTTAACCCAAAACCTTTCTTGAACAATTTGACTGGGAAGCCTATCATTGTGAAACTCAAGTGGGGAATGGAGTACAAAGGTATGTTACTTTCACTGCTTGGTGATAGACACACACTTAACAGGTTCTAATTCAGGTTTATTTATCTGTCTATTCAGGTTTTCTAGCCTCAATGGATTCATACATGGAACTTGCAGGTACTACTTTGCAATCATTTTTTTCTCTTTTTTACTGTATCCCATTTCATGTTTGTGTTGATACAAGTCTTTTTTTATGCTTAGGAGGCTATAATTTATAGGTTCTTAGCTTCCACTTCAGATAGCTTGCTTCTCTTAAAAAATGAGGGAGTATTATACTGTTGCTGTGAGATACACAGAAGTTTTCTTTTGTATACTCATCATGGTAATACTTCTCATATGCTTACACTCCCCCTAAATTCATGGGAATCTCAAAGAAAGCTTCTTGTATTTGATCCTCAAGGTTCGTTGTGCCTTGCTGTTGGATACTGTTTGTTTATGGATGATTCTAACATTAAAATCTTCACTAGAGTGGTCCTTATGGAATAAAGAGGCTAGGAAAAGCTTCTTATGGGCTACAACGGGGTATTGATGTGCTAAGCTTCTTTTACCCTAAATGGGTCTCGATAGACCAATAAGAGGGCTGTTAAGGTCCTCCAACATTTCATTGTTGCATCTTCTTCCCCTAAACAAACCATGAGTTACTGACTAGTGTTTGTGGATCATGCCAAAGTGAAAAAGGATAACAAAACTTCCATCCATGCAATCCATAATTTGAAAGAAAGTGTTCTGTTTAAAAAAAAAGAAAAAAGAAAAAAGAAAAATGAAAAGATATTAATAGAAGAAAGAAGAAATTTGGCTGATACTTGGAATAAGGCTGATGCACTGTGATACCATTTTGCTTGAATTAAAAACTCTTTCAACATGATGGTTGGGTTTTATGTTTCCTGGTAGATCAAGGGAAGAGAAATGGTAGAGTGATTGGAAGAGAAGTTTATAGTATAGAATTTTTTTGATAAGTCTAATTATTCCTTAAGTATAGAATTCTAGTTCATATGTTTGTATTTTTACTATGCAAGTTGAATTTCCTTTAAATTTTGGAATAAAAAATCATATAAAATCTAAATTTGAAGTTTTAGCTTGCATTATGACCTAATGATGCAACCATGGAAGATTTATTTGCTGTTACTTTGTAACTTCGTAGATTCCAACATTTATTTTGTCGCAACACATATTGGGTCAAGTCTTATTTGGTTTACAGCCTGTTTGGGATTGTGTTGTGTTAGTGATAAAGTTCACTCCAATGCAAAGACTTAAGACTCTAGGACTCAGCTGCTCAACTGAAGATAAAGATAAATCTTGTACATCTAATCTTTAAGTCATATACTTGAACTCAAACACTAAGAGATAAGTCTTATCATAGTCGACTATCTCTTGTTAGCTAGATAGGTTTAAATAGTTTGAATTTAAGCTCTATCTCTATCATCTATCTCCTGCTACATGATGCATAAGTTGTCATTCAATATACTTGTAATTCCTCTCTTATAGATACACAAGCCTATGCTTTATTCTAGCAAGGCAAACAACCTACAAATCATATCTTCTATATGGTATTAGAGCCAATACTGACAAACGTCAATCTTCCTTCCGCTACTACCAATCAAATGGCTGTCAACCCAACCGGAATTCCTCCCCTAGTTGCCAACCCACCACCTGTTGCAAATCCACCCCTAGCTGCAAACCCACCTGCACTCCCAACCCTCATCACCTTCAACCATTTTAATCCTCTCAAACTCACACCCGGCAACTACAATCATTGGATTCCGCAGATTGTTCCCCATCTCAAAGGGGGAAATTTATTCGGTTATGTGGATGGAACTCACCGTTCTCCACCTCCGACCCTGGTGACTACGACGGATGGTGTTGTTTCCATCAGCCCCAATCTAGAATTCCTTCACTGGCAGATGTAGGACTAGTTGATTCTCGGCGCCATAAATTCCTCCCTCTCGGAGAAGATGCTCTCTCATGTCACTCATTGCGCCACCTCCCGAGAAACTTGGCTGACTCTGGAGACTTAATTTGCTTCCCAGTCACATGCATGAACAATGAACGTGCACTTCCAACTGGCCACCTCAAGAAGTGCAGTTCCTCCATCAGGGATTGCTATCAACACTTCCAGCAACTTGCTGATGCGCTGGCTGTCGTGAACAAACCACTCAGTAACTTTGAGATGGTTTCTTTCCTCCTCACTGGCCGATTTGTTGGAAGTGTTGATAGTAATCCCTGATGGAGGAACTGCACTTCTTGAGGTGGCCAGTTGGAAGTCGTGCATGTGACTGGGAAGCAAATAAAGTGTCCAGAGTCAGGCAAGCTTCTCGGGAGGTGGCGCAGCGAGTGACATGAGAGAGCATCTTCTCCGAGAGGGAGGAATTTATTGCGCCGAGAATCAACTGGTCTTGCATCTGCCAGTGAAGGAATTCTGGATTGGGGCTGACGGAAACAACACCAGCCGTCGTAGTCACCAAGGTCAGAGGTGGAGAACGGTGAGTTCCATCCACATAACCGAATAAATTTCCCCCTTTGAGATGGGGAACAATCTGCAGAATCCAATGATTGTAGTTGCCGGGTGTGAGTTTGAGAGGATTAAAATGGTTGAAGGTGATGAGGGTTGGGAGTGCAGGTGGGTTTGCAGCTGGGGGTGGATTTGCAACAGGTGGTGGGTTGGCAACTAGGGAAGGAATTCTGGTTGGGTTGATAGCCATTTGATTGGTAGTAGCGGAAGGGAGATTGACGTTGGTCAGTATTGGCTCTGATACCATATAGAAGATATGATTTGAAGGTTGTTTGCCTTGCTTGAATAGAGCATAGGCGTGTGTATATATAAGAGAGGAATTACAAGTATATTGAATTACAACTTCTGCATCATGTAGCAAAAGATAGATGATAAAGATGATAAAGATAGAGTTTAAGTTCAAACTTTTTAAACCTATCTAGCTAACAAGAGATAGTCGACTATGATAAGACTTATCTCTTAGTGTTTGAGTTCAAGTGTATGACTTAAAGATTAGATGTACAAGATTTATCTTTATCTTTAGTTGAGCAACTGAGAGTCCTAGAGTCTTGAGTCTTTGTATTGGAGTGAACTTTATCACTAACAATACTTGTAATTCCTCTCTTATATGTACACATGCCTATGCTCTATTCTAGCAAGGCAAACAACTTGCAAATCATATCTTCTTTATGTTGGAAAATAGAGCTTTTATATTCAAAAATAGCTTTTGAGAAAAAGCTTAATTTTCAAGCTTTTCTCAAAAGTGCGTTTTGGCATTTTTAGAGCAAAAAAGTCAAAGAAATACTTTTTTGAGTTTTTTACCAAACATACCTATTTATGCTTTGCACAGCTTTCTATGTATTAAAAGTACTTTTTAAGCTCCTTAATGCAATACCAAACAGGCCCTTAGAAGGTCAAGCCATTAGAAGTTTAGCATTAAAACTGTTTTTGATTTGGGTCTTACTTTATGAGTGATGGTTAGTTTTATAAGGGTATAGTGGTAATTGAGTCCACTTTGGGACTTTCTAGGATTTCTTAAGTATTTTGGGTTTATTTTCTTTCGAGTTCAAGTTTGTCTTTTACTAGTCAAATTAGAATTCTCACTTTTAGTAGATTAAAGAATATCATAAGGCCTTGCAAATTTTTTTTCAATGGACGTAATAATTTCTAGGACTTTGATAATAGGAGATTGAGAGATTTATGTTTTGAGGCAAGAGTGCCTAGTCTTCTTCTTTAGCACACATCATTTTTTACCCTCTAAATCCTTTAAAAATTAAATTGTTCATGTTTTTTAGCCATTGAATAATGCTTAAAATTGAACTCTGAACTCTTCGGTCAGTCATTGTTAGCAGATTCCGCAACTTTCCAAAGCTTGTTTTAAATCCTACTTCTAATCAACACCCTAGAGCCGGGACCTAATTCTAATCATTCTGGCCTCGTCTCTCTTCTCAGCCCCTCTCTCTCTTGTCTCCATCTCAGAAAAACCCTTAGGTCTCTTCTCTGATCCGTCTAGTGAGGAGGGAGGGACGGTTCCTTCCTCTTCCTCTAGTGCTTTTCTTCTTCTTTTAGGTCTTTTAGTTTGAGGTTTCTCCTCTTCTTGGGTGTAGATCTACGGTGGTTGGGCTTTCTTTGGCGCACACGCGCCCCGCCCGAGGCCTTTCCGGCTTGTTCCTGTCTTAATCGTTGACGTCGATTCTGTGGATGGCTGCCGCGCTGCTGTGTGTGGTTGATGGGTTCTTTTGCTCTTGGGTAGTAGATCAACGGTGGTTGGGTCCTCCTCCCCGTGTATGCCTCACCGGGGGGGTTCTCCGTCGTGGTCTGGCTCTACCCTGCCATCAGTGTTGCAGCGGGTGGCCGTGCATGCGCCGTTCTGGCGGGCGTGGCCGTTGGTGTTTTTTGAAGCTTGGATGTTAGATCTACGGCCTTTGGGACTTCTTCACAGCGCACACGCCTCTCCAGTGGCTTCTCTGGCAATTTCCGTGCTGTCCGATGGTTTCTCCGGTGGGTTCCGGCTCATGTGGTGGCACACGCCATCGTCTCTGCATTTTTTTGTCTTCTTTTTTCCCCTGTATTTCTGGCATTTCCTTTGAATTTAGGGTTTGTTTTTCTCAGTTTTTGTTGGCTCGGGTTTTCGGTGTCTCTCTTGGGTGTTAGGTTTGTTGGTGTTTTTTTGGGAGGGTTGTTCGGGGTTTCTGGTGGGTTTTGGGGGGTTTGTTGGGTTGGGTGCTTTCGGGGCTGGTTTGGGTGTTCAACTGGGGCTTCTACTGTTTTTGGGGATTTGGGTTTCTCGTGGGTTTTGCTTGGGTTAGGTTGGTGTTGAGGCATTTGTCTCTTGTATACTCTGTGTGTACTAGGGGCGCCTTACGCTGTTATTTATAAAATCTGCACTTATTAAAAAAAAAAAATCCTACTTATTGGACCATAAACATTGCACAAACCCTAAAACCTTCTCCTCATTACAATAAACCCTAGGAACATCGTTTTTCCAATCCTAAAGCCCATAACAAGCACATGTAGACTGGTTATCACTAATTTTTATTATGCCATCTATTGTTAAAGATTGAGATGAGCTGCATAGATCATAGTCCTGTTTATCACATGCTCGTTATCGTCTTCTCATCTAAATATTCATCAGGACTTATCTTTGAGATTAGGTTCGATAACGTAGCTTGATTTTATTTTTTTTTAGAATCTTACATAAACCTGAAAAAGAATAAACCATAAATCAAGATATGAATAAAGTTTTCATTGGATAATTTCACCTCATGTCTTGTGAAACTTATTGTGTTTGAACCATGTCGACTGTGCGAGTAAAAATAAAAAGAAAAAAGGTCCATTTTTGCCTTATGTAGATATGTGGTTGCTTGAAATACATTTCAGACACTACTAAAATGTGTGAACTTGAAATATACTTAGCTAGTTTAACCTTCTCATATGAATACACATCTAGATTTTATTTTTGTTTGTTTGTTATATTCATTTCAGTAGCTGCTAAAATTATCACATATATGAATTCTTATGTGCAGCTAGCTAACACTGAAGAATACATTGATGGGCAATTCACTGGCAATTTGGGAGAGATTTTGATCAGGTAACTTTTGTCAATGGTCAACACTAGTCGCTCCATTATAGTTTTACATGGAATTGTTATTTATGAAGGCGCCTCTCTTTTATAAAGTAGATGTTTCCAACGATGCTTTTATCACATAAACCATATGATAAATGAAGAATGACTTACAAGACATGACAAGTGGCAATGAATATCCTTTTGGTTCAAATGGAGGAAGATAAAATTTTGATGGTCTTTAATTGGGGTTGGATGGTTCACATCATTAAAAAGCTTGCTTTATTTTCTCAATAACATTGGCAAACAGACGTGAGAGTAGAAAAGTGTAGCTTGCATTTGGGAGTAATTCTAGAAGTCCCTTTTGTATCTCTCCTAAAATGAGTTGACTTTTAAAATCACTATTTGATCAAAATTCAATAATGATCAATCATAAGCTCAATGGTGATTTTAAAAGCCACATTATCATTGGAGGGACACAAGAGAGTTCTAGAATTACTCAGTAATTGGTTGTCTTTACTTGAAAATCTCTCTTTGTGTGTTTTTGCTATTGTGCTAAAGCCAATGTAAGTAGTCCCATTAGGAAATTATATAATGTCATCTAAAACTGATGCGGGGATGGAAGATTGATTTGCCGTAGCTATGCATGTTACTTTCCAATTTGGTTAATGTCAAGGTTTATTTTGTAGGGTGCACATGCCATTTCCAATTGAAGCAAAATAGTTTATGTTTCAAAATTCGTCTTGTTAGGATTCTAGGGTGGAAATAGCTTTAAATTGGGGTTGCTAGTTTAAAGGTTATAGGTGTTTTGATGTGCAGTGGCAGATCTGGAATTCCAAAAAGTATCTTTCAATAAATTTATTTATGGGGTTAATATGTTAATGATACTTTTTCTGCAATATTCTAGAATTTGTTTGTTGGTATTAGGAGTTTTTATTGGGTTTTGCTAGGAATTTGTTTACTAGTCAAACTAGGGATCCTAGTCCTTGTAGGTTAAGTAAGATCAATGAGTCTAATTCAAAGACCTCAAACTTTAATTGATTAAAGAGTAAGTGTTGAATACTGAGGCGCACTAGCCTCGGTGTGTTATTTTCTCTCTTTACGTCTTTAGAATCACAAATCAGATCCTTTCCTATACCTTTTGAAACCTTGAAACCCTGAATTTCAATCTTTCATAGCACATATCTTCCCCCAGCCATCCTGAAGAGCATATCCTTTATTTTTGCCAGAAAATTCTAGCAAGTACCAATGAGCTTTAGCTCAAATGGTACTTCCTCCCTTTGTAACAAGGAGTAGGGTGAGGTCATGGGTTCAAGTCCCACATGGTGTGTGTAACATACCAATCAAAAAACAATTATTATTATTTTTTTTAATTTTTAATTTTTTTTTATTAATAATTCGAGACTCTAGATCCATAGATTCATAAACCCGCATGGACAAGTTTTGTTCTATGTCAATTTGGCATAATAGCAAAAGTTCCTCTCTTTTATGATTCTAATTTCGATGTCCAATATCACTTAGAAAAAGCATATGATCATGTTAATTGTGATTTTTCTGCTGTATATGCTGAGGTGTAGGTTTGGCGGGAAATGATGCTCTTGGATAGCTTATTGTGTTTCCTCGGCCTTCTTCTCGGTGTTGGTGAACGGATAGGACAACAAAACCCTAAACCTTACTGATGTAATCTTTTCTTGAGAGTTAAGTTAGAGACTAATAGGGAGTAAATCTTCATTTATTTTGTAGTCTAGTCTAATAAGGAATAGATATTCCAAATAAGGTTATAGCCTATAGGTTATTCGTGAGTATTCTTTCTCACTAGGGTCTAAGTCAATGATGGCTAAACCTAGCCTTGTAACATGTAGCTATTATTCCTCTAGGGTTCTTGCATGATGTAAATGATGGCTAGATCTAATGGTTATGTCTTATGACCTAGTCGTCTCCTATTTAAGCATAATCCTAACGAATAAAATATCATGCTTGAGTATTAACAAAACCTAAAACATCTTTTGGTGTCTTAGAGGTCATGGCTCCCTTGAAGTAGCCCATATCCTTTTCCCTTGGATCTTATTTGTTTGGTTCACATCATGTGGTATCAGAGTTAGGGTTCCTCTTGTTAACAAGCAATTGTTAATCATAGAGGCCCGGTTGATTGTTTTCTCCAGCAATCACCGATCTACACTCTCACTATGTCTTTTCAAATCTTTTTGGGCGCAGAGCAACAAGCAAGGCTAGAAAAGATGCGATTAGATTTTCTAGTGTGGAAAGATAAATCTAGCAAACATATGGAGGAGCATGTGAGAAGAATTAAAAGTTTTTTTCTACCACACACCTCTCCAGTAGGCCAATCCCTACCCATAACACCTATCCCACCGGCACCACCCTTAGTCGTAGATCTGTGCCGTTTAGTTCACCAACAGCAACCGTCATCCCAGATGCACCGGCCACCACATATCCGCCATTCGTTTTACAGACTCGCTATAACACATCGCATCAAGCAGCCGCTATGGTTTCCTTGTCAACCTCGAGTAGCCCACCCTAGCCACACATCCCGAAATCACCAAACCCGGGCTTCTTGATGCGTGGTTAACCGCCACACCGCTGAAAGCTTCTCACTGTCAAGTCTTCCGCCGTTGCAGGCCACCCCACACGCAATAGTTACTGCAGCATAGCCCAGCTGCCACACTCTCAGAAATAAAAGAAAGAAGAGACGTGTTTTTGCTTGGTTAAGGAAGAGAGAAAGAAAACACAGGTCCTTGTGTTTTGGAATTTTATCTCTGGATCGGAGCTCATAACTGGTCAGGACCATGCTATTGATTGAAGCAGACAAAGCCTTGGTTTAGTTTTTAATATTTGTTATTTTCATAATTTATAATTTTAGAAGGGTTTTAAGGGATTTCAAGAGTAGTTTCTTAGAGATTTTCCGTGGGGACAAGGAAATTGTTAGGGGAAGGGAATGATGTAATCTTTTCTTGGGAGTTAAGTTAGAGACTAATAGGGAGTAAATCTCCATTTATTTTGTAGTCTAGTCTAATAAGGAATAGATATTCCAAATAAGGTTATAGGCTATTTGTAAGTATTCTTTCTCACTAGGGTCTAAGTCAATGACTGCTAAACCTAGCCTTGTAACATGTAGCTATTATTCCTCTAGGGTTCCTGCATGATGTAAATGACGGTTAGACTTAATGGTTATGCCTTATAACCTAACCATCTCTTATTTAAGCATAATCCTAATGAATAAAATATCATGCTCGAGTATAATCAAAACCTAGAACATCTTTTGGTGTCTTGGAGGTCACAACTTCCTTGAAGTAGCCCATATCCTTTTCCCTTAGTTATTATTCGTTTGGTTCACATCACCTACCAACCTCCTTCCACCTCAAAACCTCCCAAACCCTAGCATAGTCGATAAAGAGGTTGAAGTAGAGACGGCACTGTATCGCTGCCCGCCTGGACCGAGTCCTCAGCTTTGTCTTGGCCCTCGATTTACTTAGGCAACCTTCTGTATATCCATTTCTTAGGTTTTCTCCGAAATACCCCATAACATCGTAGGAAAATTATGGGAAAACTCTCGAAGCCTGACAAGAAGATCGTGTACGATGGGAAGCTGTGCCAACTTTTGGACGAGTACAACAAGATGCTGTTGGTGGTGGCTGAAAACGTTGAATCCAACCAGCTCCAAAACATTCACAAGGGTCTGCGTGGCGAATCTGTGGTGCTCATGGGCAAGAACACCATGATGAAGTGTGTTGGGACATGCACCGGGCAAGTACGGCCCGCGTCTACCAGCCCATCCGAATGCCAAGATATAGGCCTCGCAAGTATGGTCCAAACCTCAAAGGGGGCCCACTTGAAGAACAAGTCCCCGCCAGTTGCCCACCAAGGAACCGGCGTTGGACCAGGACCAGACATCGTTCGCAAATGGAGAAGACAACTCGCTATTATTCACATCGCATAGGACAAACGGGTGCGACCCAAGCTGACTATCGGGTCAGCGATCGCCTTAGCCATTCAAACAACCGCGATCGGCTTGTTAGGAATTCTCCTAGATCCCCGAGAACACTAAGCGTAAGGAAGATTGAGTAGACGTGAAAGTGATTGATGGGATAGTTAAGAAATTCAGAATTAAAGTTTAGGACCACAAAATGTAGAAAAAGAGGGAACAAGAGATGACTAGCCGCCTAAGAAGTAGAAGGCAGGGATGGACCCGACGTCATGATGAAGTACACTGGGACAGATATAAGGGAAAAACATAGAGGTAAGAGGTAATTTTTGGCATAACACACACACACACACACACACACACACATTGAAAAACAAGTCTTCTAAAGGTTTTCTCTCTAAAGATCATGATTTGACTTAGGCATCGGCCGCCAGCGTGATCCCAAAACAAAGGGGCGCGAATGAGACTTTATCAGTTGAGACCAACTTCAGAGACCAATGAGCATTGAGGCAAGTTGAACCGGCGGGAGAGCTGATTGAGTTGGTGATAGGAAACCCAGATCAGAAAGTAAGGATTGGAGCCTAGCTCCCTGACGAAATGAAGGAGGAACTTTCCACAACTTTTTGAGGAAGAACAACAATGTGTTCGCCTGGACACATCAAGATATGCTCGGGATCGACCCCGAAATCATCACCCACGCGCTTAGTGTAGATCCCACAGCCAAGCCTGTGAAACAAAAGAAGAGACATTTCGCCACCTGAAAGGAGCATGGCGGTTGATGCCGAAGTTGAAAAGCTCCTTAACGCTGGATTCATTAGGGAGGTGCATTATCCCGACTGGTTGACGAACATGGTGATGGTGAAGAAGACAAATGGGAAATGGAGAATGTGCTTTGACTTCACGGACATTAACAGATCCTGTCAATCGGTTTTGTAGCTTCAGTTTTGAGTCGATTTGTAGTTATTTTTCTCTTGTGATGGCGTCTGGTTTTCCATGGAGGGGTGGTGCTCATAAATCTTTTTGTGCTGGTAATTATAAGAGCGCTCGCCAAGGGGACGACGTTCCCACAAATTCATCTCCCGAACTGCGCCTGCTTAATGTTCGAGGACATTCTTACGAGGATGAGCTTTCCATGGGTTGGAGATTCGCGTCCGAGATCGATTTGTTTGTGGGTGCGGGAGTAGGCGGTAATTGGGATCAGTCCGCCAAAGATCCCGTCTTCCTCGACAATTTCGTGGAGCAATACCGTCTTCCTCAACAATTTCGTCTACCAACTCTATGAAAACGCCCTGATTCCCTTTCGCAATCCCACCCGGCGATTGGGGTACATCGCGAAAAATAAAAAGTTGGTGGCACCACCGATCGTAATGTTGGCTTGGGTCGCTTCGTCGCGATCCCACCTAGCGATTTTGTTTGGGGGGGGGGGTACATCGCGAAAAATTAAAAGGTCGATGGCCTCACCGATCGTAATGCTGGCTGAGATCGTGAGGAAGCAATCTCACCCAACGATTGGGGGGTACATCGCGAAAAATAAAAAGTTGGTGGGCCCACTGATCGTAATGCTGGCTGGGATCGTGCCGAAGCCATCCCACCCAGCAATTCGGGATTACATTGTGAAAAATAAAAAGTTGGTGGCCCCACCCATCGTAATACCGGCTAGGATCGTGACGAAGCGATCCCACCTAGTGATTGGGGGGTACATCGCGAAAATTGAAGACGGCAGGGTAACGAGCCCACTTGCCAAAATGTCACAAGTGTTCAAACCGCTCGCTACGATCTTAACAGCGTGATCCCAGTGAGCGTTTTTTTTTGGTGGGGGGAGGACACGTTAGGAATGACCTATAGTGCAAAAAAGAAAAGAAAAGCTAGGTACAATTACGAATCAAGCCGTTGGAATTCAAGCTCCTCGCATAAAAAACAACCTCCTCAATAAATGTCAATAATCTCAGAGTTGGACAAACCAACCAGAGAAGAAACAAAAATAACACCCAATTATAATAACAAAATATGGGGCTATCTTGGTGGCCCGTGGAAAACAAAAAACAGTAAAACAAATGATTAGAAAACACCAACAACTATGTGTTAGCAAAATAAATTTGTGCTGCTCGCTAGCAACCACCACCATCGCCCAGAAACTCTTCATGGTCGTCAGAAGCCCCCCCAAGTGGTCAGGTCGTCAAGCGCACACTTCCACACGCAGTGACCGACAACGGCTGCGCTCTGCCAACACTTGCTTCGCGCGCCTATCGCTCCTCCAAGCGAACTCCTTCCCCTCTAGCCGTCCTAGTTTGTGAACATGACGGAAGCCCTTAGTGTTCGCAAATTTTTGAACCGTCTCGTTGGAAGCCCAACTCTCTTCCAATTGTAGATGCATCACATCATGCAAAATTTGCTCATCTAACTGCTCGCGAGCCTCCAACACGGTGGCTCTTAACTCACTCTCTGAAAGCGAGTGGACGTCAACCGTCCACGGGTCGGGGGTGCATAGAAATCACTGGATTGATCCAGGTTCCCACCCCCTGCGCTCACGAACAAACTGATCTTCGAGCCGTGGAAAGCTTTTTCTCATAAGAATGTCCTGGAACATTAAGTGGGCGCAGTTTGCGAGATGAAACTGCTGGAATGCCGTCTCCTTGGCAAGCGCTCTGATGATTACAGGCACAAGAAGATTTCTGAGCACCACCCTTCCATGGAAAACCAGACACCACCACAAGAGAAAAATAACTACAAAACAACTCAAAATTGAAGCTGCGGAACCGATTAAATAAAAAGAGAAACTTCGCAAGTAGGAAGCCAAGTGGTAAACTTGAAGCGTGATAAAGGAAAGTACCAAGACCCTACATGCCCCGACCTTCCAGCTTTGGCATCACTTCACTTGCGCGAGAAAAACACGAATATAAACAGCAAACCTAGGAACTTGTAATATTCGACTCGTTAGAACCGAAGCATCAAATTATCACTTAATTTCCTTTATCCCTTCGGACACGTGAGTGCTAAAGAGAATTGGGAGGTAATTGTTGGAACATGGGTCGGGCAAGTATGGCTTGCGTCCACCAGCCCATCCGAATGGTGCCAGATATGGGCCTCGCAGGTATAGTACATACCTCAGAGGGTCCCCGCCAGTTGCCTACCAAGGAACAGGCATTGGACCAGGACCAGACATCGCTCGCAAATGGAGAAGATGCCTCGCTATTATTCACAGTGCATTGGAGAAACGGGTGGCGACCCAAGCTGGCTATCGGGTCAGCAATCGCCTCAGCAATTCGAACAACCGCAACCGGCTTCTTAGAAATTCTCCTAGAGCCTCGAGAACACTAAGCATAAGGAGGATTGAGTAGACGTCAAAGTGAATGATGGGATAGTTAATAAATTCAGAATTAAATGTTAGGACCACATAATATAGAAAAAGAGGGAACAGGAGATGACTAGCCGCCTAAAGAAGTAGAAGGCAGGGACGGACCCGACGTCATGATGAAGTACACTGGGACAGATACAAGGGAAAAACATAGAGGTAAGAGGTAATTTTTGGCATAACACACACACACACACAAACACAAGTCTTCTAAAGGTTTTCTCTCTAAATATTATCATCTGACTTAGGCATCGAAGTTATCGCTCGCCGGCTCGCTTCAGCAATGATGTGAACTAAACAGTACAAGAACCAAGGGAAAAGGATATGAGCTAAAATTGAGGGAGCCGTGACCTCCAAGACACCAAAAGATTTTCTAGGTTTTGATAAAACTCAAGCATGATATTTTATTCATTAAGATTATGCTTAAATGGGGGATGGCTAGGTCATAAGGCATAACCATTAAGTCTAGCTTTCATTTACATCATGCAGGAACCCTAGAGGAATAATAGCTATTGTTACAACGCTAGGTTTAGCCGTCATTGACTTAGACTAGTGAGAAAGAATACTCACAAATAGCCTATAACCTTACTCACGAATAGCCTATAACCTTATTTGTAATATATTTTCCTTATTAGACTAGGAAAGAAACGACTAGCAATTATATGGAGATTATACTCCTTATTACATCATCCCTCCCCCTAACATTGCCCTTGTCCTCAAGGTGGAAAATGTTGCCAGATGTATTCTTTGTCATCCTCATCTCCCATGACCACACCTCCATCATCATCTTCTCCCATCAATATATTTTTTTTTTCCTGAACCAAAGCCAAACAAAAACTCTCTTCTTTATCTCTCTCGCACCACAATGAACACAAGTGACTCCCATAGGTGTGGAGGCGCGGCGTGAGTTGATGACAGTGCTTTTGGAAGGTTGGGTCTGGTGCTTTCCAAATTTGCGGCTAAGCTGGGTTGATTTGCGTTTGGTCGACGGTGGTTTGGTGGGACGCCGGTGTGGATGGATTTTTGTTGCTTCAACAACTCTTTTTTTCTTTTTTTGTGACGGTGGTAGCCGGTGGGTAGGTGTTATGGGCAAGGATTGGCTTGCTTGAGAGGGGTGTGGTGTAGACAAACTTTTAATTTTTCTCATATGCTCTTACTTATCAATTTTTTTTTTTTTTCTTTTTGCTCATATGCTCCTCCATATTTTTGGTGAATTTTTCATTCCACGCAAGGAATTCTGACCGCATCTTTTCTATCCTTGTTGCTTTGCACTGAAGAAAATTTGGAAAGACATGGTGATGGGCATGGATAGGTGATTGTTGTAGAAAACAATCAACCTTGCTCTGATACCACTTGATGTGAACTGAACAATACAAGAACTGAGAGAAAAGGATATGGGCTACTTCGAGAGAGCCGTGACCTCCAAGACACCGAAAGATGTTCTAGGTTTTGATAATACTCGAGCATGATATTTTATTCATTAGAATTATGCTTAAATATGAGACGGCTAGGTCATAAGACATAACCATTAGGTCTAGCTGTCATTTATATCATGCAGGAACCCTAGCCGCTGTTTACATGTAGGAACCCTAGAGGAATAATAGCTACATGTTACAAGGCTAGGTTTAGCCATCATTGACTCAGACCCTAGTGAGAAAGAATACTCACGAATAGCCTATAATCTTATTTGGAATAAATTTTCCTTATTAGACTAGGAAAGAAACGACTAGCAATTATATGGAGATTATACTCCTTATTAGTCCCTATGTGCTCGTCAAGGCATGATTGCTTCAAGCAAGCTCTTTTATCTGATTTCCTTTGCATTTGCAGTGATCCTTGGAAGGGTACTACTAGGCGACGTAGAAGATATCGACTCGAAAACTGTTCTAACGAAGCGCTCCATTGGGATCCATTCTGACAAGATCGACAACAGTGCCTTCCTCAGCCTCATTCCCCTCCTTGTGGGCAATGTGGGGCTGATTTTCACCAAGGGTGATTTGAAGGAGGTCAGTGGAGATGTCCCCAAGTAGAATGTTGGAGCACCTGCTCGTGTTGGTTTGGTTGCTCCAATTGATGTTGTTGTCCCTCCTGGAGGACATCAGACTTGACCCTTGTTAGACCTCTTTTCTTCCAGGTTCTTAACATTCCAACCAAGATTAACAAAAGTACTGTTGAAATTATCACCCCTGTGGAACTTATTACGAAGGGTGACAAGGTTGGTTCCTCTGAGGCTGCCTTGCTTGCAAAGCTTGGCATAGGGCCATTCTCTTATGGTGGTGTTGTCCTATCTGTTTATGACAATGAGTCAGTCTTCAGCCTTGAGGTACTTGATCTGACTAAGGATGACCTTATTGAGAAGTTTGCCACTGATGTTGCATTGGTTACTTCATTGTCACTGGCTATCTCGCACCCAACCCTAGCAGCTGCACCGCATATGTTCATCAATGGCTACAAGAATGTTCTTGCAATTGCTATTGGCACGAAGTATTCCTTCCCCTAGGCAGAGAAAGCTAAGGAGTTTCTAAAGGATCCAAGCAAGTTTGTTGTTGCTTTTGCCACTGTTGTTGCACCTGATTCTGGTGCGGCCCCTGCAGTTGCTGCTGCCAAGGAGGAAGAGAAGGATGAGTTGGTCGAAGAGTCAGATGATAACATGGGTTTTTATTTGTTCGATTAAGTTCTGGTTGGTTATGCTTTTTATATTATGACGTTAATGCTTTCAATTACTTTCTTTTGGATCGAGTGCCTGAGTTTATTATTATTGTATTTTTTTTTTACAAAGTTTTGTTGGAGGGATTCTCAAGTTTAATATGGCATAGTACCTTTCATTATAAATTAATAAAAAAAAAGAGGGAAAATTCACAGGACCACTGGGATCGAACACTGGTGTTAGCTTAGCTCTGATACCATGAAAGAAAAGATGTAAAATAAATTAAACACAAAGTGCGAAATAATAAAATAGACACAAAGATTTTATATGGTTCGGTCTATGATCTACGTCCACAAGATCAAGCCCTAAGCGCTACATTGTGCTCTTATCCCATTAATGATTTTACAATACATAGGATCTCTATTTGTAGGGAGGTGAAGAGAATACAAAATAATATAAAGATCAAATCAAATGAGATTTAATTGTATTCAAATCTGATTTGATTGATTACAATCAATTAAAATAATGCTGAAATCAAATCCCATAAAAACAAATCTCACAATATATTCTAACATCCCCCCTCAAATTCAAGGTGGAAGATTCTGGAACCTTGAGTTTGATTTTTCGTCTCTCCCTTTTTTCTTTTTTTGCTGAAGATGCGGTCGACGATGATGACTAGTGGTGGTCGACGACGATGATCAGAGTTGCGCCTTAAATAACAATAGAAAGGCCAACTATGGGCCAAAATGAAAGCCAACAAATGGCTGAAAATGAGGCCAACTATGGGTTTTAAAAGGGCCTGGGTCTTCAAATTATACCACAAAGGTCAGACAATTGTGCCAACAGAAGGTCGAAAGGAGAGCCAACTATAGGCCGAAATGGGCTTGGGTTTAGACACTACCTCAAAGGCCAAACAAAAAATGGGGCAACTATGGGCCAAAATGAAAGCTAACTGTGGGATGAAATGGGCATGGGTTTTAAACAATACCACAAAAGCAAAAAATGGGCAAAGAAAGGACCAAAAGATGGCAACTTGGCTTTTTTTTTTTTTTTTTAACAAAGAAGATCCTATTCGCAGATTACACTAAATTGGGATAAGGATTACCTTAACCCCTTAACCAAGCAGAACCAAATTTGACACTTAAACCAAGATATCATAGGGGTAAGAATAAACCACCAAACACCCTTCTCCAAATTTACAGCACCTTACAATCCAATGTGGCCAACAATCTACTCTGGGCGTGAGCTTGTTTAAGATCACGGTTGATGATAGAGGCTGAAATCTGGTGAGACAGCAAGCAAATTCTGGATTTGGACAGCCGTAGAAGGCCTGATGAATGACATAGAGGTCGGTAGTGGCAGGGATGACGGCTGTTGAAGACGGGTTGGAGCTGGGCTTGCCATGGATTGATAGTGGCGAAGGTGGCAAAGATGAAGTTGATGGTGGATTCACCGGAGCAAGTGGCGATGGTGAGTTTTGGCGCTCGACTCGGAGTAGGTACAGTCACGTGAGGAGAGCACGGAAACTGGTGGATTCATTGTTATTGATCTCTTCCCCTAGCCTATATTCTTTTTGAGTCTCGGAGAGAGAGTCATCAAAGTTTCTTCGTTTCTGGGTTGTGAAACGCACAAACTGATAGCAAACGAGATTTTTTTTTTCTTCGTCAGATACGATGCAAGGTCTGTGGTCTTCTCCTCACGCAACCACAACCACCTTCAACCAGCAACCTCAGTTGTCGTGGCTCACATCTGCCACATCTCCTACGGCCATCCAGATCCATAATTTGCTTGCTGTCGCTCAAAATTTCAGCCGCTATCATCACTGTGATCCTAAACGAGCCCACGCCTAGATAGATTGTTGGCCACACTGGATTGTAAGGTGCTGTAAATTGGGAGTAGAAGAAGGGTGTTTGGTAATGAGTTTATTTCTTACCCCTATTCGTATGTGCATATATTCCTATTCTAGTTTAGGAATATGATATCATGGTTTTAAGTGTCAGATTTGGTTCTACTTGGTTACATGATTAAGGTAATCCTTATCTCAGTTTAGTGTAGTATGCGAATAGGATCTTCATTGTAAAAAAAAAAAAAAAAAAAAGAGGCCAAGTTGCACATCTTTTGGTCCTTTGTTGGCCTATTTTTGGCCGTTGTGGTATTGTTTAAAATCCAAGCTCATTTTAGCCCATAGTTTGCTCTCATTTTGGCCTATAGTTGGCCTTTTTTTTTGCCTTTGAGGTAGTGCTTAAACCTAGGCCCAGTTTTGTCCATAGTTTTTTTTTTTTGATAAGTAATTGCAATAATATAAAAAAGCGCAAAGGGGCGCAACCCTTATACACGGGAAGTATACAAGAGAACCCCTAACAGGGACGAACAGAGAATAAATTTAAAAATTCAACATAAGTAAAAGAGCTCAAACAATGATGGGGCGCTATCCAAAAATATAAAGTATTGAGCAACCGCTTCCGTAGCTCCACCATGGATGTCTCTACATCTTCAAACAGCCTAGCATTCCGCTCCTTCCAAATACACCACAGCAAGCATAAAGGAGCTAACCGCCAAGCCTCTATAGCATGACCACCCCCAAGCGCCGCTCCCCAACTATTCAGCAACTCCAACACCGTACGTGGCATAACCCACTCAACCCCAAATAAAGTAAGGACATAGCTCCAAAGAGCCTGAGCGACCTCGCAGTGAAGCAACAAGTGATCAATAGACTCCCCACTCTTCTTACATAAACAACACCACTCAATTACTATCACTTTCCTCTTATGTAAGTTATCATGCGTCAATATTTTGCCCAAAGCAGCTGACCAAACGAAGAAGGCCACCCTAGTTGGAGCCTTAACGCGCCAAATATTCTTCCAAGGGAAACACGGGACAAAAGGGCCATCTTTCCTAATAAGCTCTTTATAGAAGGATCTCACCTCAAATAAACCTTTTTTAGAGGGATTCCACACTAACTTGTCACCCTCCCCATGTCGAGCCGAACTGGAGTATATACGATCGAAGAAAGAAAGGACCATATCCAACTCCCAATCCTGGATTTGTCGCGTGAATAGAACATTCCACTGAATAGCACCATTATGAACCACCAAATTATCTTCTACCGTCGCGTCTTTATACCTTGCTATACTAAAAAGAGCTGGAAAGCATTGCTTCAAGGATCTATCCCCACACCACCAATCTTGCCAAAAACTAATATTTGATCCATTCCCCAGTTCAAACCGAACAAAATTACGAAATTCCTCCCACCCCCTCCTAATGGCTCTCCTTTCATCCCTTTGTTGGCACAATTGTCTGGCCTTTGTTGTATAGCTTGAAGACCCAAGCCCATTTAAGACCCATAGTTGACTTCATTTTCAGCCATTTGTTGGCTTTCATTTTGGCCCATAGTTGGCCTTCCTATTGTTATTTAAGGTGCATCTCTGATTACCGTCGTTGACCGCCTTTAGTCACCGTCGTTGACCACTACCATCTCTAGCAAAAAAAATGGGAGAGAAGAAGAAAAATCAAACTCAAGGTTCTAGAATCTTCCACCTTGAGTTTGAGAGGAGATGTTAGAATATATTGTGAGATTTGTTATTGTGAGATTTGATTTCAGTATTAATTGTAATTGATTGTAATCAATTAAATTAGATTTGATTACAAATAAATTTGGTTTGATCTTTCATACTATTTTACATTCTCTCCAGCTCCCTATAAATAGAGACTCTTTGTATTGTAAAATCATCAATTGAATAAGAGTACAATGTAGCCCTTAGGACTTTATCCTATGGACGTAGGTCATAGACCAAATCGCGTAAATTCTTGTGTGTATTTTATTATTCCGCACTTTGGCTTTAATTTATTTTACATTTATCTTTTCTTTCATCCTACGGGCTTTTTTAGCTGCTCTCGAGGATTGAGGCAAGGGGACCCTCTGTCTCCTTTGTTGTTTGTCATTGTCATGGAAGCGGTGGTTAGGTTGATCTTTGCTATTGCGAGTGTAGTTTTGTTGTCAGGCTTCTCTTAGGGGACAGGGATTGACATCTCTCACCTTCTGTTTACTTATGATAACTTGATTTTCTGTGGGGTAGACCCTAATCATCTACATAATCTACGAAGCTTATTCTTATGCTTTGAAGCTGTGTTGGATGGTTTCAGAGTGGGCGAAGCTTCTTTTTCCCATCTTTTGTTCGCTGATGATACATTGATTTTCTGTGATGCAAGCTCCTCAAAGATTCGGTCTTTGCGAGCTCTCTTGCTATTATTTGAGGCTGTATCGGGTCTTAAGGTTAACTTGGCAAAATCCAGCATTATTCCAGTGGGGAATGTCGCTCACGTGGGAAGGTTAGCCGAGATTTTAGAGTGTGAAGTGGCTCATTTGCCTGTGATGTATCTGGGTCTTCCATTGGGGGCTCCCTACAAGTCTATTCGTATCTGGGATGGAGTTATTGAGAAGGTTGAAAAACGGTTGGCTAGTTGGAAAAGGTTATACCTCTCTAAGGGAGGGAGAGTGACCCTTATCAAGAGTACGCTCTCTAACTTGCCTACGTACTATATGTCTTTGTTCCCTGTACCGGTGAGTGTTGCTTCTCGCATTGAGAAGTTGCAACGCGATTTTCTTTGGGGTGGAATGGGTGATGTTTTTAAATACCATTTGGTGAGTTGGGAGAAGGTTTGTACTCCTATTTTGAAGGGGGGATTGGGCATTAGGAAGTTGGTTCAGTTCAATCGAGCATTGCTAGGTAAATGGTTATGGCGCTATGGCATGGATAGAGATGCTTGGTGGAGAGTCATGGTGGATTCCAAATATGGAAGTTTGTGGGGTGGGTGGTGCTCCCGACAGGTGACTGGGGTGTTTGGAGTAGGGTTGTGGAAGTTTATAAGGAAAGGATGGGAGAATTTCTCCAAATTCCTTAGATTCGAGGTGGGGGATGGGAGCAGGATTAGATTTTGGCATGACTTGTGGTGTGGAGATTCGATACTGAAAGAAGTGTTTCCTGATCTCTTTGGCATTGCTCGGGTGAAGGATGCGTCAGTGACTGATAATTTGGAGAGTTTGGGTGGGTCCATTCATTGGAATGTGAGCTTTGTTAGAGAGGCTCATGATTGGGAAGTCGATGTTTTTGCCTCTTTCTTCCAAGTACTGGGCGCTACCAAGGTGAACCTTGAGAGGGCTGATTGTCTCAAATGGGTCCCGTCCAAGAAAGGTGTGTTCGGGGTGAAGTCATATTTTGGTTCTATGATGGGTTCTGGAGGAACGTGGTTCCCATGGAAGTGTGTGTGGCGGTCTCAGGCTCCCCCGAGGGCAGCCTTCTTCACTTGGTCTGCAGCTCTAGGCAGAATTCTTACCTTGGACAATCTTAGGAAGAGGCACATTATTATTGTGGATAGATGCTGTCTTTGCAAGAGGGATGGGGAATCAGTGGACCATATCCTTCTGCATTGCGATCTAGCCTCTTCTCTTTGGAACAACATTTTCTCCCGCTTTGGTATTTCGTGGGTCATGCCTAGGAGTGTGCTTGACTTAGTTGCTTGTTGGTGGAAATCTGGGAGATCTGGGAGCGCTACTACATGGAAGATGGTGCCTATTTGCCTTTTTTGGTGTATTTGGAGAGAGAAACCTTAGGCATTTTGAGAACCTAGAGAGCTCCCTAGAGGAGGTGCTAGAGTTATTTCTCCATACCTTGTATGTCTGGTCGATGGCTTATCTGTACCCTTTATCTATCAGCTTTGCTGAATTTCTTGTTTCTTTTTCGCTTTCTAGTTAGGTGTTTCCTGTTGTATACTTCTAGTGTACGTAGGGGCGCCTTACGCTTTCAATAAAACTATCATTACTTATCAAAAAAAAGAGATAATGCGATTGATGTTAGAAGAATTCCAAGACATCATGCCTGAAGAGATTCCCAAAGGACTGCCGCCTATGAGAGATATCCAACACTATATTGACTTAGTGCCGGGAGCAAGTCTCCCGAACTTGCCACATTGTCGAACGACCCAAAGGAGAATGCTATTTTGCAAGAGCAGGTAGAGATGTTAATTCGGAATGGACACTTGCGAGAGAGTATGAGTCCATGCATACTACCAACCCTACTTGTACTGAAGAAAGATGGGAGTTGGCAAATTTGCGTGGATAGCCGGGCAATAAACAAGATCACGGTAAAGTATCGGTTTCCTATTCCCCGAATAGGTGACATGTTTGATATGCTATCTGGGGCTAAGATTTTTTCGAAAATTGACTTGAGGAGTGGATATCACCAAATTTGTATACGACCGGGAGATGAATGGAAAACTGTGTTCAAGACTAAAGAGGGACTTTACGTGAGGATGGTGATGCCTTTCGGTCTTTCGAATGCACCAAGCACTTTCATGCGACTCATGAATCAGGTACTGAAACCTTTTATCGGAAAATTTGTCGTCGTCTATTTTGATGATATTCTTATTTATAGTCGCAACCCGGTGAATCACATGGATCATGTGAGGAAAGTGTTGGAGGTCCTCCCGCGAAAATAAGTTGTTTATCAACTTAAAGAAGTGTAGTTTCATGATGGATCAATTACTCTTCCTTGGATTTGTAGTCAGTGATGATGGAATCCGAGTGGATAAAGAGAAGGTGAGAGCAATCCGAGAATGGCCCGCGCCCAAGTCAATGGGAGAAGTAAGAAGTTTCCATGGGTTAGCAACTTTCTATAGAAGGTTCGTTTGGAATTTTAGTAGTATTGTAGCATCAATCACTGAGTGTATGAAGAAAGGAAAATTCAACTGGGGTGACGAATCCTAGCGAAGTTTCTCAATTATCAAAGAAAAGCTATGCACAACACCTGTACTTGCCTTAACCAACTTTGACAAGCTGTTTGAAGTTGAGTGGGATGCATCGATTGTTGGGATTGGAGCTGTGTTATATGAAGAAGGGAAGCCTGTGGAATTTTTTAGTGAAATGCTCGGAGAAGCAAGGCAGAAGTGGTCAACATATGAGTTGGAGCTTTATGCTATCTTCAGAGCCCTCAAGGTGTGGGAGCACTATCTGATCAAACGAGAGTTTGTCCTCTACACCGACCATCAAGCATTAAAGTTCATCAATAGTCAAAAGAATCTAAATCGGATGCATGCTCGGTGGGTTTCATACATCCAACGGTTCACTTTTTCTCTCGAGCATAAGTCGGGAAAACTAAATTGTGTAGTTGACGCTTTGAGCTGCCGAACTACCCTGCTGATCACCATGAAAGCTAAAGTGACTGGATTCGAGTGCCTGAAGGAGTTATATGAGGAAGATGAAGATTTTGGTGAAACCTGGAAGGGTTGCAAGATGGGGCAACCAATTCCCGAGATACATATTCAAGAGGGATATTTATTTCGTGGCAATTAGCTGTGCATTCCAAGGAGTTCCTTACAGGAACAAATAATCCGAGAATTACATGCTGGAGGTTTGGGTGGCCATTTGGGAAGAGACAAGACTATTGCTCTGGTAGAGGAGCGGTATTATTGGCCGCAATTGAAGAAAGAAGTATGTAATTTTGTCCGATAATGCCAGATTTGTCAGGTCGCCAAGGGGCAACCCCAAAATACGGGATTATACATGCCTCAACCAATTTTGGAAGCACCGTGGGAAGATGTATCTAGGGATTTTGTATTGGGTCTTCCGAGAATCCAACGAGGAGCAGGTTCTATAATGGTAATCGTGGATAGATTTTTCAAAATTGCTCACTTTGTTGCTTGCAAGAAAACATCTAATGTTGCTCAAGTGGTCAATCTATTCTTCCGAGAGGTGGTTCGATTGCATGGAGTCCCAAAGTCTATCACTTTTGATCAAGACACCAAGTTCTTGTCTAAACTTTTGGCGAACATTATGGAGGCGGTTCGACATAGCATTGAACTTTAGTAGTACGAGCCATCCACAGACAGACGGGCAAACATATGTTGTTAATCGAACTCTAGGTAATTTACTTTGATGTATTGCAGGTGACAAACCAAAGCAATGGGACCTGGCTTTAGCTCAAGCTGCAACTTTACCTAAGTTACCGGGAGCAAGTGTCGTAGTGAAGCATTTAGCAAAACGGGTGAAAGCTACCCAAGAGGGAGTTCATCAGCATCTAGAAGTATCCTATGCTAAGTAGAAGACGGTAGCAGACAAGGGTCGGTGATTGAAGATTTTTCGAGAAGGAGATCTTGTGATAGTGTATTTACACAAGGGGCGATTGCCGACTAGTGCTTCTGGAAAGCTGAGACATAAGAAGTATGGTCCATGCAAAATACTTAAAAAGATTAACGATAATGCATATGTCATTGATCTTCCCGAGGACTTGGCAATATCTTCAACATTTAACGTAGCATACATTTTTGAATATTTTTCACCAGAGGATTCGGAACTTAACTCGAGGACAAGTTCTTTTCAAGAAGGGGAGACTAATGTAGGAGATGTGGTCCCCACAAAAAAAAAAAATTAACTAAATAGTTTTTATTTTATAATCTTTTTCTTTTTAGGATTAGGTTTACTATTGCTACTAGGAATATGTTTACTATTACTACTAGGATTATGTTTACTTTCTCTACAAGTATTTCTTTTCTATAAATAGGCTTGCTTATTATGTAAAACTCAGCCATTGAATTATTATCAAATCAGAGAATTCTCTCTCAAATACTCTACAGAGTTTTATCTTTCTTTTAACATGTGGGCTTGTTTTTATTTTTTTGGGTAGAAGATGAAGATGCTTCTCCTTATCAAAGACGCTGCTCTTTGATTAGTTACCTTAGTCTTTCGTTACGTTACTCCTTCATTCCAGTGTCAAGGAAGCGGAAGTTGGAATTTGTAGTTATAAAAGAGGAGAACAAAGAAGATGATTGTGATGTTGAAGTGGTGGATGCTAAAGGTGAGCAAGAAAATTTGCAAGGATTATTGAGGCTAAAGTGGATATTCAAGATAGAATGCATGATTAAGATTAGGATTACAAAGAGGTTGAGTGAGCTGTCAAAAAGTCCTTACATAGTCATTTCAAGACTGTCCAAGCCATTGATTTCGTTACTCCAAAAGAGTTTGATGATGTGGCGGGTAAGGAAGAACCTTTGACTTATACCTTCTTGCTTCCAAAAAGAAAGGAAGGGTCGACGCAACTTCAAGGTTTAAGAATTGTAATACTTTGGCACTTCAAAACTTGAGATCCAGTTTTCTCCGACAGGGGGAGAGTTATGCATGGAAGATTGATTTTCTATTCCTTGTATTGCTAGATTGCAATTTTGTTGATTTCAAGATTTAGTTTCTGGAGTCCATGTGCTATCTCCAATTGAAGCAAGAGTCTGGTTTTAAAGTCGTGTTGCAAGGTATAGGGTTAAAACATATTTTGATTTGGGTCACTACTTTAACAGTTGTATGTCTTTTGGGGTGCAGGGGCAGATATGGAAATTCATAGGATTCCTATGCATAATTTTATTTTGGGATTAATTTCTTAATTTTTGTTGGTATACAATATTCTAGATTTTCTGATAGTATTAGGAGTAAGCTATTGGGTTTTATTGAAAATTTGTTTACTTGTCAAATTAGGAGCCCTAGTCCAAAGAGGTTAAGTAAAAGTCAATGAGTTTATATTATAAGACTACGTATTCAAAGAAGTTATACTTTCAGTAATGGAACGTTATTTGTTTTTAGTATTTGGGCATGTTGGCAATAGTGACTCTCTCTCTCATACACACACACACACACAGGCTTGAAACGGCAACACAATTCTCCTAAACATGAAAAACACAACATTTCCCTTTGATAACTAAAAACCCTAGATTTTTTCAACCTTTAATTTTGGAAATCATCCCCCCTAAACACGAAAGACAACATTGATTTTGTGCTAGAAAAGTTCTAGCAAGTCGTTTTCATTCATCCATCAAAATTCAGTCTTCAAGTTATAATGCAATCTACAAACCCTAATCCTTTCTTCTAAAAGCCTAGACCCTGTATCCACAGATTCGTCTAATCCTAAGCCCATCATAAGACACAGACAACTTGCCCTTAATTTGTCCTACGTAAGAAACTTTCGGGGTTGCTCAATGGTGTTCTACAGCATGTGGGTTCTACTTTTCCCCTTCTATACTTCGTTATTGAGCTCAGAGCCTCTTGTATCAGTTGTTATCTTGATAAAAGTACTGTTTTTGCCTATTGGGTTGCTGTTTTGGAAACAGGTTTTCTGTTTCCAAAACAACAAAACATGTTTCAACACTGTAACAAGTTGTTTGGCTATCGGTTTTAAAAACAGAAATGTAAGAAAACAAAAACAACTAAAACACAAAATATGGAAATAATTTAAAGTTGTTTCTGAAAACAGGTTTTTGTTTTCAGCCCAAAACACACGTGAATCTTTTTCCAACTAAAATGCTTCCTCCGTTTTCTTTCGTTGGAGCTTTCCCTTCCCATTTTCTTTCTATAAGTCGCACCAAACCAGAGTGAACGAGAGAGAGAACGAGCAGAGCAAGAGAGAGCGAAAGAGAGATGGTGTGAGAAAGGAATCAGTTAGGATGATGAGTGAAAGGGTTGAAGCCGTGGACTATGGGCGGTGGCGGCATGCCATGGCCATGTCTTTCCATCGTCGTCAAAAAGTGATGAAAACAAACCAGCAACCCATTCTTGTAAAGAAGCTGAAAGTCTACAAATCAGCTCTACTTAATTGGAGCCAATTGGATGATGTGAAAGCTTTGGTTGAACCATGCACTCCCTCGCTCATTCCGGATCTCTATGCTTTTGTTGATTATGGGTGCATTGAACTTGTTTGAGAAAATGAACCGTTGCGATCCATATCTTGAATGTGATGATTAGAGGGTTTACCAATAATGGTTTGTTTAGAGAGGTAATTGAATTTACTTATAAAAAAAAAAGAAAAAAGAGAGGCAATTGAATTTTATTGTAGAATGGGATTTGAAAGAGTTCGAGCTGATAATTTTACATACCCTTTTGTGATCAAGGCGTGTATAGGGTTGTTGTCCTTGATGGAATGGCAGAAGGTTCATGGTAAGTTGTTTAAGATTGGGTTGGATTTGGATGTTTACGATTGTAATTCGCTTATCATTATGTATGCAAAGATGGGGTGTGTTTTATATTCATCCAAAAAAAAGATGGGCTGTGTTGAGTTTGCGGAAAGGGTGTTTGGTGAAGTGCCAGTTAGGGATTTGGTATCTTGGAATTCTGTGATTAGTTGCTATGTTTCTGTTGGGGATTGTTGGAGCTCATGGATGTGTTTATGGGAACTGTAGGCATATGGAATGAGGCCTCTGACAGTTCAACATGATCAGCGCTGTTGGTGCTTGTTCTCTTGATTGTTGTATGCAAAGTGGGAAGGAGATTCACTGCCAAGTGCTTAGATGTGGTTTAGAATTAGATTGTATGGTTCAAACATCGCTTATTGACATTTACGAAAGATGTGGTAGGATGGATTATGCAGAGAGGTTCTTTGACGGAATTACTTCAAAAGATGTTGAGGCTTGGAATGCAATGATAGGTGGCTTGAAAAAGATGCTGCCATGTTCCATGACAAAGCCATAGACTACAAACATCTGGACCCTCTGTCTTTCTACTAGTATATTTTAAGTATGGTGCTGCCATGTTCTTAGACTTTGATGTTTATCTCCAACTGCGTCGGTTTATTACTGAAGGTTTAATATCATGTTGAGATTGTGCTTATTTTTGTTTGTTACCTTGTTGGGTTGCGCTAGATGTTGTTCAATTCAGTTTTGAAATCACCCAATAGAAGAAGAAAAAACACAAGATTGAAAACAAAAAATATGTAGAACACCCAAATAGTTTTGTATTTTCTTCTTAAGTGGAAATTGTTTTGAAAACAATTGTCCAAACGCCTTAAGCATTGTTTTCTGTTTTCAGAAATTGTTTCCGAAAACAGTTTGTCAAATCCTTATTTAACGAAAAAACAATTGAAAACATTATGTTTTTGTTCTCGAAAACAGTTTTCAGAAACAAAAACAGAAACCGATTTGCCAAACTAGCCCTTTTGGTCGGTGTTTTTTCATTTGTGTTCTCTAGTGGCAAAAACGTTATATTTTTGTATATGAAGATGCCTGGTAATTTAATAGAGAACATAAGCAAATGCATGGTTACATGTTAATTGCAGCTCAAAAGCTTACAGTGTCATTGTGTCACATCATGCTAGCACTATCAGCCAGTAAATTCACATGGATATGTTGGTCTGGACCATATTTTTAGAGTCAGGGGAGGCTTCTTTAGAATTAAGTTTCGGACTGCAATCAGTGGACCAATGGCCTCTTATGCTGTCTACAATCAGTTGCCATATGTTATACAGATGATTATTAACTTTTATAATGAAATTATATTTGGAGAATTTACTTTGACCAGACAAGCAAAGAGAATAGTTCCTATGATTAAGAGTGATAGGTATATTATTAAGGTCAGTGTATTCCAGCTGCACCTTTTGCCTCATCTAGACTATGGTAACAGGATTTGGGGTGTTCCAGTGCTACTCAATGCTGGTGTCAGGAAATGTTCAAGATTAGGCCTAGGACTCTTTGTGGATGGTATTGTTGGTACAGCATGCAAGCACAGCCATCTGCCTCAGAATTTATACCCTGCACCATCATGGTTCCTGTTGCATGTTCTCGTCATAATTGTGGCATGAACTTTCAAGATTTCAAATTAGGATCTTTGGATCTCAGTATTTGTTAGTCTTTCCCTTGTTTCTAGCCTGCTCTTTCACATTTTGCTTGGTTTGCTTTTTTCTTTCTGTGTACATGATGTATGTCTTTATCATGTGTAGGAGTTTTGTGTGGTTGTGGGCCATGATCTGAGTTTAGGGTATATACATCATAAAACGTTTAGCTGTATTAGTTAGAGTGATAGGTGTCGATTTCTGAAGTCCTAGTAAGCTTACTATAACTAGTTTAGTGAACTTCATGGATATTTGGAGGATGTAGATAGCTAATAGTGTGACATGCATCATTGGAGGTATGAATAAGCTTTTAGGTTTCTTTTGTTATTCAAAGAGAGTGGAAGCTTAGGTTTGGAGTGGGCTTTTGGTGGCAGTGATAGCTATGCTTTTATGAGCTTTTGGTAGTAACAGAAGAACTTATTGGGATGAGTAGGAAAACTCATTGGCAAATGGTGGGGTGAAAAGTACTGGTGCAATCAGAGAAAATTTGTAAATGGGGCAGTTTTGAGGATTGTCGGTGGAAACCATGCCTCAATAGTATGCTAATTGTGTTTGTACTTGTGACAGCAGAATGTAAACAGATGCTTAGTTCTTTGTAACTTCAATAATGGCTAACAGTTTTGGTTGATTGCGTTTTGGTCTATTATCCAGGTTGGAATTTCCCAAGATTATCCAGTTTTATTTCCTTCCCTTTGGCTATTAAACAGTCAAAGACTGATTGATACATCAGTATATATTTTATTTGATGCTGAAAAAAAATCTTAAAATGAGGTGTCCGCAGTTTCTGACATGGTTGGCATCATGCTTGAAACCTGTGATGCTGTATGCTTAAATGAAATAATTAGATGAATGTAATCGAGTCTATAATGTTTGAACAAAATTGTATTTTGATAATATTTTTCAGCTGTGTTTTATGAAAATTGTAAAAATTATATTCACCACGTGTTCGATGTTCTGCAAATGAATTATACTGGTGCCTTTAATTTATTACATTTGATATCCACATTTGCTTTTCCATCACTGCAACTTTTCTGTTTTATTGTTTCTATGTGCTTTGCCGCTTTGGAAATAAAAATGTATAATTTAATACACTAGCACATATAGTTGTGAAGATCAAATTGTCCAGTGGCAGTATGTTCAGTTCCTATGGATTTTTTTTTATAAAAAAAAAAAAAAAAAAAAATAGACAACACTATGATTTGAAGTGGAACTGAAAGCTGAAAGTGGTTTTTTAATTAAATTGCGGAGTAATGCTACATGTCATCCTCATGTTCCCCCTTGTCCCTCAAAATTGATGTGGCTTTTAAAATCATTATTGAATTTATGATATATCACTATTGAATTTTTGGAGGGACACAAGGGGGAACATAGAGATGACATTTAGAATTACCCTAAATTGAGTTATATTGCCTTCAGCCATAGAACTACTGAACAGTGCAGTTTCATCTTTGTCAAAACCATTCTAGTTTAAATAGAAATGCTACACGAACTCCCTTCTTTTCAGTCTCCTTTTTTAATCCCATTTGCTTATTCTCTTTTGGCAACTGCCACCACGTTAGGGAGTAAACACTTGAAAGTATAAAACAGGCAGTTCGTGTAGCATTTCTTTAGTTTAAATGGTAAGACTTACTATAGTCTACATCTCCAGTTCAGGGGAGTAGGTTGGGACAATAACCTTTCCATCCAAAAATTGTTAACACTTTTTTCACATACGCCTGCCACACCCACATTTATGATAGATAATAGTCATCTGTTTACAATTTAGAAGAATCATAATTCCCACAAATCTCAAAACCCAATGTTGAGAAAACTCACTGCATCTTTTAATGTTTTCCCATGATCTGCAGATGTAACAATGTCCTCTATCTTCGTGGGGTACCAGAGGATGAAGAAATTGAAGATGCTGATCGTGATTGAGACTAAGAAGTAGGGTTAGTATTGTACTTTGGAATCCAATGTAGAGAGGTAGGTTTTATAGATGTTGGATGTGCATGCTAACCATACATGTATGCTTTAACCCTCAGCAACTAAAAAGAACCGACACCACTTAATTAGGATCCTAGAGTATCCATTTCCATTTGCAGCTTGCCAAGATTTAACAAGTTCTTCCTCTGACAACATAATATACTGAAATTTTCCTATATTTCTTCTGAAGTTGCATAACAAACTCCCCGTTTTGTTATTTAAAAAAATTTTAGAAGTGTCATAATCATTTTTTGATGAGTAATGCTACATTTTTCACTCATTTATCATACTTATATTATACCGGATGATGTGTGTACATGGCTTGCACTTATTGTGGTTGACACGGGAAATTATTTAAAACACGTCATGTCAGTCATTGTGAAATGAGTGTTGTGATAAATGAGTGTAAAGAGTAGCATTAATTTTTTTTTTGATAAATGTATGGATATCTCACCAATTAGGGGCATACCGCTTAGACCATAACGACAAAAGAACTTGAAACCCACATGTACCTAACTACATATCACTTTAGATCTCATATTTTGAAAGGAGAAGAAATGCCATAAGCATATAGATTTTACAAGCTCTGTATGTATGCTTGTGAAGTAATGTTAGATATTACATTTTTATCTTTGTTGATGTAACGCTGTCAATTAGCCTTTAGATCAGTCTTTGTTAAAAAATAAATTCAAAGGCTGATTAAAAATGCCACATCAACAAAATGAAATAAAAGTGTGTTTTCTAGTATTACTCTGCCATTAATATCTTTGATATTGTTCTTATTTTTCCATCTCAAATTTGAACAAAATAGGTTCTAATTAATAGATCTTGGGTTTCCCTCGTGCTAACAAAAGGTAAAAGGTAAATGAACATAGAGATATTAACATGATTAAGCCGGGAGATACGCTTTTAAAAAAATTAAAAAAAGAAAAAAATTATTATTAGAAGGGCATGAGTGTAAGAAAGAACAACTTCCACGAAAAGGAAAATCCAAAAAAATAAAAAATTGAATATAATTTTTTTTTTTTGTCAATATGTAAGGAAATAATGAGCTTGACATTTGGAAAAGTACATACGCTTCCAAGAACTAGCAGTGACATTCCATGTTCCCATTTGGTTTTTGATTTATGTAACTTCCTTGCCAACACCACCCATAAAAAAGGAGTACAAGTAACAACTTCTCCCATTAGAAACCAAGTATTTTAGGGACAGAATGAAAAATTTAGACGACATTATACAAAAAGATAATTATTCAAATACGTATACTAAATCAATTAGTGAACAATTAGAAAGAAATGGAAAATGATATCGGTCCAATAATACCCGAAAACCATATTAATAAGCAAAAGATCTTTATTCATTCCACATGAAATCCATGGACATTTACAAGAGCAAAAGATGAATTAGTAGAACAGAAATCAACAAAATTAGAAAAACTAGATAAATAAAATGGCTTATTCAAACATAGAAATTGACGATTAGAACAACAATTTAATTATATCCAAATTAATAAAATTATGTCTATCAGGAGAAAGAGGCAGAAGATATTATAGAGATTCAAGTAATAGAAGTCATTGTACAATACACATTACAAGTATAACAAGAAACTGGTTGAATGGAACATGATTGAATGTCAAAATACCTAGGCTGTATTAAGGAGCCTTTTATTCATAAATCACAAGATCAAGTACGACTAAATTAAATGGGTATTCATTATTTATATGTATAATAAGGAATCAAGATTGTTAATGTACAATTTAACAAAATGAAGCTTATATAAAACGGAATAGGATTTTCTCCATTTTACGGTCAATATTTTTGTTTTGTTGCATCTAACTATATATATAGGTGCCATGTTATTGAAATTTTTTAAAATCTTAAATGACGTGACAAACATATACACTATTAGATTCGTGAAATCTAATCTGATCCATAAAATTAATTCCTCACCATTTCAGTTGAAATAAAGACAGGATCGTGATCAATGTAAAAGTGTGACTGGTGAGTTTACTTGGAAAGATAAATACTACTTCAACGGATGAAATAATTGAATGAGTCCAATTTATGACAATCTGAATACATAGGTTATAGGCATCATAATTGTGCGTGGTACATTATCTTAAAAGATGTCAACTTCCATGTGACTATAAAGTTGGAGTCCGTCAACTTCAATTTGGTCATATACTGCACTCTTTATATTGGAATGTATGGATGAAAGAAATCCACAATTTAAGATAAATACTACTAATTCTATCTATTTAGGAAAGTGGAGTTTTCAATTGAAGCTGGCAAGCTATACAGTCTTAACCCATTGTTTAATAGTCACCATTTTTTTTTTATTATTTTTAAATGATGTGAACCCTTTAAGGTAAGGCCACAGATCCTTGCAAAGGTACTCTTCACACAGATTGGGTAAGACTCGACTTTGTTGCGGGTGGCCGCAAAAGGATTTTTCGCACCTGAGGAATTGTTAAAAGGCACCAACTTTTCTTTTTTTCTTCTTCTTCTTCTTCTTCTTCTTCTTCTTCTTCTTCTTCTTTTTTTTTTTTTTTTTTTTTTTTTTCAAAGAGAAAGGGTAGGAAATAACAAAATATAGACCATATACGTTGTGAACTTTTGTAGAATTCATTGGTCAAATGATTTTGAGCAATAGGTCATTTTCATAGATCATTAGCCTTGTTATTCATTTATTCTGGAAATGATGTTAAAATATACATGGGGTTAATTTTTTGTACCTTTTATTAATGAGTTAATCTCTTTAAATAGATGAACATAACCTAAGCATGGTTGAGTCCACGGCTTGGAACAACTCCTATCAAGACTCTACCAAGTGAGAATGAACATTTACTTAAACTAAACTAGAAAGCATTAACATAGATATGAAGATATCTCCTAAACGGAAATAGACTTTCACTAAGAGCTCAACTCTCCTATGATGTGATAACCCATGCCCTATAGTGCAAGACTCCTAATTAAATACAATTGACTACTAGTAGATAAGCTAATGCATGCAAGTTATGCCAACGTCTTCTATTTATTATAAAATTCTACTTTCATAACAATTTCTTCTTAATTATGCATAACACCAAGCGTTTCATAATCAGACGATCGCATTTATTCAAAATATATATCAAAACCATTTTCATTTGTGGAGTTTCAGCAACCATTTAAAAGAGAGCTGGTGTTGTGACCACTACACCCACCATGAAAATGAATTTCCCTTGCCAGCAATGTTAGCTCCTACTAAACTCTAAGGGGTTGGTTCGATTTCTTTTAGTGCAAATAATTTCTTGAGGTCACGCCCACATGCAAAAGCATGAGTTTTATCCGACCCGTGTAGAAAAGACGCTTTCCATGACCTCTCAAAAAATTTAGTCAGGCAAAGCACCGGATATCCTAGTTATAAGAAAAAAGAAAAAAAATGTTAGCTCCTGCTAGAGAGAGATCAACAGAAGGCTGATCAACTGCACTCAACGTGTTGGCAAGGCTAGTGAATTTGTGAAAAGTAATAAGCTATTGATGAATTGCCCTTTTTCCGAGTAGCAATTTGGTAGTGAATTTGCATTGTCATGGCTTTGGATTGAGAGGGGAACATCCATTCAAAATCAAGCCACACGTTCCGAGAGGTTGCACATTTTACCACATTTTGCAAGAATTGTTTATGAGAGTGTAGAAATACGGGCACTAGAAATGAATTTCTTCCCCCTCAAAAGACACATCAATTTTATGGTGGGAGTTACAAAAAATTTCATCGACCCAATTTTATTATTAAATAATTATAAACTTTTCGCGAGTTAGAATATGACAATTTTATAGGCAAAATTGAAAAAAAATAATTTCTCCGACCAAATTTGAAAATTTACGTCTTTTCAAATTCAAATCCAAAAGCCTTCAAATTTTGTAACAAATATAGTTTTTATTTCTGGTGGAATTACATAAATACCCTTTTGTGTTAGAGGGAAATCAGCCGGAATTGGAGGTTAAAACCGTCAAAATCAATGTTTAATGGATTAGAAGGAAACGTAAGCAGCGAGAGTAGTTATTTCAGGAATCCAGATCCCGAAGAAGCAGGCCTCTTTTATGCTTCTCTTAGCTCTCTCTACAGTGAACGTTTTGCAAGTTTTTTCAAGTGACCAATAAAATTTTGACTGCTAAATTTTTCTCTACGGCTCGCCAATATATTATTGTGTTATAGACCACGTAATAGCTAAAATGGATTGTGGTTTCAATAAGTAAATTAATTATTTTTTAAAGCCAAATATATTTCCAACTTGAGTCAATCAACTCACTAGAGGTCGTGGGTGTTATTAAGTAGATTTTGAAAATACAAATTAAAGTTAAAAAGTTATTAAGTTTTGAGAAAAAAAAAATGTCCATATCATCTCAAACTAACACTTCATTTGCAATTGCAATGTTCTTTCAAAATAAAGATTGTATTAATGTCTTCATAAATTATCAAAAATAAAATATAAAATAAAAGTGAGGATAGTCGAGCCACCTTTGGCCAGAGTGATTCGGTCACCCCTAATTTTATTTTTTTGGCCATTTGAGAAGTTGGGAAGTGACCGAATCATCCCAAATGGTCATCGGGTAGTTTGGTAATCCCAAATATAGTCAAAAGGGGCCGAATGTCTTTTATTCTTTTAGAAATATTTGTTTTATTGAAAAAAAAAATAAAGGTCATTTTTATCTTTTTTAGAACAAAATGTGTACATCGCAAATTTTTAACAATTTTGATGAGGCGTTGATGTAATTTATAAAAAAAAAAAAATTGCAAATTGAATATAAATTTGAAGGATATGTGTATTTTTGCATAAATTTTAAATATATGAACGTAGACCAAATTATCGTTGAAAGTTAGGAAACATCGAAATCAAAGATTTATTATATGTTTCTTCTTACTTACGCTTCCTTTGTATAGAAGTCTTCATAGATAGTTGAAAATTGAAACCATTAGCAATAAGTTGGTTTTTTTTATAATTCTTTTTCTCAAAAATAAAATATATGTAGAAAAAATAAAAATAAAAATAAAAAGAGGGGAGTGGGGGGTGGGGGGTGGGGGGTGGGAGCTATGACTAGTGGAACCCTCTAATCCTTACGCGGCAACGTTTCATTGGTTATTCTACCATACTTGAACAATCCTACCGGAGAGGAAGCCAAACCCATTAAATAAATAATAAGTAGTTGCAGGTACATGCATTGTCGAAAGGGTAAACTTTCAATCACCATCATCATCATCATCATCATCGTCAATAACTCACTCTTATCTGCAAAGCAAAGAGCTCTGGAAAACTGTTTCTTGGTATTTTCGATTTTTCCTCTCTTGGTTCAATCTTTACGTAAGTTCTACTCTTTTTCCTTTTGATTATGTTTGTTTTCTTTGATTTCTGGAAAATGGGAAAAGAGAAAAGGAGATTACTTTGTCAACTTTTGGTTCTTAAGCTGGGATTTTTTGTGGGTTTTCGCCTGCCGAGAACCATCTTTTCTCATCAACCAAACTTGGGTTTTTGATATTGGTCGAAAAGTTTCTCGCTTTCTTCATTTTTTGTTTTTTTTGTTTTTTTTGTTGTTTTTGTTTTTTGTTGTTTTTGTTTTTGGGTTTTTCATATGGGTTAAAGTTCTGGGGTTTCTCTGAATTCAATTTTCTTTATATTTGTTAATTGATAGAAAAATCCTTAATGTTTTTGTTCTTGTTATCCAGTAAATTCAAGAAGTATGAGTAAGCGCTTTTTCAAGCAAGAGCATGACTTTGGTATGGAATGCAATTTTGGTGTTTGTGTTAAATGCTTATTCTATTTTATATTGTTTATTAAATCAATTTAATCAATTATCTTTGGTTTTTATACGTATAAGCTCAATCCCATTAATTATTGGTGTCTTGTATCTGCAGAAAAGAGGCGTGCCGAGGCTGCAAGAATCAGGGAGAAATACCCGGATAGAATTCCAGTGAGAATCAATATATGCTTTTGTGATCTATAAAATTAATATTACAGTTTCGTTTTCTTGAGTACACCTTTTGATTGAAATGTATTTGGTGTATTTCTCTTGCACATCTTTTTTTTTTTTTTTTAAAAAAAAAATTATTTATTTATTTATTTGTAAATTTACCATTACATTTGCGGAACCTACACGTAGTCCCATAAATTCAATAGTTGTATGGAGATAAACAAGAGATGTGTCAGAATGAAACCAAACATTTCTCTTTTTGATTACTTGCTAACGATATATGTCTGAAAATCTTCTTATACAGGTTCAACCTCCAAATTTGGCTTTTATATCTTTTAGTTTGAATCATTTTTTCTAGACTTTGGGATATGTGTTGAGTATGCATTGTGCATCTTTTTCCTCGCCATCATCGGAATATTAATAGTTAGATTTTAGTGAGCACGTGGTCTCTGATTTTACTTCTTTTAACTGGGGCATAATACTATTGGCTAGTTAACATCATAGAGTGAGCAATTTTCTGGTACAACTTGTGTTAAGTGCCGACTCTTTTAAAAGCAGCAATATTTTCGACTAGGGGAGTTCTTTGAAGGATCCTGGGAAGAGGCTGCATTTAAGGGCGTTTACTTAAGGAGTTACTGTAAGTATTAGGGAGATATGGGATAAGAACTGAAAATTCTTTGTTGATTTCAGTTGTTATGGGGTGATGGGAAGTGGGCATAATTTGTTGATCTGAGTTGAAACACCATCAAGCTCGTTGACTGACGCTGAAAGAAAATGATTTTGAGTACTTCATGTTTTTACACTATTGATTATGGTTTTCATGAATCTTCATGGATGGAACTCTCTTGCATAGACGTGAATCATGTTGTGCAATTTTCTTATTCAACAAAGAGTATATTGGTAGATGGACAGATTATCTGTTTCAAATCAGATTAAAAGTGATGTTCAATGGCTTGTTGAACTAAATTTTCTTTAGCAATTTGCGCTTTTTATGATATTTCAATTTCTTATCAAAAAATATTTTCTTCAGCATTAAAACATGCTAAAGTTGCATTGGTTTCAGGCATTGTTCACCAACCATTCTGAGCTCAAAATTGCTACCTGGTTAAGCTTAACTGGGTTCCATATTATGATGCATTTATTGGCTAGTGTTTAAGTTAGGATTTTTTGCCTACAGTGAAGGATGATTCTTGTATCTGACTCAACACATGAATGCTTATTAAGTCATACCTAAGGGACATTCTTCAGACTCAAAATTATTGTTTATCAAGAGTAGGTTTAGATAAGTAAAAACTAAAAGTTCCGTATTGATTTTTTTTATTGAAGCCTAATATCTTATATAGATACTTGTTCTTTAGTTTGAATCCTGGGAATTCCCATTTGGCATTTCTTTTGTCTTGAATATGCAAGGCCATTTTCGCTTACGACATGCTAGGCCAGATGCACTTACAGTGGGGTTCTTAGTAAAACACTTTATGTATTTGTTTGCCTAATGGTTCTGCATTGTAACCAATGGTACCAACCTGTTTGTTTGGTGGCATTTCTTCTCCATGGTAGATGGTCGATAAGACAAGATTTCATGTCAACCTAGGATTGTCTTAGTAGATGGTCGAGAAGACAAAATTTGGTGCCACGAAATGGCTTATGCAATACTTGCTATCTATAAGAGGAATGCCTTTCAGATATGTAGAATCACTTGGGTATCATTATAGTAATGTAACACTTGGTTGATATGGAAATTTTTTGGTTGACTAGGATTGCCATGAAGTTCTGTTGCAAGCTGTGGTCCAAATAGTTGGGGTGTTGTTGTTTGAGACTTGAGGGATGGGTTTTGTAGAATTTGTTGCAAAAACTTTATTGGTTTACACTTACTTTTAGCAAGTCTCCTAGTAGTGGGCATATATTCATTATCCGTTGTGGATATTATTTAAAATATGGAAGGCAGTAAGCATATGGCATATGCACGCTTAAAGTAAATGAGTGACTTCAATTCCATAAAACACTCTCATGCAGTAAGCGCCTGACCAGCCTCTTTTAGTCTATTATGTAACTGGTAGTTCTGTGTTCACTAATTTGATAACTGAATAGAAATGCAAATGTTGAGGACTTCCCTTAAAGTAGGAATTTATTTTGCAAAAGAGTGGTTAGATGGTACTTCTACTAAGGCAGTGCTGTAGACTGTAGTAGTTGATTTATGCATGATAAAGTGATAAATCTAGGTATATGTGCATCAGTTGATACTCTCAAACTATCCAATTTGTGCTTCAATTTATGTTTTCTTTTGTGATTCTGAAGGTGATTGTGGAGAAAGCTGAGAGAAGTGATATTCCCAACATTGACAAGAAAAAGTAAGTGCATGTCACTAATTCTTTGTTTCTCTAGTTTCCCTTTTTAAGACTTTGTATGCTCTAGGATAATTAACCATTGCTGATACATGAGGTCCCTGTAGTTCAAGCATCTGTGTGTGTGTGCGCCTGCCCGTGTTTCCTCACCTAGAGCTGTAAGAAACAAAAGAACCCAAGTGACTTCTAAAATGATGTGGTATTAGTTACCTTTTTGGTGTGTCCTTATTTTCTTGTCCTATACTTTCAATCTCTGTTAATGTCAAATATAGAACTGGAATGGGGAAGGATGAAGAGAAGAAATAGGGACACACTGCTACCTAGAAGACCATATTAGTGCTCAAGTTTTTTGCTTGAAAGTGGTGATAAGTTTTGTGTATTAATGACAATTACGAAATTACAGATACCTTGTCCCAGCTGACCTCACGGTGGGTCAATTCGTCTATGTAATTCGGAAGAGAATTAAACTGAGTGCAGAAAAGGCAATCTTTATATTTGTGGATAATGTCCTCCCACCAACAGGTAAGTTCAGCACAATCTCATGAGCTCTGTGTGTGGGTTTGATGCTAGGTTTTGATTTCCTTTCTATTTCATATCTGTTTATGGTAAACAATGTCATTCATAAATTTATTTAAAAAAGCAGAAATGAAAAGATCTTGAAGACATCTTCCGAAATGCAATTAAATTAAGTGCAATTTGTTTGAATAACAATTGTTCAAAATCAAGAACTACTAATTGTAGTGAAAAAAAATATTTGCAGGAGCTATAATGTCTACCATTTATGATGAAAAGAAGGACGAAGATGGATTTCTCTATGTTACTTACAGTGGAGAAAACACATTTGGTTAACAGATTATGAAGCCTCAAGTCATCTGTCATTGGTTTCCGGTCATCGGTATTTTGTCATACTCCACCCCGTTCTTGCATTGCCTTGAACAATACTGGCATCGTACCAAATGTATGAACCTATTTCTGTGATTATATTTACATTGCACTTTGTATATAACAAACCAACAAACTTTATGATGCTATTCCATTGATGTGTATAATCCTTCCCCTCCAATTGCCTGCTTTCTTTAGTGATGTTCCTGAGAAGCAAGGCATTGCATTAAAGGCTTCTTTGGCAAGTCTTGGGCAAACTTGATTGTTAACCTTACTAAAATTAGACATACTGCACTAATCTTTAGCCTCTTTTCTTTTCTTGATAAAGCATATATATGGGGATTGGAAAATTGGGAGTTCAATGTCATTATATCCTGTAAGTTTATAAATTGGGAATTAATTATCATGATTAAGGAATTAATTTGGTAAAACTTTGGGTAGAAATTATTGTGGAAGGAACAGTACTTGGTGTCCAAAGGAAGATGAAAAGCTGCAATTTTTTTGGGGGAATAAATTAAAGCCCAGATGATATTGCTTCTGGAGTTGCCAAGTACTTGGTTTCTCATTCCAATTTAGACTCTTATACTTGTATGTTCCTCTAACTCTTGTCAGTTTAAAAAGAAAATAGAAAGAAAAGAAAAGAAAGAAAAGAATGAGAACCCAGTAGATGGTTGGTCTGTAAAGTGTCAACGGATCTGTAATTATAATCTACTAAAATCATACCATTCATAAATTTGTTTTTATCTTACCCGTTTGGCTTTACTGGTTAAGGGCGAGTTTGACTATACACAGGAAGGAGACTTAAATAATTAAATTTGCTATTTTTTTAGTTTAAGTTTTTGGGAGTTTTTTTTTTTGGAATAAGTGGTGGTGATATAGATTTAACGTCAAGTACAGTGACATCAAGTGGTATGCGATAATTTTATTTAAGCGATAATTTTACAAAAGAGTATTATATTATATGCCGTTTTGAGATAAGAATACTAAACAGTAAACGTCTCAAATTAGAGTATTCACGTTTTCAAACGTCTCACTTAAGGATAGTTCATTAGGATTTGCTATTAAATCCTAACGGAGTACCTAAAATATTTGTATTTTTTTTTTTAGGAAAAAAAAGCAAAAAAAAAAAAAGAGAAGAAAGTTAGGACTTAGTTGGTCAGAATTTAATGGAATTTGCAAAATGCTCATGCCTGAATCTTTGAAAATTGTTCTAATTTTTTTTTTTTTTTTTTTAAAAAGAACACAGATATTTTGAAAATTTTTACAGTATTTAAAAACAAATCCTAACGGAGTACCCTAAAGTGAGAAGTTTGGAAATGTGAATACCACAGTTTGAAACATTTGTTAGTTTAGTATCATTCTCTCAAAATGGCGTATAATTTGATACCATTTTGTAAAGTTATTCCTTTATTTTAAAAAAGAAAACAAATAATATGGTTGTTTGGTAATTTTTTTGGAATTTTTTTTTTTGTTTCTAATTTTACTTATTTTTTATTTTTTTGACATAAATGTGATATTTACTTCTGTTTTTACGAGTGTTTTATGTTTGAATTATTTATTAATTTTGTATTTTAAAAAGAGAACAAAAGGAAAAAAATAAAAAATTTAACAAACGGAGCCCTCACTTGTCTCTCACTCTTACCTCTCATGTTCCTCTCCTCGGATTGGAAACTACAGTAATTACTTGCTCAAATTGGTAGCAATTTAGGCATATATATAATGTATATAGGACTCAATTGTTAAGGTAGGAAGCTAGACGGCTCGAAATTTATTTAGACATGTGAGTCTTATATAGGATTTCTCACATTACCTGCATTATCTGTCCAAATTGCTACTAATTCGACATAATATGGTGGATCCTTATCTCTTGTCCACTCCTTTTCCAAATCTTTGTTTCCTTCTCAACCCCTGGATCTCCTCTAGTCCACACTGGGGAACTCGACCATGCATCACGTGTCCTTCATCGTGGCACACATTCATTAGGCTCAATTCTCTCTCTCTCTCTCTCTCTCTCTCTCAATATTGATATATTTTTTTTAGCTGATTGTTTTCTTGTTTGGTTACTGAGAAAATGCGAACGGATTGAACCAAAAAATGGCCAAAGAAGTTGCTAGATTTTTTAAAAATCCATATCCAAATTAATGCCCAAACTAGCAAAAAAAAAAAAGAACAAAAAGGGCACTCAATGTGATGGGCCTAATCGAATAAAGCAAAAATCCAAAACCTAACCAACTCAACTAATCAGTTTAACTTAATTTGATTTCTGCTGCCTCATCAATTTGATTCGATAGTTAGGTTTTGTCTATTAACATCCACATGCCTAACACGATTCTCCCCACATTAAACATAAGACAAACCTTATCAAAGTGTTGGGAAGTTCTGTTTCTTTAGAAGGATTAAATTTAAAAGGAAGAGTGGTTTTTCATTTTTATCAACATCTATTTGGCTTAGGTGTTCTAAAATAATAACAAAACTAGAAGAGTTCTTATGTAGTATTTTCAACGGTTTAATTTTATTTCAATTTTTTCCTGAGAAAAAGAGAAAGTGAAATTGAATTTGAATGGTTGAAAAAACTATAAGAAATCTTCTATAGTGTTTTTTTTACAGCACCTAAACCGAATTTCTTTGAGTTTTAGAAAGTGATAAAATTTAGTTAGTTTTTCTGAGTTTATAAGATTAGTCTTTCTGTCTGTCTGCCGTCAAGTCCATTTGTCACTTGTACAAAAAAAAGAAAGAACAAAGCCATGTAAATCTTATAAAATGTTGCTATGCGTACATCTTTACCATACCATCTTTTTTTTTTTTTAATAATTATTATTATGAGACGTTAATATGATAAAGGTGTTACACGTGTCAACACTTTATAGGTCTTGTGGCAAACGGGCATGATAGTAGGTAGACAGAAAGACTTATCTTATAATCATTTTCTAAAACCTGAAGAATGTTTTAATAAATATAAAAACCATAGCAACTATTTTTAGATCTAACCTTTTTAAAGCAAACTAAACTTTATACCATACAACGTAAGTAACATGTAAAATCCCCATTTTAATTTTTCCTTCAATTTTTTTTTCTTTTTAAAAAAATTCCCCTGCTCTTTCAGAACTTCTAAGTTCTAACAAACAAACAGTGTCTTAATGACAACTAACTCTTGATAATTCTAAAAAGTGAGAGCCATAAATATCAATAATCCGTCTGACACAAGCCAAGGATGTGCAGATTAAGGGAATTGGCATGGGACACCGGAGCCGATTCGTTCGATACTGCTCGACTTTTGCAAGACGCACTAGACGAGTTGATTGTCAAAGCCGAGCCCAAATCCCCAGCCGCCTCGTCAGCTGAGCCTGTCCCGCTGTCTCTCTAATCCAAGAGAGACATCCCCCATGAAGCAAATGAATACAAGCAAACATCTCCTACAATATCTTAATTACATGCCAAAAGATAATAATAATAATAATAATAATAATAATAATAATAAAATAAATAAATAAATAAAAACACCTTCTTTCTCTTTGGGTATGATCGAAATGCACTGAGCATCCAAAATGCTTTAAGTGACCCACCATTCTCACAGCCTAAATCCAAGTGGTAAAAATTGAATTGGAATTCTGTACATTGATTATTTGAATTGTTTAATAATTTTACAAAAAAGAGTTGCAAAATTTATCTGCTCCCTGCACCTTGGATTGTCCAAAGTATAAGTGGGCGCCCCCGTATTTTCTTTTCTGTGAGATTGTTCTAATTATGTGAATCCAACCAGCTAATTGTGAGAGATCTTCGAGTGAAAATTAAGATGTATTCCTTTAATTAAACTAAATATTGTGATTGACTCACACATATTTGGTAGGCTTTAGATCAATAATCACTCTCTGCGTTCTGTACTTGTAAGGATTTATATATAATATATAAGAATTCTATTTAACCTAAAAATTTAAGCTAATAGATTTGAACTTTATTATAATATATTAACTACTCACTACTCATATTTATAATGTCTTTTTAATATGAGACTTTTTATTTATTTAATTTTTTTTTTTAACTAAAACGTATATTCAAAATAAACAAGTTAATCAGAAGAATTATAAATGAAGTGTGTAATATATTAGTTTTTACTAAGTAAACGTGTAAGTGTTTTCTACACATATTCCAACACATGATAACATTTCATTTAATTCAAAGTTCACTAAATACAAAAGGCCTTTTAGTGTGGTTTGAATAGTGTCGTTTATGGCCTAAAAAACGCCACTATTAATTTGATGCCGTTTGAATAGTGTCGTTTACTAAATGACGTTAAACATAGGGTCATTAGATAGCATTATTTACTGTTCAAACGGTATTTAAGGCTTTTTAAGCTCAAACGACACTAAGTTGTTAGTGCCGTTTGAATAATAAATGACACTAATAGTTTTGTAGTGGTTGCATAGATATTTATTTTTATGTGTTTCTTTGATATTAAGTTGTGATTTTCTTTTCAAGTTGCAAAAGTTTTTAAATTACTTTAAAATTCTACGTTTAAAAAAAAACACTTAGAGCATTCCTAGCAGCTTCCCTTCCCTTCCTCTTCATTTTCCCTAAATGTAGGGAATAAAACTACTTTTTTGCTTCCCTATCAAAAAACACCCCACAGCAGCTTCCTTTTATTTTTCCCTATATCATTAAAATATTATTTTGTTACTTTTACTTTAATTAAAAGTAAGAAAAGAAAGAGATAAAGTAAGAGAGAGATTATATTTTTAGAATAAACAATTGATTGGGATGTGAACAGTGCTTCCCAATGCATTGGGAAGCATTGTTCACTTCCTAGGGAGCAGATAATTGTAGGGAAGCTGCTGTGGGATGATTTTTTTGACTTTCTTAAAATTTTCCCTAAAATTTAGGGAACAGATCCCTTGTAGGGAAGCTGCTAGTAATGCTCTTATTGACTGAGATTTGAAAAAGCAGTTTTCAGCGTTTTCAAATCACCATTTTTTAGAAATGTAATTTTTAAATAATTCATTTTTTTGTAATTTAATTTAAAATTACAATTTTTATTAACAAAATTGTAATTCCAAATGCAGTCTTACGGAACATTTAAATCTCACTAGTTCATGTAAATTCCAATGGGATGACTACTTCTTGTTGAGAACAAAATACTCCTACATGTTTGTGCTATCAGACCAAAGGATTTTGGCGGCTACAACTGGGGCCCACAACCACGTGGCATTGATTAAAGCACATGTGTGCTTGACACTTGTCATGCAGGCCGGTATTGGCGGTTAGGGCACTCTCTAGTGTTCGTTGGCCAGGAACAAAGAGAGGATGGTCCATGCACCCTTGTCTCCTGTCCCATTACCTTGTAAACTTCCCATAGGACCGTCGCTTTCACCGGTACCACAGATTATGTATCCCTCTTTAACGTTTTGTCTTGTTGCCATGTACATTTCACATGCATTCCACCTTCATGCTGTTTCGTTTTCTTTTGAGGTTGTCTAACGTAAATTTTGGGTTGTAAACAATTAACTGTTATAATTATGTCATTTTTTATACTAAATTACTTAATTTCAACATTTTCTGGTGTTTGGTATAACTGAAAATCTTAATTAACAAATAACACTTTTTTAAAGCTGATCAACGAAAAATTTCACAAGTCTTTCGATTCCGAAGAGAGGTTTGGAGAAGAATGAGGAACCGAAGGTGCGTGTGATGGAGGAAGTAGAGAAATAGGAGTAACTGAGGGAGCGATGTAATGAAGCCGGCCAACTTTGCGCATGGTCTTAATGGAAGATCTTGAGTGAGTGAAGGAGGAAAGCTTCGGATATGCTCTTTGGCCTCACTTGACTCTCGCTCGAGCGAGATTGCGGTAGGATTTTCGCTGGAATCTGGATCTTTGCCCGACAATTACTTGAGCAAAATATTACAAACGGCAAACAAAAAGTTCTCGCAATGTTCATGTGATCCTGGCTCGAGCAAGAATGCGACTAATAGTGGTATAGAAATTTAGCGTGAGACTAGCGCGCTGTTGCCTCAAGCGAGACGCGTTTATTTTTAATAAAGGCTAATTTTGCTTTTAGGGATCAAACCTTGATCTAGTTATACATAAGAAAGCCGGTTTGGGTGAACATCATTTTGAATTGCTCATTGATCAATTCAAATTTATCAATAAGAAAGCTATTGAGAGAGTTTTATCTTATTTTTCTATAAACTTAGGCATTGTTTGTGTTTGTGGAATACTCTTTATTTGATAGGGATCTATTCTTATGAGAATAACTATTCTATCACGAAGATGAATACTTATTCATCTAAAAAATTAGAGAAATAACTATTCCTTAAAGAATAAACATTTTTTGAAAAAAAAAAAAAAAAACTATTTTTTTTTTATTTTTTATTTTTTATTTTAACCCTTCAACCTATAAAAAATAAAAATAAAAATAAAAATAAAACGTTAGAATTGCTGTGGGTGGCCACACCACCCCTAGTGAATTTGGGCGTGGCCGATACCACCCTTGGAGCCTCTAAGGGATGGCCAAGGCCCACCCCAATGGGGTGGCCGGCCACCCACAACAATTTAATTTTAGTTTTAAAAAAAATTAAAAATAAAATAAAATCATGTCAGGTGTTTTAATAATTTTGATTCAATTCCAATTAGAGCATATTTTTAATCACCAAATTAAGAAATGAGAATAACTATTCCATTCTACACTCTTTCATTCTCAGTAATAACTATTCTATTTTTCAATAGAATATTCATTCTGCGAACCAAATAAGGCATTAGAGTTTTTCTTGACTTTATAGAAGAGTTGTTTAATCTAATCACAATGGTCAATGAATGTTTAGGGTATATAAAATGAGGAATGCTAAAGTATCTCCTGGTGTTCTCATAGTGCATGTACATCTGGAATGACATAGATGTAATTTTTTAATTACATCTATGCTATTCTAGATGTACACTAGGAGAATAGTCTAAGATGCTCTAGCATTCATCGTATAAAATAAAGAGGAGACAAACAGACAAGAGATATAGTTACTTAGGTCAAACAACATGCATGGGGGTGGGGAGGCAGGGACTAGGTTAGGATAAGGTACGTAAAAAGTAAAAATGTTTACAAAAAAAATTTAATAAAAGAATTCAAAAATTAATGTAATATAAGGTTCTGCCTACTCTAACTAAAGATTAAATTATAAGAAATTAATAATTTTCTAGGAAATGTTTTTCGATAGAAATAGTATTTTAGACTGAGAGAAATGGAACCATAAGTTGTGTGAGACGGACACTTACGGGTATATTGCTATAGTTTAGGAAGTTAAAGTTGAAATAGACTATTCTTATGCATAGATAATTATGTTATAAAAATGGGAAACCAATATATACATATAAAAAAATATACATAGATAACATATATTGTGTATTTGATGCACGTTTTGTGTTTAGAAATATTCGAGATAGATGTAAGCATGAAATTTAACCAAGAAAAAGAACGTGAAGCCATTTTAAATTTCTTTCCCGAAGCATTAGGAAATGAATTGAAGCCTTTTTTAATGAAAAAACGTACGTAAGAACAAAGAAAAACTATATATTGACGTTTATGCTTATTTTTATGTCAAGGTTTAGCTCAAATAGCTAGGCCAATATGTAGAGAAAGGCATGCATAAGAGGGTGATGGCTACTAATTAAGACAATAATTTATTAGGGAGATGGATGTTTTTTTAGTGAGACTATATTACAACATTTTTGGATACAATTTACTCAAAAATTTAAGTTTATGGGTTTAAGCCCAATTATATTATACTAACCCACCACTTCAATGTGAGACTTAACTTTTTTTACACTCACAATGTATGCTTAACAATCTCCCATTTATCCGTTGTACTTTCGGATTGTTCGGACAAAAGTTTTATCAATCTTATGAGACATCTTTAGGGTCACTTAGGTGCCATTTATGTGAACTTTATTTGTGCCATGCACCTTTGTCCCTAGCTACTTTACTATAAAATTAAGGACTCATCATTCATGCATGCATGTATGCCATTCCCCCTCCAATTGTGAAAGAGACCATAATCGTCCACCATATCTCACATCAACATTGCTTAATATCACATATGTGCGGATGTATGTAGGCTTTAACCGTGCCATTTACCATCGTCCTTACTCTTAACAGCGAAAGAGATGCTTCATATATATGCATGTGCCCTATTCCTGCTTCAATTGCGAAAGGGACTATTACCCGCTGTACTGTACTCGTTAGGTAGATCGTCATTTTGGAGATTTTTTTAGCGAGATCATAATGTAACATATTGAAACGTCATTCAATCTAAAAGCTTGAACTTATTGGTTTGAGCTTATTTAATTATATTGTCTTGACTGCTCATACTTGTAACATTATCTAATGTGAAACTTAACCTTTTTATACCCATAAGTTTATACTCAACGTCATAGCATTATCTGACATTATGGCAGAAAACTGATTCTCTGTAGTTTTTTTTTTAAAATATTTTTTTTTTTAAAAAAAAAAAATACTATTTTATTTATTTATCTGTGAAAGTATATATCATGTTAAGCGCTGCACAACAAATGACAACTTCTTCAATATATTTCTTTCTGTATGTGGGCTTAATTAAGGAAACTCTTGTCATATATGAGACGATGATATTGTCTGGTTTGTGAAATGATAGATGGCTTTACTCAATCACCTAATGCTTAGCTAGCTGTTGTTAGTCACAATAAACTCATCAAAAGCAAGCTAGGCAATTATTTCCCTTTAATACCAGATTTGGGGAGTATAATTAGTGAAAATAGTAGCCAACATTTTGGCTGTTTATAATAAGTGGAAAACCAATTCGATCAAAACAAATTAACCATATATGATGTGATGACCGAGCAACTTCCTGAAAAGCATCGATCAATAAGCACACATTTAAGCAAGCAAGCTGGTAGCCCTCATAAACCTGAACTTTCTAAACTTAACCATAAAATACTTCGTGAACTACTCTCGTTTTTCAAAAGCTAAACATATTAGTGTACACATTAGAGTATAGGTTCGAATCTCGTAATGAAATTTTTTATGCATGATTAGTATAAATTATCTTGATAGATTATCGCTCGATTGGACTTAAAAATAGAGAACGCATGCGGTTCTCATCATCTAGGCCGGCCTCTTCTGTGCGGCTTCCAACGAGTAGATGCTCCTATAGTAACGCCTAAGTAGAATAGTCATAGTTGATCTCTCCCGCTAACGTCTAGGCTTTTCTAATTTTTTATTTTATTTTTTTAAAAAAAGAGCACCAAGCATATTCTATAATTTTCTAATGCCGACATAGTGCCCATCCCTTTCTCGGATTTAAGGCAAGGGATGCAGTGGTCATTATTAAATTATGAAGGGTTGTTGGTGTCTATATGAATCTAAAAAGGCTTCTTACTTTTTGATCATAGAATAATCTTGGTAAGTTTTTCAAGATAAAAGGACAGGCCGACAAGCTATGGAAATGGTGGATCTCTGGCACAAAGACAAGGAATGGATTTCTTCGGTAGAATTTTTTTTTCTTTGGCATTAAGTCCTCGGTAGAAACAATTAGGCAGGCACTAGCTTAATTTCCTGAGTTTGTTTTCTTTTACTATTTCGAAGGAAAATCTCTATTCTTGAAACGAGTAATATTTCTACTCATTAAATTGTTATACGATTGATATATAATATTATTATTTAATAGACTTTTGTCATATGATTTTATGAAATGATTGTAAAAATTAGTATTTGAATCGGTACTTATAAGAGAATATATATATATATATATATATTTTTTTTTTTTTTAAAAAAAAATCTTCCCTTAACTCCTCTGAATTTTCATCACATTTGTAATTACTCATTTAAATTTAAAAAATTTTCAATTTAATGCATCTATCTTTCAATTTTATAGATAAAAAAATGTATATATATATATATATATAAAGAAATTTCAAAGATTTAAGCGTTAGTATTTTTCTACGTTCTTTTAAATCTTGACCAAAACTTAAAATCTTTCAATTTTTTTGTTTTTTTTTGGAATATCGTTTTAATTGTATGAAAGTGATATAATAATCTAGTAATTAGTATTAATCTTTTGAAATATCTTTGCCCCTCTCTCTCTTTCTCTGTCTCTCTCTTCATATATTTACAGGAAGGCTCCGAGAGTTGGTTCTCTTTCCCTGAGGGTGTGTATCCTGGGACCAATAGATTGAGGGATCGGAAGGGACAAAAGGACCGGAGGAGACTGCCCATATCTTCATTTCCTTTCCTACTTCTCCTAACCCATACAACTTCATGTTCTGCAGTCACCCTCTTAAATCTCCTCTAGTACCTGCATTTAATGCTCTTTTCCTTTCTCACTACAAATAAACTGCCACCATTATATTTCCACTACTCATCAACAACAAAAAACACAGTTCTCCTTGCTAGCTAGCTATATATCTATCAAACTTCCTGCATACATTTGCAGTACTATCTTTCATGCATAAAATGTCAATCAGTACTTCTTGTCTTGTTGTTTTCCTCCTATGCCTTTCCTTGCATGCATGTAATGCCCGGCATCTTCGCCAAGTTGATAAAATGCTTGGAAAGAAAATTCACTTTTCCATCAAGGTTTGGTGCAATTTTTTTTTTTTTTTTCAGCATATTCATTTCTTCTTTCTTTTTCTTATCTTTTACATATTCTGAGTTTTTTTTTTTTTTTTTTTTGAATTTTCATTATAAAAAACGTATCTAATTACAAGAAGCACATAAAACCAATCCACCCAAAGAAACCAACAAGAAAATTGGTACAGAGGGAATAAACACAACAAAAGCAAACTAATATTCCATCTAAACTCCAATACTTACAAATGATAACATTTCTTTTGTTGGCCTTAAACTTAACTTTGGAGATATCCTAGTTCTAATTTCTCATACAATCTTACATGTATTTCTGATTTTATGCAGAGTGATGAGAAGATGGGTTCCGATAAGATTTCAGCTCTGTCAAAGGTGCAAGCTTCCTTGTCAAAGCAAAATGGAGTGGCAAAAATAGAAGATGTAGCTGAAATCCTCTCAAATGACAGCACTCAAAAGCGAAAAGAGACAAGGACAAATGAGAAAACATCTAAAGTGGAAGGAAAAACACCAGATGCTGTTCAAACTGAGTCTCTTGTTTCCGTTTCTTGGCATGTACCTCACAAGGAACACAGTGAAAAAAATCCAGGCTTCAACTTGGACTACTCTCCACCAAAGACACACCCTCCTTCTCACAACTAAGCAAAAAAAGAAAAAAAAGGTTCCCTGATTTCTTCTAGCTTGTTTCTGCTGCTTAAAGGGTACGTTTTATTACCTCTCTCATCCTGCGAGTTCTAAGAAGCAAGATAGTATTGAAGAACTTGTGTATGCCAGGGTTGAAGTGTTTTAGTCTTGCCAGAATATATATGGCTGTATAACAAGCCTTTTATCTCCTATTGATGTACATCATCAGATAATTAATGACTATGTCAGTGAGAAACATCTATACTTTGTTAATCGTTTTATCATAGTATTCTGTCAGGAGGCTTCACCATATCATAACTTTTTGTCATCATCACTGCATAATTTCACCATAGTTAATCACAGACTTCTTCATCTTCTTCAACTGATGTCGCCACCATCACACTGCCATCATAATGATGATGATCATCATCGCCATCATAAGATCGCTAATAAGGTTGATAGAGGATATCATTAGTGTAATAGTTAATTTAATTAGAAAAAAAAAAAATAGTGTAATAGTTAATTTGATAGTTAATGCATGTGTAGTGGTATTCAAGTTAATTTCAGGTTTACCAATTTTCTTCACCATGCCCTAATTAATGACGATGATAAAACAAATGGTAAATGCAGTCAGAATTAATGACATGTATTTTTTTGGATGAATAAAATTCATTAAACAAAATTAATACACACAAGAAATGCATCACCACTTCCTTTCCAAAAACAAATTACGAAGCACTTGATTTATATATATCAGTCTATTTTTGCACAAAAAATATACGTCCAACGGATGCATCATGCATGCATGTATATGCATATATAATCAGTTTTGTGCGATTTTATTGGATGTGCATGTATGATGTATAGACATGAAAGGTGTTACTCAGTTTGGTGCAACATTTACTTTTGCTTCATTAATTGCTTTCTCTTCTTTTCCTATATATATGCTTGCACAAAAATATACATGTAATCGATACATGCATGTGCATGCATATCGATGTCGTGCATGTATAAACATGTAAGGTGTTTATACATGCACGGTAAAATCAATGCTCGTGTAAGTTCTGTGACGAAAGATCTCTCGATCAACTTCTTAGAATTATTTTCATAATAGACCTCATATTATGGTTAAAAACTTAATTAATCCTTGAATTTTCTCAAGGAGATCAATGAATCTGAAGTGCTGAAGAAATTGAAAAATAATAATAATAAAAAAGTATTGAAATATTAATTGAGTCAAATAATTAATGAGGCCGGTGGCAGTTAAAAGAATATTGTACCTATTAATTCTTTGAGGTGATGTTTGAAATATATATCCGTAGGTTAAGGATATTTGGTCGGTCATACGATGCCCATGCCTCATGGACTCCTTATTTTCTAAATTAATTGGTCACTTTGAGGTTAATTTTACTGGTCGGTCATGTACATATATACATGCTTTTGGTAGGCAAATAATTGGTCACATATATATGTGCCCTAGCCTCATGCGTGTGTACTATATATTTGACTCACGCTTGCACAAAAATTATTCAAGTTACCTAGCTAGCTTGGGGTGGCATTCATGATCGTGTGTACGTTTACAGTTTGGATCGCGTGTGTCAAGACATGAGCAGAAGATTATATAGACAACTTTTTTGTAACTCTGGTCCTATATTAGGAAGATGAGTAGCTTATATGGAGTCGGTGGTTTATAAAGATAGTCATGACTGTTAAGTCCCACATTACCTAATTATTAGGTGAAACTGAGCTTTATAAGAAATTCTAGTTTAATTCAATGGGTCAAAATCTTCAACCTTATCTCGCTAATTTCGTATTTGTCGAGTTCGCAGGTCATGTAAAAAATTTTCATTTCTAATGTTGCATATCGGATTCAGGTCAAGTTGATGCATGAAAATAAAACTATATGTACATGCATGTCAACTTTAACCCGACCCATTTAATTAAAAATGTTAGCTTCTTCAACCCTAACCGCTAATTTGTATTAAATTGATTCATATTGAGTTTCCAAGTTGTGTAAAAAATTATCGACCTTATACTTAGCCTATCAAGTACTGTCTATATATGATCTTAAAAAGGTAACAATCCATGATGGGAACCTTTCCTGGTCCATCGATTCTAAATTAATTATTCAGTAATAATTTACCCATAATAGTTTATTGAGTCCAAAACAAAAACACAACTTTTTTTTTTTTTTTTTTTGGATGAATTAATGCTTTTATAGCCCAAACTCAAGAATACAACTCTTCAGTAACCACTGGATCCACCAACCTAGTTAGGGACAAACCCCCCAACCAAGGCTCAACACAATTTCTGTTAGACAAACCAGCAACTGAACATGCTATACAAACAAAACCTTACAAACATAAAGACGCAAAGACTCCAAGAGATCCAAGACTGCAACTTTGCAGAAAGCATCCTTCCAAATCCAACCACCAACACAAATAGAACAGATCCCCATTCCAACATCCAAACACAACTCCCGATCTCTCAGCAATTCAGAGGAAACTTGTAAAGAATCCTCGATTTAACTTCCCATCTAATTTTAGAAAGAAGAGCTTCTTCCGTCTTGGGATTCCTACCATGAACAAGATCAACAATTTCTTTGCATCCACAAATTGTGAACTGTAACAGCAAAGCAAAGTTTACGGGCTGTAGAATATAAATTCTTCCCTTTCATACCAGCTGAGCTCCATTTCACAATCAAATCCCAATCATCTGGAGGATTCAGCACCTTACAGTCAGCCATGATGGATCTCCATATCCTCCTACTAAAGCTACACTCAAAGAAAATGTGAGCTAAACTTTCTTGTTTAAACCTACAGCAAAGGCAGAGAATATCACCCGTGTAACCCTATCTACACATCTTTTCTCTAGTAGTAAGAGCATCTTGGAAAGCAAGCCAAAGGAAGAAAGCATGCTTAGGAATAGCTGCAGAGAACCAAACTACCCCATGCCATTCCACTTCAGGCTTTTTTTCTCTTAACTCTTCCCAGGTTTCAGCACTAGAGAAAACCCTACTTTTAGTGCCCCAAACCGGCTGATCCACCTCACCAATGCTGACCTCAGGCAACCGGCTTTGAATCTCCACAAGGGCCTCAGATCATGCATTAGGCCAAAACCAAGCACCACCTCTAATGATTGAAGATAGTTTAGGGCCAACAAAATGTCCTGCATCATGCAACAGCCTATAGCCAAATTTGTCATACAAACAAGCAAGTGGATGCCAGTTATCATACCATACAAAAAAATATTATGTCCATCTCTCACTTGAAATTTAATAAAGTTCTTAGCAAAGACCCTGAGTTGCAGGATTTTCTTCCAACTCCAAGAGCAGTGTTGGGGAATAGAAACCTGCCAAAAACTCCTTCCTTTCAGCCAGTTCTCTTTACACCAAGCAACCCACAACGAACCTGACCTAGAGAAGAAGTTCCAGATATGATTGAGCATGGAAACCTGATTCCAAGTGGCCAATCTTTTGAGCCCTAACCCCCCTTCCTTCTTAGGCATACAAATAGTCTCCCATGCCACCTTTGCTTTAGCCTTCTCATCCTTCCCATTCCACAAAAATCTGTTAAACTTTTATTCTATCAAACGAATAATTTTCTTTGGTAGAATAAAAATTCTAGACCAGAAGATTTGAAGACTAAACAATATAGATGAAAGGAGTTGCAATCTGCCAGCAAAAGAAAGGTGTTTAGTAAGCCAAGTATCCATCCTGGATGTAATCTTGTTTACAAGACACTCACAATCCCCTGCTGATAATCTTTTAGTGAAATTTAATCTTTTAGAGATTAAAGACATGTTTTATACATCATTCATGGTCATTCTCCAATCCTTTTTTGCTGACGTGATATTGACAATCTACTTTTAAATCAATCTTAATTAAAAAAGAATAAAAATTCAATAATAAATTGACAGTGCCACGTAAAGAGAAAATAGATAGAAAAATGACAGAGAGAATTACACAAGCTAGTGTCGGAAAATTATAAAAAAGAATTCATGACTGATCCTCGATCTTGTCGTGTTGAAAAAGAAACACCCTTAACAGGCCATATATACGTCCATGCATGGCCTATCCCGATGTGCATGATGGAAGCTACAACGTCTTAAAACCAGCAAAAGATAAACGCCAATCTCAACCCGCACGTTACGTTGCTCCGTAACAAACTAATTTCCATCAGACAGCCTTGTTGAGCTCTGTTTGCTCTATTTAATTTAGCTTCATGTATGTGGATTGAGGTGCAGCTGAAGAATAAAATAAATTGCCAAACAACTTAACCTAATTAAATAAAGGAGAAACTTCAAATATTATACCCGATGTTTTGATGATACTTTTGCAATCGTACTTTCAAAGTTTTAAAATTTGTAATATCGAGTTCATATGTTTTAAAAGTCTATAATATCACCTATTTGTTAAAATTTTCTGTTACATCCTAACGAAAAATGTCAAAATCTACAAAATACCCCAGTTTTAAAAATAAAAATCTAGAAAATTAGCCCCGGCTTTGGGTTAGGTAACCCATGGCTAAGGCCGACCCATGACCATGGAGCTTTAAAAAATGGTTTTCTCTTTTAATTATGGGTAATTTTGTATTTTTAGTAAGTTTGTTAAGATATAAGGGACATTTCACGTGTTTACCGTTTGCTTTAATCCTAAATCCTAATAGTAGGGATGATATTACAAACTTTTAAAACATAAGAACCCGACATTGCAACTTTTTAAACTTTTAAAATTATAATTTCGAAACCATTAAAACATCCCGAGTTAGTGAAGTTCCTTTAAATAAAATAAAAATATAAAAATAATATTTATTGCTCAATATTCTCCAACCAATTAAATATAAAAATAATAATCACAAATCATCATGCATGCATGCCTACTTCGAAAGGAGAAATCTGTTGTACTTTCTATATGTTTTTCGAATTTACTAGCCACCACTTTTTCGACATGTAGCATTGTAGCTGGTGCAATAAACAATTGTTTATTTATTTTAATTAAGTTTGAACACTAAATGTTAATATATACTAAACTCAGCACTTATAAAGACATTCAAAAAATTCTTCTCTCTCTAATATACATTTTGCGTTGTGTAACTCTCTTGGGGTTAAACCAATGATATTTGCATAAAAAATAAATGTTATTTAATAAACTGTTATATGAATTATATAATTTGGATAATGTTACAATAAAAAATCAACTATTTATATTTTTCTTTTATAAGCTCTTGTCAATCTAAATATTGATTTTTATTGGCACATCATCTCAATTGTATGATATTCGTATACTGAATACTGAATAACATTACTCAAAAGAAAAAATAAAGTTGCTAGAGAATTGTTTGTGTGATTCCGTTGTTGTATAAATAGTCAATTGATAACACATGGAAATCGATCGATGAACGTCTGTCTCTGCTGCTCTGGCTGCCCAATCGAAAAAAAACAAGAAATTATTTTAACCATTGGACTTAAAGCAATTGTTTAACTATATAATTAATTCCTTTATTTAAAAGTAATTAAGTAATTAACACATTGACAAACAATATCATAGTAAGTCCCACAACATTTCCAGTTGATGTTCCACAGCGTATTTGATAATACTTTTTTTTTTTTTCCCAACAAAAATGTTCGCCCAAGTTGCTATTGAGAATCCCTTAAACGTAATATAGTCATAACATCAATTTATAACATAATTTGGGTTTCGTGCCTTGTGGAGGTTGATCGATCACTATACGTTGAACTCCTTTCTAATCCCTTTTTTTTTTCCATATTTTTTTAAAAAAAAAAAAGAAAAAAGAAAAAAAGAATAACAATTTCGAAACCCAAAAAAATATAGTTAAGCATTTGGTAAAATTTGCAGTTTAAAAAAATATTACCTTAAACTAACTTTAAAATCGCGTGTTTTAATTTTAAAACCGCACTCTATTGTCTGCTGAATTTTTCAATGTTTTCAAACGGTTTTTTTTTTTTAATTATTTTATTTCAAACACACTTTAAACCGAAACACTTTTTGCAATTTTATCTAAAAACGAAGAGGTGGTAAATGGGACCATGTGCCCGACATAACAAGAGACATAAGAAGCAACGATTTCGAGAGTGTCTCCAGGGCAAATAAAGTATACATTTAACTCAAGTCAATTTGAAAATCCCAATAAGAGAATTAGAAGAAGGCAAACCTTTTTGTTGTAATTAAAACAAACATCCCATATCTTAATCCTCCAAAGAGGCATAGGTGAATGTATCTCTTCCCAATGTGATAAAAAGGGTTGAATTTGAACTCCAGACACCCACCTGACAGCGTTGTAATATTTTGTTCCACTAATTAATTTTATAATACTTAGCTCTAATATATATATAAGTAAGAGCTTTTAGGATACTCCAACATCCGCTAACAAAGTCATTTAAACATAAGTCAAATTGGGCAAAGGTTTTTATTTTTATTTTTTATTTCTCTCTGTTGGGTTGGAAGAAAAAATTCAGTTTATTAAACTAATATATGTACGTATTCAAAATGCATGTGATTCTTACCTGTATTTTTAATAGAATATGTAATTCTTATATGCGTTTTGGGTAGATGGCAATTTAATAGATTGTATTAGAGAAATTTCCTTCAAGACAATTCAAAAGAAAATTTTGTCCAATAAAAGTGGCATCATTGTATGGCTCTAATTAAGTAATAAAATATATTTTTAAAAAGGAACGAAAAAACCACCAACCTTTATTAAATATTAGGTATAAATTTTCCAATAAAGATTGTTAAAGTATGATTAAATGGTTAAATTTATCTCTTCCTATTAGCTTAAACTTTTGTGATAAGTAGTAATTTAACATGCTATCAGAACTATGGACTAATGCCAGTTTTGGATCCTGTTGGTTTCAATTATTTATTTATTTATTTTTGTATTTTACTGTGAAATCCGACCGACCCTTGGTGTTTTGCTACAAAATTCGACCATCCCTTGGCATTTATGGCGAGATCTGACTGCCCCTTGGTATTTTGTGGTGAGATTTGATCGTGAAAATATATATATATAGACTTCTATGCAACCTCAACCAAACAGATAACCAAATATGCAAAGCAGTAAAAATAAATAACACAGATATTTCGTTACGAAGTTAAAACTCTTTGTATCAAAGAGAAAAATCACTTTGAGAGAGCAAAATTCAGGAAATCAATTATCAAAAGAAATAGCTAATTACAAGAAGTTCGTACTCACAACCATTTCCTGTAATCACTCCCCTGAATTCTAACAACGCCTACTTGTCTGCTTCTCTCATATACCCGTCTGGAGAGTTTCTTCAATTGGTCTTCCTTAACTAGAGCACATCTCCAGTTAGACTTCAATGGTTGAACGATTGAACAACAAATACATGAAACACTCTAAGAGAGATAAATATAACTGTTTAAGCCTAATAAACTTATCTTAGGACAATGTAATTCTTTACTGGAATTCTTAAAGAAACATTGCCTAGAAGTCCCTTTAAATATGCTTTAGAAACCCTAAAAACAAGTCATGAAGGGATTTCTAAGTGATGGTGTCCGGACATATCTATCGTATGTCCGGACATGTATTAGAAAGTAAACTTTCTGTGAAGCGTGTCTGGACATGTTGCCCTAGTGTATGGACATTTGCAAGAAAACTATTGTGTCTGCTGTCTTGACTTGTGTGTCCCAACATCTTGCAAAATAGGGACTTTCTAGAAGTTGCATCCGTTGGACTGTCCGGACATGTTAAGAATATAAACTTACTGCCAATCATGTCTGGACATGGCTTGAGGCTATCTGAACATCTTGCTAAAGATGAACTTTCTGTAACTTGTGTCTAGACACGGCTTCTGGCTGTCCAGACACTACAGAAATATCTTGACTTCTGAATGTCTTCTGAGTGATCTGAGTTCCAAGTTCTTCAACAATTAAGTAATTTTTTGTTATCAGATTGTAGCTAATCATAAAAAACGAACAAACTTTCCCTTTGACCATTCTAGGACAAAACGGTTACATTAAAAAAAAAAAAAAAAAAAAAAACCCTCCCCCTTTTTGTCATAAAAGGACAAAGGGTAAAATAGAGTAAACCAGCCCCCCAAAAAAATTGTCCACAATATCAAATAAAAACGGAGTCCAGAAAGTAATTATAACAACTGTTGAGTAAAAACACCAAAAATAATAAAAACAAATGTCACAGAACTTGATCTCGCAGATCTTCTGGAAGGATATTGCGGAGAGTGTTTCATACATTTAACTTGATCTGGGCAACATCTGTCTCTAAGGGCTACATGCACTGATCCATGGTCAAGAACCGATCATCCATGGAAATAAGCCGGTTATCCATAGATAGAAGTTGATCATTCATTTTAGTCAAGAGACTTATGACTGTAATATTAAACGGATCAGTAGAAGAGGAGGAAGCTGAAGGAGTGATAGAGGCTAGCTCATCAAACATCTGAAACCGGAGGAACTAAGCATTGGATTTCAGCACTGTGCCCTTCCCAAAACATCCCTTAGCCATATCAACTGGCTCATTGGCAGGGATGGAAGGCAGCTTCTTCTTGGGGATCTTCGTGACGAGTTCTCCAAACGGAAACGCAATCTGATTGTCAGCCTACATCTCTATTGAAAATTATAGGACTTCTAATTTTAACAAGTGTGTGAAATAGTGTGCAACAAAATATTACAAAGCGGAAAATAAAGAGAGATATTTTGTTGACGAAGTGAAAAATTAAGAGAAAAACCACTCCGGGGCAGCCAAACCTAGGTTATTCACTATTTAGAAGACAAAGCTAGTATATAGACAATAACACTCACATACCCGATGCAGTGATCGTATCTAGCTCTTTGATGTGTTACCCAACACGAACGCTTCCCAACCAAGTCACCTACATGAAGGGTCTTCAATGAAATCCTTTATCTTAGGGCCAACCTCTAAGATAGATTTCAGTTCAGCACAACAATAGCACTTGGCAACAGCTTGAGAGAGAGTGGATCAGCACAATAACTCTTACAATATTCTCTCTAAGCTCTACGGAATTCACTACCAAATTCTTACAAACAACATACATATGAGCCTCTATTTATAGGCTACAGAAGACCTAAATCGCGTCTGATTAGGTTTTCCAAGGCGCCATCAAGACTGTACACATAAGGCGTCCGGATGGACAATTGTGCAACCGGCTTTCCAATTTCGCACGATATTCTTTCCTGAATTGAGCCGCGTTCGGACGGTGTTGTCCTAGTATGCGGACGGTTGCACTTTAGCTACATGCAATTTCCATATTAAGGCTTTGGAGTGTCTGAACCATGAAGGTTGTCATCCAGACGGTTGAACTAATGCACGCAATTTCCATATATGAAGCCTGAGCGTCCGGACCATGAAAACTAACGTCCGAACGGTTGAACTTTGAATACACGACTTGCCTTATGAAGGAGAGTGGCTGGACAAGAAAACACATCGTTCAGACAATTGTAGCTGTCTTCCCATAACTATGTTTTTGGAAAAGAAATCCCATAGCTAGTCGAACATTGAACGGTGTCCGGACGGATGCAACTTGGAACAGGTCGAAGCTTCTCGACATAAAGGAAGATCCGGACAGAAAGTTCTCGTCGTCTGGACGGATGATGCTTGGATGGTCGAGTGTTCAGGCGGAATATCACGTTGTCTGGACGGATGCAAGGGATCCGATTTTTCTGACTTGGAATTTGTACAGAATCTTCTAGAACATAACTCTGAAAGAAGACTTCTGAAAATGACAGAACCCCTATATAAAAGCATCATTACATGAAAGTGATTTTGTCCAACAGAATGTAGCTAATCACAAACTAACAAACTCCCCTTTTGGCCATTATGGGACAAATATCACTTGACCGGTTAAAAAATACAATCCCAGAACTTGCATCAGTTGGGCTATTCGGACATGTTATGAACATAAATTTACAGCCAATCGTGTCCGGACATGGCTTGGGGCTGTCCGGACATCTTGCTAAAGATGAACTTTCTGTAACTTGTGTCTGGGCGCGGCTTCTGGCTGTCCGGACACTACAGAAATATCTTGACTTTTGAATGTCTTCTAAGTGATCTAAGTCTCAAGTTCTTCAACAATTAAGTAACATTTTGTTATCAGAATGTAGCCAATCATCAAAAATCAACAAACTCCCCCTTTGGCAATTCTAGGACAAAACGGTTACATAAAAAAAAAAAAAAAAAATACTCTCTCCTTTTTGTCACAAAAGGACAAAAGGTAAAATAAAGTAAACCAGCCCCTCCAAAAAATTGTCCATAATATCAAATAAAAACGAGTCCAGAAAGTCATAATACCAAATGTCGTGGAACTTGATCCCGCAGATCTTCGGGAAGGATGTTGTGGAGAGTGTTTTGTACATTTAACTTGATCTGGGCAACATCTGTCTCTAAGGGCTACATGCACTGATCCATGGTCAAGAACAGATCATCCATGGAAATAAGCTGGTTATCGATAGATAGAAGTCGATCATTCATTTTAGTCAAGAGACTCATCACTGCAACATTAAACGGATCAGTAGAAGAGGAGGAAGCCGAAGGAGTGATAGAAGCTAGCTCATCAGACATCTGAAACCGGAAGAACTAAGCATTGGATTTCAGCACTGTGCCCTTCCCAAAATATCCCTTAGCCATATCAACTGGCTCATTGGCAGGGATGGAAGGCAGCTTCTTCTTGAGGATCTCCGTGATGAGTTCTCCAAACGGCAACGCAATCTGATTGTCAGCCTGCAGCTCTATTGAAAATTATAGGACTTCTAATTTTAACAAGTGTGTGCAATAGTGTGCAACAAAATATCATAAAGCGGAAAATAAAGAGATATATTTTGTTGATGAAGTGGAAACTCAATTAAGAGAAAAACCACTCCGGGGAAGCCAAACCCAGGATATCCACTATTCAGAAGACAAAGCTAGTACATAGATTGTAACACTCACATACTCGATGCAGCGGTCGTATCTAGCAGTTTGACGTGTAACCCAACACGAACGCTTCCCAACCAAGTCACCTACTTGAATGGTCTTCAATGGAATCCTTTATCTTAGGGCCAACCCCTAAGATAGACTTCAGTTCAGCACAGCAGTAGCTCTTGGCAACGGCTTGAGAGAGAACGGATTAGCACAATAACTCTTACAATATTCTCTCTAAGCTCTATGGAATTCACTACCGAATTCTTACAAACAATATGCCTAAGAGCCTCTATTTATAGGCTACAGAAGACCTAATTCGCATCTGATTAGGTTTTCCTAGGCGTCGTCTGGACGGTAGACATAAGGCGCCTGCACGAACAATTGTGCAACCGGCTTTCCAATTTCGCACGATATTCTTTCCTGAATTGAGCCGCGTCCGGACGGTGTTGCCCTAGTGTCCGTACAGTTGCACTTTAGCTACACGCAATTTCCATATTTTGCTTTGGAGCGTCCGGACCATGAAGGCTGTCATCTAGACGGTTGAACTGATGCACGCAATTTTCATATATGAAGCCTGGGCATCCGAACCATGAAGACTGATGTCCAGACGGTTGAACCTTGAAAACATGACTTGCCTTATGTAGGAGAGCGTCTGGGTAAGAAAACACATCGTCCAGACGGTTGCAACTGTCTTCCCATAAATGTGTTTTTGAAAAGAAATCCCATAACTGGTCAAACACTGAACTGCGTCCGGACGGATGTAACTTGGAACAGTTCGAAGCTTCTCGACATAGAGGAAGGTCCGGACAGAAAGTTCTCGTTGTTCGGACGGATGATGCTTGGACAGTCGAGTGTTTGGATGGAATATCACGTTGTCTGGACAAATGCAAGGGATCCGATTTTTCTGACTTGGAATCTGTACAGAATCTTCTAGAACATAACTCTAAAAGAAGACTTCTGAAAATGACAGAACTCCTATATAAAAGCATCATTACATGAAAGTGATTTTGTCCAACAGAATGTAACTAATCACAAACTAACAAACTCCCTCTTTGGCTATTCTGGAACAAAAATCAATTGACCGGTTAAAAAATACAATCCCAGAAGTTGCATCCTTTGGGCTGTCCGGACATGTTAAGAATATAAACTTATTGTCAATTATGTCTGGACATGGCTTGAGGCTGTCCGAACATCTTGCTAAAGATGAACTTTTTGTAACTTGTGTCTAGACACGGCTTCTGGCTGTCCGGACACTGTAGAAATATCTTGACTTCTAAATGTCTTCTGAGTGATCTAAGTCCCAAGTTCTTCAACAATTAAGGAACCTTTTGTTATCAGAATGTAGCCAATCATCAAAAACCAACAAAACCCCTTTGGCAATTCTGGGACAAAACGGTTAAATAAAAAAAAAAAAAAAAACTACTCCCCTTTTTTGTCACAAAAGGACAAAGGGAAAAATAGAGTAAACCAGCCCCTCCAAAAAATTGTCCACAATATCAAATAAAAATGTAGTCCAGAAAGTAATTATAACAACTGTTGAGTAAAAACACAAAAAATAATAAAAACAAATGTCACAGAACTTTTTTCATACATTTAACTTGATCTGGGCAACATCTATCTCTAATGGCTGCATGCACTGATCCATGGTCAAGAACCAATCATCCATGGAAATAAGCCGGTTATCCATAGATAGAAGTTGATCATTCATTTTACTCAAGAGACTCATGACTGCAATATTAGACAGATCAGTAGAAGAGGAGGAAGTCGAAGGAGTGGTAGAAGCTAGCTTATCAGACATTTGAAACCGGTGGAACTAAGCATTGGATTTTAGCACTGTGCCCTTCCCAAAACATTCCTTAGGCATATCAACTGGCTCATTGGCAGGGATGGAAGATAGCTTCTTCTTGAGGATCTCCGTGATGAGTTCTCCAAATGGCAACGCAATCTGATTGTCAGCATGCATCTCTATAAAGGTCATGACCATGTGTTTGCACATACATGTTAGTTTGATTGGTTTCATTTTGTTGACAAAATCACTATCATGTAATGTTGCTATCTGAAACAGGTTACCGTATTATTCAGAATCTCTAGTTTATTAGAGTTTATTTCTCTAAGATAGAAAAAGCCTTACTATGACAAGTTCAGTGTCAGAAGCATCAAGAAAGGCAATTTCAGAAGTTCCAGGAAGTTTTTGCGCAGTTGACAACTCAGTAAAAGTCGGATCCCTTGTTTCCATCTGGACGGTCCAGTGAAGCGTACAGACGCTCTCCAATGTCTAGAAGATTTTGACAAGTTCAGCATTGCATTCACCTTGACGTTAGGGCAACACGTCTGGACGTTTTTCAGTGTTAGAGAAGAATCCAGTTTTCCTTTGTAGACAAGGATTGAGAAAGACATCTTGCAACCGTTCAGATGTTAGGGCAACATCATCTGGACGCGGCCTTAATATGTGTTAGTTTGTGATTGGTTGCATTCTATTTGACAAAATCACTTGTGTGTAATATTGCTAAATATTCAGGGATATCGTCTTATTTCAAAGTCTTCGTTTTAGAAATGTGCTTCTCAAAATTCAAAGATGATTCTGTGCAGTTTTCAAGTCAGAAAAGTTGAATCTCAAGTTTCCATCTGGATGGCCCATACATGCGTCCAGACGCCTATTACTGTCTACTGTTCAAGCTTGCATCCTAATACCCATCAAAATATAATCACAAGAAATCATCACCCATACAGCCAGAATACTACCCGAACACACACAACTAGCCACAATTGGTCAATAACAGGGAATACACAAAAATAGGGAAATACCAACTCAATACCCATAATCAGTTATCACCCAAAATACCTGGTTAATTGGTCTAAAACACACCACCAATTGGCCACCGTAACTCCATCATCAACATAAAAATTCTAATCCAAAACACCCATTCTAAATCAGTCCTTCCAGAAAATACCCAACATCAAACCTATCTAGGAATCCCCCAAACATGGGCATAGGGGATCACACGGTCGAACACACACACACACACACACACACACAAAACACACCCACTGACCGGAACAGGAACCACAACAAAAATACCCATGATCAGAACCACTATCATCGAAACAGGGGAAGAATTCAACAAAGACCCATAACCAACAGAACGCCATTCAATCGGGAAATCAACCAACATCAGAGAAAACTCCAACAAATCATAAATCAAAATAAGCCCATAACAATTCGAAGTAGAATTACAAGAATTCATCAGAAATTACCTAGCGAATTTCTGTTTAAAGTAAGGAAAAACCACCGAAAAATCGCACTCTTGGTTCACCGGAAAATCGCCACTGGGAGTCGCCGAATTTCCGGCCAGAACTGCTGGAAATCGCTACTGGGATCGTCACCGGCGATGACCCATGGAGGATCGGGTTTGGATCTCGTCGGAGGGTCGGGTTTCTGCTCCGGTTCTCCTGGGTTTCGGATCCTTCTGGGTCCGTCTAGTCCTCTCCTCTCTCCGTCAGTTTCTCGAGCAACGACCACAGGAAATCGGACCTCCGGTGGTTTTCTCCCGGTTTTAGTCTCTCTCTCTCTCTTAGAAAAGAAGAGAAGAAAGGAAGAAAGGAGATAGGGAGAAGAAAGGGAATCGGGTCTCTCTCCTCAGATTTTCTCTCTTAACTTCACTCTTCTCTCTCAAACTCATCTCTAATCTCTCATCACTCACAACTTCCCCTTTCTCCCACGATCGTCCCCTTTCAGAGACTCGGACAGAAACAGGGAAAGAAGGAGCAAGAAGAAAAGAGAAACAAAGAAGAAAAGAAGAAGAAGAGGGAAATGAAGAAGAAAGAAAACTCAGTGAATTTTACTGAGAGGTGCGAGATTAACAAAGGGATTGAGGGTGGATTTTATAGGCTTTGTAAACTGTGGTTAGTTTTTACCTCAGTTAAAATTAACGAGTTAAAAGTAAAATATCGGATTAACCCATAATTAAATTTTACCTTAGTTAGACTAACCTTAGTTAACCTTAAAAATATCTAGTTAACCCATGGTTAACTTTTATCTAGTTAGATTAACTAGAGTTACTTTTTAATAAAATCTAATTATTATTTATTATAAGTATTTTTATATAAAGTCTTTCTCATTTAATATCTCACTAGGGTATAATTTTAAATCCGTTTTGAGCCCAGTTCGTTTTATAAATAATGTTAATTTTTGAATAACATTATTAAACTAATAATATTATTATACGAAATAATATTAGGCCAAAATAATATCATGTACAATAAATATTTCAAAATAATATTATATATCAATAATATTATTCTACAAAATATTTTCATATAATAATATTAGGAATATTATTATTCCAACTAATTTACCAAATATTTAGGTTTGCCTATTATGAAATAAGAACAGGTGACGCATAAATATGCAATTATCAAAATAATGTCAATCGACAGGTCGATCGAGCGACAGGTAATGTCGATCGAGCGATGGTCAATCGATCGGCAGAAGTGGTCGATCAAGCGATTGAAAGTGTGAATTAATCACTACAGGTCTTAAATTCTATTTAAGGCGCCTTATCTTAAAATCTGGGGTATTACATCCCTCCCCTCTTAACGGAATTTTGTCCCCGAAATTCGAAAACCGTAAATATTTCTCTAACGAAGATTTAGATTTCTAAATCTAAATCTAAATCTAAAGTCAAGGGTCAGATTTTAAGACGTAGAACTTAATTGTTGAACATAAATTACTCTAACTATCATCACTTAAAAGTGTTCTAAAGAAGGAAAAATAATGCATATTTTCTATCATCTTGCCCTAACACCTTAACTTATATGATCTTCACCATCCACATCATTTTCGTTTTCTATTTCTCTGCTTCAATGTAAAGGTCTGCTCTTATCGTAGACCTTCATCTACTTTGTTCGTTTGTGTTAGCAGTACTTGATCAGATCATTATATTTCCAAATACCTCAAGTAATATGCTGGAATTTCATCTTATCTTCTATTGTTAAAATTCCATCTTATGTTATTGAAATTCCAACTCCCAATCCTAGGGAAGATTCTTATTCAAAGTCCAACGTTTCGATTAAAGGTACGTCCTTAGTCATCCTTAAGGGTCGAGGTTTCTTTCCATTAGAAAATCCTTTAACATAAATCTGGTCTAACTATTTCTATTCCTCAAATAAGATTTAGTCATTAATTCTTCGGACCTCGAAACATAAATCATATCATGATAATAGATCACACTAAGTAAGAACTTCAAATCAAGGCATCACTTGCCTCAAGCATCCTCAAGTGCAGCTTAGTGAAAGACTGATATAGATTTCCTTGTTGTTTGACCTTGAATCATATCTTAATCTTTGAGATTCTCCAAATGACAATATTCACATAGTTAGTTGTCCCATCCAATCAACTAGGTTGACATCATATATCTCAGAAGTTCACCTCAAATTCAGATCTGCATTGTATCGTAGCTACTTTAGTCTACACTGTCATGACTATCCTTAAGATTCATGATATCATTAACTGAAGTGTAAGACTTAAAATCAAATTCCACAATTAACCCTTTTCCAATTAATTCTTGTTCCTCTTTATCCACAAAAAGGGTGTAAGAAAATAATGTCTCTTAATCATATCTTCAAATTAGTCCATAGACCTCAATTTAAACACTATCCTTGCATTCCATTGCAAGGTTTAACCTCGACATAGTTCAGCTAGTAATCAAACATTTACTTAATAGTCAATTTAAGAAATCAGTCATTCTAAAATCAATAAGGTATCACATCAAACATCAAAATCAGTTACCTGATTTAGAAACAATCTTCCTTTTATTTACCACGTAGTATTTCTTACTTTCCTAAAGATCAACTAGGCATCAACACCGGTAATATATCATAACCTATTCTCCATAGTGCCATAATCATCCTATCATGATTCCAGATAACGGACACTAGATGCTATAAATCCATAAATATAATTTTTATCCAATTGAACTCCAACAATGGATTTATTTCATATATTGTTTTCTAATATCAAACACTTGAGTTCTTTTTTTCTACATGGTCATCAAAAATCCTTTCAGTAACTCGAATCATATCTTATAACTTTGAAATTAAAGATTACCTCAAAAATATCAACTTATCATCAAATCTTCAATATTTGGCGAATACCATAAGATCAAATATTAAATCTCCTCAAGTTTAGCCAATGAAAAGTCAATTTATAAATCCTCAATTAAAAATCATCTATCTCAGATTATCAAAATAATCACCATGGAATTCCTCAATTCATTTGGCTAAGATTCATAATTACCATAATCACATCTCAATAGCCAAAGCAACTTAAACTCATCACTAAGGCTAAGCATCAATCCATAATCACTATGAATCGGAATAAATGCTAACTCATCCTCAAAGTTATCATAACTAAAACTGGGGAATCGAGAGTTCCAAAATTAAACTAACTTCATAGCTCAATACATACCCAATGGTCTTAATGCATACTAACTCTATTCAATTTTATATATAACCGAGGGGGTTTACGTACTTACCTTGTACGCTTAACTGATAGCAAGCTTGTCTCGTATTAACTCTTGGTTTTCTTGGTATGAACGTAGGTATTCGTATTAAGGATGCGTGATTCTGATTTTGCTGACCATTGCTTCCTTTCGGTGTTTCTCTAACCTAGTGGTTTGTGTGTCTGCGAAGGTTAAGATAATATTACCTTTTTCAAGGCGCGGTTTGTCAATACGTAAGGGTTTCTGTAATCTTTCAATGATGTGTAAAGTCTTTCTTGGTTCCGAATGTTGCAAGCCTTTGTCGACGTCATCCTCATCGTTGTTCAATTATGATGAAGAACAATTAATCAATCAATCAAACAAACACAGTGGCAAGGATAATTAGTCAACCATTAAAGTGATAGGAAAGAAGACGATGAATATAATGTCAGTTATAATATAAGACCTATCATCTTGCTATTCTTATGAATTAGGATTGAAAGCAAATCAATCTTAGTCATCATATGCCACCTATATCAATCTATACCTCAAAAGGAAAGGCTTGGATATCAATATCTCTTTAAATGATTAATTCTTTAATTATCGCAAAATTCCTATCTTTAAATCATCAACCAATTGTCTATACAACTTCAAAATTCGTAGATCCAAATATCCTCTTGGGTATCATATACCATTATTCCTATGTAAATCTAAGAATACCTGGATGATCAATAACCCTTACCTCAAAGTATTGCAGTCTTCCTTATGAGTCCCTCATATTTCTTCAATCACATTTAATCAATCTTATCAAGAGGCTGTAAGAAAATAATAATTTTCTACGTATCATTCTATCTCTCAATATCAAAGCTCTCCTAAGACTGCTATAATCCTTTGAACTATTATTTCTTCTTGATACTTAGGTACAATTCTTATATAATACCATGATCTTCTCATTATCCCTGCATAAATACTATCATTCTTGAAAATCATTAGATTAAATCCTTAAAATCAATCCAATTTAATTATGTAGCCCATCACGCTTCCGCTGTGCCTCTCTGATATCTACTCATCAAGCAAGGATTTCTAAGAGAATAAATGAATCACATATTCAAAATTATTTTATTTAACTTAAGCTCTAGAAAACCCCAATAATTCATCAATTAATAGATTCAAACTTCTCCAAAGTTTATCAAATACGTAGGAAGATAATTTCTCCAAATATCATCAAATTATTCAATCAACTAATTTCCTCACATATATATATAAATCAGCAATCTACAATATATACATCTATCTTCAAAAGATACTAGATTTGGAATAATAGATACTCACTAACATAATATTATAGGTTAATCCACCAGCTTCGTCATCAGTAAGTATAGAGATACTTACAGCCTTTTAGTGCAGTTCTCATAATAACTCATTTTCTACAATAAATATATATTTATATATAGAGTGTTAATATTATTATTCAGGGACCCATTTTTACTCAGAAATCATTTATATTTATTAACATGAGTTTGAGGAACTCAATATTATTGTCATGATTTTTAATTAAACCCTATAACAATCTTAATCGATTATCTTGGAAACTAATTTACAGTTCTTTTAAAACCCAAAATCATTTTACTCGAAAATCATCAACAAACCCGAACACTTCTCAAAACACCACAAATTAGTACCTGAAACCCATATCATTCGGCCAACCCATAAAAGCCACAACTCAACTCAGCTAATACCCATCAAAATATAATCACAAGAAATCATCACCCCTACGGCCAGAATACTACCCGAACACACACAACTAGCCACAATTGGTCAATATCAGGGAATACACAAAAATAGAGAAATACCAACTCAATACCCATAATTGGTTATCACCCAAAATACCCGGTTAATTGGTCCAAAACACACCACCAATTGGCCACCGTAACTCCATCATCGACATCAAAATTCTAATCCAAAACACCCGTTCTAAATCAGTCCTTCCAGAAAATACCCAACATCAAACCTATCCAGGAATCCCCCAAACATGGGCATAGGGAATCACACGGCCGAACACACTGATGAGAATGTAAAATGTCGTATTTTTCCCCTTAATATTTAATCTCTTATACTTATTTAATGCCTAAATGTACTCATTATTCTTATATTTTGATTTAGGATGCAAATTGAGGCATTAAATGCAAAACAAAGCTAATTGGGCGATTTTGGACAGATTTGACATCAGTTCATAATCTGGGCATAACTCTCTCATAAAAGCTCCGATTGAGATGATTAAAGATGCTGTGAAACGCCAAGAAAAAGATATACAACTTTTATGTTTTGCGTTTTGAGAGATGCCGGATGAATCAAGGTCGAAATCGGGCTTGAAGTTGACGTTCTGATGTGGATCTGATGCGATTTATTTTAGGAAGTTTTCAGATATGGAAATTTCTTTACTTTGAGCCTCTTCATAATCATCCAATAAATTCCAGCCAAGCCAAGCAAATAAATGAAAAGTTAAAGCAAAAGGAAGAAAAGGAAAGAAAAGATGCATGGAGGACCATAGAATTAAAGAAGAGATTTGTGGGGACCACGTGGAAGAAGACAACATGAAAGGAGCATCTCTTTCCATGACAAGACAAATTGATTTTCTCTCCATACTTGGCTGATTTGTGGGGACTTAAACAAGGAAAGAATCGATAAAGCATATGGCAACAAAAGTCCCCATTGAAATCATCACCTTCCTAGTTATCCTAGCCTTTATTTTATGTTTAATATTTTCCTTAATTAGTAGATTTGTGTATTGTTATTTTAGGATAGTATTTACAATATCTTTCTTTAGGAGATTTCCTAGGTTTCTAGCATATGGGATGAAACATGTATAAAAGGGGGGAACCATGACACACAACACACACCTTCTACCTTACATCTTCTATCTTCTTCCATCTTCTCTAAACTTTGGTCGAAGGAAACGGAAGCCTCGGAATCAATAAAACTGTGAGATCTAATTTGTTTTTATTGTTCGATTTATGCTTTGAGTATCAGATGTTCTTCTATACTTATTTTTATAATTGTCTCGTTTAACAACTAAGATTTAATAATTTGACTGAGTTTCTGCGTTGGCGATCATTAAATCCTAGGAGGCCAACTAGTTTATTTAATGATTTGACTGAGTTTCTGCGCTGGCGATCATTAAATCCTAGGAAGCCCACTAGTAGCCAACTAGTTTATTTAATGATTTGACTGAGTTTCTGCGCTGGCGATCATTAAATCCTAGGAAGTCTACTAGTTTGTTATTCGTTGCAATCTATTGCTGGGTTGGACATCAAATCCGTAATTGTTTGATCCCTCCAATCTATGAACCAACTAAGATTTAATGATTTGCTGCTTCTCAGTGATTATTAAATCTTAGGAAGAACATTTGACGAAATTAAATGCAACTGCTTGTGCTTGTGTTGTTTCGCTTCATCGATCTCTCTAATTCTTAAAGCTGCTACTAGATTAAACCTATAGCGCTTGTCTTAGGTTGTTTAGTAGTTAGGGTTAATTAGAGTGCTTGTCTTCTAATTAACTATGACTAAGGAGAGATAGGAAAACAGTTCCAACGGTGAATATTCAAGTATGAATTGATATATATTTGCATCGATGATCAGTTGCCAGATTCCGACGGTGGAAGTTGACTAAGACCAATGTTTGTTCTTTTCCTTTATATTTTTATTTTACTTATTATTTTTATTGTCATACTCAAAACCCCCCCCCCATCCTTGATCACTTAGCGTAAAACTCGACTAATCACTCTTCGTGGGATCGACCCTTACTTGCACTACTACATTTATATTTTTAGAAGTAAGGTTTTATTTTTGGGTGCTCACGACAGCACGCCACACACACACACACACACAAAACACACCCACTGGCTGGAACAGGAACCACAGCAAAAATACCCATGATCAGAACCACTATCACCGAAACAGGGGAAGAGTTCAACAAATACCCATAACCAACCGAACGCCATTCAACCGGGAAATCAACCAACATCAGAGAAAACTCCAACAAATCATAAATCAAAATAAACCCATAACAATTCGAAGTAGAATTACAAGAATTCATCAGAAATTACCTAGCGAATTTCTGTTTAAAGCTAAGGAAAAACCACCGGAAAATCGCACTCTTGGTTCACAGGAAAATCGCCAATAGGAGTCGCCGGAATCCCGGCCAGAACCGCCGGAAATCGCTACTGGGACCGTCACCAGCGATGACCCATGAAGGATCGGGTCTGGGTATCGTCGGAGGGTCGGGTTTCTGCTCCGGTTCTCCTGGGTTTCGGATCCTTCTGGGTCCGTCTGGTCCTCTCCTCTCTCCGTCGGTTTCTCAAGCAACGACCACCGGAAATCGGACCTCCGGTGGTCTTCTCCCGGTTTCACTCTCTCTCTCTCTCTCTCTCTCGCGCGCTTCTTCCTCTCTCTCTCTGTGTCTCTCCGATTCTCTCTCTCTCGTTCTCTATCTCAAAAAGGAAGAGAAGAAAGGAAGAAAGGAGATAGGGAGAAGAAAGGGAACCGGGTCTCTCTCCTCTTTAGATTTTCTCTCTTAACTTCACTCTTCTCTCTCAAACTCATCTCTAATCTCTCATCACTCACAACTGCTCCTTTCTCCCACGATCGTCCCCTTTCGGAGACTCGAACGGAAACAGGGAAAGAAGGAGCAAGAAGAAAAGAGAAACGAAGAAGAAGAAGAGGTAAATGAAGAAGAAAGAAAACTCGGTGAATTTTACTGAGAGGTGCGAGATTAACAAAGGGATTGCGGGTGGATTTTATAGGCTTCGTAATCTGCGGTTAGTTTTTACCTTAATTTAAATTAACATGAGTTAAAAGTAAAATATCGAATTAATTCAGGGTTAAATTTTACCTTAGTTAGACTAACCTTAGTTAACCTTAAAAATAACTAGTTAACCTATGGTTAAATTTTATTTAGTTAGATTAACTAGAGTTACTTTTTAAAAAAATCTAATTATTATTAATTATAAGTATTTTTATATAAGGTATTTCTCATTTAATATCTCATTAGGGTATAATTTTAAATCCGTTTTGAACCCAATTCATTTTATAAATAATGTTAATTTTTGAATAACATTATTAAACTAATAATATTATTATACCAAATAATATTAGGCCAAAATAATATCATGTACAATAAATATTTCAAAATAATATTATATCTCAATAATATTATTCCACAAAATATTTTCATATATTAATATTAGGAATATTATTATTCCAACTAATTCACCAAATATTTAGATTTGTCTATTATCAAATAAGAACAGGTGACGCATAAATATGCAATTATCAAAATAATGTCGATCGACCAACTTTACAGTCGATCAAGCGATTGAAAGTGTGAATTAATCACTACGGGTCTTAAATTCTATTTAAGGTGTCTTGTCTTAAAATCTGGGGTATTACATATTTCCTTAGTCTATTATGCCTATGCTAGCCAAACACAAACATATGAGGAATTCAAGAAACGAGAATTAATCAAGTTAATCATAAATATATGAATTGTAGCAAATGCGCCAGTTGGAAACCTTAAAGATACATGATTGGGGCTTCAATTGAGCCCTAATAAAAGTAATTAACTACATCTAATTTGGATGGAACTCATCCTCATAAGAAAATAGTAAAGGAAAATAAAAGGTAGAGAAAACCTCATTCTTGAGTAGCCTTTGATTCTTCCCAAGGCTTGTGTCTTTCTCTTCAAAGGTTGGTAACCTATTTATAGGAATTAAAGCAGCTCTAGAAGCCGTTAGAAATCCTACAAGAATCATAAATATGTCTCCTAGTTCAAATAGAATAAGTACAAGTCTTTTTCTTTTTTGGTATTCCAATCCAAGTAGGAAAACGATTCCAAATTCGTACAATTTTGCAGTCTTTTATTGCAGGGAGATTTTAAAATAGTAAACATCCGAATTAGGAAGATCCTACTTTTGACATATTTGTTACATTTTTTATTAGCTCTCAAACTTCACCAATTTGATCACAATCCAATACTTGAGCCGAGGTAATGCTACGTATTACCCTTGTGTCCCTCTTTTGTCCTCCCAAAATGGATGTGGCTCTTAAAATCACCATTGAATAAAAAACCAATAGTGGTTTATCATAAATTCAATGGTGATTTTAATAGCTATATCAATTTTAGGGGGACAAATGGGGGGCCACAAGAGTGATATATAGCATTACTCATTCTCTTTTCTTAAATTCAAAATTAATTTGGAGTTGAATCTTTCTAAAAGTGAGTTTGCTAACTTTGTTAAAATCTTAGAATTTGATGGATTTTCTTCCAAAACATGTAAAATACAAGAAAAAAAAAAAATACAAAACATCGAACTATAACAAAATTAAGAGCTTAACATATGTAAATTAAGGGGCTTGAATGTGTGACATTCAACACTTATCAGCTGTCACTCATATTGTAGACTCAAATCTGGATGGAAGACATTCCTCCCTGGATCAATGATATTGTAACTATGGAACGTGTTGTCCCTATGTTTTGCTCCTAGCTATTGTTGTGGTTTTTTCATAATATAAAGGAATTTGTTTTTTTTTTTTTTTTTCTAAAAAAAAAAAAGAAAGAAAACAAAGAAAAAGAAAAAGAAAAGAATAAAAGTGCACATTCTAAACCTAAAAGAATTAAGCCTAGTCGAAAAACCTTAACCATAATCCGTATATACCTTCATGTGTATTGGAAGATGAAAATGCTACCTTAGACCTAATATTTTATAACACATTATGGGCAATCGACTTACCATTCAAACCAACCAATAATCCTTGATCGTCCAAAACTCAAACAGTTTGATGGATGCAAACATGTTTACCTAGCTAGGGTCCGGACATTTGCACAAAAAATTTTCTGTGTTTGTTGTCTTGTCTTGTGTGTCTGGTCATCTTGCAAAATAGGGACTTTTTAGAAGTTGTGTCCGCTGGGCTGTTCAGACATGTTGAGAACATAAACTCATTGTCAATTGTGTTCGAACATCTTGTTGAAGATGAATTTTTTGTAACTTGTGTCCAAACACGGCTTTTGGCTGTCCTAATATTGCAAAAATTTCCTGATTTCTGAGTGATCTGAGTCCCAAGCTCTTCAACAATTAAGTAACCTTTTGTCATCAAAATGTAGCCAATCATAAAAAATAACAGATCGCGCCCTTCGTGTTTTGCATATTATCAACATGACATCACTCTTCTAAATTTATAATTAAGCTTTTTTTTTTGGGAGGGGGGGGGGAGGGGGAGTTTGGTGATGGTGTTTGTTCTATTTTTTTTTTTTTTTTTTTTTTTTTTTTTTTTTTCCAATTTTGATTGGAGAATACATATGAGGTTTAATTCTTGGTGCTTGTGATGTATTTATTGTTTTTTTTTTTTTTTTTTACTTTTTTATTTTTAGATAAAGTGGCTGTCATAATTATTTTCAATTAGATTCTTCGATAATCAGAATAATTTAGTTCGAAAGGTTTTGGGGATTCAATAGTCATTTTGATTTCTTGAAACTCTATTTCTACCGGAAGATGAAGATGAAGAACTACGGATTTTAATCTATTTGTCAATTAATCAAAAAATTCTTACAAACTCGAAATTAATGTTTTTTCTTTCTCTCTTTCTTTCTTCTTGTTCTTGTTCTTGTTCTTGTTCTTCTTTTTTTTTTTTTTTTTTTTTTTTTTTTTTTTTTTCTGTAATCTTATTCACAGTTTAAGAAGAGTATTCAGCCTAAAGAAGTTGTCCACATAAAAATTCTTGTTTGTATTTAATAATTTTGTTTTTTTGAAAAAAAAAAGGACAAAGCTTTATATTCTTTTAATTACACTATGGTGTAATCTGAAATGATAGAAAACATTTTTATTATGATAAGAGTACAATCTAAATGTGCGTCAGACTTGCCCAACATGAGAAGATATGGACATCTATTGGATGGCATAAAATCTGCCATGTCATTTTTTCTAATGGTGAATCTAGTCCATGTCAAAAGTGAGGATAATTCAACCGCTCACGGATTAGTATGAGAATCTGTTGTTGTGCAAATATCTATCTAAATAAATAGATAATTATTTGTACGTTTTACTCATAAGTGCACATGATTAAAACGATAGTATAGTAGGCAAATACAAAATCATTCCCATGAAGAATGGTAAATTATGCATTAAAAGATTTTCCTAAATCACTGAGATAAGTGAGAGGAACTATAAATATTAATGAGATATAATAAGAGAAAAATATTAATGAAATATAATAAGAAGTAGGGTAAGGCTTTGATATCCGCCGCTAATCGTACTCAATTAAGATTAACAATTCCAATGCTAGAATTCATAACTTGATACTTAATGTTTACCAGCCACAAGGGAATGGTATCTTCTCCTAACACTATTGATTTCCCTTAGCAACGACTTTGGCATGGTATCTAACGCTTTTCTACCTTGAAGGATTTAACATGGTATCTACTAAGTTGTTCTTTAAGAAAGCATAAATCTATGAAAATCGGTAAACACACTCAGATTGGAACTTGGTATCTCTTCAAGTTGTCTTAATGTTGATTAATGCAAGAACCTGTGGCGGGATTCTTTTGTTACTCTATTATGCCTATGCTAGCCAAACACAAACATGTGAAGAATTAAAGAAACAAGAATTAATCAAGTTAAGCATCAATATATGAATTGTAGCAAAGACGATGATTGGAAACCTTAAGGATACATGATTCGGGCTTCAATCGAGCCCTAACAAAAGCAATTAACTACAACTAATTTAGATGGAACTCATCATCATAAGAAAATAATAAAAGAAAATAAAAACTAAAGAAAACCTCATTCTTAAGTAGCCTATGATTCTTCCCCAAAGTTTATGTCTTTCTCTTCAAAGGTTAGAGGCCTATTTATAGGAATTAAAGTAACTCTAGAATCCCTAGGAATCCTAGAAGAATCATAAATAGGTCTCCTAATAAAAATAGAATACATACAAGTCTTTTTCTTTTCTGAAATTCTAATCAAAGTAGGAGAATGATTTTAAAATCATACAAATTTGCGGTCCTTTATTGTAGGGCGATTTTAACATAGTAAACGTTCGTATTAGGAAAAACCTACTTCTGACATATTTGTCACATTTTTTATTATCCCTCCAACTCCACCAATTTCATCACAATCCAATACTTGAGCCGAGGTAATGCTACATATTACACTTGTGTCCCCCTTTTGTCCTCCGAAAATTGATGTGGCTCTTCAAATCACGATTAGATAAAAAATTAATAGTGGTTTATCATAAATTCAATGGTGATTATAAGAGCCACATCAATTTTGGGGGACAAAATGGGGACACAAGAGTGATATGTAGCATTACTTATTCTCTTTTCTTAAATCCAAAATTAATTTGGAGTTGAATCTTTCCAACAGTGAGTTTGCCGACTTCGTTATAATCTTGGAATTTGATGGATTTTCTTCCAAAATATGTAAAATACAAGAAAACACAAAAACAATACAAAACATTAAACTATAACAAAATTAAGATCTTAAAATATGTAAATTAAGGGGCTTGAATGTGTGACATTCAATACTTATCAGTTGTCACTCATATTGTAGATTCAATCTGGATGGAAGAAATTCCCCCCCAAATCTATGATATTGTAACTAGGGAACGTGTTGTCTCTGTGTTTTCATCCCAACTATTGCTATGATTTTTTTTTTTATAATATAAAGGCATTTGTTTAAAAAAGAAAAAAGAAAAAGAAAAAAAAGAGCACATTCTAAACTAAAAGAATTAAGCCTAGTCAGAAAACCTTAACCATAATCCATATATACCTTCATGCGAATTGGAAGATGAAAATGCTACCTTAGACCTACTATTTCATAACACATTATGGCCAACCGACATACAATTCAAACCAACAAATAGTCCTCGATCATCCAAAACTCAAACAATCGGATGGATGCAGACATGTTGCCCTAGTGTCCGGACACTTGCACAAATACTTTTCTGTGTATGCTGTCTTGTCTTGTGCGTCTGGACATTTTGCAGAATAGGGACTTTTTAGAAGTTGCGTCCGTTGGACTGTCCAGACATGTTGAGAATATAAACTCATTGTCAATCGTGTCCGAACATCTTGCTGAAGATGAACTTTCTGTAACTTGTGTCCGGACACGGCTTTTGGCTTTTTGGACACTGCAAAAATTTCTTGACTTTTGAATGTCTTCCGAGTGATTTGAGTCCCAAGTTCTTCAACAATTAATTAACCTTTTGTCATTAAATTTAGAAAATCATCAAAAACCAACAAATTGCGCCCTTGGTGTTTTGCATATTAACATAACTTCTGCATGACATCACTCTTCTAAATTTATAATTAAGCTTTTTTTTTTTGGGGGGGGGGGGGGAAGGGGGGGGGGGGGGGGGGGAGGGTGATGGTGTTTGTTCTATGTTTTTTTCAATTTTGATTGGAAAATACATATGGGGTTTAATTCTTGGTGCTTGTGATGTTTTTATTTAGCTTTCTTTTTCTTTTATTTATTTATTTATTTTTGTTTTATTTTTAGAGAAAGTGGCTGTCAAAATTATTTTCAATTAAATTCTTTGATAATCAGATTAATTAGTTCGAAAGGTTATGGGGCTTCAATTATTATTTTGATCTCTTGAAACTCTATTTCTACTGGAAGATGAAGATGAAGAACTACGAATTTTTAATCTATTTGTCAATTACTCGGACAATTTTTAAAAAGTCAAAATTTATGGTTTTTTTTTTTTTTTCCTGTATTCTTATTGATAGTTATGAAGTGTCTTCAACCTGAAGAAATTGTCCCCATAAAAATTCTTGTTTGGATTTAACAATAGTATTTCTTTTTTTCTTTTTTTTTTTTAAAAAAAGAGTAACCATCATAGTCTTTTAATTACACTATGGTGTCATCTGAAATGATAGAAATTACTTAACCATTTTTATTCTGATAAGAGCACATTCTAAATGTGTGTCAGACTTGCCCAACATGAGCAGATATGGACATCTATGGGAGGGCATAAAATCTGCCATGCAATTTTTTCTAATGGCGAATCTAGTCCATGTCAAAAGTGAGGCTAATTCAACTGCTCACGGATTAGCACGAGAGGCTATTGTTGTGCACATATCTATCTAATTAAATAGATAATTGTTTGTATGTTTTACTCCCAAATGCACAAGATTAAAACGAGAGTGTAGTAGGCAAATACAAGATCATTCCCACGAAGATTGGTAAATTATGCATTAAAAGATTTTCCTAAATCATAGAGATAAGTGAGAATAGCTAAAAATATTAATGAGATATAATAAGACAAAAATATTGATGAAATATAATAAATATAAGGTAAGGCTTCGATATCCATCGCTAATCATACTCAATTAAGATTAACAATACCAATGTTACAATTCACAACTTGATACTTAATGTTTACCAGCCAAAAGTGAATGATATGTTCTACTAAAGCTATTGATTTCCCTAAGCAACGAGTTTGGCATGGTATCTACTCAAACTCTTTTCTTCAAGGATTTAGAAAGGTATCTACTAAGTTGTTCTTCATGAAAGCATAAATCTATGGAAATCGGTAAACACACTCGGATTTGAACATGGTATCTATTTGAAATGTCTTTAAGTTGATAAATCTAGGAACCTGTGGTGGAGTTCTTTCATTACTCTATTATGCCTATGCTAGCCAAACACAAACATGTGAGGAATTCAAGAAATGAGAATTAATCAAGTTAAGAATCAATATATAAATTGTAGCAAAGGCGCCAATTGGAAACCTTAAAGATGTATGATTAGGGCTTCAATCGAGCCCTAACAAAAGTAATTAACAACAACTAATTTGGATGGAACTCATCCTCATAAGAAAATAATAAAGGAAAGTAAAAACTAGCGAAAACCTCATTCTTGAGTAGCCTTTGATTCTTCCCCAAAGCTTGTGCCTTTCTCTTCAAAGGTTAGATGCTTATTTATAGAAATTAAAGCAGCTCTAGAATCCCTAGGAATCCTAGAAGAATCATAAATGGGTCTCCTAGTCCAAATAGAATAGGTACATGTTTTTTTCCTTTACGAAATTCCAATCCATGTGGGAAAATGATTCCAAATTCATACAAATTTACGGTCCTTTATTGCTGGGCGATTTTGACATAGTAAACGTCCGAATTAGGAAAAACCTGGATAATGCTACATATTACCATTGTGTCCCCCTTTTGTCCTCCCAAAATTGATGTAATTCTTAAAGTCACCATTGGATTAAAAATCAATAGTGGTTTATCATAAATTCAATGATGATTTTAAGAGCCACTTCAATTTTGGGTGGACAAAAGGGGGACACAAGAGTGGTATGTAGCATTACTCATTCTCTTTTCTTAAATTCAAAATTAATTTGGAGTTGAATCTTTCTAGTAGTGAGTTTGCCGACTTCATTAAAATCTTGGAATTTGATGGATTTTCTTCCAAAACGTGTAAAATACAGGAAAACATAAAAACAATACAAAACATCAAAATATAACGAAATTAAGAGGCTCGTGTGTGTGACATTCAACACTTATCAAATGTTACTATTATTGTAGACTCAATCTTGATAGAAGAAATTCCTCCCTGGATCTATGATATTGTAACTAGGGAACGTGTTATCCTTATGTTTTTATCCTAGCTATTGTTGTGGTTATTTTATAATATAAAGGAATTTTTTTAAAAAAAGAAAAGAAAAAAAGAGCACATTCTAAACCTAAAAGAATTAAGCCTAGTCAAAAAACCTTACCATAATCCATATATACCTTCATGTGTATTGGAAGATGAAAATGCTTCCTTAGACCTAATATTTCATAACACATTATGGCCAATCCACTTACCATTCAATCCAACCAATAGTCCTCGATCGTCTAAAACTCAAACAATCTGATGGATGCAGACATGTTGCCCTAGTGTCCAGACATTTGCACAAAAACTTTTCTGGGTCTGCTGTCTAGTCTTGTGTGTCTGGTCATCTTGCAGAATAGAGATTTTTTAGAAGTTACGTCTGCTGGGCTGTCCAGACTTGTTGAGAACACAAACTTATTGTCAATCGTGTTCGAGCATCTTGCTGAAGATGAACTTTTTGTAACTTTTGTCCAAACACGGCTTTTCCTTGTCTGGACAATGCAAAAAAAATTTGATTCCTGAATGTCTTTTGAGTGATCTGAGTCCCAAGTTCTTCATCAATTAAGTAGCATTTTGCTATCAAAATGTTGCCAATCATCAAAAACCAATAGATCGCGCCCTTGGTGTTTTGTATATTAATCTAACTTCAACATGCCATCACATTTCTATATTTATAATTAAGCTTTTTTTTTTTTTGGAGGGTGGGGCGGATGGTGTTTGTTCTATGTTTTTTTTCAATTTTGATTGGAGAATACATATAGGGTTTAATTCCTGGTGCTTGTGATGTATTTATTGTTATTTTTTTAAAAAAAAAAATTGGTTTTTATTTTTAGATAAAGTGGCTGTCAAAATTATTTTCAATTAGATTCTTTGATAATCAGAATAATTAGTTCGAATGGTTTTGGGGCTTCAATTATCGTTTTGATCTCTTGAAACTCTATTTCTACAGGAAGATGAATATGAAGAACTACAGATTTTTAATCTATTTGTTAATTAATCGGAAAATTTTTACATACTCAAAATTTAAGGTTATTTTTTTTTTTTTTGTAATCTTATTCATAGTTTATGAAGAGTATTCAACCTGAAGAAACTGTGCCCCTAAAAATTCTTGTTTGGATTTAACAATTATACTTTTTTGAAAAAAAAGAAGAAAAAGAAAGCTTTATAGTCTTTTAATTACATTATGGTGTCATCTGAAACAATAGAAATTACTTAAACATTTTTATTATGATAAGAGCACATTCTATATGTTCGTCATACTTGCCCAACATGAGCATATATGGATATCTATTGGAGGGCATAAAATTTGCCATGCAATTTTTTTCTAAGGGTGAATCTAGTCAATGTCAAAAGTGATGCTAATTCTTCCGCTCAAGCATTAGTACGAGAGGCTCTTGTTGTCCAGATATCTATCTAAATAAATAAATAATTATTTATTCGTTTTACTCGCAAGTGCAGAAGATTAAAACGATAGAATAGTAGGAAAATACAAGATCATTCCCATGAAGATTGGTTAATTATGCATTAAAAGATTTTCCTAAATCAATGAGATAACTGAGAAGAACAAAAACTATTAATGAGATATAATAAGAGAAAAATATTGATGAAATATAAAAAGAAGGTAAGGCTTCGATATCCACCGCTAATCATACTCAATAAAGATTAACAATGCCAATGCTGCAATTCATAACTTGATACTTAATGTTTACCAGCCACAAGGGAATTGTATCTTCTCTTAAAGCTATTGATTTCCCTAAGCAACGAGTTTGACATGGTATTTACTCTAATTCTTTTCTTCCTTGAAGGATTTAGCATGGTATTTACTGAGTTGTTTTTCAAGAAAGCATAAATCTATGAAAATAGGTAAACACACTCAGATTAGAACATGGTATCTATTTCAGATGTCTTTATGTTGATTAATCCAAGAACCTGTGGCAGGGTTCTTTCCTTACTCTATTATGCCTATGCTAGCCAAACACAAACATGTGGGGAATTCAAGAAACGAGAATTAATCAACTTAAGCATCAATATATTAATTGTAGCAAAGGCGTCAATTGGAAACCTTAAAGATACTTGATTAGGGCTTCAATCGAGCCCTAACAAAAGTAATTAAATAAAACTAATTTGGATGGAACTCATCCTCATAAGAAAATAATAAAGGAAAATAAATACTAGCGAATACCTCCTTCTTGAGCAGCCTTTGATTCTTCCCCAAAGCTTGTGTCTTTCTCTTCAAAGGTTAGATGCCTATTTATAGGAATTAAAGCAGCTCTAGAATCCCTAGGAATCCTAGAAGAATCATAAATAGGTCTCCTAGTCTAAATAGAATAAATACATGTCTTTTTCTTTTATGAAATTCCAATCCATGTAGGAAAATGATTGCAAATTCATACAAATTTGCGGTCCTTTATTGCAGTGCGATTTTGACATAGTAAACGCCTGAATTAGGAAAAACTTGGATAATGCTACATATTACCCTTGTGTTCCCCTTTTGTCCTCCTAAAATTGATGTAGCTCTTAAAGTCACCATTAGATTAAAAACCAATAGTGGTTTATCATAAATTCAATGGTGATTTTAAGAGCCACTTCAATTTTGGGTGGACAAAAGGGGGACACAAGAGTGATATGTAGCATTGCTCATTCTCTTTTCTTCAATTCAAAATTAATTTGGAGTTGAATCTTTCTGGAAGTGAGTTTGCCGACTTCGTTAAAATCTTGGAATTTGATGGATTTTCTTCCAAAACGTGTAAAATACAGGAAAACACAAAAACAATACAAAACATCAAAATATAACAAAATTAAGAGCTTAACGTATGTAAATTAAGAGGCTCGTGCGTGTGACATTCAACACTTATCAAATGTCACTATTATTGTAGACTCAATCTGGATGGAAGAAATTCCTCCCTGGATCTATGATATTGTAACTAGGGAACGTGTTGTCCTTATGTTTTTATCCTAGCTATTGTTGTGGTTTTTTGTAATATAAAGGAATTTGTTTAAAAAAAAAGAAAAGAAAAAAAAAAGCATATTCTAAACCTAAAAGAATTAAGCCTAGTCAAAAAACCTTACCATAATCCATATATACCTTCATGTGTATTGGAAGATGAAAATGCTTCCTTAGACCTAATATTTCATAACACATTATGGCCAATCCACTTACCATTCAAACCAACCAGTAGTCCTCGATCGTCCAAAACTCAAACAATCTGATGGATGCAGACATGTTGCCCTAGTGTCCAGACATTTGCACAAAAACTTGTATGGGTCTGCTGTCTTGTCTTATGTGTCTGGTCATCTTGCAGAATAGGGACTTTTTAGAAGTTGCGTCCGCTGGGCTGTCCAGACTTGTTGAGAACACAAACTTATTGTCAATCGTGTTCAAACATTTTGTTGAAGATGAACTTTTTGTAACTTTTGTCCAGACACGACTTTTCTCTGTCTGGACATTGCAAAAAAAATTTGATTCCTGAATGTCTTTTGAGTGATCTAAGTCTCAAGTTCTTCAACAATTCAATAACCTTTTTAGTAGTATTTTATGTTGGCTATATTCTGGATGATAAAAACACTTTATGTAATGGTTGCAAATTAACAGGATGGTCGGTTTTTCAATTCATAATCTTCATGCATTCAGAAAGTGTTCAAATCAAAGATAGTAACTGATCACAAGCTTCTAGAAGATGTCCATGAAGAGTCCTTGTAAAATCCAAGTCAAAACAGCCAATTCCTCTGCAACCGTCCGGATACCCCGTAGTATCTTACAGATAACGATGAAGACGTCCGGACGTCAGAGCAACACCGTCCAGATGCTAGGTCAATCATTGCTCAACATGGAGTTGGATTTCAGAAGTCTACACTGTTTAGGAAGTCTCTGTAAGCTGTCCGGACGACGTGGTAACACGTCCGGACGATGTCCAGTATTTTAGAATACTTGAGAGTTCCGTTCAAACATGGAAAGGAGTTTAGCTAAGACCGTTCAGACGCTTGGTCAAGCCAACCGGATGTGGACCTGATAAAGATAGAATTACGCTATTTCTGAAAGGATATCGTAGAAAACCGTCCGGATGTGGCTAACATCCATCCGGACCCTCGACAACCAGAGCCCGAATCTCAACGGTTTTAGGTTTCCTGTAAGCCTATAAATAGAGGGCCATAGGCTTGTATTTTGTACAGAATTCGACAATGAATTCCATAGTGCTTTGAGACTGTGTTTAGGGAGAATCGAAGATCTGCTAGCTCTCAAGCCGTTGCCAGTGAGTGCTCAACTCCTCGTATGAAGTCTATCTTAGGGGTTGGCCCTAAGGTAAATGAATCCATCAGAAACCCCTTCAAGTGGAAGATCTGGTTGGGAAGCGTTCACGATAGCCTTCATGTCAGAGTTAAAGGTATGACTACTGCATCAGGAGTATGTGAGTGTTACTATCTTGTATCTAGTCTTGTCTTCTGAATAGTAGATATCCTGGGTTTGGCTGCCCCGGTGTGGTTTTTCTAATCTTGAGTTTCAACTTCGTTAACAAAAATACTTGTGTTATTTATTTTCCGCATTGTTTAATTTTGTTAACATGATAAGCACACACTTGTCTTATTTTAGAAGTCAATTCCATTTTTCACAACAGAATGTGGCCAACTACAAACTAACAATCTTTATTAGGTCCATGTCCTGACGGCTTGGCCGAGCATCTGGACAGTCTACATTATAACTCATTTCTGCATTCGAACGGAACACTGAAATATTCTAAAATGCTGGACTGCATTGATGGTGAGTCTTGGGAAGCAAATCTCGGATGTAAAACTCATCCGAAAGATATTAAGATCTTTGCCTGAGCATTTCAGGATTAAGGTGACAACTATAGAAGAAAGCAAAGATCTGGAGGAGATGGAGATTGAAGAGCTGGTAGGATCTCTTCAGACATACGAATATTCCTTACCTCCAGTCAGAAAGGCAAAAACAACTGCCCTCAAGGCATCTATGAAGAAATCTAGAGTCTCATCTAATGAAGACTCTGATATTGATGAAGATGCAGTGGCAATGTTAGCCAAGAACTTCGAGCGATTCATGAAAAGTAATAAATTCAAGAAGAAGTTTTCTGACAGACTAAGAAAGGCTCCCATAAGGTTTTTTTTTTTTTTTTTTTTTTTCTCTTCTGACTTTTAGCTTCTGGAATTTCTTGTATGAGAGAGATTTGTTTTGCTAAGATGGTCAAATTGACCAACTCGCTAGTTGAACCTAGAACCCATAAATTCTGGCATTCTTTCTAGGTTGCAACACCAAGTGATAAAAAAGCATTCAACCGAATAAATAAGGATAAATAAAAAGATCCACTGCTTATATGCTAAATCAGTTCTTGATATTGTCCCTATAGAAACAGTCAGTTACCAAATCACTGCAGAAATAGACGGTCACTAAAGGACGATGTAAAAGAAAATGTTCTGCAGCTTAGAGGGAGTGTATCAGATGAGGGTGGCTAGGCCCTAGTAAAATGAAGTTTGACTTTTGACTGATTTAACATTGATTTTCTCTTTTGTTTAGAAAATCTGGGTATTTTAAGTCATACCAGTGAACTTCATACCTTATTGAGAAAGCCTTCACACACACACACACACACACACACACACACACACGCATAGCTTGAGTTAAGTTTCTATTGAAAAGTGTCTTTCTGCAGGGAAATTTTTGTGCTTATTGAATCTTAACTCGCAATTATATCTTGGTATTTTTTGAAATGCTAATTGAACTGGGATATCAGCTTTATATACATGCATGTTATGGAACTTATTTTGGGAATATATATATATATATATTCAGATTTTTTGTACGAAGCGTCCGGACGGTGGTTCTGGCTGTCAAGACGGTAAGGTTGATTCGTCCGGACGTCCATCCACTTTGTTTGGACGAGCGTGTTTTTGCAATCTCCTATGTGGCACTATGTCTGGACGTCACTTAAGTTCCGTCCGAATGGTGTCTCCTGTAGGGTTATATCGCATTTCCCCCTCGTCGCAGCCTTCTCATTCCGCCTTTTTTGGTTCTTTTTGTCGTCTTGTGCATTTTTTCTGTGCTTTTATGCGTATTTATCAAGTGTATGTGTCATCTTTGCAATTTATCTCCTCCCTAGGTATGTTTTTATACTCTTTCACTAATTTATTTTAAGTTTTTATGCTTAAAATAGTTTGTTTTTGGGTTTCCATTTTGTTTGAGTTTAATATGTATCATTGCTAAAAAATTCTTTATTATTTGGGTTGATATTTTTCATATTTGGTTCTTGATATTGTTTGGGTTGTGTTTCTGTTGTTGTAATTTTTGGGATAGTCCATTTTACAGCCGTTATAATGCCCAATTTTTTGGACTAACAAGAATTAATGCTTTCATAGACTTGTTTCTGTGATTTTTTTTAGTTCAGGAAATATGTCTCCAGATAACTCTCCTCCCCGAGTCAAGCAAAGAACTGAAGAGTCAGTTGCTGATAGGCTGCACCGTATGCAATCGCGGCAGGTCCTATCGAAGTTGAATCTTCTCCGTGCAAATCTGAGGGATCCTGTTTTACTCCTCATTGCTCAGATGCTTCTGGAAAACCACTGGGAGTACCTGTATGAGTGTGCTTGCCCAGCCTTTCCCAGACTGGTACGGGAGTTCTATGGCAACATGATCATCATCCAAGAGGATGACAGAGGACTCATTATGCAGACCATGGTCCGAGGACAGCCGATTCAGATTGATCCACAACTTATCAGTGCTGTGATCGGAGTTCCTGTGTTACCAGTCTCCGGAGTTCCTTTTCCTGATGAGGCTCCCAACATTGATTTCCTGCATGATTTCTTTGGGATGAGACCCTAGAGAGAAGACAAGTCCCACTCTCAGATCAACATCGGTGCTTTTGCTCCTATGCACCAATTTTTAGCAAAGGTTGTAGTAACAAATCTTTGGCCTCAAGCTCGTTGGAGTGAGCTTACTCTCAAGAAGGCCACCCTTCTCTATGCCATCGTTTGGTTTTAATTAATACTCTGTTTACTTTTTGTCATTGTGAGACAAAAAGGGGGAGTATTTTTTGGTTCATTTTGGTTTTTGGACCGGGACTGTATTTTCAAACCGGTAAAGTGTTTTTTGTCATAGAATGACCAAAGGGGGAGTTTGTTAGTATTTTATGTTGGCTATATTCTGGATGACAAAAACACTTTATGTAATGGTTGCAAATTAACAAGATGGTCGGTTTTTCAATTAAGAATCTTCATATATTAAAAAATGTTCAAATCAAAGATAGTAACTGATCACAAGCTTCTAGAAGATGTTCATGAAGAGTCCTTACCAAATCCAAGCCAAAACAGTCGGTTCCTATGCAACCGTCCGGACGCCCCGCAGTGTCTTACAGATAACGATGAAGACGTCCAGACGTCAGAGCAACACCGTTCGGATGCTAGGTCAATCATTGTTCAACACGGAGTTGGATTTCAGAAGTCTACACTGTTTGGGAAGTCTCTGTAAGCCGTTCGGACGACGTGGTAACACGTCCAGACGATGTCCAGTATTTTAGAATACTCGAGAGTTCCGTTCAAACGCGGAAAGGAGTTTAGCGAAGACCGTTTGGATGCTCGGTCAAGCCGATCGGACGTGGACCTTGAAAATTGAAATTAACTTCTAAATAAAAGGCAAGTGTGTGCACAAAGTGTCAACAAAAATTAAGTACAGCGGAAAGTAAATGACACAGAGATTTTTGTTGACGAAGTGGAAACTCAATCAAGAGAAAAACCACTCCGGGGCAGCCAAACCCAGGAATTCCACTATTCAGAAGACAAAGCTAGATACAAGATAGTAACACTCACATATACCCGATGCAGTGGTCGTACCTTGCTCTCTGACATGTAACCCAACACGAATGCTTCCCAACCAGGTCTCCTACCTGAAGGGGTCTTCAATGGAATCCTTTACCTTAAGGCCAACCCCTAAGATAGACTTCTGATGTAGCACAGCAACAGCACACTTGAAATGGATTCAGAGGAAAAATCACGTCTCTGAGCAGTTGTGGAATTCAATACCGAATTCTTGTAGTTCTCAATGCCCAGGGGCCTCTATTTATAGGCTGGGGGCTCAAATGAGCGTCACGCAAAATATAGCTGGGCGGCGTCTGGACGGTGGTCATGGCCGTCCTTACGAACAACTGTGCGACAGGATTTTCTGAAAATTTCGCTGAGAAATCTTTCCTGTTTAAGAGCCGCGTCCGGACGGGATGGAACATCTTTCGGACGGTCGCACGTCCGCTGCAAGTAATTTCCTTATAAGGCTTTGCGCGTCCGGACCATGGGGGATGAGCGTCCGAACGGCTGAACTTCAACAAGTAATTTCTATATCTGCTATGCGCGTGTCCGGACCATGAGAGGTAGTCGTCCGGATGGTTGACGTCGAATCGGCAATTTCCATATTAGATGCACGCGCGTCCGGACAGAGGCTGACTGACGTCTGGACAGTGATATTTGAATTGCGATTCTTGCCTTAAGGAGACGCGTGTCTGGACGGGATATCACATCGTCCGGATGGTTGATCGATCTTTCCTTTATCGAAACTTGGAAAGAATCTGAGACTGGTCGAGTACCGAGAGGCGTCCGGACGTGCTGCTGAAATGTCCGGACGGATGCAAGCTGGATAGAACCTTTTCGACACAGTGGAGGGTCCGGACGGAAGTGCACGTCGTCCGGACGGATGATGCTTGGTCTGACGGGCGTCCAGACGGTATGGCACGTCGTCCGGACGGATGGAACGGTGGTCAGATGGGCGTCCAGACGGGATGACTCGATCGTCCGGACGGCTGACAGGGAACTGAAATCTTCAATCTTTCACACAGTGCAAAGTCTTCTAAGAGTGCTCTGAATAGTGGAATCCCTGTTTACAGCATCTTTACACACACAAGTGATTTTGTCCAGAATGAGGCCAAAATACTAAAAGACCTGATAAAGATAGAGTTACTTTGTTTTTGAAAGGATATCGCAAAAAACCGTCCAGACGTGGCTAACTTCCGTCCAGACGCTCAACAGCCAGAGCGCAAATCTCAGTAGTTTTAGGTTTCCTGTAAGCCTATAAATAGAGGGCCGTAGGCTTGTATTTTGTACAAAATTCGATAGTGAATTCCATAGTGCTTTGAGAGGGTGTTTAGGAAGAATCGAAGATCTGCTAGCTCTTAAGCCGTTGCCGGTGTGTGCTCAATTGTTCGTGTGAAGTCTATCTTAGGGGTCGGCCCTAAGGTAAAGGTATCCATCAAAAACCCCTTCAAGTAGAAGATCTAGTTGGGAAGCGTTCACGATAAGCTTTATGTCAGAGTTAAAGGTATGACTACTGCATAAGGGTATGTGAGTACAAGTGTCTTGTAACTAGCTTTGTTTTTGGATAGTGGATTTCCTGGGTTTGGCTGCCCCAGAGTGGTTTTTTTTTCACAGAGTTTCTACTTCGTCAACAAATATCTTGTCTTTTAAATTTCGCATTTCAAGATATTTTGTTGCATACAAACACACACACTTGGTTGTTAGAAGTCAATATTAATTATCACGTTTGTTATCAAAATGTTGCCAATCATCAAAAACCAATAGATCGCGCCCTTGGTGTTTTGCATATTAATCTAACTTCAACATGCCATCACACTTCTATATTTATAATTAAGCCTTTTTTTTTGGGAGGGGGGTGGGGATAGTGTTTGTTCTATGTTTTTTTCAATTTTGATTGGTGAATATATATGGGGTTTAATTTTTGGTGCTTGTGATGTATTTATTGGTTTTTGTTTTTTGTTTTTTGTTTTTTGTTTTTTTTTGTTCTTTGTTTTTTGTTTTTTCTATTTTGGCTTTTATTTTTAGATAAAGTGGCTGTCAGAATTTTTTTCAATTCTTTTTGATAATCAGAATAATTAGTTCGAATGGTTTTGGGGCTTCAATTATCGTTTTGATCTCTTGAAACTCTATTTCTACTGGAAGATGAATATGAAGAACTACAGATTTTTAATCTATTTGTTAATTAATCGGAAAATTCTTGCATACACAAAATTTAAGGTTTTTTTTTTTTTTTTTTTTTTTTTTTTTTTTTTTCTTGTAATCTTATTCATAGTTTATGAAGAGTATTCAACTTGAAGAAATTGACCCCCTAAAAATTCTTGTTTGGATTTAATAATTATATTTTTTTGAAAAAGAAAAGAAAAGAGAAAGCTTTATAGTCTTTTAATTACACTATGGTGTCATCTGCAATGATAGAAATTACTTAAACATTTTTATTATGATAAGAGCACATTCTAAATGTGCATTAGAGTTGCCGAACATGAGCTGATATGGATATCTATTGGAGGGCATAAAATTTGCCATGCAATTTTTTTCTAAGGGCGAATCTAGTCCTTGTCAAAAGTGATGCTAATTCATCTGCTCACGGATTAGTACGAGAGGCTCTTGTTGTCCAAATATCTATCTAAATAAATAGATAATTATTTATTCGTTTTACTCATAAGTGCACAAGATTAAAACGATAGTATAGTAAGCAAATACAAGATCATTCCCATGAAGATTGGTTAATTATGCATTAAAAGATTTTCCTAAATCACTGAGATAATTGAGAAGAACAAAAACTATTAATGAGATATAATAAGAGAAAAATATTGATGAAATATAATAAGAAGTAAGGTTAGGCTTTGATATCCACCGCTAATCGTACTCAATTAAGATGAACAATACCAATGCTACAATTCATAACTTGATACTTAATGTTTACCAGCCACAAGGGAATGGTATCTTCTCTTAAAGATATTGATTTTCCTAAACAACGAGTTTGACATGGTATCTACTCTAACTCTTTTCTTCCTTAAAGGATTTAGCATGGCATTTACTTAGTTGTTCTTCAAGAAAGCATAAATCTATGGAAATCGGTAAACATTCTCAGATTGGAACATGGTATCTATTCCAGATGTCTTTACGTTGATTAATCCAAGAACCTGTGGCAGGGTTCTTTCCTTACTCTATTATGCCTATGCTAATAGAGACTTTTTTGAAGTTTCGTCCGCTGGGCTGTCCAGACATGTTGAGAACATGCATAAACTTATTGTCAATCGTGTCCGAACATCTTGTTGAAGATGAACTTTCTATAACTTGCGTCCGGACACGGCTTTTTGCTGTCTGGACACTGCAAAAATTTCTTGATTTTTGAATGTCTTCTAAGTGATCTAAGTCCCAAGTTCTTCAACAATTGAGTAACCTTTTGTCATAAAAAACCAACAGATTGCACCCTTGGTGTTTTGCATGTTAATCTAACTTCAGCATGTGATCACTTTTCTAAATTTAAGCTTTTTTCTTTTTTTGAGGGGGGGGGGGGGGGGGGGGGGAGAAGGTGATGGTTATGGTGTTGGTGTTTCTTCTATGTTTTTTTTCAATTTTGATCGGAGAATACATATGGGGTTTAATTCTTGGTGCTTGTGTTGTTTTTATTGAGCTCTTTTTTTCTTTTTCTTTTTTTAAGATAAAGTGGTTGTTAGAATTATTTTCAATTTGATTCTTTGATAATTGGATTAATTAGTTCAAAGGTTTTGGGGCTTCAATTATCCTTTTGATCTCTTGAAACTCTATTTCTACTGGAAGATGAAGATGAAAAACTATGGTTTTTAAATCTATTTGTCAATTACTCAGAAAAATTCTTACAAACTGAAAATTTATGTTTTTTTTTTTCCCTGTAATCTTATTCATATTTTATGAAGAGTATTCAACCTGAAGAAATTGTCACCATAAAAATTCTTGTTTGGATTTATTAATTGTATTTATTTTCTTAAAAAAAAAAAGTGTACGCATTTTAGTGTTTTAATTACACTATGGTGTCATCTGAAATGATAGAAATTACTTAAGCATTTTTATTATGATAAGAGCACATTCTAAATCTATGTCAGACTTGCCCAACATGAGCAAGGATGGACGTCTATTGGAGGACATAAAATCTTCCATGCTATTTCTTAGAATGGTGAGTCTTGTCCATGTCAAACATGAGGCTAATTCAGCAGCTTACAGATTAGTATGAGAACTGTCACCCATATTGTAGACTCAATCTAGATGGAAGAAATTCCTCCTTAGATCTATGATATTGTAACTAGGAAACATGTTGTCCCTATGTTTTGATCCCAACTGTTGCCATGGTTTTTGTATAATATGAAGCAATTTGTTAAAAAAAAAAAGAAAAAAAGAAAAAAGAAAAAAACAGAAAAAGAAAAAGAAAAAAATGAAAGAGCACATTCTAAACCTTAAGGAATTAAGCCTAGTCAATAAACATTAACCATAATCCATGTATACCTTCATGCGTATTGGAAGATGAAAATGCTACTTTAGACCTAATATTTTATAGAGATATGATACATTGCTGCCTCAAAACACAACTCCTTACCATCTTTGTCTACGTGGCAACTTTTACTTTTACTTTTTATTTTCTTAGAAAAAAAAAAACTCTAAAGCTAGCTAGGGGACCACCTTGCCACATGGACAAGGTGATCAAGAGTAGTGTCTCGGGGTGGCAAAATATCATATCTCTATTTCATAACACGTAATTAGGTTCAATCGACTTACCACTCGAACCAACCAATCGTCCTCAATCGTCCAAAACTCAAACAATCCGATGGATGCGGATGATCATCAAACTACTCTTACGGATAAGAAGGAAGTTGTAAATAGTAAGATAAAAAAAGACCAATTCAAAAGACCAGGTGACCAATTCAAATGTACAGACGATACTATTTGTAAAGTCAAATGTATTGGTGGTATATTTGTCGATATTTAAGATAGTTTGTAACTGATACTTCTGTATGTATATATATATATATATTACTATATTATTAATAATTAGTTGATGCATAGATATAGATTCTTATCATTAATAATCAGCTGATGCATAGCATACATCAAAGTGGAGTTGGAAGAAAAATTTCAGTTTATTAAACTGATATGTACGTATTCAAAATGCATGTGATTCTCTCCTGTCTTTGTAATAGAGTATGTAATTCTTATATGCATTTTGGGTAGATGTCAATTTAATAGATTCTATTAGAGAAATTTTCTCCAAGCCAATTTAGAAGAAAACTTTGTCCAATAAAAGTGGCATCATTGTATGGCTCTAAGTAAAAAAATATTTTTAAAAAGGAAAGATAAAACCACCAGTTCTCGGTAAAGTAGGCCTTTATTAAATATTATGTATAAATTTTCCCATAAAGATTGTTAAAGTATGATTATATAGTTAAATTTATCTCTTCATGTCAGCTTAAGCTTGTGGGATAAGTGGTGATTTAACATGATATCAGAGCTATAGGCTAACGCTAGTTTGGATCTTATTGATTTCATTTTTTATTTGTCAGCTTCTATATTTTACGGTGAAATCTGACCGACCCTTGGTGTTTTGCGGCGAAATTTGACCGTCCCTTGGTATTTGCATCAAGATTCAATCGTCCATTGGTATTTTGCAGCGAGATCCGATCGCGCCCTTGGGCTTTTGGATATTAATCTAACTTCAGCATCTGATCACTCTTGTAAATTTATAATTTTTTTTTTTTTGGGGGGGGGGGGGGGGGAGGTGTTGTTGGTGTTTATTTTTGTTTTTTTTTTTCAATTTTGATTGGATAATACATATGGGGTTTAATTCTTGGTGCTTCTGATGTTTTTATTTAGCACTTTTTTTTTTTTTTTTTTTTTTTTTTTTTTTTTTATAGATAAAGTGGCTGTTAGAATTATTTTCAATTAGATTCTTTGATAATTGGAGTAATTAGTTCGAAAGGTTTTGGGGCTTCAATTATCCTTTTGATCTCTTGAAACTCTATTTCTAGTGGAAGATGAAGATGATGAACTATGGATTAATTTTTAATCTATTTGTCGATTACTCAGAAAATTTTTACAAACTCAAAATTTATGTTTTTTTATTATTATTATTTTTATTTATTTCTGTAATCTGATTCATAGTTTATGAAGAGTATTCAACCTGAAGGAATTTTACTCATAAAATTTCTTGTGTGGATTTAATAATTGTATTTAAAAAAAAAAAAAGTAGGCATTTTCGTCTTTTAATTACATGACGGTGTCATTTGAAATGATAGAAATTACTTAAAGCATTTTTATTATGATAAGAGCACATTCTAGACCTAAAAGAACTAAGCCTAGTCAAAAAACCTTAACCATAATCCATATATACCTTAATGTGTATTGGAAGATGAAAATGCTACCTTAGATCTAATATTTCATAACACATTAGGCCAATTGACTTACCACTCGAACCATCCAATCGTCCTTGATCGTCCAAAACTCAAATAATCCGATCAATGCGGATGATCATCAAACTACTCCTATGCACGGATAAGAAGCGAGTTGTTAACAATAGGATAAAAAGAAAGACCAATTCAAAAGATCAGGCTGGTGACCAATTCAAATGTATAGATATATACTATTTGTGAAGTCAAATGTACAGGTATGGTGGTAATATTTGTTGATATTTAAGATAGTTTGTAACCGATACTTCTCTATATAAATGAATAACTACACAACCAAATTGAGGTGTGGGAACCAAAACATTTATTACAGTTTTATTTTGACTAGTATTTAATTAAGGAAAAAATGTCAAGCACTTGTTCTCTAGTTCTTGTTCTCCTTCTATGCCTTTCTTTGCATGCATGTAATGCCCGGAATGTTCACGTAGTTGATCAAATGCTGGAAAAGAAAACTCACTTTTCCATCAAGGTTGCTGCAATTTTTTTTATGGACATAAATTGGTTTGTAGAAAATTTCATACAACCCCCACATATAAGAATGACACGTGTCTTTTAAACATATGAGAATCACATATTTTTTTTTTTATTAATGCTATTAAAAATGCATGTGAGAAACATATACTATTAAAATAACATGTGCTTCTCACATTCTAAGATATACATGTCAATCTTATATGCGGGTTGTATGAAATTTCCTGCAAACTAGTTTGTAAGAAATTTCTGACCTTTCTTTTTATTTTTAATATTTTCTTTTTCTTTTTCTTTTTCTTCTTCAAGTATTTTATATATATATATCTTTTGATTTTGCGCAGAGTGATGATCAGAAGATGGGTTCTGCTAAGATTTCAGCTCTGTCAACGCAAAATGGAGTGGCAAAAACAAAAAGTGTTGCTGAAAAAACAACAAAAGTGGAAGGAAAAACTTCAGGTGCTGTTCAAACTGAAATAAATCCTGGCTTCGACTTAGACTACTCACCAGTAATGGTAACCCCACCTCGACACTATCGTTGAAGAACTTGTATCGGCCCAGTGGCGGAGCCAGAATTTAGGTTCAAATGGAGCAAAAATAAAAAATAAATGTGACCCAAAATTGCTTGAAAATATTAAAGCATGTAATTAACGAAATAAATAAACAATTTAATAAAAATAATTTGACAATGTTCTTTTTGTAGATATGCTCTTTGGATTTGGTCTGTATCATTATGATGATAGTTTGAAATTTTATTCTTAAGTAAGCATCTAATGACATATTTGCTAAATCTACTTCAACACGGGCTCATTTAGAGTTTGATTGAAGTTCAACGGAATCATTGTTGCTCTCTATAAGTTCAGATAACTACAGTTCTATATTTTGTACAATTAAAATGTTATTATGTTGGCGAGGTTAAAACATAATATCAAGAATAATGTTATTCAGTAGAATGCCATACGACTACTATATAACTGAGATGTTGTGGCTGTGAAAATCATCGCTTAAATTTTTATTTTTATTTTGTAACTGTTGATCTATAGGCTAATTTTTACTGTCATCATTTTGAATGACAATTGTATAACAATTTATTAAGAGTAATGCTACACATCATCCCTTTGTCCTCCTTTTGTCCTCCCAAAATTGATGTGGCTCTTAAAATCACCATTGAATTTTTGATATATCACTCTTGGATTTTGATCCAATGGTGATTTTAAGAGCCACATCAATTTTAGGAGGACAAGGGGATGATGTGTAGCATTACTCATTTATTAAATATCATTACTCTAAAAAATCACAACTTTTCACCTAAAATTAATCGCAACTTTTCACCTTTAAAAAAAAAGAAAAAGAAAAAAAGAAAAAAGGAATTGCAACTTTGAAACACACATCAAGAAGTCAACAACTAAAACTACTATAGTTTAAAAGACCCAATTTTAAAAGTCAGCAGGTCAACAAAACACAACTTTAAAAGACTAAAGTTTAAAATAAACACCCAACTAAAGTACACTATATACGCAACACACATTTTGGACAAAGGCTAGAGTTATTAAAACGGGGCATTTTGTCAAAAATAATTAACCCAGTGTTGTGTACAGTGTTCGTCTTCTTCTTTGTTAAGAGTTAGGACCTTTAACCTAAAAATGTCTTAAGCTTGAAGATCTAAATTGGTAAAACCATGAAAGACTGAACTCTGATTCTCTTAGTCTTGGAAAAGCTTTGCCAGTCTAATGTAGATGTCCCATTATGAGTGGTTGAGGGTGCGCCCTCTCGACCCCCCTCCCTCCGCCCCTGTGTAGGCTGTAGTTTCTTTGTAAGGGATATAATAATAGAGATGTGTTATACGTACATCCTCTTTTGATTCTTCTCTTATATATCATTTTTTGTTGACGTGACATTATCAATCTACCTTTAGATCAATCTTAATTAAAAATAAAAAAAATACAATGATGAATTGACAATACACTACAAAAAATTATTGTTTTGAACCATTTTTTTTAGACGTTTTAAGGCCTAAAAACGGCTCAAAACGTTTTTAGTTGTTCTTTGAAAACGGTTCAACATATAGCGTATTAAAATTAAGTTTGAGCTGCTTTGGTAAAAACGTCTCAAAACGATTTAAGCATCTAAATAAAAAATTAAAAAAAATTATTATTATTATTATTATTTTTTAATACCTGATAGCAAGAATATTGTTCACATATATGAACTCATAAACGATCACATACACTTATAATCTAAACTCCATACACTCACAAACGATCACTATGGCTTGATGTACACACCAAGCCATAAAAACAAAACAATAACATGTAAAACGACATATCAACATAAATAATTTCACTCAACCCTAAACATATATAATATAAACTCAAAAACATTCAAAATAATTTCAAAACATAATATATAAGTTACCTACAATCACAAACCAATCAATTCCAACCGATATAATCATATAAACAATAAGTACATCATTTACGAAATTTGATATTCCACCGACATTCACAACGACTCAAGATATTATATGTCACGACAGTTGCTCATGCGAACCACCATCCTTGATCGTCGAGAGCACGACACCTACATTAGTGACTCGGATGAAATGTGTTACACAACTATATATATATATATAGACACACACACACACACACACAAGAAACTAGTAACGGTACATGTAACATTTTCAACTGTATTGTAATACCTGGGAAAATCACATGCTTAATTATTAATTCATAAATATGAATTTATACGCACGTGTAGGGATTGATAATTTTATTAATCTATCCCTTGGTTTTTTACAAAAGATCTTGATATATGTATAAGTATATGAGTGAAGAATAGAACTCGGGGATTCAGAACTAATCGATGTCGATCGATCGAGCGACATTAGAAAGAGTTCGATCAATCGAGTTTCTATTCGATCGAGTGACAACCGATCGATCGATTTAATAATCAATCAAGCGACAATCGATTGATTGACAATGTAATTGATCGAGTGATTTTGATTTTGGGTTGAAGTCGATCAAGCGACCTTCAACTCCAGTGTAACACAGTGTTCCCGTAAGTAACGAATGACGATTTAATTCACAAATATCTTCGAACCAATTCCGTGTAGATGAGTTCAGGGGATTAAAAAACATGTTTAGTTAATTCGGTTAGCCAGATTTAGTTCAAATATAACTTGGTTTGTTTAAGATAAGATAAATAAAATCTTACATTAAATTTTTATTCCCTTAATCATTTCAATAGACAGATGTTGTTTAATCTGACCCTTGAGGACATGAAGTGCTGGATTAATCTTGTCCATCCAAGTTCTTATATAAACCATGCATGAGTGCAACCGGATGTGAAGGAGAAACCATAATTTTCGTGGAGAAATGCAGCTGTATTTTCTCCTTGTTCTTCCTCTTTTTTGAAGTGCTGAAACTTTGGCTTAAAGTTTCATTACTTCTCTTTCGTTTTCTGTAATCCTAGAACTAAGTTTGAAGCCTTAAATTGTTCTCAAACTCCAGCAAATTTAGTATTTAGCACCATTAAACAGACCCTGTTTTGGAATCCAAAAACAGAGGATTTTGGATAGCAACTCTCTTTCTTTGGTGTGGATCATTTTTAGTAACTTCAAGGATTTTCAATTTGTAGAACAGAAAGCCAGTAGGTAACAATCTTGATTTATGTTTATGCTTGAAGAATAAATTGTTAGGGTAACTCTTGTCTATGATATAATGTATATATATGTGTATATATATATATATATATATATATATATATATATATATATATATAATCTGCTGTGTTGGTATGTGGTGAACTGAGTGTGTGTTAAAGAGAAGAAAAGAGAGTGTAAGGTTAGTGTGTGTGTGGATGTGTCGGGCAGTGAGTGTGTGAGTGGAGGAGAGATTTTTGTGAAGGTTTGTGCGTGTTTTTAGTGTTGACAGCAGGGGACTATGAGGACGGAGACGTGTGTGTTGGATATGAGGTGAGTGTGTTAGTGTTTTATGTATGTGTGTGAGTCGGCAGTGAAGGAGAAAAGAGAATGGAATAATATTTTTTTGTTTTAGGGTATGGCAATGAGTGATGGGGAGTTATGGTGTAAAATGAAAAGAGAAAGAAGAAGAGAAGTGTTGTGTATGTGTTTCGGTTAGTGAGAACAGTGGATATGTGTATGTGTGTTTAAATGTGTATGTGTATGTGTTGAAGGAAAAAAAAAATAAAGAAAAAAAAAAGAAGAGAAAAAGGGATATTTTAAGATATTTATTATTAAGAAATATGATTATATATATAATAATGTTTTAAAAACAAAGGGGAATATGTTTTAATAGAAAAAGGAAAATTTTTATAGCACTGTTATGCTATTTTAATATCTAGCGCTTGATATATTAGTGTCGTTATTCTGTTTAACTTAAACAAACAGAATAACAATATTCAAACCACTATGTTTATTTGTGTATAAAGTATTTTATAAATATAAGATAAAGTTATATCTATAGTTATTATGGTGTTCAAATAAGACAATAAGTAAGTAGGTTCATTAAGTGTTATTTTAATTAAATTATTAATGCATAAATATAATTATGCAATTACTTGGAATTATCTTGAGAACGAAACTGTAAGTATCTTTATACTTATTGAGGGTAATGTTGGTAGACTTTTCCTTAATATGGTGTTTATTGTTCTGTTTATTTGGTTGTGCATGTGATTTTACATATTTTCTATTTTAATTAATCTGCTTAATAATGAGTTAGTAGGTAGAAGGGGTTATAGGCCAGTGCTGGGACCATCAGATCCCACGTGAACCTAATATATAACCTGAAACTACAAACCAATAAATGTTAAGTTAGGGGACAGTAATCCAGGGCAAACACGCTAAATTTAGACCTATGGATTCATCACGAGTGGAGTGCAAAAAGATGATTAATTAATACACTGCATATAAAACTATCACATTACTGCTTTATGATTATATTTATATTCAATTTATGTCTTTGATTCGCGATGTGGACTATATATTGCATATACATGTGATTATGAAGCTATATACATTGTGTTCCATATCATAAACATGTTACCATTCATTATATTATTGGAAACAGTTGACTCACTTAGGTACTTTCTTTTGTAGTATTCTTTTTCCCATATTAAATATTAATACAGGTTATGACGATGAGGGGTATCAGGATTTCCTAAAGGGTTAGACAGATCCTAATATTTGGTTTTGAGACTGTGTCGTCTCCATTTTTGTGGACTACTATGTAGTAGTCTATTGCATTATTATTCGGATATATATTATATTTATATTTCAGTTGTATTGTAATGATAATACTTTTGCTGTCTTGGTTGTATTTTATTCGTGCCCTGCGTGGTACAAGTACTATTGTATGTGTAATTACCTAAGTACACTTGCTTTTATAATATGAGGTATTTTCATTATAAGCTCTGATGTCTTAGCTATGTTTAAATCTAGTAGACAATTAAATATATTCCACTGCTATTTTATAACTCTGGTAATTTTATAACGGCACGTGCAATAATCGAAAATTTTCACTTACGCCTTTTTGTAAAAGACGGGTCGTTACAGTATCGACTCAAAAAAATCATCCTTTGTTAATTAGTTAATCGTGTTGGGAGCTGAGCTGGTTGACTTCCTACTGAGGATCCCACCCTCACGACGTTAGGTGACTTAGTGTCTTGCGTAACCAAAGTGTTGCCCACTAGTGCTGCATTGGCGATAGCAAGATTTTCGATCATCTTCTACATAATCTCTATCATTTGACTCTGTGCTGCAATTCGTTCATTTGTTCTTCTCCTCTCTTCCTCTAATTGTTCATCCATTCTTCTTTTATCTTCCTCCCATTTCGCCATCATTTCATTCATTCGAGTATTGAATTCAGCTTTTTGACTCGAGCTCGAGCGTGACGCTGATGATGCAGATTAGCGAGAAGTGGGTCTAACTAGTAGTGGCCCAAGCCCCATTCCACGAACACGCCCCGAGTATTTTGCTTTTCTCATTTCCCTTACAAGAGCATCATCTTTCGGCCCACAATATTGAACCCTGTGAAGATACAGGGTCCGTTCTTGTAGTGTCCTTGGCCATCAGCTCCTTAATCTTTTCCTGACATATATATATATATATATTAATTATTAACTAAGTTAAGAACGTACAATCGTCTTTTCAGCTGCTTGAGTGCTAGGTGTCCCATCCCTTTTTGTGTGGATTGCCACAAAAACTTTAGCTTGGGAGGGTGGCGTCCGCTTTAGTATCTCCTACGAAAACAAACAATATAAATTAATCAAAATTAGTCAAGAATGTGAGAACGTGAATTCAACAAGAAATTCTATATAGTCTTACTTTTTACACCAACACACAAGTTCGTAAAAGAAACAATAAGACCCTATTACAATATATATCCACAAGCACTTCACAAGAAAATGAAACTTCTGGAGCACCAAAAACTTCAGTAATCCAAGCCCAAGGAAAAGTACATAAATAATAACACAACCTTAGTGGAAAATGAGAATCATCAGTAAATAGTTAGACCTTATAATAGCTGGACCCAAACGCACCATCCACCAGTGACCCTTTAACATGCAACAACATCCAACATACCATCCCAAGAGTCCCAACACAAGAACATGTTTTACTATTCAAGAATAAATTTATTTATTAGAGTACCACCGAAAATAAATCTCTACCTTACAAAATTATTTTCAACTGGTGATATGATTCTTGTGAATATGCATCCAGCCAAACAGCAAAACCTCAACTCTAATTAGAACATTAAAAATAATTTCCCCCAAATCACCACATATTTTAATATCCAGTCTTCTAAAAGAACCAACAAATTGAACACAACCCACACACATCCAACCAACAGTACAATAACATATCTAACCCCATAGTCAATTCAGCCAACCCAACAATAGAAACTACAACTCATCATCACCATTATAGCAATAGATGGCCAAAACCGAATCTCTCACCTATACTCTAACCCAATAACCGAATAGATCCAAGACATCAAAACACAACACTCAAAATCCATTTAAAAATAACCATCAAAACCATCAAGCACAGAATTTATACCCTCCAAAAATACAACACTCAATCGGGTCCAACAAGAACCCAAATCCACCAATTTTCAACACAATCGGCCAACCTTTAGAAATTATTTTGAAAACCCAGCCTCAATTCCATATAAAACCAGATATCCCCAAATTATAGTTCAACACTACACAGACAACGAACACAACTAAGAATAGGTGAAGAATCTACGGTTAACACATCCACAAAACAGTGGATCACTCAGGTTTGTCCAAACACCCATCAATCCACACACACACAGTTGACCAAGAAAGGAGCCAAAAATCCAGTTACTTAGTCCTACCCACAGACACGGAACATTAGCAATCCCAAAACATCACCCAACTGACCAATCACTCACACACACACAACCGTCCGTTCAAGACCCAAAATACCCAATATCACAATACCACAAAATCATCAGAACACTTTATGAATCAACAATTATAAACCAATAAATTGAATTAGATCACTGTCATTTACCTAGAGGGTTTTCTCAGAAAATCCACCAAGAGAGGTGGTTAATTTGGTCCCGAGATTCTACTCACCAGAAACCCACTGGAAATCGCGCCCATTAGCTTCGCCGGAGTCGACCCACCGGTGATCGGTCAGAAATCGGACCTTTGGTGTAATGACCTAGGGAAAAGCACTAGCCATATCTGCGCTATCACTCCAAAAGGACTAGTTGATTTGAAGCTTTCTCTAGAATCACTTATAAAGCCCAATTTCACCTAGTAACTAGGCAATGTGAGATTTTACACTCATCTATCTCTTACAAACCACTCACTCTATGTGAGTTATTTATCTCTTCCTAATATGGAACCGGAGTGTTACAAACTCTCCCTTTAAACTTCTGACGTCCTCGTCAGGGCCACGTCATGCGATGCTCTAGTACCACATGACCCAGCGTTACTAGGTGGCTTTGATACCTTTGTAATGACCTAGGGGAAAAGCATTAGCCAGATCTGTGCTATCAACCCAAAAGGACTCGTCAATTTGAAGCTTTCCCTAGAATCATTTATAAAGCCCAGTTTCACCTAGTAACTAGGCAATGTGGGACTTAGCTCATCTATCTCTTATAAACCACTCACTCTATGTGAGGTACTTATCTCTTCCCAATATGGGACCGGGGTGTTACATCTAGTCCCTCTGGGTCTCCTGGGTCACTCGAGTCTCCCTTTGGGGTCAACGGTTTCTCTCCTGGATGATCGAGTTTTTTGGTCTCTCTCTCACAATCAGCCTCTTCCCTCTCTCGGTTTCTTCCTCTCTCATCATGTATCTCTCTCTCAATCACTCCTTTCCATCTCTCACTCTCTCTGTTTCACTCATATGGGACCCAGAAGAGAAGAAGAAAAGAGGAAGAAAGAAGAATGTAAAAGAAATAAGAGAAAGAAAAGGTGCGAGTTTCTTTAGAGGGACGAAGCTCTCTTAAATAGGAGTGAGATAAACTTGCTTAGGAAGTTTATTAAACTTATGGCTTAAGTTTCTATTAAACTTATAGATTAAGTTTCTATTAAACTTATAGATTAAGTTTAATCTATAAAATATCTTATATATTTTATCTATAATATTATAGAGGGGGTCATTTTTATTTAATCTGTCTCACTAAGTTATAATTTTAAACCCGTTTTAAGTTTAGTTTGTTTCATAATTAATGTTAATTTCTAAATAACATTATTACATAGATAATATTATTATATTATGCAAAATAATAAATATTATAATTTCAATTGAATTAATAATATTATTGCCTCAATAAAATTATACCAATTAATTTACTAATTATTTAAAAATATGTCTATTTTTTATTTAGCAATATTATTGTAGTCCAATAATATTTCCTGTTTTATTTAATTGAAGTTTATAAAGCTAATGAATATTTATTTTCATAAATATTCTTATTTATGCTTATTTATTTATTTGCCTTAATATTAGGTCTTAAATTCTATTTTAAGATATTATATTTTTTATCTTAAAATCCGGGACGTTATAACCGCCCCCCGCATAGCTACTCCACAAGAAGTATGTTCATTTTGCTCGAATCCATCACATCAGGCAAAAGATTGTCCAATCATAGGACAATTTTCTAAAGTTCCTCCTGAGCATGTGAATGCAGCCTTTTCCAGACCGGTTAATGATCTGTATTCTAATTCATATATCCTCGGATGGAGAAATCATCTGAATTTCTCATGGCAAGCTCAAACTCCAGGGAATTCAGGATCTTCTTTAGGATTGCATAATCAGGCACACCCGTTGCCTCCTAATCAATCCTATAACCAATCCTCCAATTATCGGCCCCCTCAGTATTAGTACCAGTCAACTCCTCCTCCTCCTAAGAATTCTGCTTTTGAGAAGAAACTATTGATTGCACTTGGAAATTTGGAAGCGAAGTTAGAAGGTCAAGTTGAACAGCTGGCAAATGCGCTTAACTAGAGAAGAGAATGAAAACTTCCCTTCCAACCAGTAGCCAACCCTAAGGGACAATATATGGTTGATGGGAATGCTTCCAGAAGCGGAACCCATGAACAAGTCTAGGCGGTTACAACATTGAGGAGTGGAAAGACAGTTGATAATAAGGTTGGACAAGGAGCTATTAAAGAGGATGAACCTTTGCCAAATCCAAATTGGCCCCCTAAAAATCATAATGAGAAATTGAAGACTACTTTTGAGATACCTTGTGAGCCTAGAGCTCCATTCCCGAAACGTTTCAAAAAGTCTCCTTGTGCTAGAAAGTCAGGAGAATAGTTTCAAGAGATGATGGATATTTTTAAACGGGTACAAGTCAATATCCCCATCATCAATGCTATTGGATAGATCCCATCTTACGCTAAATTTTTAAAAGATTTATGTACCCAAAAACGGAAGATGATGACGTGTAGTCCATAGAAAATTCTTTGAATCGAGCAAGTGAGTTCATTGATCCAACACACAATTGCTCCCAAAATCAAAGACCTTAGTGCTCCTACTATTTTATGTATCATTGGAGACCATGCCATTGAGAAGGCCCTCCTTGATTTTGGCGCAGGTATTAATTTGTTACCCTAATTGGTCTATGTTCAACTAGGATTAGGAGAATTAAAACCCACAACGGTTGTCTTACAACTTGCAAATAGATCCATTAAGAAACCTCGTGGTGTCATAGAAGATGTTTTATTAGAGTGGACAAGTTCTATTTCCCAATTGACTTCATTGTTCTTGATACAGGACTTGTCCCAGATTCCACAAAGCTTATCCCTGTCAGCCTCAAACGTCCTTTCTTAGCTACAGCTAACGCATGTAAACTACAAGACCAGAGAGATGGAGGTGACCTTTGGGAACATGAAAGTAAGGCTAAACATTTTCAATGCCTTTCAGCATCTGTCGAATACAAGTTAGTGTTTCTTATTAGACATGATTGAAGATGTTGTTGACGACACACACCCCCACCTTTTGATGAAAGATCCGTTAGAGGCTTGCCCGTCTCATTTTGATTTTGAATACTTCAACATGGAGCATTATTTTGACGAGTTTATTTCCTTGCTTGATTCTGTGGCCGCAATAGACGTTCCTCCTTGAAAATTACCAAAGGAGCCTTTACCAAGTATGCTAGGCATTCCTCCTATTCCTTCCCTTATTTCTCCACCAAAACTTGACTTAAAACAGCTTCCTACAATGCTTAAGTATACTTTCTTAGGTTCTAATGACACTCTCCCAATCATCATTGCGTCTGATTTGCAAGATGACCAAGAGAGCAGTTTACTGGAGGTTCTTAAGGAACACAAAGAGGCTATTGGTTAGAGCGTAGGCGATTTGAAAGGGATTGACCCCTCCTTTTGCATGCACTGCATTCAACGGAGATTTAATCCCAGCATGAAGGACGTGGTTATGAAAGAAGTGGTTAAATTGTTATATGCAGGTATCATTTACCCCATCTCGGATAGTACATGGGTAAGTCCCATACAAGTGGTACCCTAGAAATCTAGTATCACCGTGGTTGAGAATTCATCTAGTGACCTAATTCCACAGTGCACGACCACTAGATGGCGTGTATGCATAGATTATAGGAAACTCAATTCCACAACTAGGAAGGATTATTTTCCACTACTGTTTACTGATCAAATCCTAGAACGTCTTACTGGCTAAAGTTATTACTGCTTCCTGGATGGTTATTCAGGATATAATCAAGTGGTCGTTGATCCCTAAGATCAAGAAAAGAAGACTTTCACCTGTCCCTTCAGTACCTTTGCATATAGATGCATGCCATTTGGGTTATATAATGCCTGCAACATTTCAAAGGTGTATGATGTCTATCTTTTTCGATATGGTAGAAAAATTTCTTAAAGTGATCATGGACGATTTTTCAGTCTCTGGACCAATCTTTAATAAAATTCTCCATATCCTTTCATTCGTTCTTCAACGATGCAAGGAGACAAATTTAATTTTAAGTTGGGAAAAAAGCCATTTTATGGTTCAAGAAGGAATTGTTTTGGGACACATAGTGTCCAAACAAGGAATAGAAGTAGACAAAATGAAAGTGGAGATATTTTTTTCTTAGCTTTCCAATGACATCAATTTTGTCTCAATATGATACTCGAGCAGAGAGTTATGATAAAAACACTGAGATGTGCCCAGAAATCTTCCTAGAAACCAGAAAAGCGTTCAGACGATGTTGCCCTTCCGTCCGGACGGTTGCTGTTTCCCTATCTGTGTCTGAACATGAAATCCAATTTCTACTTGGACTCTGAAGAGCTAGACCTAGCGTCCGGACGGTGTTGCCCTGACATCCGGACGTATTCAATGCTAAAACTTCTAGACACTGTGGGGCGTCCAGATGCCTTCGAAGGCCCGTCCAGACGGTTGCACAGGAACCGGCTGTTCTGACTTGAAAACTACATGGAATCTTCATGGACATCTTCTAGAAACTTGAGACCATAAACATGGCATGAAATGAGACACTGTCCATATAACTTGATGACTCTGAAAAGAACCGATAATCCTGTTAAAAAGCAACCGTTACATAAAGTGTTTTTGTCAACCAAAATGTTGCCAATATAAAATACTAACAAACTCCCCTTTTGACCATTCTGGGACAAAAAACACTTGACCAGTTTGGAAATACATTCCCGGTCCAAAACAAAAAATACTCCCCCTCTTTGTCCCAAAAGGACAAAGGGTAAACAAGTATAAGAGAAAACCACAATTACTAAATTTCAAAACAACAAGAATAATAGTAAAGTGTCTCATCAAAAGCTCAAATCAACATAAAAGAAAACCAAAACCTCAAGATATCACATCTCCTAAATTTGAGCCACTTCAGCTTCTTGCTCCTGAAGCAGGGAAACCATAGGCTGAAAATTTTCAGTCACTTGAGTCTTCTAGCCCGAAACTGATCATCCATAGAAATAAATCCTCTAAACAAGTGGTCTGTAGGATGATAAAGAGGATTACCACTGAATCTCTAGCTGGTGCTGATCTAGAGGAAAAGGTTACGGAAGAGTCTGTATGAGCTGGGGGAATGAGCTCATCTGAAATCTGAAACCTTTGGAATTTTGAACATACTACTTCAAATTTAGTCAGTTTTCCAAAGAGCCCTTTGTCTGACACTATGCTGATGCCGTTGGACTACATATTTCTGAAAAGATTTAAATAGAACTCTATCCAAAAATAACACCACAAGGAAATATTAGATCTTGTTAGTTTCAAAAAGAATGTGGTATTATGATGGCTATCAATTGGATGCATAAATATATGCAAAAGTAGATATAGCAATCCAAAAGACACAAATTAGTAATATCCATCCAGCATAAAGACAGAAAAAGATATTCATGCACAATCTCTCAAATCATAATCAATAAAAGATTCCAATATTCTAAAAAAAACCAAAGCTTAAGAGAATAAGGAAACTCAAAGGAAATACCTGGGAATGAGAAAAGATGTGTAAAGAATGCCAAAATCTCGGGATCAGTCCGAGAGAAAACACACACAACATAACATGATAAAACACCAAAAAAGTAGTGTGTGTTTGGCAGAGAAAGCAAAAAGCTCGAGTTCGGACGTGGTACATACTCATCCCGACGGCATGCTGTCAGATAAGAGATCGATAGAGCCGAACATGTCCGGAAGCAAGAACATGTCCGTTCAAACGCTTCACACTAGAAGCTGAAAGACATAGGGAAATATGCAGAAAAAAATTCCCCTAACATTAGCTTCAGAACACACATGTATAAATAACTGATAAAACAATCAAATAGCATTTCAAAAATATACCAAGATAATTCAAATCCCTGCAGATAGACATTTTTCAATAGTAAACTTAACTCATGCAATGTGTATCTGAAAGCTTTCACAATAAGATATGAAGTTCACTGATATACTTAAAGCAACCAGATTTTCTAAATAAGAGAGAAAATCAATGTTAGATCAGTCAAAAGTCAAACCTTATTTTATTAGGGCCTAGCCACCTTCATTTGATACACTCTCCCTAAGCTATAACACTTTTCTTTTACTTCGTCCTTTATTGACCGTCTATTTCCGCAATGATTTGGTCACTAATTGTTTCTATAGGGACAAGTTCATGAACATATTTATAGCACAAAAGCAGTGGATCTTTTTATTTATCCATATTTATTCAGTTTTGAATGCTTTTTATTACTTGGTGATGCAACCTAGAAAGAATGCTAGAATTTATGGGTTCTAGGTTCAACTAGCGAGTTGGTCAATTTGACCATCTTAGCAAAAAAAATCTCTCATTATAATTTCCAGAAGCTAAAAGTTAGAGAGAAAAAAAAAATGTACCTTAGGGGGGAACCTTGGATAGTGCACATTTTTCATCGCATGAGAAAAGCAACTATCTAGTATGGATGCAACAGGGAAACTTTACAAATATCAAGTATAAACTCTCAGTTATATAAAGGTAAAAATAATTAATGCATCAAAAACTGAGACATCAGTTAAACATACATAAGATATTTGAGAAGCTATATAAGGGAACAATAAAAATCTGAATCCTTTTTCCCCTTCCCTTTTTTTTTTTTTGTTGAAAAATAAAAGACAAAAACAACAAAGACATGCTTAAAAGGAAAAGAACATACGTCTAACAAACCATGTAGGTAAGAGCAAACCTAACCTCAGGGAGAGAGGTTTGACTATAGCAAGACAGAAAAGTAGTGACATGCTTTCTCTGTCATCCCTAGAATGTACCTGCAGAAAATTCTCAAAGCAACCAAGAGAAAATCTAGGGATAGAAAAGGTGGTTCCTCAAACAAAATACAAGGCAAAAACTAGGATATATAAGATATGACAATCAATGCAATGCAAATATACTTGGTATGCACTAGGATTTAGGAACCAAAATCCTAGGTATGGTGAGACTGCACCTATACTAGGTGAGTCCACTCCCCCTCAAGGGGTGAATGGTCTCATCCTTTCTGACCTAATCCTAGTGTACCCGTGGTAGATGTGATCGGGTATTGCTCATACTGTCCATTCTCCTCAGCATCCCTTGTAACAAGCTCAGCAACCCTTCATAGGCATGGTTGCTATCAGGCTTTTGTGGCTTTTTCTTGTAATGCCTTGATGTGTTCTTCAGAACAGACTGCTGTTGTTGCCGCTTTTGTTGCTGCTGATGCCATGGAACCTGATGTCCCATCGAAGGTAAGTACCTGATGTGGTCTTAGTAGGCAACTTCCTCTGAGCCTTCTTCTTTGGAGCTTGGAGTTGTGAACATTTGGGTCGGATGTGACTAGTGATGCCGCAGAGATGACAGGTGGACAGGCGTCTTTTGTTGGAATGTTGCTTGACTTTCTCTGCAGAAATATGGTTAGCATTCTTACAAACAATATTGCCCTTACCTTTTATATGTCTCCTATGCAGAGGGACATATTTTGATGAGGAAGAATCTTTAACTTCACTTTTCCTCAGAGCTTCTTGCTTAAACCAAGGCCTGTGAGATTTCAACAAATAACAATTTGGCCTAATATGACCAATCTTCCCACAATTATGACACTTAGGAATAAACTTACCTTGTGATAAGTCTTGAATTGTTCGATTCAAGACCCCTTAATTTGCATTTGTTAGACCTAGTTTATGTTGTAAATATAACGTTTTGTTGTAGTTTTGTTTTATGTCTTAGTTGAAATCTAATTCAAAATACTTGAATTAGACTTGGAAATAAATCAAGGGTATTTTAGTCATTTCCAGAGTTCGAGATTGTTCCTGCGAGTTAAAGAATTGACCAAGGCAATTCGATCGATTGACTTTATAATCGATCGATCGAAGTTTATTAGTCGAAGAAAAGTTGATCGAGCGAAACTCGATCGATCGAACTAAGACAAGCCTGACTGAGATCGAGCGAAATGCGATCGATCGACTTTATAATCGATTGATCGATTTCTCCGTCTTCTAGAAAATTAGATATTTCCAGATGTTTTGAATTCTTTATGCAATTCAAATCATAAGTTGGATTTTGTGGACAGAAATGGACGCCGACTAGCTCTGAATACTTGACTAGAATTAATTCTTGATGGTCGTTTGTAAATCCAATTCTCTATATATATGAGATTAGGGATTTAGGTTTAGACATGCATCTTTTGGGGATTTCGGATTTGCTCAGGTGTATCAACTTTAATTTCTTGTGTTTTAGTTTACTTTGATTCTACTCTCTGGACCGAAATCCAGAGAGCTTATTTCCTTTGCTTTTTCCTCTTTGTTCTTCAAGTTTTAGTTTAGTTTTTCCATTTTTTATGTAATCTAAATTTACTTAATTTAATAATAGTGTTGTTCTTCACTTTTCTAGCTTAATCTTTACTGTTTTCATTAATTTTCATGCATAGATTAGATTCAATTATGTCTAGCTAATTTAGTTCTTAGGGTTTGATCAAAATCCTCTCCAAAAACCATGAAGTGTTCTTGATGTTCTTGAGATTTTCTTAATATGTTTGATGATTGTGTAAGGCTAGAGGATTGCAAAACCCATGCTAAAAGGTTTTGTTTTCAATATTTCAATCCATTTATTCATGAAAAAGAGTTATGCTTGTCTATGAGTTTTCTTGGATTCATGAGTAAAATCAACATTTCTGAAAGAGAATGATGTCTTGTGCAATGATGCTTTTTGACATAATGTGTGTTTTTTCATTAGAGTCACCTTATAGGGTATACTAGGGAATACCGGTCGTTTCTTATAGTGTAACTTTTACATGATGCGTTCGGTGTGAAACTAGATACCTTATCATTGTGGCTTAACTAGGGTTTTCATATATTGTGTATGCTTATTAGGATGTGTCGTAGAGTAGTAAGCTAGGGAGCATTAATCACTCCACACCTTTGGTAGAGTAAATTTTTTTCAATAGTTTAATCTTTACGTGGAGTTGATTAATGTAAAACTAGGTGCTTTATAACTACGAAGTGTTTTCATGTCGAGGTCGTCGTAATGGTTGACGCCCATTACACGCTCATATCATGCATATTAGGAAGATCCATATAGATGTGAAGCATTCCATTGGTTGAGGGTTGAATGAGATCAATACCCTAGTTTTTCCTTAAGTTGTTTTCATTTTCCGTTTTCATTTCTTCACTTTATTGTTGTAGCTTCAATTTTACAACCTTTACTTTGCTTTTATTTTTACTCTTAAGTTAAGCTAGATACGTTCCTTTAAATATCCCGTTACGCAAAACAACCAATAATCTCTGTGGTTCGATCATCCTTACTATAGTACAATTGATACGTACTATTGCGAGTGGTAAACTTATAAATTTAAAATCCACGTAGTCGAGTTGACTACCACCTTGTATTCCTAATTCCTTGGATTTAGGCATCACATTATTAGTTAAGCAAGAATTATCTAAACAAGTTGTATCTTCTATCACAGGCTTAATATCAATAGAATCTAATTCATAATCAAAAGCATGTGAAGTAGAAGTACTTCAATCATTAACAATTAAATCAGGCTTGTTAAAAATATCTATATGAATACAAAGCATGCTTTTCAAATTATTACAAGAGAATTTTTCTAAGAGATCCTCTAATTCTTTTAATATATTCTCTAGTACATTAACAATATCAAAAAGCATGGTATTCTCAGATATCAAAGAGTCAATCAAGGCATGTGATTCAGATAACTGTAAAATCAAAGACTCTTTTTCTTGCTTAATCTACTTGAGTTTTCTATTGGATTTCTTAAAGAGTTTACCTATCAAAAGGGTATCTTTAGAGAAATCATAAAAATATCTTCGGAGAACTCATGAAGATTTATGTTAGAAGTCATGGATCACACTTAGGAAAAAAATCCAAACACAAGTGAACCCACTCTGATACCAATTGAAAATAAAATAATGACTTCTAATTAAACCAAGTGTGTGTTTGTGTGCAACAAAATATCTTAAATGCTGAAAATAAAAGAGAAAAGATATTTGTTGACGAAGTGGAAACTCTGTGAAGAGAAAAACCACTCCGGGGCAGCCAAACCCAGGAAATCCACTATCCAAAGACAAAACAAGTTACAAAGCACTCGTACTCACAAAACTCATTGCAGTAGTCATACCTTCAACTATAACACGAAACCCATCGTGAATGCTTCTCAACCAAGTCTCATACTTGAAGGGGTCTTTGATGGATTCTTTAACCTTAGGGTCGACCCCGAAGATAGACTTCACATGAACAAATCACCACATTGGCAACGGTTTGAAAGCTAGCGAATCTTCAAATCTCTCTAGACACCCTCTTAAAGCTAAGAGAATTTGTAATACCTCGTATTTTAAGATATTGAATAAAATATTTTAAAATATGATTTATGACATAATAATAATGTAAAAGAATAAATATGAATATTTATGAAAATAAATATTCATTTATTAAGGAGCCTTTATAGTTTTAGTTTAATAAAAGTTCAAACAGACCTTAAACTTTGGAATATTGGAAACCGGATCAAACGAATTCCGTTTCGGTTGATTCAAAAGCCAGAACGCTCGTCTCGAAGTCTTCTAGCTATCCTCCAAATTTCATAATTTTTGGACTCAATTTAATACCTGAAAACATCTGTGAAAAATTATACCTCTAAATTGGACGAAAATTCAGGTTTATATAATTTGTGGGCCCATTTCTATTTTTATAAAAACCGCCAAGCCCATGTTAGCCAAGCCCAGCCTCCTTGCACGTGGATATTGCCCAGTTTACCACCCAGTTTAATTACAAAGAGAATCAAGGCAATAGTTAGAACCAACTACTCGTCTCTTAGAGATAGAAACCAATCATTACATGCATGACTTATTGGACAACTCATCTAACCATGTTGCAGCCCCCTTTCACGCGCAGGTGAGATGAATCCTTCCTAGCCATGGATCAATCCTTGCCCAATTGATCTCAACCTCCCATGCGTGTATAAATGGAGGTGCAGTTCCCCGTTCATTCTTCGCACATATCCTCTTCTTCATTTCAGTTTTTCTGCAAAAAAAAAAAAGAGAGAAGAAGAAGCAGAAACTCTCCATCTCCTATGTTTCTCTTCCAACCCGCAGCAACTCTCTCCTTCCTTCTTTCTTCTCTGTTCTCCTTCTTTCCCGTTCTTCCCTTTACTCTCTCTCTTGCAGAGAGACACAGGGAGTCTGAACGAGAAAGTGAGAGACCGTGAGATAGAAAGAAGAAACTGAGTAGGAGACCCAAAACCGACCCTCCCTTCTCTTTCGGTCACTGCTTAACCAAAATAAGAACAGAAAATCTGCAGCATCACTTCTTTTAAAAGCTGCAGAAATTCCTTCAAACTTCATCTGTTCTTGTAGTCAAACCAGAAACTCTCTCTCACTCACTGTGTCTCTCACGGACAGAAACTCAACTGAAAAGAATAGAACAAAGTTGATAAATGGTAAACACTCCAATAGTCCTTCTGTCTCTCGCCATTCTTTCTTCTTTGTCTTGTTTTTAGTTACTCTCTTATAAAGGAAAAGCAAAAAACAAAAGAAAAGGATTAGACAAAAAGAAAAAGTGTGTGTTCGGTGGGTACAAAAAGAATAGGATAAAAGCAAGAACTCTTTAGCAAGGGTATAAAAGGAGAAAGAAGGTAAAAGAATAAGAAAAACAAAGAGTCTTCCCTCGGTCAACTGGGATAAAGAAGGAAAAAGGTGAGAAAAGAAAAGATGAAATAAAGAAAGAGGTGTGTGAGAGTTTTTGATAAAAAGGATATATGTGTTTATGGGGGACCTGCGTGAACATACTGTGTATATATATATATATTTGTGTTAGATATATGTATATATATGACTCGCCTGAATTATATATTTATAAAGGATAATAAAGGAAAATGATATTTAGTTTTAAATAGGAAATTATACTAGGGATTAAAGGTTAAAAATTAGAATATGATCAAAGGTATTTTTAGTGGATTATATTAATTCACTATTATTTGTATTAAATTATATTGCAGAGAATCTTTATTTGTAAACGTTTTCCAAGCCAGAAGAATTACTGTGAGTATTTCTTACTCACTAAGGATCATACGTGGTTGTTTTCTATAATGTTGTGATTTCTGTTTTATTTAATTATATGCATAGGAATAGTATATATTGCATATTGTTAATAATTCTGATGCAGGGTTAAAAACAAGTTGGTTGTTGGGATGACCAATAGACAGGCATACCACCTGTGCGAAAAACAATAATAAGTACAAGTTGGTTGTTGGGATGGTCAATGTGCTATGCAACTTATAGCTACTTAATTGACTGTCGGGATGGTCAATGTACTTGGTTGTCGGGATGACCAATGTACTAAGTATGCTACTTTGACTAGTAGTGCGGAAAAGCTAAGAAAACATGGTAAGGGAGTTTGTGCTCCAATAATTAGCCGCTTAAACAAACAGGGATTTAGTGGCCTTGGTATGAGAGGAGTGCAAGAAGAAAATAAATAAGACTGTGCATATAAAACTGTCATTACATCATATCATTGCATCGTATATTGTTAATTAAATCAGTAATCATCATATTATTGAAAACAATGGACTCACTAGGTATTTTTGTATTATTGTTTCTCTCTGTATTATATATTAATACAGGTTATGAAGAAGATGAGTATGAGGATTGTCCAAACCTTTAGATGATCTTGATAGCAGTGTCTGAGGCTAATATGCTTCCCATTTTTGTGGACTACTATGTCAAGTCTATTATTATTATTATATTCGGAAAACAATATTTATATTTCTGTTGGTATGTAATAATATTATTATGAATATAATGTTTGTAAATTATCTGTGTCATACATGGCACAAATACTATTTTATAGTGTAATTATGTAGTTACACTCTTTTTATCTAACTTGAAGTATTTTTGTTAGAAGCTCTGATGTGTTATTGTTAAAGAAAAAAATATATATATATTTCGCTGCCAATTTATAACTCTAATGATGTCGTAATGTCATGTGAAAATCGAAATTTTCACTTACGCCTTTTTGTAAAAGGCGGGGCGTTACAGAATTCAATACCGAATTCTTTACATAATACATGCCTAGAGCCCTCTTTATATAAGCTTTACAAATCCTTTTTTCATAGACATCTTCTAGAAACTTGAGACCATACACATGGCATGAAATGAGACACTATCCAGATAACTTGAAGACTCTGAAAAGAACCGATAATCCTATTAAAAAACAACCGTTACATAAAGTGTTTTTGTCAACCAAAATGTTATAAAATACTAACAATATTTATAGCAAAAGATTAGCTTAAACCTAACTTTTACAAAATGACACCTCTACCCCTCTAAACCCTAATAAGAGAAAAGAATGCTAGGGTTTAGGCAAAAAACTTTTACAAAATGGCGCCTCTACCCGTAGAAAACCCTAATAGGCTTGTCAACGGTCATCAGAGCATTGGAATTCACGCATGCCACGTCAGCCCTGATTGTCGCTCGATTGAATATTTTGGTCGATCGATCGACAATGTGCTTGATCGAATTTCTTGGTTGATCGATAGAAAATGTGCTCGATCGAATATTTTGGTTGAACGATCGACATTGATGCTTGAGCCCCTGTGTGCCTTTTACGTGCTTGATTCTCCAAAGATGCTGCCACGTCAGCCCTAACACCTGGACTTTGACGTCTCTAACGACTTCTTCTCCCATTTCTTTGCAAGTCCCATAGAAAATACTACATTTTGTCTCAAAGTCCTACAAAACACTGAAACACTAAAACTAACAAAAAAAAAAAATCAGAAAATAACAAAGCTAGAGGTCTAACTAATATGCAAAATAAGGGGTCCAAATATACAATATTTGGCACTCATCAGGTATAAAGATTAAGATCAAACCCTATAATGTAATCCTTTCTTGCTTAACCTCAACAAGAGTGTAAGATAATAATGTCTCACAATCATATCTTCAAATTATTCAATAAATCTCAACTTATAATTTAGACATTATACATATGTTCCATTGTAAGTTTCAACCTCAAAGATAGTCCAACTATTAATCAGATATTTATATGCTTAATACTCAATTCAATAAACCAATGATTTTAAAATCAACAAGGCAAAAACATCAATATCAAAATCTGCAACCTTGTTCCTTATACCTAATTTAGAAACAACTTTCTTTTATCTACCACGTAGCATTTTGATGTGGTCTTTTGTTTACCAAAATATAACAATAATAAATAACCACTTGCAATAGTAAGAATCCTTGTAGGATAGGGCTATATTGAGGGTGTTGAACCACAAGGACTGTGTAGGAATTGTTATCAAGCTTTTCAAGATTAAATATAACTTAATTAAAAGATGTTTGATTTGATTTTTCTAAAAATAAATATAAAAGTAAAAAGACATAAAAATAAATAGAGTAGGGGATTGATTTCATCACTCACCGGATAAAAATGATCAATTATAAATTAACAAGGTAAATTCATACTATGTATGATATAGGACTCGTCTTACTCGAGTAGTCAAGAAATTACCTCTAAAGAATAAGTATAATCCATCTTCAGTTGGCACAGACCGTCCACCTAACCACTAAGATGCGGTACGACCCGTCTTCCCTAGGTATGGATTAGCTACGTCTTTAATAGGATACATACAATCAATGGAATAGTATAACTCATTTTCGATTGGTACGAACTATCTACCTAAATTACACTAAACTAGGGTGTAGTACAATCCGTCTTTCGTAGGCATGGTCTATCTAACCCTCTTGATCATATGTCAATTAAAACCGTTGTATAACAATCATTCACATAATCACATAAAATATGAAAGATTGAGTTCAATCAATATAAAAGACTTTATAAGACAAAATAAGAAATTCATAATGATTGAATATAAACATTAAGATCAATTCTCATAGTTATACAACCATCATGCATATAGAAAATACCAAATTAAAATACAATTAAACCATTGTTACTTGGAAAGGGCTACATCAACACCCTTGTAAGAATTTAGCCGCTCATCGTGGTGCTGGGATGGCTTCCTGCCATGTTCTTCTCCTCTTCAACTTGTCAGGCCTCCAAGAAGAATTTTCTGTCTAAAGCTAAGCACAGGCACAAGCACAAGCACCCATTCCCTTGAAGCTTAGGGGTCTATTTATAGAGACTAGAAGAGGCCTAGAAGCTCTGGGAATTCCAAGCAAATCGTCTCTTGAGTCTTCTTGTCCAAGTAGGAGATTGAAACTTCAATCCAAGTCGGAAAAGGATTCCAAATTTGTCCAGAATTGCGGTCTTTTATTGCGGGGCGATTTTGACATAGTAAACGTCCGAATTAGGGAAAAACTATTTCTGAATTTTTTATTAGCTTTCCAACGCCACCAATCTGATATCTGAGCCAAAAGTTATGATTAAAACACTGAGACATGTGCATAATCCAAATTTGAACCTAATCTGATTTTGACTCTTAGTGAAGAAATTCCAATTTAATCATTCTCTTGATTTGATTAAACTTAACAACATCATAGAAGTCTTCTATTATGATTGGTTAAGCTTATCAATATCTTATAGGTCTTCTCAAAGTGTGCTTTAAGCCCAAAATCAATTGAACTAATTGTATCTTTATTTAAAACCTGAAAACATTAAAACAAAACAAAATCAAACAGATAACAATGTTAAGAAATTAACATATGCAAGTTAAGGGGCTATAATGTGCAACATTCGAAGCTTATCACATTTCTCACTTTCCTAAAATCAATTGGGCACCAATATTATAACATAGTCTCCATATTTGTCATTATCATTTTATCATGATTCCGGATAAATGAAAATTAATACCATTATTCCATAGATATGATTTTCAATCTAAATAAACTCCAGAAATGGATTTAGTTTCACATATTGTTCTTCAATATCAACTTAAGTTATTTTCTACATAGTATTCCAAATTTCTTTCAATAACTCCAATCATATCTCATTAAAGATTACCTCAAAAATATCAACCTATCATCAAAGTTTCAATCTCTAACTAATAACATAAGATCAACCTTTAACCCTTTTAAGATCTCAAGCTTTAGCCAATGTAAATCATTCAACTAATCCTTAAGAACTTATTAATTTATTATAACAGTTCATATCCCTATAAAATCCTCAAAAGGATGTAAGAAAATAATATTTTATATAGTACCATGATCTTTATATAGTACCATGATCTTTATATAGTACCATTATCTATTACAAAAGTTGATCTACTGACTATGGCGGGTACATGTACTAACCCTTAGGTATCTATTTCCATATTTGCAAATTTTTCTCTATCCTTATCAGTAAGGATTAGAGCTTACATTCGTGCTTGGGTAGGATGTTGTTGTGGGGATCCACCTTCTTGTGGTCCTGATCCATCAGCAAGATTCAAAGGGCATGTTCTTTGGTAATGGCTGATTCGACCACAATTGAAACAGCTTGATTTCACCATCCTACATCCTCCTGCATGCAGTTTGCCATAAGTTTTACAGGAAGGCTTCCAATTTCTTAGTGCCGGTGGGAAGTTTCTACCAACAGTGGGTTCGGAGTCATTCTCTATTGCTTGCCTCCTTTCTGATTGCGATGTCTGTTGCTTTTGTTGCCTTTTCAGATCGTAGGCTGCTGGTTCACGAATTCCTCTCTTTGCAAGAGATGCTACTACCACCAGCTTGGCATGGTCTTTTATTTCATGGCATATGACCCCCTTGATGCGAGGGTTGAGACTGTGCACGAAGCGCTCAGCTTTCAATACTTCGTCGGGGATTAGGTTAGCGGTGAACCTAGTGAGTTCTATGAATCTGGCGGAGTATTGTTCCACCGTCATGTCGCCCTAGACTAAATTTTGGAATTCGATAGCTTTCACTTGTCTTTGAGCTCTGGGGAAGAATCGCCTGTTGTATTCAACTTTAAACAGGATCCCAAGTGATAATCGTTTCATTTGGGCGTTCCGTTAGCAATAGATTCTTGGAGGTCCAACAACTTCCGGCTTCGCCTGTCAACTTCAGTACAATATAACGAACCTTATGTTCGTTGGTACAACTGAGAGTGTTGAATAGCACCTCGATGTCAGTGAGCCACGCCTCTACTACGTTTGGTCCTTCTATAGCTTCAAACGATCGGAAGTTGACTAGAGAAGTCATAGAGTGAACAACCTAGAGATTCGACTTGGTTGTTGGGTTGGGGCACACGTGCCATCGCTTCGACGAATTGCCTAGAGGTGTCAGCCATGAATTGAGTCAAGGCTTAATAGAATTATGGAGGTGAATTCCTTTCATTACCATCTTCATGGTGATGTTTGTCTTGGTTTTTACGACGGTAATAACTTGGCATCTTTCTGGGTCACAATATTTTGTTTATCAAATAAAGATAACACCCTTTATTCGGTCCTAATAAAAATCACAAGGATATTTCCTATCCGAGTTATTAATCGAAAGAAGATTTTCAAGTGCTATGACGTCTAGATTATTAAACCTATTGAAAAGTATTTATTCAATCTTTTCTAAATAATAATTTTATCATTCCTTTAATAACTTAAAAGAATGAACAAACACAATCCTTGACAAATCACAACACTAAGCAAATAACCTAAAGTAGTGTCATATGCTAAGTGTACATACACATGAACAACACACATTCTCAAAAGTTTTTCATAAAAGTTTTCTTTGTTTCAAAACTTTTTGAAAACATACAATAATAATACAAGAATGAGTATTCTCATTTCGGAATAAGAGTTTATCTTCATCTATTCATTGGGAGAAATAAGAGTTTAACTCCCTCTTATTTAATGGATTGTTATACACGAATGGACATTCCCATCTTGGAATAAAAAGTTTTACACCTTGTATTTAGAGGAGGAACAGAAAGTTTTACTCCTTGCGTTCGGAGGAGAAATAAGAGTTTTACTCCTCCTTATTTAATGGAGTGTCTAAGTTACTATTAGAGACAAGTTAGAAACAAATATAGATATATAATATAGATATATCATTTTCATAAAACTTTTGTTTCAACAGCATTTTCATTGCTTCCAAACACCATTTCATCGCATCTAAATATCATTTTACAAACAAAAGTAACAATGTTTAAAGAAATATACTTAATATACTTAAAATATTTTCTAAGGGTCCAAATCCAAAACAGATTAAATTGCAAACCCATTTTAGCATGCAATCATGCAAATATATATATATATATCCAACCTGCCAATCAAATCTATGAGCTACTAACTTGTAAATCATATCAGCATATTCTCTAATGCACAAATGATATTGATATGCTTACTGACATGATTAGCAAGAAACATATATCTATAAAGACCATACAATGCATATATGATCATGTTTAGCAAAGTAACACATAAACATCATAGTCATATCATGCATAAATCATTATAATTATCACAGAAACATATGATCATTAAAATTATACAATGCAAGTATAGATGACCATATTCAAGAAGTCCTAACTGTAGACAACAGTTATTAATCTTATCAACTATAATATTTCACACAAAAGCTTTTATAAAAAGTTGTTTATTTTACCTATAGCTCTTGTGCCATTCCAAGACTTCTATGGTCTCCAATACTTAGAGCAAAACTACTTTGGCACTAAACTGTAAATTACTAAGGTCACCTTAAGACACTAAAGATTAACTGGGTCCCAAAGCCAACCACTCTGATACCAACTGTAATGACCCGCTTTTTACGGCGTAAGTGAAAATTTCGATTTTCACGTATCGTTATGACATCAACAACAACGTCATCAGAGTATAAATTGACAGTGGAATACATTTTTCTTTTACAATAACCCATCAGAGCTGACTGAATAAACTCAATATATAGAATAATAACCATTTGTTCTGATATAATAAAATACATCCAATTAACAACATACGTACCACATGCGGCACAAACATTACGTAACCATTGTATATAACATCTACAAACTAAAGGTCTCATCCATAACCTAGCAGCTCATGCCTTCGTTCCTGCAAAACTCGCATGTGAAAATGGTTCACACCATAATCCCATACCGTGGTCGAGTGAGTCAACGGTCCTCAACCACATAGTGACACACTGATTTATTTAACCATATATAATGCATCCAAATGATGACAGTTATATCCACACACATATAATCATCCTACACATTCACATAACCATATCCACATATTATCATGCTGGTTCATCTACTTTACCTCTTTACTACTCATAGCCACATCACTTATTAACACATTATTAACGCTATCTTCTTCGCTAATTTAACTCGCTATTAGCGCTATTTTCTCCGCTAATTTAACATACCATTAGCGCTATCTTCTCCGCTAATTTAACATACTATTAGCACTATCTTCTCCACTAATTTAACACCTTATTCTTCTATCACTGCTTTTTACTATTATTCATTTAACCTTTGGTTTATCCATCGGTCTTATCAATAGATCGATGCCTTAGTACCTAAACTTTCGGTTTATCCATCGGTCTAGTCAACCTCTTGACGCCTTGGTACATAAACCTTAGTTCATCCGTTGGTCTACTCAATCCACCGACGCCTTGGTACTTAAACCTCCATTCTTTTTATTAAGATTTATTCACACCACATTATAATCATGCAAACAACATCACATCCATAATCTCAACCAAAGCTTGTTACATATATTAAATGCCAAACATCAAATAGCATATAATCAAATAAAACAGAGATCACTACATTGCTAAAGACCAAACCACACGTATCACCCTCAGTGAGTAAGAAATACTCACAGTTCTTTCCTACTACAAAGATTGATCCACAGATATAATCACTACAACATACATATATAATACAAGTAAATAGTAAATTAATACAACTCACTAAACATAGATTTTAACCCTATACTTATTTCTAATTTCTTAATCCTATTATTATTTGACATAGTAACGGCATATAAAATTCTTCAATTATAATGCAACATATTTCATGTGGGCATTATAACTGCATTCATTACTAAATTACCAAAATGATTCTTTTTAATCAGGCATCACAACGACGTGATTTATACTTCAATCACTCCGCTTTGAAAGTCCTATTTTAAAACATAACTTAAATCATTAAAGGATGAGAATCTTATCCAAAATATCTAAAATATATTTTTAGGATATTTTGTAAAATATCTCAAAATATCTTCTGGGATATTTTGAAAAATATCTCAAAATGTCAACTGAGATATTTGTAACATACGTAATCATAAAACTGTTATTCTTTTCGTTTCTTAATTTGTTCTACCTCTCATCTTTTAAAGCATTCTGTCCTTTTCTTATCTACCATTTTATCATAAAAACTAACTTAAGAGCTTTAAGAACTTACCACGAGCAAACCCAAGAGAGATGAGATCCGGCCAAAGAGTGTGATGAAGAGGATCCTTGATTCTCCTTTTCTTGTACCAATCCGAGAGGTAGAGAGAGAGAGAGAGAGAGAGAGAGAGAGTTAGAGATATCTATATATGTTCGTGAAGAAGAAAAAGGAGTTCTTATTCTTTTGAACCAACACTAAAAGAGATAGAGCAAGAGCTTTTCATGCTACTGCATCCATGGAGAAAGTGATGCAGAGAGGCATGAATGAACTAGAGAAATTAAGAGAAGAGAAGAGAGAACTTACCAGAGGCTACTGTCCAAGGGAGAAGAAGATGCAATTCTTCTTCTTTGGTTTCTTTCCTTTTTGATTCTAATCAGGCACAACAAAGAAAGGGAGAAGGTTGCTGATTTGAGGGAAGATCAGAGCTTCAATGTTTTGTTTTCTATTCCAAAAACAGAATAAGAACACTAAGGGAGAAAGAGAGAACTGAGAGAGAGATTTGAGAGAATTTCTCCAAGAGAAGAAGAAGATGTGATTTGTGAGAGGAGCTATCCTTGTATAGAGAAATAAACGGTCCAGATCAATCCATTTTGATATGATGTAATGGCTTAGAAACCAACTTGGAGGACAAGTTTGATGACACGCTCAAGTAATCAATACATCATCAAAATATCTCTTATCTTAGTAACCTTATCCTATAGTTAGGTAATTTTATCCTTAAATGTTTACTTGACCTTATAGTAACTATTCAACTACAATACAAGACAAGAATGTACACTTGTCAACTCAGGAAAGCATCAGGAAATCAATAGGGTGACGTGGCAGAATCTTGGGCTGCCACACATGCATGCTATCCAGTCCAGGGGCAATAGGTTTAGGGACAGTTTCGGCAAACCTACAGAAATATGATTTCTATGAAACTTTATAGGTAGATAGAGAACTCCAAGACGAGCGTTTTGGCTTTTGAATTGACTGAAACGAAGTTTGTTTGACCCTATTTTTGTTATTCCAAATTTTAAGGTCCGTTTTAACATGCCGATACACTTATACATATATTTTCAATAAACATTTAATCTCTTAAATATTTACAAATAGATGGATGAATATTTATGAATAAATATTCATATTTAGTTTATTAGACCATAAATCTGATTTTAACATATTTTATTTAATATCTTAAAATACGGGGTGTTACACTATGACTATTAGACCCATACCAAGATCCAGCAGTATACTTTAGCATTTTCATTGGATCAAAATTGAATAATGATCATCTCAGATTCAATGGTGATTTTAAAAATCACATGACATGTGGGAGGACACAAGAGAGACTCTAGCCCTCCTTAGGATAGTCCTACATTTGCTTAGGGTGATTTACAAGGTCATTTAAAAGCATAAATCAAAGTGGATAGACTTTTTTTATTTATTTATTTCATGTTTTTACCTGAAATTAGGTTAGAGGAAAGAACTCGGTTTATTAAATTTATGTGTCCAAAATGCATGTGATTCTTGCATCTATTTATAATGAGTAATGCTAGAAACTATATTTTTATTCCATAATGTTGACGTTGCAATCTCAACCAACCCTTGGATCAGTCTATGTTTAAAAAAATTGAGAGATACTACACCCTTCCAAATTCAAATACCCTAACATGGATAAGTCTTTGGATAAGTCATTGTTTAAAAAATAAGATAAAAATAAAAGAGAGAGAGTGAGAGAGAAATGCTACACACTCTCCACACTCATACTCTCTAACGTGGCAGTAAAAATCATCCTTATATTTTGAATGAATCACTATTGCATTTTGGATCCAATAATGATTTTTAGTGCCACATCAAGATGTATGGATTTAAGAGTGTGGGAGTGGGAGTGTGTGTAGCATTTCTCATAATATCCTATGGTTGGTTAAGACTGCCACATGAAGATTGTGGTGTATAGCATTACTCGTTTTCAATAGAATATGTGATTGTCACATTCATTTTGGACTTACGTCAATTTAATAGATTGGGGGTTAAGGAATTTCCTCAAAACTAATTCCTCCAATCCAGCCTTGATGAAAGTTTTATACAATAAGAGTGGCATCATTGTATGCCTCTAAGTTATTAAAGATTCTCATTTTTATTTTATTTTTTTAAAAAAAAGGCAAAGAAAAAACCACGAGTTCCATGGTAAAGGAAAAACCGAAATATTAGGTAGGTATTTCGGTATAAATTTCCGATAAAGAGAAACATTTCCCATAACTTTTTCAATTTTTATTGTAGAATACATATGGGGTTTAATTCTTGATACTTGTGATTTTTTTATTTTATTTTTAATAAGTAATCGAAATATCAATAAAAGCGTAATACGCCCCATATACACATGAAGTATACAAGAAAAGCCGTCTAAGTACTAGGGAAACAAGAACACAAAATTCATGAAAACTAATCACTAAAGGAGAATAGTGATTAGATAAAGTAGCTATCAGAATTATTTTCAGTTAGATTCTTTGTTATTGTCTTAACGAATAGTCCTACCTTCAGGCATATCCATGGTCTTTGATAATCAGATTAGTTCGAAGGTTTTGGGGCTTCATCCTGTTGGATCTCTTAAAACTCTCTTTCTAATGGAAGATGAAGATGAACTATGGACCATTTGTCGATTACTTTGAAGATGAAGATGAACTATGGATTTTTTTTTTTTTTTTTTTTTTTTTAATCTTATTCATAGTTTATGAAGAGTTTTCAACCTAAACAAATTGTCCCCATAAAATTTCATGTGTCAATTTAATAATTGTACTTAAAAAAGTAGAAATTTTAGTCTTTTTACACTATGGTGTCATCTAAAATGATAGAAATTACTTATGCATTTTTATTATGATAAGGGCACATTCTAAACCTAAAAGAAATCTAGTCAAAAAAACCCTAAACCATTTGATCAAAAAAAATTACTTTAACCAAAATTTAATTGTAATCCAACAAACCTTAACCACAATCTATACATTCATGTATTTTGGAAGATGAAAATGCTACCTATAAATCAAGAAACACAAATTGAATCAAATTTTATTTTATGGTTTTGTATTTGATCACATTAAGCAATAAAATGTCTTTTATAACCCAGTATAAAAGTCTCTGAAAGTGTAGAGGCTTTGTAATCCAATTATGTCCTTTAAATAGTGCAAAACAACCCTTGAAAAAAAAAAAAGATCTACCTCATTTCTTACTCCTTTTGCATCCCCAGGAATTATGAATCTCTGACCAATCTCTAAACTAAGAACTATAGCGAAGCCCACAACTCCTTTTTAAATGCCATGAACTCAAAAAGTTTTAACACTCATCTTAAATCATGGCATATGAACCCTAAATCTAAAGATCAATACAAGCTCAACTTTAACCATGTCCAAGATACACTGTATTTATAATTTCTGACTTCTTCATTAGATAAACACATAGATTTGCAAGAATTGAAATACCAAGTAATACTTTGTATAAAAATTCAAATGAAAATCAATCAACAATAAAATGATCACTAAACCCAACAGAAGTATGACAAATGTGGAGGTTCAGCTTACAAAAAAAGTGAACCCTTAAACAAAAATTCTATGTTGAGATAACATATGTATAGAATACAATTATTCATCACTATTTGTCATCCTCTAATAAATTGACCATGATATTTCGCAGATTTCAACATATCAAAATCTCAGATCTTGACCAAAGAGCAAATTTTCCTACTTGATTCCTAACAGGTTCTTCAAATTATCATGATTTTAGGCTTCTTCAATTCTCACATCCAATTTGACAATGCAAAAGCATCTGTTTTCAAGTAATACTTGACACAATATTGATGGGTAAAAGAAGTCGAATTGAATTAGCAGCAAACCTAACTATTTGGGTGGTTTGTCGGCAGGTGGTGGACATGTACTTTGTCCTCGATTTCGCAAAGCTTTCTCCATTTGTAGGTATGCCATAGGCCAAAACTGCCATATACACCAATATATGAAGCCTACACGTAAGGGTAAGTTTCTGCATGCTCTTTGGTTTTCCGATATCGTTTTTCCAACATTGCTCTTGTAATACCCGAAAAATATCATGCTTAGGATTATAATGCATAGATAATAATATTTGCATGTGTGTACATAGGTATAAGACTTAATTATTTTTAGTTATAGATTAAATAGAAATATATATATATATATATATATATATATATATATATATATATATATATATATGTAAAGATATTTTAACCAAAGTCGATCGAACGACCTTATAGTCGATCAAGCGACTGAAGAGTTGATCGAGCGACTTAATTATCTAGTAGGATACAGTTACGTGTAGGCTACAAATGTCAATTTTTCTACCTTTGATTCTTGAACCCTTTTCGTGTTATTGGTCTTAGGAGATTAAAAACTCATCTAGTTAGTCTAGTTAGCTGGTTTGGTTCAAAACCAATGAGATATGGTATAATTATTATTCAAAGATTTGATAATCCAATCTTTGAAGATATGAGTGATCTCGGCACTATTCTCTCAAGCTGAGGTGTCTTTAATCCGACCATTGAAGTGCCTCCTTGTTGGTTTGATCTCAACCATCTAGGATTTCTATATAAAGCATGCATGAACAGTCAAAATCATCACCAAAGAACAAAATTTCAGTAAACTCACCTTCTCACGTACAGCCTCCTATTTCTCTTTTCTTTTCACTGCAGAAACAGAGATAGGAGTTCTCCTTAATTTCTCCACACTCCCAGCAGCTAATAGACCAAGAATTAAAGTCCTAACCACAAAACCAGTAGAAAGTTTAGAACAGAAACTGTCCCTGTTCTGGAATTCAAAAACAAAGTATGTTTTAACCATCTTGTGTGTTTTAATCATTGGACAGCAACACCTTAACTCATTTAGGATACTTGGGAGCAACTTCAATAAGTAGTTTTCCTTTCTACTTCCTTGGAGAACTTGTGTTTCCTTCCCTAAATTTATTTATCTAAACTTCTTCTCTTTTGGAGAGGAAGCATCTCAAATGTATATATATATATTTATAAACTTTTCTTTTGGTTGTTAACAGAGGATTTCCTGGCCACTTTCATCAGCAAATCAATAAGTTTAAAGCTCGAAAGACTTAAGAATGAATTAGAAATGTTGAGTTATTTTGTAAACCATGGCTATGTTTTGATTAAGAGTGAAGTGTGTGCCGGAATTTTTTGCATAAGCGTGCTCTAAGGATGGGTGTTGGTGTAATTAAAAAAAAAAGACAGTGAGTGTGTGTGTGGGACGTGGGCTGGGGTATGTGTTTTAGTAGGAGAAGTGGTGACTGATTAGATTAGAAGAAGGGAAGTGTTTAATAAAAAAAAAAAAGAAAAAAAAAAGAGATAGGTGTATTTTGTTAAGTGTAAATTAGTGAGTAAGGATGTGATTAAAAGTCGCATTAAGTGTGAAGAGTGGACGTGAGTGTGTGAGACAAGGTGAAATTTGTGTGTTTCCTTTTATATGTGTGTGCAGTACGGACGTGTGTGTGTATATGAGAAGTGAAGACATGTGTCTTGGGTGATTAGTGTGAGTAGGCAATGTGAGTGTTTGATAAAAAAATAAAAAATAAAAGGGAAGGGGGGGGGGGAATAAAGTGTGTGCTGTGTTTTATTTTCTGCACGTAAGTATGTGCTAATAATGAGTGAAAATGTAAATAAAAGAAAAGTGACCAAGTGTGTGTGTTATCTTTTAATAAATATATAGGTATATAGAGTTTTTCTTTAATTTTGGTGGTAACACTACACTATTCAAACATTTTGGATAGTAAATGACATTCAATATTCAAAATGAAAGAACAGGATATCGATATTTTATACCATCATGCCATGTATTTTCATAAAATGGAACTAAATTGGAATAAAATGAGTATAAGATTATAATTATTATATTTAAATCTGTAGCCGTTGTAATGAAAAATAATTTCTTGAGAATAAGTATTGTAATAATAATAAATATTTTCGTAGTGCCTTTTTCACTAATTTATTATCATTGCATGGCTTAAATTATGCAGTTTCTGAGGATAACCTTTGAAGTTAGAACAGTAAGTATCTCTATACTTACAAAGGACGAAGCTGGTGGATTTTTCCTAAGATATTATGTTAGTATTTTATTTACTTGTTTGCGCATGTGACTTTGCATGTTTCAATATTTTAATAATCTGTTTAATAACAAGTTGTGCATCTAGATCCACAGTGGTACATGACGATTAACTGGTTGCCTAGGTGTAGTGAATGTAGAAGTACCGAAAAAAGAGAATAATAAATAAAAAAAACTAGTGTACATAGGCCACTAGGGAAAACCCAGGTTTCCAAGAGCCTAGGCTCCCAAAGAATATATTTAAAAGTTAAAGTTAGGAAGCCCAGGCTTCAAATAAGACAATAACCGTGCCTAGGCCAACAGAGGAGTGGAATAAGGGAAATACCTAAAACTTTGCATTTAAAACTGTCATATTTCTGCTTTATGATTATGTTTATATTCAATTTATGTCTATGATTCGTGACCATAGATTATAATTACGTATACATGTGATTATAAAGCCCTATTACATTATGTTACACCTATTAAATAAATCAGTATTCATTTTATTATGGGAAACAGTGGACTCATTTAGATATTTTGTATTGTTGTTTTCTCTCTGTAATGTGTGTTAATACAGGTTATGAATAGGATGAATATCAGGACTATCCAGACCCTTAGATGGATCCAGATACTAGTATTTAAGGCTAAACTACCTCCTTTTTGTGAACTACTATGACGTATGTTAGTATTTTGACCTTATTCTGTGTTTGGACAAAATCATTTATATGTAAGGATGCTGCAAACAGGGATTCCATTGTTCAGAGTGAAGTCATAAGAATTTCAAAGTTCCCTGTCAGCCGTCCAGACGATGTGTCATCCCGTCCGGACGCCAGACAGTCCAGCATCATCCGTCCAGACGTTTCAGCAGCACGTCCGGACGCCTATCGTTTCTCGAACGGTTCACTGATTCTTTCCAAGTTCAAGAAAGGGAAGATCAATCAACCGTCCGGACGATGTGGTATCCCATCCGGACGCTTGTATCCATAAGGCAAGAATCGCAGTTTGAATTTGACCGTCCGAACGCCTGACAGCTGTGGTCCGGACGCTGGTGCATCATATATGGTAACTGACGATTCGACTTCAACCGTCCGGACGTCTCCCCCTCATGGTCCGGACGCACACGCATCAGATATGGAAATTGTGTGCTGAAGTTTAGCCGTCCGGACGCTCCTGCCCCATGGTCTGGACGTGCGAAGCCTGATATGGAAATAACTTGCGGCGGATGTTCGACCGTCCGGACGATCGAGCCATTCCGTCCGGACGATGTTCTTATACAGGAAAGATTTCTCCGCGGAATTTTTGGAAAAATCCTGTCGCACAGTTGTCCGTCCGGACGGCTCCAGGGCAAATTTTGCCTGACGCTCATTCTGACCCCCAGACTATAAATAGGGGTCCTTGGGCACTTAGAGCTGCAAGAATTCGGTGTGAATAACATTAGAGCTTAAAGACGTGATATTTCCTCTAGAGCCGTTTTTCAAGTGTGCTGCGCTATAAATCGAAGTCTATCTTAGAGGTTGGCTCTATGGTAAGGAGTTCAATTGAAGACCCCTTCAGGTAGGTGAACCTGGTTGAGAAGCGTTCGTGTTGGGTTACACGTCAAAGATCAAGGTACGACCACTGCATCGGTACATGTGAGTGTTACTATCTTGTATCTAGCTTTGTCTTCTGAATAGTGGAATTCCTGGGTTTGGCTGCCCCGGAGTGGTTTTTCTCTTAACTGAGTTTCCACTTCGTCAACAAAAATCTTTGTGTCATTTACTTTCCGCTGTGCCTTAATTTTTGTTGACACTTATGCACACACTTTACTTTTAGAAGTCATTTCAATTTTTCAATTGGTATCAGAGCTTGGTACACTCTGAGAAGATTAATTTCTTGAGTGTTTTTATATTTGACTTCTATCTTTATTATGTCTCAAACTCTTAATTCTGTTCCTGCCTTTGATGGCTCGAACTATGGCTATTGGAAGGCACGTATGCTTTTCTTTTTGAAATCTATTGACTGTTGGGGTATTGTTGAGACTGGTTGGACTAAACAAGAGGATACAACACCTGAACTAGTCCCTCAAAAGAACGCTCGTCTTTCAAATGACAAAACCCTCCATGCTCTATGCCAAGCACTTTCTCCATCTGAATTCGCCAAAATTTCAAATTGCAAATCAGCCAAAGCAGCATGGCAAATTTTGGAAACAACATATGAAGGCACAAAACTTGTAAAATCTGCCAAACTTCAGATGTTGATTTCAAAATTTGAAGAAATTAAGATGTTAGAGGAAGAGACATTTGGAGAGTTTTACTCCAAAATAAGTGACCTAAGGAACTCCATGGTGAGTCTTAGGAAACCTATCTCGGATGTAAAACTCATCCGAAAAATTCTCAGATCTTTGCCCGAGCGTTTCAGGATTAAGGTAACGACTATTGAGGAAAGCAAGGATCTTGAAGAAATGAAGATTGAAGAGCTGGTTGGATCTCTTCAAACATACGAGCTGTCTCTGCCCCCGGTCAAGAAATTAAAGACCATTGCTCTTAAGGCTTCCAAGAAGAAGGTAGAAGCCTCCTCTGAAGAAGAATCTGAGGATGAAGAAAAGGCTGTGGCAATGCTTGCCAAAAATTTCAGAAGACTAATGAAAGATGATCGGTTCAAGAAGAAGTTTTCTGAAAAAGCCAAGAAACCTCTCAGAGAAGCTGAACCAGAGGATGAGAAAGATCCCAGAGGACCCTGATGTTTTGAATGCTCAGGCTATGGGCATATCCGGGCCGATTGCGGGAATCTCAAGAAGGACAAGGGGAAGGCTTACAATGTGACTCTCAATGATGAGTTCGAAGAAGATGCTCCAGAGTCTGACAAATTTCTGGCTTTTGTGGCCCCTTATGTTGAGAAGAAGACTCATATTGTTCAGAGCATAGTGAGAATGAGGTAGAGCTCAAGGAAGCATACAAAACTCTCTACAAAGAGTTTGAGAAGCTGAGGGAAGGCCGAAAGCAGCAAGTTAATGATCTGAACAGTCTGCATACTGAGAAGAGCTCACTGCTGCTCAAGATACAGGAGCTCGAGGAAAAGCTACTTGAGACACAGCTCCAGCTAGAGAGAGTCACTAATGAGAAGTTGACTCGTATGCTGTCCATCCAGAAGAGCCCAAATGACAAGACTGGTCTCGGGTATGTAGCTTCCTCTTCTGATATTCCTTTTTCCTCGAAGACTGTGTTTGTGCCTCCTACAGTCCCAGAGCTTCCTCCAGTTATTGAAGATAAACAGAAGGAAAAGGTCAATGATGATGTTCCAGGCACTCAGCAGCCTCATTCCATCAGAAGACCTCCTATTTGCCATCACTGCGGTCTCATTGGGCATGTACGGCCTTAGTGCTCCCTCTTGAAAGCACAAAAGGCCAAAGCCACGAAAGAAGTGCCTAGACAGGCTCAGTATGGCACTGTACCTATAGTTCAGCATCAGACTCCTTGGCATCAGGCACCATGGGGACAAGCACCAAGACATCAGTTCCAAGCCCCTTGGTCTCATGCTCCTCAGCATCAGCGGCCTCAACAGCGGTTTGTACCAGCCAATCAGAGTGGCACTTATAAGAGCAAACCCAAGCATTTGAGAAGGCCTCAAGAGCAATACATCGGAGAGCCTCCTGTTTGGATGCAGAACATGATGGAGTGGATGATGCAGTCTTGTCAGCCACCACCCACTAGAAGGCAGACTTGGGCTGAGAAGGACAGTTATCCCAGGAGGGGGAATAGGCGCACCTAGCGGATTCGGGTGTTCATGCCTAGGATTTGGTTCCTAATCCTAAGGCATCAGGTTTGATTGCTAGCATATTTTCCTTGTCATATTTATGTGCTAGTTATCTAGAAACCAGTTGGTTGTGCCCCCTTGTGTTTTCTTGAGAAAACTTTGCAGGTGTTCATTTTTGGGGAAGACAAAAAAAGCAGGTCGAGCGACTGTTTTTCTGTAGTGGCATCTTTGAGTACACACAGGTTTGATTGTACCTTAGCATATGATGTTTTTTTTTCCATATTGCTTGTTATGTTGGTTTATTTCTTTTATTAAAAATAAAAAAATAAAAATAAAAATTTGGGGAGAATTTGCAGGATATTATTTCTCTTGGCTTATTAGATATTGCATGCATTCTTGCCTGATATCTCAATTCGGTATGCATTGATTAAATACGCTTAGATATAATTGAGAGTTTTGACTATGCTAGCCAAGTGTTTTTCCTGTTTATGCAAAAAGTAGGATAGCTTCTTTCCTCATGCGATGAAAAAGTACACTATCCCTGGCTCCCCTAAAGGTACATCTTTCCTTCTCTGACTCTTTGCTTTTGGAAATTTTGGATAAGAGAAGAAGTCCTTGATAAGATGGCCAAATTGACCACAGGCTAGTTGACCTAGCATCTATAAACTTTGGCACTCCCTACAGTTTGCAGTATCATAAGATTAGAGCAGAAAGTCATAAAAAGTTATGTGCTTTAAATTTGTTTAATCATTGCTTAGGTGCTTAAACTTACCTTGCCCTCTATGAGCAAGTAAAATTATATGTGATGTATCTTAGGGGGAATGTATCAGATGAGGGTGTCTAGGCCCTAGCAAGTTATAAGGTTTGACTTTTGGCTAATCTGTCTTTGATTTTCTCTCATGTCTAGAAAACCTAGTTGCATTTTGTCATGTCTTGGACAGTCTTATCTTGTGGGAAAAGAGTCTCCACACACACACGCATTGCTTGAGTTGAGTTGCCTATTTGAGTTTTATATGATCAGGACAAACTATTTGTGCAAATTGAAATCTCAACTCTCTCTTATATCTCTGTCTATTTTTGAGATGCTCTCTGATTGTGTTATCAGTTGACTATGCATGCGTATTCTAACACTGACTTGAGAAAATTTGATCTCTGTAAATTTTTCTCAGTTTTTCTGGTGTTTCAGTGTGGAGCGTCCGGACGGTCACTCTTGGCGTCCGGACAGGTAGGGTTCAGTCATTCGGACGGTTCATGTTTGGAGTCTAGACCGGGCTGGAGCCTTATCGTCCGGACGATCCGTGTCTTACGTCCGGACAGGTGCTGGCTTCTTCATCCGGAAGGTATATTTATATCGTTCGGACGCGCGCGACCTGTCTGCTCCTTTCCGAGGCAGCGAGCGTCCGGACATCATCACTCCACCGTCTGGACGGGGACCCCACAACAACTATAAAAACCCCAGATCGCCGCACACTCTCTCTACCCCACAAAATCTGGTTCTTGGCTGCTTGTGAGTTAGTAATTTTTAAGGTTTTTGGAGTTTTGGTCATTCCTTGCTTATTTCAGGTATTTCTCTGATATTTTTTTTCCCTTTTGCTGCCATGTTGAAATCCTTTGGATTTTTTTTTTCCTTGTGATACTGTCTTTATTGTTTTTCTACTGTTATTCTGCTAAATTTTTATTGTCCTAACAAAAATATTTTTGGCATATTCTTTTTGGAAAATTTTGTTGGATGTTTTTGCAGAATCATGTCTGCCGGCAGTCCACCCCGCAGGGTCCGTCAAAGGCTTGTGGAAGATAGGGCTGAAATTCAGGCCAAAATTATGGACCACTCCGTCATTGCTGAGCGGAACGTGCTTCGGGCTGATATCATGGTGCCACCACTGGATAACATACTTGACATCATTCAGACATACAACTGGGGATATCTCCACAGCTGTGCTTGTGTGGTGTACACCAGATTGGTCAAGCTGTTCTACGCCAACCTGGAGGTGGTGCAGAATGATGATCATGGAGTGGTGCTCCAGTCCTCCGTTGCAGGCCATCTCATCACTGTTGATCCTCAGGTCATCAGTCACATCATCCGAGTCCTAGTGCTCGAGATTTCGGCCAGCCCCTACAATGAGGTGGTGCTTCCTCCATCCCTGGATGATCTCAGGGAATTCTTCCGTGCCGTTCCCCAAGGTGTGGAGCGCTCTACTGCCATCTGGATTGGTGCCCTGTCACCCTCCCATTGCATGCTGGCCAAGATAATCCAGCAGAACATCTGGCCTGTTGCCCGGCGCAGTGATCTAATCCCGAAACGGGCTCAGTTTGTCTATGCTATCCACCTCCGCCTGCCTTTCTGCCTATGCAAGCACATTTTGGGGGTTATATTAGAGGCCCGTGATGAGAGCACTGCTGGTCTCCCTTTTGGCTGCCTCCTTACTTAAATTATTCTTCAGTCGGGCATCAATGTCAATGGCAAACCGAACATGAAAATCCAGCAGCCCATCAGCAAGCAGACATTGATGAAGTCTAATGCACAGCTGCGGAGAGATGACTCTGATGATGAGGTGCCCCCACCTGCTGCTATGCTAGTCGGCTTTCCAGATATGGCTTCATCCTCACATACTATACCGCCATCTGAGCCAAAGGTCAATTATGCTCAGATTATGGAGGTTCTTGCTGCACTTCAGGGAGGGATGAGCAGCTTACAGGTGTCTATGTCCTCCATGCAGTAGTCTATGAGTTCCATTCAACTTGCTGTGCACTCCATCGACAGGCGCGTGGAGCAGAACCAGCTAGACCTTCAGGAGTGCCTGAAGTATCATCATCCTAGTGGCAGTGATGATGAGGATGGTGCAGATGGGATTTTACCCATGCCTGAGGATGTTTGATTCCCTCTTATGTTTTTGTATTGTTTTATCTTTTGTTATTTTGAGACAATTTCTGTTTTGGTTAAAATTTTTTGGATATTTATTACTCTGTTTCCCGGGTCCTTCTGAGACCGTTAGGGGGAGTAATTTTTATGACAGTTAGTTTTCATTACTCTGTTTACCCTTTGTCCCTTTGTGACAAAAAGGGGAAGTAATTTTTATTTTTGGACCAGGAATGTATTTCCAAACCAGTCAAGTGATTTTTGTCCTAGAATAGCCAAATGGGGAGTTTGTTAGTATTTTGGCCTTATTCTGTATTTGGACAAAATCACTTATATGTAAGGATGCTGCAAACAGGGATTCCACTGTTTAGAGTGAAGTCAGAAGAATTTCAAAGTTCCCTGTCAGCCGACCGGACTATGTGTCATCCCGTCCAAACGCCCATCTGTCTACTGCTCCATCAGTCCGGACGCCAAACAGTCCAGCATCATCCGTCTGGACGACGTGCTTCTTCTGTCTGGACACTTCACTATATTGAGAAGTTTCTGTTCCAGCTTGATCCGTCCAGACGTTTCAGCAGCACTTCCGGACGCCTATCGTTTCTCGAACGGTTCACTAATTCTTTCCAAGTTCAAGAAAGGGAAGATCAATCAACCGTCCGGACGATGTGGTATCCCGTCCGGACGCCTGTATCCATAAGGCAAGAATCGCAGTTTGAATTTGACCGTCCGAACGCCTGACAGCTGTGGTCCGGACGCTGGTGCATCATATATGGTAACTGACGATTCGACTTCAACCGTCCGGACGTCTCCCCCTCATGGTCCGGACGCACACGCACCAGATATGGAAATTGCGTGCTGAAGTTTAGCCGTCTGGACGCTCCTGCCCCATGGTCCAGACGTACGAAGCCTGATATGGAAATAACTTGCGGCGGATGTGCGACTGTCTGGACGATCGAGCCATCCCGTCCGGACAATGTTCTTATACAGGAAAGATTTCTCCGCGGAATTTTCGGAAAAATCCTGTCGCATAGTTGTCCGTCCGGACGGCTCCAAGGCAAATTTTGCCTGACGCTCATTCTGACCCCCAGACTATAAATAGGGGTCCTTGGGCACTTAAAGCTGCAAGAATTCGGTGTGAATTCCATTAGAGCTTAGAGACGTGATATTTCCTCTAGAGCCGTTTTTCAAGTGTGCTACGCTATAAATCGAAGTCTATCTTAGAGGTCGGCTCTAAGGTAAGGAGTTCCATTGAAGACCCCTTCAGGTAGGTGAACCTGGTTGGGAAGCATTCGTGTTGGGTTACACGTCAGAGATCAAGGTACGACCACTATCTAGCTTTGTCTTTTGAATAGTGGAATTCCTGGGTTTGGCTGCCCCAGAGTGGTTTTTCTCTTAACTGAGTTTCCACTTCGTCAACAAAAAATCTTTGTGTCATTTACTTTCTGCTGTGCCTTAATTTTTGTTGACACTTATGCACACACTTTACTTTTAGAAGTCATTTCAATTTTTCAACGTACTTCATCTACTTAATTTCAGAGACAATATCTATATTTCTACTGTTATATAATTATTAAACTCTAGTTATTTTGACTTGTATAATTATATGCGCCCTGTGAGGTATGACTACTACCTTTTGTATAATTATGGTGACATGCAATTTAAATATCTATGTTGAGATATTTCTGTTAGAGGCTCTGAAGTGTTATTTAATACCAAGTCTATTATATATATATATGTATTCCGTTGTCAATATTTAACTCTTATAAGATCGTAATGTCACATGAAAATTTAAAAATTTTCACTTACGCTTTTTGCAAAAGCCGGGTGTTATAGCTCTCCAGCCAATAGTTGAGGCATGTGTGGCTTGCTGATCTTCTTCTTCTCCATTTTGTGGAGTTGCCATCCTTTTTATTATGTAACACTATTTGGCAAAGTCATTAGATTTAGGACACGAGAGAATCCCATATAACTAGTTTAAGATTGTGTTAAGAAGCTTAAAAAGTAATTTTAATACATAAAAAGTTGTGCAAAGCAAAAATGTGTCTGTTTGATAAAACAACTTAAAAAGGAACTTTTTTACTTTTTTTTTTTTGTTTTGAAAAAAGTTCAAAACTACGTTCTGGGGAAGATTCAAAATGAGTCTTTTTCTAAAAAGCTTTTTCAGGCTTTTTCTATAAACAAAAGCTTCATTTTCCAATGCAATCCCAAATAGGCTCTTAGAGCACTCCTAATGGCGCATGTATATTTTAATCTAAAATAGCTAATCAAAAATCACTTTAGCTAATGGGTTTTAAAAGGCATCATACATCCGATTATCTATTCGTAACTCTATATCTTTTCTTTATTCTTTTTTATTACTTTTTTCATTAACGTGATATTTGCATTTCAGATTTAAAACTAAACTCAATGCAGAGCTGCATCTTCTGTTACTAAATTGCAAAAAACTTCATCTTGGGTTAGAACTCAATCCAAACTTCTGATTTCAGTTAAAGTAGCAGAAACTCTAGAAATTTAAGCAACAATATACTATATTTTGGTTCTGTAGCAAGAATAAGGGAAAAGAAAACATATTTTGTGGATGTAATGGTACAAAAACGAAAAGAAAAGAGAACAAAAATTCACAAAATTCGTGGGTATAAAGAGCCCATAAAAATTATGCATGAAAATGAAAAACTGATTGGTGATAAATTACTTTTTGTTCTTGAAGAACAAAAACCCTAGACAAATTTTACCTAAATCGATTCCTGCATCAAAACACTTCTTTGTTAGTTCAACATGTGTTTGACACAAACTTAACGTCATGACAACCAGACTAGACTAATAATGTTACAAGTAACGCAAAGAACAAATGTTCACACCTGATCCACCATTTGAACTTCCTACATTCACTCTCGGAAATTGAAATAGGAAAACAGGCGTGAGAAATTCAAGATGAGGGAAATTGAAAAGACAAAGAGAGAAGATGAGGGAAATTCAAGAGAGCTCAACACACACAGATGATTCGTAAAGAGAGACGTAGAGACGAGAGAAAGAAACGGGAGAGAAGAAAAGGGAAAGGAAAAAGGTGGAGGGAAGGGAAAAAAGAAAAAAGAAAAAGAAGAGCATTCCGTCCACTTTCCGTCTTTTTTGCCTTTTTTGCCTGGAGAAAGAATAAAATAAAGGACCCATTTGTGAATAGTGCAACACTACATGTAGCATTGTACTGTTCACAAATGGATGGGAAATCTATTTTTCATTTACATAACATAATCCAATGGAGTGGGTTTTTGTGCCTTTGCTTATCTAATCTGACCAAAAGTTGCAAATAACTAATCCTTTGGGAATGCTCTCAGAATTTTATCATTTGAGAATTCTGAGTGAAGAGCCATGTTTCATAGCCTGTTATAATGATACTATTTGAAGTACATAGTTACCCAATCAAAAGTTCAAAACCAATAGTTGAGTAGCACCCAATTTATCCACACAAAAAAAAAAAAAAAAAACAAGATATCTTGTCCAGATAACATCTAAAACCCAAGTATTTTTCAGAATCACAAACAACAAATGAAATCAACCTATATGCACAACCACAAGCAATGTTGCCAGCACATGGTATGTTTGGGTCCATGGTAAGGTACTGGGACAAGTTATCCTCCCACACCCATTACAGGTTGCATTAAGGGTAGGCTTACTTGGTTCAGTTTTTCTCTTTTTCTTGATCATTAAGTCACCCACTCAAACCTCAATCATTGGCCCTTGTTTATGGGGGTGGAAGTACCATTATGCTTAAAGGCCATTTGTTGTTCTCTATCTGGGGCTGTGGTTCACATCAAATCATTTGAGTCACTTTGGCACAGTATGCATATATGTTGAAAATAAATATTGACTTCTAACTTAACCAAGTATGTGTGTTTGTGTCCAACAAAATATCATAAATGCGAAATTTAAATAAGACAAGATATTTGTTATGAAGTGGAAATTTTGTGAAGAGAAAAACCATTCCGGGGCAGTTAAACCCAGGATATCCACTATAATGAAAACAAAGCTAGTTACAAGACACTCGTACTCACATAGCCTTATGCAGTAGTCATACCTTTAACTCTGACATGAAGCCCATCGTGAACGCTTCCCAACCAAGTCTCATACTTAAAGAGGTCTTCAATGGATTCCTTACCTTAGGGCTGATCCTTAAGATAGACTTCACACGAACTGTTGAGCACACACCGAAAACGGCTTGAGAGCTAGCGGATCTTCGATTCTCCCTAAACACCATCTCAAAGCACTACCGAATTCGATACATAATTCATACAATTTACAAGCCTAGGGCCCTCTATTTATAGGCTTACAGAAAACCTAAATCTGCTGAAAATCGAAGTATGGCTGTCAAGCTTTTGGATGGAAGATAGCTATGTCTGGACGGTCTTCTGCGATTTCCTTTCAGAAACAACGTAAATCTATCTTTATCAGATCCACGTCTAGAAGGCTTGACCGAGCGTGCGGAGGGTCTACGCTATAACTCCTTTCTGCATTCGAATGGAACATTGGAATATTCTAAAATGCTAGACAACGTCCGGACGTGTTGCCATATCGTCCGGACGACTTGTAGAGACTTCCCTAATAGTGTCGACTTCTGAAATCCAACTCAGTGTACTTCCGGAAGGTCTTCTACGATTTCCTTTCAGAAACAACGCAAATCTATCTTCGAAAAATTAAAATGACTTCTAATATAAAGCAAGTGTGTGTGTGCACAAAGTGTTAACAAAATAATATCAATGCGGAATTTAAAAGATACAAGAATTTTGTTAACAAAGTGGAAACTCAATATGAGAAAAACCACTCTGGGACAGCCAAGCCCAGGATATCCACTATTCAGAAGACAAGACTAGTTACAAAGTAGTAGCACTCACATACCCCTGATGCAGTGGTCGTACCTTGAACTCTAACGTGTAACCCAACACGAATGCCTCCTGTTAGTTTGTGATTGGCCTCATTCTGTTTGAACAAAATCACTTGTATGTAAATATGCTGTTTAACAGGGATTTCACTATTCAGAAGTGTTTCAAACGATTCTGCAAGTCAGAAAAATCGGTTCCCTGCCAGCCGTCCGGACGACGTGGCATCCCGTCCGGACGCTCATCTGTCCACAGTTCCATCTGTCCGGACGACGTGCCACACCGTCCAGACGCCAGACAGTCCAAGCATCATTCGTCCGGACTACGTGGATTTCCGTCCGGACCCTTCATTGTATCGAGAAGCTTCTGTTCCAACTTGCATCCGTTCGGACGTCTCAGCAACCCGTCCGGACGACTTCCAGTGATCGATCAGCTTCAGATTTTCTTTCAAAGTTCAAATAAGGGAAGATTGATGCAACTGTCCAGAAAACATGGATTCCCGTCCGGACGCCTTCATACATAAGGCAAGAATTGCAATTCAAATACAACCGTCCGGATTTCAGTCAGCTTGGTCCGGACGCGCATTCAACAGATTTGGAAATTACGTATTCAACTTCAACCGTCTGGACACCTGCCTATCATGGTCCGGACGCGCGCTCATCTGGTATGGAAATTGCGTGTTGAAGATTAACCGTTCAAACGGCCATCCCCCTTGGTCCAGACGCGCGAAAGCCTTATATGGAAATTACTTGCAGCGGACGTGTGACCGACCGGACGACAGTGTCTCACTATTCGGATGCGGCTCTCAAACAGGAAAGATTTTCAGCAAAAATCTTGGAAATTCTGTCACACAGTTGTCCATCTGGACGGCTTAGGTTCACCGTCCGGACGACGTCCTTACATATCACAGCAGTTGCTCATTTGAATCCTTAGCCTATAAATAGAGGCCCCTGGGCACTGAGAACTGCAAGAATTCGGTATTGAATTCCTTCAGAGCTTAGAAATTTATTTTGTGAAGTTATTGGAGCTGATTTGTTCTCTCTCAAGCCATTGCAAGTGTGTTGTTGCTGCGCTACAACTAAAATCTATCTTAGGGGTCGGCCCTAAGAAAAAGGATTCCATTGAAGACTCCTTTAGGTAGGAGACCTGGTTGGAAGGCGTTCGTGTTGGGTTACATGTTAGAGAGCAAGGTATGACCACTGTATCAGGGGTATGTGAGTGTTACTATCTTCTATCTAGTCTTGTCTTCTAAATAGTGGATATCCTGGGTTTGGCTGCCCCGAAGTGGTATTTCTCATCTTGAGTTTCCATTTCGTTAACAAAAATCCTTGTGTTGTTTATTTTCCGCATTGTTTATTTTTGTTAACACTTTGTGCACACACTTGCTATTTATTTTAGAAGTCAATTCTATTTTTCAATTGGTACCAGAGCGGGCACACTCCGTTGAAAGAATTTATTTCCTGAGTGTGATCCACATCTCTTTGTGACTTCTATTTTTTTATTACACATTTTATCGTGGATTTCTCTCAATCATCTGAAGAAAATTATGATATTGAGCTCTCTAAAGTTTTTACAAAATTCGATAAACTTATTTCTCCAAAAGAGCTCAAAAAGGTGAAGGAAGAAAAAGAGTCTTTGATTGTTCAGTTGTCTGAATCACATGCTTTGATTGACTCTTTGAAATCTGAGAATACCATGCTATTTGACATTATTGATAAACTTGAGAATAAATTAAAAGAATATAAAGATCTCTTGAAAAAATTCTCTAGTGATAATTTAAAGAGAAGGCTTTGTATTCATTCAGATATTCCTAACAAGCCTGATTTAATTGTTGATGATTTGAGTGTTTCTACTTCACATGCTTCTGATTCTGAATTACATTCCATTATTATTAAGCCTGTGATAGTAGACACTGCTTGTTTGGATAATTCTTGCTTGAATAATTGTGTGATGCCTAACTCCAAGGATTCAGGAACACAAGGTAAGTTTGTTCCTATTTGTCATAATTGTGGGAAGATTGGTCATATTAGACCAAATTGTTATTTGTTGAAATCCCACAAACCTTGGATTAAGCAGGATTCTCTGAGGAAAGGTAAAGTTGAAGATTCTTCCTCATCCAAATATGTCCCTCCTCATAGGAGACATATAAAAGGTAAGGGTAATATTATTTGTAAGAATGCTAACCATATTTCTGCAGAGAAAGTCCAGCAGCATTCCAACAAAAGAACCCTACCCACATGTCATCACTGCGGCATCACCGGTCACATCCGACCCAAATGTCCACAGCTCCAAGCTCAGAAGAAGAAGGCACAAAGGAAGTTGCCTACTAAGACCACATCAGGTTCCATGGCATCAGTGGCAACAACAACGGTCTATTCCGAAGAACACATCAAGGCACTACAAGAAAAAGCCGCAAAAGCCCTATAGCAACCATGCCTATGAAAGGTTGCTGAGCTTGTTATAAGGGATGCTGAGGAAAATGGACAGTATGAGCAATACCTGATCACATCTACCACTAGTACACCAGGGTTGGGTCAGAAAGGATGAGACCATTCACCCCTTGAGGGTGAGTGGACTCACCTAGTATAGGTGCAGTCTCACTATGCCTAGAATTTTGGTTCCTAAATCATAGTGCATGCTAGGTACATTCTAGGGATGACAGAGAAAGCATGTCACTACTTTTCTGTCTTGGTATAGTCAAACCTCTCTCCCTGAGGTCAGGTTTGTTCTGTTCCTTTTAAGCATGTCTTTGTTGTTTTTGTCTTTTAATTTTCAACAAAAAATAGAATCGGGGGAGAAGATGCAGAATTTTTAATTTTTTTGAGAGTTGCTTTTCAGATATTATATGTGTTTTTGCTTGATATCTCAGTTCATTGTGCATTAATTGAGTATGCTTATATATGATTGAGAGTTTATGTCTGATATCTGCTAAGTTTTCCTGTGCATCTTAATACTAGATAGTTGCTTTTCTCATGCGATGAAAAATTGTGCACCATCCAAAGCTCCCCTAAGGTACATTTTTACTCTCTGACTTTTAGCTTCTGTGAAAAATGCAATTGACTTCTAATAAAAGGCAAGTGTGTGCAATAGTGTACAACAAAACTAACAATGCTGAAAATAAAAGACACAAAGATTTTTGTTGACGAAGTAGAAACTCAATTAAGAGATAAAGCACTCCGGGGCAGCCAAACCCAGGATATCTACTATTCAGAAGACAAAGCTAGATACAAAGCAGTAACACTCACATACCCCTGATGCAGTGGTCGTACCTTGCTCTCTAACGTGTAACCCAATACGAATCCTTCCCAACCAGGTCTCCTACCTGAAGGGGTCTTCAATGGAATCCTTTACCTAAGGGCCAACCCTTAAGATAGACTTCAGTTGTAGCGCAGCAACAACACACTTGTAATGGCTTCAGAAGAAACTTAATCAGCTCAACGATCTCTCAAAATAACTTCTCTGAGCACTTGTGGAATTCAATACAGAATTCTTGCAGTTTTCAAAGCCTAGGGGCCTCTATTTATAGGCTGAGGTACAAAATAGGCGACTGCAGTGATATATGTGGGTGCCATTCGGATGGTGGGCATGGGCCGTCCGGACGGACAACTGTACGACAGATTTTTTCAAAAATTTCGCTGAGAAATTTTTACTGTTTAAGAGCTGCGTCCAGATGGTGAGACACTGTCGTCTAGACAGTCGCACGTCCGCTGCAAGTAATTTCCATATAAGGCTTTCGCGAGTCCGGACCAAGTGGGAAGGCCGTCCGGACGGTTGATCTTCAACACGCAATTTCCATATTTACTGTGCGCACGTCCGAACCATGATAGACAGTCGTCCGGACGGTTGAAGTCAAATCGGCAATTTCCTTAACTGATGAATGCGCGTCCGAACCAAGGCTGACTGTCGTCCGGACGGTGATATTTGAATTGCGATTCATGCCTTATGTATGAGCGCGTCCGGATGGGAATCCACGTCGTCCAGACGGTTGAAGCAATCTTCCCTTAAATTGAACTTGCAAAGAATCTGAAGCTGATCAATCACTGAAAGGCGTCCGGACGGGCTGCTGAGACGTCCGGTCGGATGAAAGCTGGAACAGTAGCTTCTCGAAACAGTGAAGGTCCGAACGGGAAAGTACGTCGTTCGGACAGATGATGCTCAGTCTGTCGATCGTCCGGACGGTATGGCATGTCGTCCGGACGAATGGAACAGTGAACAGATGGGCGTCCGGACGGGATGACACATCGTCCGGACGGCTGACAAGGAACCAAAATCTTCTGACTTGTAAGCAGTGCAGAATCTTCTGACATCACTCTGAAGAGTGGAATTCCTGATAAAAGCATCTATACATACAAGTGATTTTGTCAACCAGAATGTAGCCAATCAAAACCTAACAAACTCCCCGTTTGGCCATTCTGGGACAAAAATCACTTGACCGGTTCGGAAATACATTCCCGGTCCAAAAATAAAAATTACTCCCCATTTTTGTCACAAAGGGACAAAGTGTAAAACAGAGTAATAAAACACCCAACTGTAATAAAAATTACTCCTGGAAACCTTGGTTTCCCTGGTGATCTAGGTACACCAGTTTTTGTATTTATTAGTCTCTTTTCAGGTACCTCCTCATTCACTGAGAATCTAGGAATTCATGTGAAGCCTCATGTACCCACTGTGGATTTAGATCCAACAGCTTGTTATTAGACAGATTATTAAAAATAATAAAATATGAAAAGCCACATGTGCAAACAAGTAAATAAAGCAGTAAACATATATTATAGGAAAAGTCAACCAGCTTCGTCCTCAGTAGGTATAGAGATACTTACAGCCTTTTAGTGCAGTTCTCATAATAGCTTATTCTCTACAATAAATATATATTTGTACACAAAGTGTTAACATCATTACTTGTGATTATACGCTTAGGTACACTTAATCATTTTAGTTTGGAAAACCACTTAACATAATATGTCTGTCTTGACGTTAATTCCTAATATCTAAACTCTTTCTTAGAGATTATCAATTTTCTATAAATCATTTTAAGTCCATATCATTTCACATAATATTTAAACTCCCAAAATAGGTTAAAATCATAAACATAATATACTTTAATAAAACAATTACCCAAAATACCAAATTCTAGACCTAACCAAATCACACCCAATTGTGTAACATGCATTCATTTTGGCCGAATCATCAACAATGTCGAAACTTCCCAATATCAAAGCATAATTGCAACTAAAACAACACCTAATAGCTAAAACCTACGCATATGGAAATTGGTCCAACCTCATCTAACACATTTGGCCAAAAATCATCAATCATAAATGTTATACACACAAGAGCCACAACTCAACTTAGCTAACTCCTAAATCGCAACTCATAGTCCCCACAACTAAGCACATGAATAGAATAGACCAAAAATACCATTAATCCAACCCAAACAAATCCACTGCCGTCACTCAAAACAAGGAACACACTACCCTACCTAAGAGAGCACACACACATGCTCTGTCAACACCCCAAAACTGAGCAAAGCCATCAAAATACCCTTATAGAGAATCCATAAGAAACCGGTCAACAGCAACCCACAACTTCCACTAGCCAATCCCAAAGAACCAACTAAAATAATCAACACTCACACCCTTAATCAGCAGAGTGGCAAAACAGAGGAACACCACACACATTCACACATGGCTAGCCGAAACAGGGAACCCAAAATAGAGGCAAAGCCGATCATCCACACACACGGGTTCTACCCAAAAATACACACAATCGAGTTAATCCAAATACACAACAGAAAACCCCAAAAAATCAAATAGAAATTACAGGAAATCATCAGGAATTTAAGGCTGGAGAAATTCACCGGAAAAGCTTCTGATTTGACCAGAAATTTCACCTGAAAATCGCCCTTGGAAGTCGCCGGAAATCATCCCTAGCTCAACCGGCCAACGATCCACCGGAAGTCGCGCCTCTGCTTGTCGGAAATCGAGTCTGGGTTCGTCGGAGGGTCGGGTTTCTTTCGAGTCTGACGGGTTCTGGTTCTGGGTCCTCTCTTCCGTTAGTTTCTTGAGCAACGACCACCGGAAATCGAACCTCCGGTGGTCTTCTCCCAGTTTCACTCTCAGCTCCGTTCTCTCTCTCTCTTTCTCTCTCTCTCTCTCTCTCTCTCTCTCTCTCTCTCACGATCTCTCCCTCTCTGTTCTCTCTGTATTCGGACGAAGGAAGAAAAGAAAGGGGACCAAAAGAAGAGAAAAGGGAAAAGGATTGGGTTTCTTCTCTCTCTGGCTCTCCTCTCTGTCTCCCTCACTTTCTAGCTCTCCCTTCTCCCCATGATCATCTCTTACAAAGAGACTCGAATGGAAAAGGTAAGAGAAAGAGCAAGAGGAAGAAAAGAGAAAAAGAGGAGGAAGAAAGAAAGAACAAATAAGGAAGAAAGAACAAATAGAGAAGGAGAAAGAAACTCAGTAACTATAACCGGGTGGTGCGAGAATTTAGAGGAGTTGGAGGTTTAATTTATAGAGGTAATAAACGATGGTTAATTTTTACCGCAGTTAAATTAATCTGAGTTAAAAGTAAAATATCAGATTAACTCATGGTTAAATTTACCTTAGTTAACTTTTAAAAATATCTAGTTAACCCATGGTTAACTTTTATTTAGTTAAATTAACTAGAGTTAAAACTAATAATTAATAATCATGAGTATCTTTATATAAAATCTTTTTCATTAATGACTCACTAGGGTGTAATTTTAAATCCGTTTTAAGTTCAGTTCGTTTCATAAATAATGTAAATTTTTGAATAACATCATTAAACTAATAATATTATTATACCAAATAATATTAGGCCAAAATAATATTTTATGTCAATAATATTATCCTACAAAATATAATAATATTAGGAATATTATTATTCCAATTAATTCACTAAATATTTAGGTTTCGGAACAAATGGCACATAAAGATGCAATTATCAGAATAATGTCGATCGAGCAATGATAAAGGAATAAGTCGATTGATCGGCAGAAGTGGTCGATCGAGCGATTGATCGGCAGAAGTGGTCGATCGAGCGATTGATCACTTCGGGTCTTAAATTCTATTTAAGGCGTCCTGTCTTAAAATCTGGAGTATTACATCCCCTCCCCCTTAAAGGAATTTTGTCCTCGAAATTCGAAAACCGTAAAGTTTCTCTAACGAAGATTTAGATTTCTAAATCTAAAGTCACGGGTCAGATTTTAAGACGCAGAACTTAATTGTTGAACACAAATTACTCTAACTATCACCACTTAAAAGAAAGTAATGCATATTTTCTATCGTCTTGTCATAACATCTTATCCATCTTATATGATCTTCTGCTTGACCTTTACCGTCCACATCGTTTCCATTTCCATTTCTCTGCTTCAACATAAAGGTCTGCTCTTATTGTAGACCTTCATCTACTTTGTTCGTCCGTGTTAGCAGTACCTGATCCGATCATTGTACTTCCAAATACCTCAAGTAACATGTTGAAATTTCATCTTATCTTCTATTGTTAAAATTTCATCTTATGTTATTGAAATTCCAGCTCCTAATCCTAGGGAAGAATCTTATTCAAGGTTCAACGTCTCGGCTATAACACATCCTTAGTCATCCTTAAGGTTCAGAATTTTCATTAGAAAATCCTTGAACATACTCATTCATGTATTACTAATATGTTTCAAAAGGATTTTGAAATATGCATTAAAAAGATTTTGGAAAACAGTGGAGTCTTTATAAAAACAAAGGTTTAAGCTTTTAATCTTCATCTTCATCTCTTCAAGATCCTTGCTTTCTTCAATTGTCGTTACCTTAATCCTGAAACGCTTAGGCAAAGATCTCAGAATTTTTCGGATGAGTTTTACATCCGAGATAGGCTTCCCTAAACTAACCATGGAGTTTCTCAGGTCACTCATCTTGGAGTAAAACTCTTCAAATGTCTCATCCTCCAACATCTTAATCTCTTCAAATGAAATCAACGTTTGAAGTTTGGCAGATTTTACAAGTTTCGTGCATTCATATGTTGTTTTCAAAATTTGCCATGCTTCTTTGGCTGATTCACAATTTGAAATTTTTGCGAATTCTGATGGAGAAAGTACTTGGCACAAAGCATGGAGGGCTTTATCATTTGAAAGACGTGCATTTTTCTGAGGGACTAGTTCGAGTGCTGCATCCTCTAGTTTGGTCCAACCAGTTTCAACAATACTCCAACAGTCGATAGATTTCATAAAGAAATGCATACGAGCCTTCCAACAGCCATAGTTCGTACCATCAAAGGCAAGACCAAAATTAAGAGTTTGAGACATTATAGTAAATAGAAGTTAAAAATAACACTCAAGAAATTAATCTTCTCAGAGGGTACCAAGCTCTGATGCCAATTGAAAAATGCAATTGACTTCTAATAAAAGGCAAGTGTGTGCAATAGTGTACAACAAAAATAACAATGCAGAAAATAAAAGACACAAAGATTTTTGTTGATGAAATGGAAACTCAATTAAGAGAAAAACCACTCTGGGGCAGCCAAACCCAGGATATCCATTATTCAGAAGACAAAGCTAGATACAAAGCAGTAACACTCACATACCCCTGATGCAGTGGTCGCTTCCCAACCAGGTCTCCTACCTGAAGGGGTATTCAATGGAGTCCTTTACCTTAGGGTCAACCCCTAAGATAGACTTCAGTTGTAGCACAGCAATAGCACACTTGCAGTGGCTTCAGAGGAAACTTAATCAGCTCAACGATCTCTCAAAATAACTTCTCCGAGCACTTGTGGAATTCAATACTGAATTCTTGCAGTTCTCAAAGCTCAGGGGCCTCTATTTATAGGCTGAGGTACAGAATGGGCAACTTCAGTGATATATGCGGGTGCCATCCAGACGATGGACATGGGCCGTCCTGACGGACAACTGTGTGACAGATTTTTCTGAAAATTTCTCTGAGAAATTTTTCCTGTTTAAGAGCTGCGTCCGGACGGTGAGACACTGTCGTCTTGACGGTCGTACGTCCGCTGCAAGTAATTTCCATATAAGGATTTCGCGCGTTCAGACCAAGTGGGATGGCCGTCAGAACAGTTGAAGTCGAATCGGCAATTTCCTTAATTGATGAACGCCCGTCCGGACCAAGGCTGACTGTCGTTTGGATGGTGATATTTGAATTACGATTCTTGCAATATGTATGAGCACGTTCGGACTAGAATCCACGTCGTCCGGACGGTTGAAGCAATCTTCCCTTAAAATTGAACTTGGAAAGAATCTGAAGCTGATCGATCACTAAGAGGCGTCCGGACGGGCTACTGAGACGTCCGGACAGATGCAAGCTGGAACAGTAGTTTCTCAAAACAGTGAAGGTCTGAACGGGAAAGCTCTTCGTCCGGACAGATGATGCTTGGTCTGTAGGTTGTCCGGACGGTATGGCATGTCGTCCGGACAAATGGAACAGTGAACAGATGGGCGTCCGGACGGGATGACACATCGTCCGGATGGCTGACAGGGAATCGAAATCTTTTGACTTGTAAGCAGTGCAAAATCTTCTGACATCACTCTGAATAGTGGAATCCCTGATAAAAGCATCTATACATACAAGTGATTTTGTCAACCAAAATGTAGCCAATCAAAACCTAACATTTTGAAAATTCTAACGTGAGAAATTGTTTTGCTAAGATGGTCAAATTGACCAACTCGCTAGTTGAACCTAGAACCCATAAATCCTAACATTCTTTCTAGGTTGCATCACCAATTGATAAAAAACATTCAAAACTGATTAAATATGGATAAATAAAAAGATCCACTGCTTTGTGCTATAAATATGTTCTTGAACTTGTCCCTATAGAAACAGTCAGTGACCAAATCATTGCGAAAATAGACGGTCATTAAAGGATGAAGTAAAAGAAAAGTACAGCAGCTTAGGGAGAGTGTATTAGATGAGGGTGACTAAGCCCTAGTAAAATAAGGTTTGACTTTTGACTGATCTAACATTGATTTTCTCTCTTATTTAGAAAATCCCGTTGCTTTAAGTCATATCAGTAAACTTCATACCTTATTGAGAAAGCTTTAACACACACACGCATTGCATGAGTTAAGTTTACTATTGAAAAATTTTTATCTGCAAGAAAATCTTTATGCTTATTGACTCTTAACTCTCAATTATATCTTGGTATATTTTTGAAATGCTATTTGACTGTTTTATCAATTATTTTATACATGCGTGTTCTAAAGCTAACATTTTTTTTTTTTTTTAAAAAAAAAATGCATATTTCCCTTTATTTTTTAGGTTCTAGTGTGAAGCGTCCGAACATACATGTTCTTGCTTCCGAACGTGCTCGACTCTGTCGATCTCTTATCTGACAGCATGCCGTCTGGATGAGTTTGTACCATGTCCGGACGCGAGCCTTTTGCTTTCTCTACCAAACACACACATACACTACTTTTTGCCTGTTCTATCATGTTGTGTTGTGTGTGTTTTTTCTCAGATTGATCCCAAGATTTTGGCATTCTCTGCACATCTTTTCTCATTCACAGGTATTTCCTTTGAGTTTCCTTATTCTCTTAAGCTTTGGTTCTTTTTAGAATATTGGAATCTTTAATTGATTATGATTTGACAGATTGTGCATGAATATATTTTTCTGTCTTTACGCTGGATGGA